>NC_139619.1:31475445-32075445 GCF_964270895.1 Podarcis filfolensis | reverse complement strand
CAGAATGAGACAGGTCTGACTGTGGTTAAGAAAGTGAAATACTTGGGGATTAATATGACAGCAAAAAATGGGAACTTATTTAAAGATAATTATGAAAAATGTTGGACGGAAGTGAAAAAAGACTTAGAAATTTGGTCAAATTTGAAGCTTTCCTTGTTGGGTCGAATTGCAGTTATAAAGATGAATGTATTGCCTAAAATGCTGTTTTTGTTTCAAACACTGCAAATTGTGGACAAGATGGATTGTTTCAAGAAGTGGCAGAAAGATATCTCTAGATTTGTCTGGCAGGGCAAGAAGCCTAGAATAAAATTCAAGATATTGACTGATGCAAAGGAAAGGGGTGGATTTGCCCTGCCAGACCTTAAACTTTACTATGAATCAGCAGCATTTTGCTGGCTGAAAGACTGGCTGCTTCTTGAGAACACAGACATTTTGGATTTAGAAGGTTTTAACAATGTTTTCGGGTGGCATGCATATTTGTGGTACGACAAGGTTAAAGCACATAAAGCATTTAAGAACCATATTGTCAGGAAAGCTTTGTTCAATATTTGGACAAGATATAAGGATTTATTGGAAAACAAAACACCAAGGTGGCTGTCACCAATGGAAGCAAAAGCTCAGAAAAAACTCAATATGGAGGCCAAATGGCCGAAATATTGGGAAATTTTGGAACAAGAGGGAGATAGACTAAAACTGCAGAGTTTTGAGAAACTAAAAAACAAAGTGCGAGATTGGCTTCATTACTATCAGATAATTGAGGCATATAATTTGGACAAGAAAATTGGCTTCCAGGTGGAAAAATCAAAATTAGAAACAGAACTGTTAGAACCCAAAACTAAGATTTTGTCAAGGATGTATAACTTGCTGTTGAAATGGAATACTCAGGATGAAACGGTGAAATCTGCTATGATTAAATGGGCACAAGATGTTGGACATAACATTATGTTTGCTGACTGGGAACAGTTGTGGACCACCGGTATGAAATTTACGGCATGTAATGCCTTAAGAGAGAATATTATGAAAATGATATACAGGTGGTACATGACCCCAGTCAAGCTTGCAAAAATATATCACTTGCCCGATAATAAATGTTGGAAATGTAAAGAAACTGAAGGTACATTCTTTCACCTTTGGTGGACGTGCCCAAGGATTAAGGCTTTCTGGGAAATGATCTATAATGAAATGAAAAAGGTATTTAAATATACCTTCCTGAAGAAACCAGAGGCCTTTCTTCTGGGCATTGTCAGCCAATTGGTGCCAAAGAAGGACAGAACTTTTTTTATGTACGCTACAACAGCAGCAAGAATACTTATTGCAAAGTATTGGAAGACACAAGATTTACCCACTTTGGAAGAATGGCAGATGAAGGTGATGGACTATATGGAACTGGCGGAAATGACTGGCAGAATCCGGGACCAGGGAGAAGAGGCGGTGGAAGAAGATTGGAAGAAATTTAAAGACTATCTACAGAAATATTGCAAAATTAATGAATGTTAGAATGATGTTGGATAGAAATTAAGTGGTTTCCTGCTGTAATGCTTTAAGAATATGGAAGAAGGGTATAAATAGGTAAAAAAATAACTAAAATGGTGTTGGATTGGAAATAAGTGGTATTAGCAACAAAGTTAATAAGAATATGCAAAAATGAATTGATAATGGATGAAAATACTGAGTTATAAAATCTTAAGTTATAGAGATAAGATAAATGAAAGAGGGTAAGGATTTGTTGATTTGATTATTTAAATGGGAATACAAGAAGGGGAGGTGTGAGGAAGTCAAAGAAACAAGCAAATGAGTTTTAAGTTATGAAAAATAATTGTTTTTAATTTTTCTTGTTTTTTCTGTATGTTTTACTTATTTTTTTATTTTTTATTTTTTATTATGTGTTTTTGTATATTTGTCTTTGTAAAATCTTAATAAATATTTCTTTTTTAAAAAAAGAAAACTTACAAGTAATCTTCAAAATCCTCCCTTCTAGCAGCGGGAAGGGGGGCAAAAACTTTGTTTTAAGAAGAGATCCCTGCATGTTCGAGATCTGTTTTTAAAGAGACTCTTTCTTTCTGAAGCGGACCTCCCGGTAGGGGGAGGCTAGACTCCATTGTGATGTCACAAAGGGAAAGGAAATCTTCAACTTTCGTTTCCTCTTTTGGCAGAGACAAAGTAAACTGCAGCTGCCTGAACTGGTTTTTATGTTTTGAAAAGTATCTTTCACTCTCAAGGAACATTTTTAAAAGTGTAAAGAGATTCTGAGGAGTATTTAACAAATTGTTTTATGAGTAAAAAGGAAAAGGGGAGCTGCTGAACTGCCTGCAGATGGCTGTGGTGGGAAACTGTCCCCCCTTCTCTCTGACTGAGTGTGTGACTGACCTTGAAATTGTTGTGCAACTATGGATGGGGAGAAAGGAGAGAAGAGCAAAGTAAGATGGGGCTCTAGAGCTGTATCCTTTGAGGAAAATGTGATGCAATTACTGACTGAAATTAAAGCAGAGGTGAAACGAAATCAGCAGAGTATTGAAAAATTGAGTCAAGACTTTGCTGACTTGAGAGCTGAACTGAAAGAGGTCAAAGCTGAGGTCATAGGCCATGAGACGAGACTGACGCAACTAGAGACAGTTAGGGTACCGGATGTTGAGAGACTAAAGTTTGAAAACTCCAATGTAATTGCTTTCCTTCAGATGAGGGAACGGGAAACCCAGTTAAGATAGAGAGGTGCACCTCAACTGGAACAGGATCATCTCAAAGACTGGCTAATTGATCAATTTGTTGCATTCTGGGATCTTCAAAAAGACAAGTTAAATTCTTGGATTGAAACGGCTTGCAGATTTGGACCTTAAAAAGATTCTAAAATTACACATGACCGTATAGTGGTATTTAAGACCAAGGAACAAAGGGACACTATTTGGGGCCTTCATTACAAAAAAAGTTTAAAGATCAAGGATAAACCAATTGTTTTCTTCAAGGAGATCCCAAAACACTTTTTGAACTTGAGAAGTAACTACGCTGATCTTGCTGGCACCTTAAGAAGGAAAAATATCTTCTTTAGGTGGGAATTCCCAGAAGGACTTTCCTTCAAATTTGAGGGAAGAAAACAAGGAATCAAGACTTGGAGAAAAGGATATATAAAATAATTTTGCTGGGTGATCTGAATGGAGTTGCATCAACATTAATGGATAGAACACAGAGACAGAAAATAATGAATGCTGGCAGACTACTAAAGACTTTTTTTGACATGATCGACAGATTTGATCTGTCAGACATATGGAGAATAAGAAACCCAACAGAAAAAGACTGCACATTCTTTTCAGATACAAATCAATCTTTTTCCAAAATCAACTATTTATAGATATGCAGAGACTCGGTTCCTAGAGTAACTAAAACGGAAATTTGCCCTAAAACCTGCTCAGACCACAATGCAATGTCTATGGAAATGAAATTATCTGTGCAGGGATCCTACAGATGGAGAATGAATGATGATTTGTTGAGGAACGAGCAAATAATCAGCAAGGCCCAAAAGACTCTAATAGATTACTATGATAAATATGAATTCCGGGATGGAAACAAGAGTCGTTTGAGATGCAAGCAAGGCAGTAATGAGAGGATTCCTCATACAACAAAATTCAATCAAGAGAAAGATACAGAATGAAAAAAAAAGACAAGATTTTGATGCAACTAAAAGACAAGGAGAGAAGACTCCCTGGAGAAGACACTGATGCTGGGAAAGATGGAGGGCACAAGGAGAAGGGGGCGACAGAGGATGAGATGGTTGGATAGTGTTTTCGAGGTTACCAGCATGAGTTTGACTAAACTGCGGGAGGTAGTGGAGGACAGAGGTGCCTGGCGTGCTCTGGTCCATGGGGTCACGAAGAGTCGGACACGACTAAACGACTAAACAACAACAACAACAACAAAAAAAGACAAGGAGAAGAATCTGAGAAGTAACCTGTAATGGTATCAGGGGGTTGCTCGAGAGCAATCAGGCAAATTCCTTCCTGGTCGGCTGTAAAGTGGTGCCCAAAAAAACTTCACCATGCAGAGTGCCACTCTTCCATGGCTTGCTCATTCACTGGCAGCATCTGAGAGTGGGCGGTCCTTAAACCTTCCCCAGCAGAATAGTTTCTTGACGCCCAGTCTGCGCTTCCCCTCTCTGCGCGGAAGCCTACTGCGCAAGGAGGACGTGGGTAACGGAGGACCTCTCTCCTCCCCGCTTTGCTCAGGCAAGGTGTCCTGTCACTGCCTCGCCTCCCCCGAGCCCTGCAGCTCCTCTCTGCTGGAGGCGTGGTTACTCTCCTCCGCTGAGGAGGTGATGCTTCCCACGATCTTTGGGGGCTCTCTGTAATCCATCCAGCTTTTCCCCTCTCGCCCCTGAGCTGATGGCAGTTCCCTGACATAACCCAAAGAACTTGCAAATACAAAAGGAAATTAAAGCTTTACAGACTCAGTATTCACAGATCATAAACCAAGAAATAGAATGGAAATTAAGAATAATGAGACAAAGGAACTTTGAATCTGCAAACAAATGTGGAAAACTGCTAGCTTGGCAGTTAAAAAAGAGACAGAAACAAAGTACTATTACAAACATTGCATCAGAAGGAAAGTCTGTGGAGAACCCTGCAGAGATAAGAAGATGCTTCCAGAAATACTATAAACAACGGTATAAAAATGGTAAAGAAGATAAGGATAAAATTGAGCAATTCATCAAAACTAATGGACTGCAAAAAATTCCCGAAAACAAAAGGATCCTACTTAATGGATTAATTACACGACAGGAGGTTGACAAGGCGATAAACCAGATGCAACTTGGCAAAGCCCCAGGACCAGATGGATTATCAGCAAAGTATTATAAAACTATGAAAGATTGGCTTATTCAGCCATTGGTAGAAGTTTGCAACAAGATAATAAGAGGGGACAAAGCACCCTAAACCTGGAAGGAAGCCTTTATAACCCTGATACCAAAACAAGATCAAGATAGATCCAATGTAAAAAATTACAGACCAATCTCATTACTTAATGTGGATTGCAATTTTTTTGCCAATATTATGGCCAACAGTCTGAAGAAGGTATTGTCAGATTATATTCACAAGGACCAGGCAGGGTTTCTGCCTGGAAGACATATGAAAAATAATATTAGGAATATAATCAATATCTTGGAAAGGCTGGACGTTAAAAAAAAATTGTCAAGTGATGTTAATGTTTATTGATGCAGAGAAGGCCTTTGACAATGTGTCTTGGAGATTCATGATACAAAATTTAGAGAGTATTGGGGTTGGACAAGATTTTCTAAATGGTATTAATGTGATCTATTATGAACAAAAAGCAAAACTTATAATTAATAATGTGGTGTCGGCGGAAATTAGAATTGAAAAGGGTACCAGGGAAGGGTGCCCACTTTCCCCTCTGCTTTTTATATCGGTTCTGGAGGTTTTGTTAAGTATGCTAAGGAAGGAAGAATAAGTCAAAGGTATAACAGTAGGATCCAAATAATATACAGTGGTACCTCGGGTTAAGTACTTAATTCATTCCGGAGGTCCGTTCTTAACCTGAAACTGTTCTTAACCTGAAGCACCACTTTAGCTAATGGGGCCTCCTGCTGCCGCCCTGCCGCTGGAGCCCAATTTCTGTTCTTATCCTGAAGCAAAGTTCTTAACCTGAAGCACTATTTCTGGGTTAGCGGAGTGTGTAACCTGAAGCGTATGTAACCTGAAGCGTATGTAACCTGAAGCGTATGTAACCCGAGGTACCACTGTAAATTAAAAGCCTTTGCTGACAATTTGGTGTTAACACTTCAAGATCCAGATTCCAGTACAGTAAAAGCACTGGAGCTGATACAGGAGTTTGGGCAGGTAGCAGGATTCAAGTTAAATAAGAGCAAAACCAAAGTATTGGGGGGGGGATTGGATAATGAGGGGGGGATTCTTCAAGAAAAAACAGGCCTAGTCTTTGTGAAAAAAGTTAAATATTTGGGTGTTAATCTATCGGTGAAAAACCTAAACTTATGTAAGGACAACTATGAAAAATTATGGAATGAAATCAAGAGAGATCTTGAGATTTGGTCAAATTTAAAATTGTCATTAATGGGCTGAATATCTGTGGTTAAGATAAATGTATCGCCAAAGATGTTTTTGTTTCAAGCCCTATCAATTATTGATAATGTGAAATGCTTTAAAGAGTGGCAGAAAGCTTTGTCTAAATTTATCTGGCAGGGGAGAAAACCCAGAATTAAATATAAATTACTAACACACTCAAAAGAAAGGGGGATTTTCCCTGCCAGATTTGAAGATATATTTTGAAGCCACAGCCCTTTGTTGGGTTAAGGAATGGATCCAATTAAACAATGCTGATGTTCTTGATTTGGAGGGGTTCGACAATGTATTTGGTTGGCATGGTATGAAAAGGTAAAGGCCCACAAAGGTTTTAAAAATCATGTAATTAGGAAATCATTATATAATGTTTGGATTAGATATAAGGATCTCTTAGAAAGGAAAACACCCAGATGGCTTTCACCAGTGGAAGCTTAGGCCCCAAAAAGTTAAATATGGAGAATAAATGGTTGAGATATTCTGACCTTTTGGTTGAGGATAATGAAGGATTTAAATTAAGACCATTTGATCAAATCAAAGATAAAGTGGACTGGCTTCAATATCATCAGATTAATGAATTATATAAATTTGATTTAAAAAATGGTTTTGCAACAGAAAAAACCAAACTGGAAATGGAGTTGTTAGATACCAATGTTAAAAACTTATCTAAGATGTATAATTTATTGTTGGAGTGGTATACAAAGGATGAACAGGTGAAATCGGTGATGATAGATTGGGCAAAAGATTTTGGACACAATATAATCATGGAAGATTGGGAAAGGTTGTGGAAGAAAGGGGTTAAGTTTACTGCTTGTACTGTTTTAAAGGAAAATATCATGAAAATGATGTATAGGAGGGACTTCCGGGTTAGCGTGATCGGCTAATGGCGGATTCCCTCCGAGCTCCGGAGGGAATCGGCTTCGCAGGATTAGGGTCTTGCCGCTGCGGCGATGCAGGGACCCTCAGAAATCACAGGCGCTGAAGCCTGTGAACCTGGTGACTCGGCGGGCACCATTTGCGCCCCCCGACCTGCGAAGGAGCCTTTTTTAAGGCTTTGGAACGGGGGACGGGGTGAGCGGCGCGGTGCTGAGAGTCGACTGCTCCTCCTGCGGAGTGAAGCCGCATGCCATGGTCGGAGAGCGCTGACTTCTTGTGAACAATTGGATTCTAAAAGTAACAACCCGTGAGTAGTACGGAAATTGGACTTGTAAAGGAACTTTTTTTGTTGAATTTGGCACGATCGGGGAAGGTGCAAACAAGAAGTCCGCCTCCCCGTCTTGTAAATAATTTAAAGCAAGGACTAGTTAACTAAGGTCGAGAGAAATTTTTTTTTTCTTCATTGGGTAAAAGACATTAATTTCACGATTTGGCAGTATAAGCATAAATAATTCTATTGGAGGATAAGAGCTAATTTTGAGAGCTGAAGTGCCACCCCCCTGGACCCGGGAGTGATCCGTGAGAGAGCCTGTTGAGGAGATATAGAAGAGTTTGACAGCTGTCAAAATTAGCTGTCAAGAAGGAAAAAGAGAACTTTGTTTCTGCTGTCTCTGCTGGATATATTTGTTGCAATTTGGTTATATTTTGTTGAAAACAAGGAAGAACTGATACAAACTAACTTGACTTTTGGATTTGAACTGGAAAGAATACTAAGTTACCAAAATCCCTCTAGAGGGGGATTTGGGACATTACAAGAATGGCTGGAGGAGGGAAAATTCAAGCTGGGTTGGACAGAGTTTTTGTTCTCTTGGGAAAGCTACAAGGCCAAATGGATGTTTTGGCTACAAATGTTGCAACTCTGAACTTAACAGTAAATAATATCATTGAATTTGATAAGGATTTGACTCAGGAAGCCTACGCAGCTGGACAAAAAGAGAAACTTGAGAGTTTTGAGAGTGTGGAGAAGGAGACATATGTTGTTTCTGAAGAAAAGGAAGGAGGAGCTGTAATTTTGCAGATGACAAAGGAGAGCCAGAGGCCTGACATGATGGTTACAAAGGAAAATAAGAAATCGAGCCAGAGGCCTGACATGATGGTTACAAAGGAAAATAAGTACTGGATGATGAAAATCTGGTTTGAATTGGAGATTGAAGAATGGAGAGATCTCCTAATGTGGAGATCTGAAGACCTATGGATTACAAATTTGATTAAGTTGGAGCTTTTGGGACAATTGGACTTAAAAGGAGTAAGAAACAAGATTCGGGCTCCACTTTTAAGTATGGAGGTCTGGCTGAAAGAAACATGGACCTTATTGGGACAGAGCTTCTCCGAGATCTGGTGTTTAATACTAAGGACTATCAAAAAAAACTGGCAGAGAGGAATTGAGAGAGAATTAAGACCCTCGGACGTGAGGTCTCCAGGCTGATAGTAGATTAAGACTGATGGACATCTGTTGGGGATCGAAACCAGGAAAGGGGGTGGTGGGGTTTGGGAATCCAAAGGGTGTACAATTATAATCTGTTTTTTATTTTGTTTTGTTATTAGTATGAAAATTGGGGAATTCGTGGAAGGGAATTTGGGTCGACTTTAGAAAAAGGTTTTAAGAATAAGCACTGATGTACAAATATTGATGTTTATAAGTTAAAATTGTTTTTTTATTTTTTTTTAAATGAATTAAATATAAAAAGGTTAAAAATTGGGGATAAGAACTTGTTGAACTAACAATTTGAATTGGAATATAAGAAGGGGAGGTGTGGGGAAGTCAGGGAAATATGTTATTGAAAATACGGATTGTAAACTTTATGTGTTTTTTATTATTTTTTGTTTTTTCTTTTTTGATTTTTTTATTAAGATGGAAAAATTTAATAAATATTTAATAAAAAAAAATGAAAATGATGTATAGATGGTATTTAACCCCGGTAAAATTAGCTAAGATCTACCATACGAGTGATAATTTATGTTGGAAATGTAAAGAAAAGGAAGGTACCTTTTATCATATGTGGTGGACGTGTCCCAAGGTGAAAGACTTGCGTGGCAAGTCCCCTCCCCCCATGAGAAATGAAGACACTGGACACATTATATATGGTTAATGGGCATAAAAAGGCCACAACTTTATTGATTACAGAATTGAAAGGTATTGGCCTTAGGCATTGGCTCCTATCGTCTACCCGGCATGGAGACCGGGAAGGGTTGTCCACAAGCCATGGGAGTCCTGTTGAGGTACGCCAACTAGGATCCCACGGGTGTCACCGCTCGGGGGCGTGCCGGGGGCCCTTACCTCCCTAGGTTTCGGACAAGGCAACGCCCCCCGGAGTCCTCTACCGGACTACCCTTTCCATTGGGAAGGTGATGGCGCTTCCTTACCCCCATTCATTTGCATAACAATTAACCCCTGCCAATGCCTAACCGCCACTCGAGCAAGGCTCGCCGCCAATACCTTCAAACCTGCAACCAATTCCTAATCCCTGCTATGATGTCCCCCAGCCAAATATCGTTTCCAGCATCTGACAGATGCACGCCATCCCATCTGTAGAGGGCCTCATTGCTGAACTGGATGCTTGGGTGGCTGATGATGCACCCACCCAGAGCCGCCACTCTACGCTCCACAGCCCGCTGCAAAACCTTTCTCGCTTTGTTGATTCCAACCGGGCTCGCACAATCCCTCCATGTCCTCCTCTCAAGCAACGAGGACCACAGTATAGTAATGTTTGTGTAAACTGCCATCAGGTCCGCCAGATCGTCAAAGATGTTCCATCTCAAGTCAATAGCTTTACGGTATGCAAGGTCGTTTTCCCCCAACTGGATAACCAAGGCATCCGGGGGGCCCTCCAAGGCAGCTCTCGACAACACGGCTGGCTTGAATTCGTTCCAGCGCATCCCTCTTCGCGCTATCCACACCAGCTCAACATTAGCAGGAAAGTTCAAGTTTTGCCCCAACCTGGTGGTCATAGCGCGATTCTTGGCCCAATGCACGATGCTGTGGCCCACCAACCAGATGCGCACCTTCCTGCACTCTGAAAAGCAAATAGACAGAAAAACCAAGGTCAGGGATACCACAGCTAGTCACAGATTCTTTCTTACGTAAGCCCTGTAAGCATTAGATTTCCACCGCCCCAGGTCCTTTATCCTCTCTGCAGAGAGCCCAAGGTGGACAGCCGTGGTGGCGGCCCCAATCCGAAAGGAGTGAGCCGCAAATTTGGCCGCGGGCAGGCCGCAAGCTGCCAAAGCCATGCGCAACACCCGTGTAAACTGGTGTCTAGCCAACAGTGATCCATCCGCGTGGATAAAAAGGGGGCCAGGGCTACTGGGTCTTAAGTATAGGAAACGCCTTGTATCTCTCTCTGGGCAGGGACCACTACCCTGTGCGGCTGGTAACCGAATGAGGGCCCCTTTACCCTGTTGGTCCGTCTTGGAGCTCCGCACTTGAACGATTAGGTCGTTCCCTGATAGGGTCAGATCACTTAAGAGAATGCCCCTCTGGCAGTGGGCAACCCCTCCCTCACAAACTAGCTCCCCTATGCGCAGGGCACCAAAGAATGCTATGGAATATGCGGCGGAGAATAGGCGCGCTTCATATTTCGACCAGCATATAGCACGTAACTTTTTGTGAATCTGGGTCAAAATATCATAAGTTATGGGCCTCCTCTTGTCCGAGCTGGGAGGCTGGGTCCGGCGCCAGCCCTCTAACGTCTTACGCACTATAAATTCGGCGCACGGGTCGGTGGCAAAAAAGGTTTTACAAAAATATGAGATCCCCGCGGACTGAATATTGAGAGTCTTTGGTGCCCTGCCTAGCTCCTTCAGATGGGCCAGGTAGTGAAGGACCTCCCTCGTTGAGGGAATAGAGTTCTGCCTCAAGCTGTGTGTTTTATTGCGGAACTTTAGGAAGTCAGCCCACGCTTTCTTGTAAGATCTCATTGTGGAAGGGGCGACTGCACCGAATACTCCCTTCATCACTTCTTCCTCCCAAGACTCCAGAGATGCTCCGGGAAAGGCATTGATTATTGTTCTGCATCCAGCGCTAATGAGCGGAAGCGCTCCATCTGAAAGCGAGACAGAGCATCCGCGATGTCATTATTAATGCCGGGTATGAATTTGGCCGAGAAATATATATTCTGCTCGAGACACAGGAGGACAAAGGCCCGTAACAAGTCTCCCACCCTGGTGGAACGGGCGGACTGTCTGGAGAGGACCACTACTACCGCCTGGTTATCTGTGTTGAAGCAAACCCTATGATTGCGGAACTGCTCTGCCCAAAGATGTACTGCCACTACAATAGGGAAGAATTCCAAGAATGTAAGGTCGCGAGTAATGGGCTGGCCCTGCCAGTCTGCTGGCCACCTTTGGGCACACCACTGTCCCCTGAAATAAACTCCAAAACCCAAGGAACCTGCCGCATCTGACTGGACTTGGAAGTCCGCGTTGAGAGCCATGGAATCTTGCCATAAGGATATACCGTTGTACTTGTCGAGGAATTGTAGCCAAACTCCCAGATCCGCCTTAACTTCTTTGGAGAGGCGCACCCTATGCTGAGGTGCCCTGAGACCTGCCGACAATCCAGCCAAGCGGCCGCAAAAAGGGCGACCTGGCGCCACTACCCTACAAGCGAAATTTAGGTGGCCTAGCAGGGATTGGATTTGCCGTAGGGTAACCTTCCTTAGTGGCAGCAGCTGTTGGATCAATGCCTTAAGGGCGACCAGTTTTTCCTTGGGTAACCTAGACGTTTGGGCCACAGTGTCTAACTGAATGCCCAGATAGACAATGGACGTGGCAGGACCCTCCGTTTTCTCATCGGCCAGGGGGACTCCCAGTTCCCCGGCCAAAGCTGTGAAAGCCTCCAAGAGGGCGGAACATCGTTGTCTGTTATCTGCCACCAAAATAAAATCATCCAGGTAATGCGACACGCCCGACGATCCTGTCCTGAAACGTAAGGCCCAATCTAGAAACGTACTGAAAGACTTCTGGGAAAAGATTTATAATGAATTGAAAAAAAATGTTGAAATAGACATTTATCAAAAAGCCAGAAGCCTTTCTACTTGGAATAATAGGTTTGGAATTGCCCAAAAAAGATGCTAGATTGTTTTTGTATGCCACAACTGCAGCAAGAATTTTGTTAGCCAATGCAGATGACCTAGTGACAACAGTGGAAGAACCTAAAACTTCACTCCCTAAAGTAATAGAAAAAATTCAGAAATTTGGGGAAGTGGCAGGATTTAAGCTAAATAGGAATAAAACTAAATTATTAGTTAAAAACATGAAGGAAGAAGAAAGAAGCGAGTTAGAACAAAACATTGAGATTGAAGTCCATAAAAAGGTTAAATATTTAGGGATCTGGTTAACATCAAGAAACATAAACCTATTATAAAATAGCTATGAAAAAAATTGGCTTGAGGTAAAAAGAAATTTAGAAATATGGAGTAGAATGAATCTCTCATTGTTAGGAAAAATATCGGCGATTAAAATGAATGTGTTGCCAAAAATGCTACTTCTTTTTCAAGCAATACCAGTCGTCCTGAAAGATGAATGTTTTTAAAAATGGCAGAAAGAGATTTCAAAATTTATCTGGGGGGGGGGCAAAAGGCCAAGGATAAAACATAAAATACTTACAGATGTAAAAGACAGAGGCGGGTTTGCCCTCCCAGACCTCAGATTGTATTATGAATCTGCTTGTTTGGTATGGATCAGGGACTGGATGAGATTGGACAAGCAAGAGGCATTAGAACTAGAAGGACATGACAACAGATTCCACTGGCACGCAGACTTATGGTACGGGAAAGGGAAGGTTCATAGAAGTTTTTACAACCATATAATCAGGAAATCACTAATGAGAGTATAGGAGAGATACAAAGACTTATTGGAACATGGGAATTTTCCCAAGGTCTATCTTTTAAGTATAAAGGAAGAAAAATAAGAATAAGGACAGTAAATGATAAAGACAACTTTTTGAAAGACCACGAGGAGGACTTACAGAAGGAAGTGGAATCTGGAGAGGAACCAACCGTACCAGGAATAGGAATTTCAGATATTGCAAATCTACCATATGGACTTCCTGGCCTAGGGAAAGACACACCACCGACAGAAGAAGAACAACAACTTGGCGCAGTCGGAGGGAAAATTAAATAACTCATCATGGCTTTGCAACTTCTAAGTTGGAATTGTAATGGACTTAATTCCCCTCGAAAGAGAAAAGGTGTCTTTCATATATTAAGAAAGGAACAATTGGACTTGATTTGTCTTCAGGAAACACATGCAATGAGGCTACACAGGAAAATACTTATCAATAAGAGATTGGGACAAGAATTTATTTCGTCTGACAAGGTTAAAAAGAGAGGAGTGGTGATATACGCAAAAGAGAAATTTTCACCGAAATTAATTTTTAAAGATGAACAAGGAAGATATTTGGCTATTGAAATTCAATTTCAAGGAGAGAAATTTCTGATTGTAGGGGTGTATGCACCAAATGAGGGGAAAGCTGAATTTTTTAAGAAGTTGCATGAGGTACTTTTGGACTATATGGACTATAATATAATCCTGATGGGGGATATGAATGGAGTTGTATCTACAAATATGGACAAGGCACAAAAACAGGTAGTCACTAAAGATGGTAGACTACCAAAAACTTTTTTTGAAATGACTGACAATATGGATTTGATTGACATTTGGAGAACTAAGAACCCCCTGGAGAGAGAGGGAACCTTCTCTGAAGCTAAGATGACATGGACTAGAATTGACCAAATTTGGATTACTAGAGGAATGGCACCAAAGATAAAAAAAGTGGAAATCTGCCCTAAAACTTGCTCTGACCATAATGCTGTAAAGATGGAGATGAAGCAAATAACAACCGGCACCTTTAGATGGAGGATGAATGACGCCCTATTTAGAGATGAAGAAGTACACAGGAAGGCCCAAAAAACTCTGAAAGACTATTTCGAGATAAATATGTCAACAAATGTTGAAAAAAGAGTAATCTGGGATGCAAGTAAAGCTGTGATGAGAGGGTTTTTGATACAACAGAATGCAATAAAGAAGAGAAGTCGAAATGAGAAAAAAGATAAAATTCTGGAGAAAATAAAAGAAGGGGAGAAAAAATTGAGAGCAAAGCCAAAGTCGCAGGAGATTTTGAGAGAAATAAAACTTTATCAAGTACAATATATGGAATTGATGAACCAGGAAATAGAATGGCAACTGAAAAAAAGACAAAAATTAAATACCATCACAAATTTGGAAGTAGAAGGGAAAGATATACATAACCCAAATGAGATTAGAAATTGCTTCCAGAAGTACTTCAAACAACTATATGCACAAGGGCCACAGAATGAAATGGACGTTGACTGTTTTTTGAAAACAAATGGATTACAAAAAATCTCACAAGAAAGTAAAATAATGCTGAATTGTAAAATATCAGACCAGGAGATAGAAGGTGCCATTCAAAATATGCAATTAGGCAAGTCTCCAGGACCGGATGGGCTGACTTCCAGATACTATAGATCTCTGAAAGAGTGGCTACTACAACCTTTGAAGGAAGTCTGCAATGAGATTTTGGAAGGGAAAAGGGCACCAGAATCGTGGAAAGAGGCTTATATTACACTAATACCGAAAACGGAAACTGAAAAGACTCAACTTAAGAACTACCGTCCAATATCCTTACTAAATGTGGATTACAAAATTTTTGCTGACATTTTGGCCAAGAGACTAAAAAAAGTACTGATGGAAGAGATTCATAAGGACCAAGCGGGCTTTCTCCCGGGAAGACATTTGTCTGACAACTTGAGGAACGTAATTGATATTTTGGAAAAATTAGAAGTGAACATAAACACTAAAGCAGTTCTGATATTTGTGGACGCGGAGAAAGCCTTTGACAATATTTCTTGGAGTTTTATGAAAAAGAACTTACAGGGTATGGGGGTAGGCCAAGGTTTTGAGAATGGTATTGGTGCAATATATTCTGAACAAAAGGCTAAACTAATTGTAAATAATGTGGTTACAGAACAATTTAAGATAGAGAAAGGGACACGACAGGGATGCCCAATTTCCCCACTGCTCTTCATTTCGGTCCTGGAGGTCCTGCTGAACATGATTAGAAGGGACCGGTTCGTTAAAGGTATACAGGTTGGAGCTAAACAGTATAAATTGAGAGCATTTGCAGATGATCTAGTTTTGACGTTACAGGAGCCAGAATCTAGTACCAAAAGAGTTTTAGAACTAATTCAAGAATTTGGCCAAATGGCAGGATTTAAATTGAATAAGTCAAAAACTAAGGTTTTAGAGAAAAACGTAACACCGATTGAAAGAGGGAAGTTTCAGAATGAAACAGGTTTAACTACTGTGAAGGTCTGACTGTGGTTAAGAAAGTGAAATACCTGGGGATTAATATGACAGCAAAAAATGGGAACTTGTTTAAAGATAATTATGAAAAATGTTGGGCGGAAGTGAAAAAAGATTTAGAAATTTGGACAAATTTGAAGCTTTCCTTGCTGGGTCGAATTGCAGCTATAAAGATGAATGTATTGCCTAGAATGTTGTTTTTGTTTCAAACATTGCAAATTGTGGACAAGATGGATTGTTTCAAGAAGTGGCAGAAAGACATTTCTAATTTTGTCTGGCAGGGCAAGAAGCCAAGAATAAAATTTAAGATATTAACTGATGCAAAAGAAAGGGGTGGATTTGCCCTGCCAGACTTTAAACTTTATTATGAATCAGCAGCGTTCTGTTGGTTGAAAGATTGGCTACTTCTTGAGAACACAGACATTTTGGATCTAGAAGGTTTTAACAATGTTTTTGGGTGGCATGCATATCTGTGGTATGACAAGGTTAAAGCTCATAAAGCATTTAAAAACCATATTGTCAGAAGAGCATTGTTTAATGTCTGGACAAGATATAAGGATTTACTTGAAAATAAAACCCCAAGGTGGTTATCACCGATGGAAGCGAAGGCTCAGAAAAAGCTCAATATGGAGGCCAAATGCCCAAAATATTGGGAGATTTTGGAACAAGAAGGTGACAAATTGAAATTGCATTCACCTTCGTCCCGTCGCGAGTCAGGATCGTTCATCGTTCACCGCTCCTGCCTCCACGTGGTTTCAGCTACGAAGAGGTTCATTTGCCAGGGAAGTTTGCGTTGCCTTTCCCCCCCTTCCCTCTTGCTTGTGTGCCTGCCGCTGTACGGTTGCTTATTCTGTGTGGTTGCTGGTGTGCGTGGTTAGTACTGGGGATTGTTTCCGTGTGTGGTCGCTGGTACGCGGGTTCTGTGCAGGGATCGTTTCTGTCCCTCCCCTGGGGTAGGCTGCGGAAGCGGCAGCGGAAGTAAAGAATCCGCGATACACCTTGCCTTGCGGCTTTCGTTGGCGGGCTGATCGGGGGCTTCTGGAGTTGATAATCAGGTTGGTGTGTGGGTGCCTATACGTGAGCCTAGTCCTAGCTTGGCATTGAGAGCAGAGGCACGTTTGTTCACAGCCCGATTGGGAGCACGCCAGTGTGAGGGAGCGCGTGTCGTGCATCCCGTTACCTAGCGGTGTCAGGCAACCTAAGACAAGCCTCCGCTGTAACATCATCAATAAGTCTTGGCCTTGTCCCTCCGGGGTTTCCACGGCTCCATAGTCTGATGTGGGGGGTCCGATAGGCAAAACGCATCGCACGCACGCTTTGCGAGGTCCAAGCTATCACGTGGGTGCCGGTTGCCGCTAGTCAGCTTGTGCCTCTTTATCCCAGCAAAGCCTACGCCAGTTCCCCCCCCTCGATTCCAGCGCCGGCCAGCTGGGTTCCTCTTGCGTTCTTTTAATCCAAAACACGCTGAGAGGCGGCGCTAGCAATTGTACTGTGTGGAGGGGACATTTTGGCGACAGCTGGAGTCGTGTGCTCCGCTGTTCGGATTTTTTTCCCTCCCCCTTTTACTCTGCGTGCCTGCCCCCCCTCCCCAAACGCCTTTTTTCCGCCTTCGTTCGTTTTGATTGCTTCTAGCCGGCTTTGCGGTTTTTTCACCTCAGGTTACACCATCAGCCTCCCCTACTGCTTTTAAAGCATTTTCCGCGGAAGGAGAGCGTTTTTTTTCCTGACCTTGGGCCGGCCGCACGGCTTTGTACGTCCCCCCCCCCCCGGTTGTTGCGGTAATCCCACGGTTCTATTGAATTGGCTTGCCTGTCGGCTTTCGACCAAGTCGCGGATGGGCGTACTGTTGAATCTCAAGCCCATCAGTCAGAGGAATTTGGCACTCTCCAGGTGCCCGGCTTTGATTCCATGTTGACCTCCCCGTCAGCGACTCCCGGCAAGACAAGGCGAGGTCTCTATCGGCCGATTCTCCTCAACGTGAGAAGAACACAACCATCCCTCCTCCCTCACTCCCAGGGAGGGGAGAGAGACAGACAGAAATGTCTTTACATGCCTTTATTTCTGTCTTTCCAGTAGTGCAGAGAAACGTGTCTGCACCCTCTCACATCAGCAGCCAGAGAGAGAATAACTCCACCCATGTACTTCCAGTACAGGGTCATGTGACACTCTGAGCTAACATCCAGTGCTCAGTGCACATAATAGACTGTCCCTTGTTCCCACGGTACAGTCCCATAACATCAACATCCTGTTTGGCTTTCCAGCCATCTGGAGCACTCAGCAGCATTGCTCCTTTTTCGTAACAACCTCCCCCAAAAGAATCAATGCATGTTGCGGCAAGCAAAGCGTGATCCAGAGAAGAAAACAAACAGTTGTTATACACATAACACTCCCCTGTTGTTTCAGTTCCACCCTTGGAACTACCCGCCACTGGTTTCCCCAGTGTACCTCTCTGGTTGTCTGGCTTCCAAGGAATGAGTGCATCTGCATTACCTTGGCTAGCAACTCTCTGTTGTGTCTTTGTCTCTGACTTAGACACAGCTCCAACCTGTCCTCGGTTGTGTACAACAGCAACACATGCAACAGCTAAATTAGCATACTCTTCTGAGTACCTTTTGGGTGGTTCACCCTTTGTGACTCTCTCAGACCTGCGTATGAGGTGCTGATCCTCTCTGCTCACTGGTTCTGTCTCAGGACTCTTAGGAGAACCAGTTCCAACAGTAAACAGTGGTTCAACCTTCACCTGTGAAGGTCTGTCCATTGTGTGAGATTTCCTCTCAATGACTGTGACAACAGAGCTCTCTGAGCTATCACTGTCGCTCTCAGTACCACTGTACTCTGTGAAATCATCATCATCATCTGAATCGTCCTCTGTGGGAAATGTGTGTGCTATCACTCTCTCCTTTTCAGGAGCACTCTCTAGAAATTTTGTGAGAATCACCTGACCAGATTCAGACAAAATTACTCTGTAGAGACCCTTTTCATATCCCACAAAAATGCCTCTGGCATTCTTTACTCCACCTGGAGCTTCTGTCCTCACATGAGACCCAAAAACCTTGAAATGGGCAACAGAAGGTTTTCTCTGGAACAGTTTCTCAAAAGGAGAACTTCCCAACTCTTTTGAAACCTTTCTCACCCACGCATGACAAAACGACATGAGTGACTCCGCCCAGAACTCATGTGGCAGATGTGAACTAAGCAATTGCGCATTCATCCCCTTTTGCAATTCTTTGTTCACCCGTACACAGACACCCCTGTTCCACGCTTCCGCTGAAACAGCAACCTTGTGTCTTATCCCTTTCTTGTGCAGGAACCTCTGGAAATCCTGTAAAAGAAAAATCTGCTTCTCATCTGTCAAAAGACAATCAATGTTAGCATCATGCATGTCTTTAACCTTGTCACAAAACTCCTGAAACCTTTCCAAGGCTTCCTGTGGCTTCTTTAACACATAAACCCAGACAAAGTTAGAGAAATGATCCACACACACAAGATAAAATCTTGCTTTGCCTCTAGATGGTTCTAGAGGACCAATCACATCAGCATACACCCGCTGAAACGCTCTGTCGACCCTGGCCACCTTCTTGGCGCTCGTTTTGGTCACACCTGCAAGAGAAATCAAGTTAGACTCAGAATTACAGTCCATGTAATCACTTTGGTCAAAAGTCAACAAATACAGTCCATCTTTCTGTCTGGCAGAAAGATATAACTCTCCATCTTTGAAGATCTCGCAGCTCTTATCATCATAGGACAGTTTCAGTCCTTTCTTTGCAATCTGCGAAACACTCAGCAGATTGAACTTCAATTCAGGAACCAAGTAAACATTGTGTATAGTCAGGTTCAGACTCTTAAGATATACAGTTCCAACCCCGGTCGCTTCCAGCTTCTGACCGTTGGCTTGTTCCACAGCGAAGCTTTGCTTCTTAAACGTCGAAAAGAGTCCTCTGTGCGGGGACATATGAAAATTACAGCCCGTATCGATTACAAAAGAGTGTCCAACATCTGGCGTGGTTCCTTTCGCCATCAGGGCCTTTGCAGGTTTCACCGAAGACTTGGTATGACCTTTGCCTGCTGCCTCAGGCTTTGCTGAGCGGCCCTTCGCTCCTTTTGGCTGGCGTGGCTTCTTGCAGCTCCGCTGAAGATGCCCAGCCTGTCCGCAATTGTAACATCGGACAGCGTTCAAAGCTACAGCATCCTCTCCAGTAGCAACATCAGTGGGGGAATTAGAACTCCGTTCTTCCCTCCCCCTGTCCTTCACCTCCAGTGCAGCAAGCCTGTCGTGTTCATTCAAAACAACGGCAGACACCCTCTCCGCGGTCAATTCGTTCGCCGGAAGGGAACCCAGCTGACTGGCAACCGTTTTGTAAGTCCGATTTAAGCTGTTTATCATCATGAAGCAGAACACTTCCTCCTGCAGACGGAAATTGCGTTCCACCATCTGTTGGCACAGATATTTCATTTCCGTCAGGTGCGCTTGAACATCTCCATCAGGCGCAAGCCTCAGATTGGTCAGCTTCTCAAAATATAACAACGCTGAAGAACCAGCATCTCTCTGGTGTGTTCTACGCAGCGTTTCCCAAATCTCACGCGCATATTCCAAATCCTGAATATGCACAAGTTGATCATCCGAGACACACAGAATTATAGCCGTCCTGGCCTTCACATTCTGTGATTCCCAACCTCGGGTTGGTGCTTGAGGGATGGGGTTCTCAATTACCCCAAAAATCCTCTGATTCTGCAGCAGGGCCTTCATCTTTACAGACCAAGATGAATAATTGTCATTAGTCAGGGGAGGCGGGTAAGGCAAGGCCCCCCCCTTCTTGGCATCCATTTTGAAGCCAAGTCTCAGCTCTCACACTCGAGCTAGTAAAATCCCAAAAGCTGCTTTTTGAGCTGTTTACAGCCTCTCTCAGGCAGGCAATCTCCAAGCTGTCTCACAGTCAAAACAACTTTCGCTTTCCCAGCTCTGACTGAGCCAGCCCCAGGTGTCAGTGGTTTTCCACTGTCCTGACTGTCGTTGCTTAGCAACTGTGCATACCTCTTCGTTATCTCACCACAAAAATCTGTGGTATGCAAGCCTTTACTCTCAGAGCTGTTTTTCCAAACGCAGCTCTCGTGAACCAGAGAATAAATCAATCTGCATTCACACTTTTAGCCCGATATTCAGCATACCTTTTTGGGGCTCCGTTGCTTGGAAAACACCCCCTCTTGGTGTCCAGCCGTCTGTTCAGCTGATCAGACGTTATCTTCTTTCCTTGGTGCAGAGGATGGCACACGATCCATCAACCTCTCACCTCTCATGCTGATTCCCATGGATCAGATAACCAGCAGCGTCTGCTACCATATGTTGAATCTCAAGCCCATCAGTCAGAGGAATTTGGCACTCTCCAGGTGCCCGGCTTTGATTCCATGTTGACCTCCCCGTCAGCGACTCCCGGCAAGACAAGGCGAGGTCTCTATCGGCCGATTCTCCTCAACGTGAGAAGAACACAACCATCCCTCTTCCCTCACTCCCAGGGAGGGGAGAGAGACAGACAGAAATGTCTTTACATGCCTTTATTTCTGTCTTTCCAGTAGTGCAGAGAAACGTGTCTGCACCCTCTCACATCAGCAGCCAGAGAGAGAATAACTCCACCCATGTACTTCCAGTACAGGGTCATGTGACACTCTGAGCTAACATCCGGTGCTCAGTGCACATAATAGACTGTCCCTTGTTCCCACGGTACAGTCCCATAACATCAACATCCTGTTTGGCTTTCCAGCCATCTGGAGCACTCAGCAGCATTGCTCCTTTTTCGTAACACGTACTTTAAACAGGGGTTTCCTTTGATTTTGCTTTAGAATTTCTGCTGGCAAGGGGACGTTTGTGTGAGCTGCCCACGTGCGTTTTTTGGAATCACCAGCCAGTAGTTTTCTTTAAAAGGGCTTTTGTTTTTTGGCTGGGCTGTATTGACTCTGGGAGCTTATTTTCATTGCCTGCATTTCGTTCAAAACATCGGGGTTCTCAGCTCCAATCACCCCTCCCTCGCTTTGGGTAAACGGCTGGCATTTGTTTACGAGTGACTCATATT
The DNA here is from genome assembly GCF_964270895.1 of Podarcis filfolensis. Classification (NCBI taxonomy): domain Eukaryota; kingdom Metazoa; phylum Chordata; class Lepidosauria; order Squamata; family Lacertidae; genus Podarcis; species Podarcis filfolensis. The sequence continues at coordinate 32,054,042 of NC_139619.1, read as the reverse complement.
ATTGCCATAGGAGCGCTGTTGTGCTGCTGAACGGCGAGAAACAAAGCAGCTAACGAGCGATAGATTAGGGCTTTGTTCCGCAGCTTGCCCCTTTTTAAAGGGACAGTGTTGCCTCCGGCTTCTGCTCAGGGTTATCTTTTGTATCCTGAGTGGCTTAGGTATTGCCAAGCTTTTGTTGCGTGGTTGCCTGGCAACAGAGCAATTAGCGTCTTCCTGGTTTTAATAACTAGAGGAAGCTTTGCAACTGTTGAGAAGCCAGCGTTTATTTTGCCTTGTTTGCTTTGCTGGAGGTTCAAGTTCCTGTTCCCCTGAGTTTTACCCATTTAGTGGGAGTGGCTTGATCTCTTTTGCTGCTGATTGCTATACTTCGGTGCTGTACAGCTGGGGTCTAGCTGTGGGACAATTGATTCTTCGGAGCAGTAATATTATCATTTAAGAATTGCTATATTATATTTGATTTAACTGCACAGTGACAGTATAATTGATATAATCTCATAAGTGCTTTGGAAGCTGATTGTTTTGACAGCATCTATTAAGCAGCAACAGTGATATCAAGTCCTTCACAAGCTTGATTAGTAGCATCATTTTATTTGGCGAATTTAGGCTTAAGATTTAACGGCTATAATTAATTAGATCGATAGTAATAGCAACCAGCCGTTAATTATACACAAATTAATTTGAATATTGCAAGCAATTTTATTATACACAATAGTGACAAGTAAATAATAATAATAAAGTAATAACTAATTAACCATTATAATAATAGCAATAAATTGGTAATTTTAGGTAAATATTAATAAATAAATAAACAAATAATAAATATAATTAAATTTAAATTAATTAAATTAATAATAATATAATAAAGTAATTAATTATTAATAATAATAATTAATTGAATAATAAATAAATATATATATAAATAAATAATAATAAACAAATAAATAAATAAATAAATAAATAGAATAAAATTTTGCAGATTCAGTCAACTCAAATTAATAAGCAGTGGTTACATTTTATTGTACGAAGTGGAATTCATGGCTCCTAAGAGAAAGCGCGCGCCTGAGCAGGCACGGAATGCAGCTCGGGACACACCTCGCGGGCAGCGGGATAGGGGTAATAATCAAAAACCCATCTCGCATTTCCTCAACGCATTTAGGTCATTTATAGATGATTATGAACAATGCTTCCCTGATGATAATTCCAGCCCTTCCTCATCTCCCGACGTCATTCCCGATACGCAGGTGGTTCCAGAGAGTCCGCGTCCTTCCCAACGGGATGAACTACCTGGTACCTCCGCCGCCCTCTTCAGTGATTCTCAAATGGCGAGGGCAGGTGCGAATTTTAGGTCAGAACCAGTCCGGACTAGGTCCCAGGCAAAGTCGTCGGCATCCACCTCTCGTGGTCGGGGGGGGGGGAAGGTGACTTCTAAGTCTGTTCGCACTGATAACCTTGTCGCTTCTAGTTCTTCCAGTCGTTTGCAGGATAAGCAGCCCAGGGCGCAGTTGCCAGAATCAGCCTCTTCATCCGCAACGGAGGATGAGCAGCAGGAGCCGGAGGAGGTCACCACCGAGGAGGCTCCCAGCGTAGTGCCGCGGGAGAAGCCGTCAGGAAAGAGGCGAGAGAAGAAGAAACACATTTGCAAGAAAAGCAAGTCAAGGAAGAGTGACACGGACGAGGAGTCAGGTACTTCTTCTTCTGAGTATGATAGCGATGCATCCTTGGGCTCCTACTGGGGTAAAGGAGAGGAAGTATCTGGTCTTCCAGACTGGGCTCTCTCAAGGAGGGCCAATTCCCATCGAAAAAAGTTTGGGGGGACCCAGGAGTGGAAGGATGGGGCATTAGTAAAAGATTCAACCACTTCCACCTACTCAACTTCAGACGTGATCCCAGGTGATCATCTCTCCCCTAAATTGCGTGCAAAAATCTTAAATGGGGAGTTTGTTGATATGTTTAAGTTGGTTCCCCCCGCAGAGGAGTTAGGTAGAGGCGAAAAGAGGCCTTCCCATGGGAAGCGTAAGAGCAGATACCCCTCCGTGCCGAGGACATTCGAGAACTGGCTTGATGGCTTCCAGGCTTTTATGGGGACAATAGTAGCGGCCTATCCCAAGAGAGCAGTTCACTTAGTTGCTTACCTTTCCCACATCCGTACGGCATGTGCCCTCTCTGGGGAAGCCGCCGCCATAAGCTACGATAAGAAGTTTCGCAGGAAGGCCTCTAGGGTCCCGTTGGCACGCTGGGATCAGATTGAAAACGGCATCTGGTCGATTGCAGTGGGTCCTTATGTAGAGAGGAAGCCGGTTGAGTCATACCGTTCGACCAGGGCCGACTTAAAAAGGGATTTCAGGCGCAAAGTATGCTGGGAATACAATAAAGGGTCATGCCAAAGGCCATCATGCAAATACCCTCATGAATGTGAGAGATGCGCCGGGGCCCACCCGGTGGCGACTTGCTTTAAGGGGGGGAAACAGCCCTTTCGTGGGGGCCGGGGGTTCCATCACTCCAGTTCCAGGGGAGCCCCCTCTGCCGGGAACAGAAGGTGAGGTATTTTGGAGATTGGCTTACTCCCCCATCAAACTAGCCCCTCTTTGCGACCTTCTATCCTTCTACCCTGACAAAATAGCAGCTTCCTATCTCCATGAGGGTTTTTCCAGCGGATTTCGGATCCCAGTAGCGGGTTCTTTAATAGCAAAAGATTCCCCCAATCAGAAGTCTGTTAGGGAGAGACCAGAGATTGCCGAGAGAAAGATAGCCAAAGAAGTAGGCGCAGGCAGGGTAGCGGGCCCATTTGACAGCCCTCCCATTTCCAATTTACACATATCACCCTTAGGCATCGTCCCTAAGAAGACCCCTGGGGAATTTAGGCTCATTCACAATCTTTCTTATCCAAAGGGCGGTTCAGTGAATGATGCCATCCCACCAGAATTATGCACGGTAAAATACGCCACCTTTGATCAGGCAGTTAAACTAATAAGGAATTTTGGTCCTGGGGCGCTTCTAGCAAAGTGCGATATAGAATCGGCTTTCCGCCTTTTGCCAGTGCACCCCGATGATTTTTGGTTGCTGGGCTTCAAATTTCAGGGGAGATATTATGTTGATAAGGCCATGCCAATGGGTTGTTCAGTAGCCTGTTCGGCGTTTGAAACATTCAGCACCTTTTTGGACTGGGCATTGCGTTTTAGGACTAATTCCACTGGGGTCACACACTATCTCGATGATTTTCTTTTCGTGGGAAAGTCCAACACTGGGGAATGTGTCTCCTTGCTTGGGGCCTTCTCAGCTCACGTACCTGGGCATAGAGTTAGACACAATTGCACAATCATCCAGACTACCTAAGGAAAAAATTGACGCCCTCACGGAAGTAATCCGAACTACCCTTACGCTACGAAAGGTCACTCTTAGGCAAATTCAATCCCTTTTGGGTCACTTTAATTTCGCTTGCAGAGTGGTTTCCCCTGGGCGCCCCTTCTGTGCCCGCCTGGCCAGGCTTTCAGTAGGACTCAAACATCCACACCACAGGGTTTGACTGCCCAAGTCAGTTAAGGCGGATCTAGACGTCTGGTTATCATTTCTGGAACATTACAATGGGGTATCGCTTTGGCAGGATGTTCTTAACCTGTCTTCAGATTTCCAGGTTCAGTCGGATGCAGCAGGGTCCCTGGGCTTTGGCGTGTACTTCAAGGGTCGATGGTGTGCCCAACGGTGGCCAACTGGGTGGCAGGGCGAGGCCATCACGCGGGATCTCACTTTTCTTGAGTTTTTCCCAATAGTAGTGGCCGTACATATCTGGACAGAGGAGTTTCAAGATCGCCGGGTGTGCTTCAGAACTGACAACCAGGCGGTGGTGAACATCCTGGCTAGGCAGTCATCTCGATCTGCAAGGGTCTCCTCCCTTCTGCGGGCGTTCGTTCTCCGATGCCTTGAGTACAATATAATTTTTTCAGCCAAATTTGTACAGGGGATCAAGAATGATATAGCTGATGCTTTGTCTCGCTTTCAGATGTCTCGCTTCCGATCGCTTGCTCCTGGAGCACAACTGTTGCCCGAACCCTTTCCGGAGCACCTGTGGAACATTGGAGACGCAAAGTGATTAAGGGAGTATTAGCGTCTGTCGCACCTTCCACCCTCAGGTCTTATAAGAAGGCCTGGTGCGACTTCCTGAGCTTCAGGTCTGGGGTATCAGGGCTTTCACCTAGCGTGCCACCCACAACTGACGACGTGCTGCAATACATTTCCCATCTAGATGATCTAGGCCGTGCCCCCAAAACATTGAAGATACATGTAGCCGCCATCAGCTTCTTCGCCAAAGCCACGTTTTCCTCCGATCCGTGCTGTGACTTCTTGGTCCGCAGAGCTGTCGAGGGTTGGGGCAGGTTGCGACCCCCTAGGGCCGAGGGCCGTAAGCCGATCTCTTATGGGTTGCTATCTCAGATCCGCACAAAGCTTAGGTCAATTTGTTGGACCAAGTTTGAGGCCCGCCTCTTTTCCGCAGTGTATGCTATCGCCTTTTTTGGCACTTTAAGAGTTGGCGAAGTTGTGGTCGAGGTTAGCGGAAGTGGAGCAACGCGCGGCCTTCTTATGGAGGACGTGCAGTTGTCCGAATCTAGCATGACGGTGCGGATACGTCAATCCAAAACAGATCAGGCCGGTAGGGGTGTCCTAGTTAAACTCACAGCGTCTGCGCAACAGGGCCCATGCCCGGTCAAGGACACCAGACGATACCTCTGCCCGCTCCTGGTTCATGCAGATGGGTCTCCTTTATTGAGACATCAGTTCACATGGGTACTCCGCAAAGCTATCGACGATTGTGGTCTATCTTCACAGGATTATGCTGCACACTCATTTAGGATTGGCGCCGCTACAACAGCTGCGCGGTTGGGTCTGCTGGCGGATAGGATTAAGGAAATGGGCCGGCGGAAATCCAACGCTTATAAGGGTTATATTCGCTAGATTGTGCTCTTCTATACTACCCCTACTTACCGGGTTTTCTCTTTCCTTTTCATTCTCAGCTGTGTTCAGGAGAAGCGTGTGGATTTGCGGCCACAGTATAGTTCATTGGGCCCGCGTTCGGGCGGTCAGCTCCGGCCTCACGCCTAACCTTGGTTTGCCACCTGGAGTTCGGGTTTCCTGGTTTTCGAGACGAGGCATGCGTTGGGAGGAACTCATGCCATTGCTTGTGGAGAAAGTAGCCACGTTCGGCTTCCCCGACGTCCTTATCATTCAATTAGGGGAAAATGACCTGGTTAACAAAAGAAGTGCGGACCTGTCGTGGCACATAAAAAGAGACTTGGATGCGATTACTACCTGGTGTCCCGGAAAAACGGTGTTCTGGTCCTCCTTCCTGAAGAGAATTGTTTGGCGCGGTGTGCAGAACTGTATGGCCATTGAAAAAACCAGGAAACTCATAAATCGGGCAGTGGCCCGTTGGGTGCGCTTTATGAATGGCCGAGTCATTTATCACGATCGTATCCGGATTGGCGACCAGGCCTTGTTCCGGAATGACGGGGTGCATCTCTCAGACCTGGGGAACGACATTTGGCTAGATAGCGTCATCTGCAGCATTAGGGATTGGTTACAGCTGTGAGGGTATTGGCGGCGAGCCTTTTGGGCTCGGGTGGCGGTTAGGCATTGGAAAAATGTGTTGTGGTGTCGAAGAGCTAGGTGTGGCCATCGCCTATGCCTTCAATATTTTGGGTATTCCGTTAAAGGAATCTGGCGGTCGTGTATTCTGTCTGATGCCTGCTTGGCGGGAGGCCATGGCACGACCCTCGGTGACATCAGGGGAGAGCCTATAGTTGGATGAGCATCAACAGGCTCCACCTACTGGTGAATAAACCCCCTTGTTTTAGACATCCAATGCCTAAGCCAATACCTTTTCACTGCTGTAATCAATAAAGTTGTGGCCTTTTCTTGCCCATTAACCTTATATCTCGTGTCCTTGTGTATTCATTTCACATCGCGGGGGTCGGGTCCTCGAACCACAATGGAGGCTTATAATTTGGACAAGAAAATTGGCTTCCAGGTGGAAAAATCTAAACTAGAAACAGAACTGTTAGAACCCAAAACTAAGATACTATCAAGAACGTATAACTTGCTGTTGAAATGGAATACTCAGGATGAAACGGTTAAATCTGCTATGATTAAATGGGCACAAGATGTTGGACATAACATTATGTTTGCTGACTGGGAACAGTTGTGGACCACAGGTATGAAATTTACGGCATGTAATGCCTTAAGAGAAAATATTATGAAAATGATATATAGGTGGTACATGACCCCAGTCAAGCTTGCAAAAATTTACCATCTGCCCGATAATAAATGTTGGAAATGTAAAGAAAATGAAGGTACATTTTTTCACCTTTGGTGGACGTGCCCTAAGATTAAGGCTTTCTGGGAAATGATTTATAATGAATTGAAAAAGGTATTTAAATATACCTTTGTGAAGAAACCAGAGGCCTTTCTCTTGGGCATGGTCGGCCAATTGGTGTTAAAAAAGGATAGAACTTTCTTTATGTATGCTACAACAGCAGCAAGAATACTCATCACAAAGTATTGGAAGACGCAAGATCTACCCACTCTGGAAGAATGGCAGACGAAGTTGATTGACTTTATGGGACTGGCAGAATTGACTGGCAGAATCCGTGACCAGGGAGAAGAATCGGCAGAAGAAGAATGGAAGAAATTCAAAGACTATTTGCAAAAATACTGTAATATTAAGGAATATTGAGTGATGTTGGATTAAAATTAAGGGGTTCTTAGCTGTAATGGTACAAAAGAATATGAAAAAATAGTTCTTTTTTTTGTATATAAGTAAAAGTATAAGTTATAATAATTTAAGAAGATGGATAGAAAATAAGGTTTTTAGCTGTAATGCTATGAGATAAGGATTTGCTGGAAGAACAACTTGAACTGGAATACAAGAAGGGAAGGCATGAGGAGGTCAGGGAAATATGTTATTGAAAAATAAGTTATGAAATTTATGTGTTTTTAATATTTTTTCTTTTCAACTTTTTTCTTTTTTTCTTTGTTTGTATAAAATGGAAAACCCTAATAAATATCTTTTTTAAAAAAAAAAGACTTATTGGAACAAAAGACCCCATGGTGGCTTTCACCACATGACGCATTATTGCTCAAACCACTTGGAAAGAAAGGAAAATGGCTTACATATGTTGATTTATTAAAGGACCATGATGGAAAATGGAAATTAAGAGATTATGATGAGATTAAAGACCACTTTCAGAGTTGGTTGCATTATCAACAACTATATGAAACACATAAAGAAGACAGTAAGAAAGGGTTCAGTTATACAAGATCTAGGTTTCAAACGGAAGTGATCAAAGGGAAAGTGAAATTACTGAAGGCCGCATACAGTATATTATTAGAATGGGAGACAAAAGAGGAAGAGGTAAAATCAGTTATGATTAAATGGGCACAAGATGTAGGTCACAACATTATGATGGAAGATTGGGAAAAATTATGGAAAATTGATTAAAAATTTACCGACTGTTCCCTATTGAAGGAGAATTACATGAAGATGATGTATAGATGGTACACAACACCAGTGCAGTTAGGGGAAATGTACAAAACTAGTTCAAATATATGTTGGAAGTGTAAGGAAAAGGAAGGGACATTTTATCATATGTGGTGGGATTGTAATGTAATTAAATTTTTTTGGAAAATGATATACAATGAATTGAAGAAAATGTTCCATTTATCATTTGTTAAAAAACCCGAGGCATTTTTGCTGGGGATTGTAGGGAAAGACCTGCCAAAAAAGCTGAAAAACATCTTCATGTATGTGACAAGGGCCGCAAGAGTTCTGGTAGCACAAGGATGGAAGACTGAAGAAATCCCAACTAAAGAATCATGGCAAGAAAAATTGACGGACTATGCAGAACTGGCAAAACTGACATATAAGCTACGGGACAAGGATAACTGTGACTTTAAAGATGAATGGGAACCCTTTACAAAGTATCTGAAGACGCAACAAAGTGAACTGGACTCCTTGGCAGGTTTTGAATAAACATTCACAAACTTTTTATTGATAATAATCAGCTAAATAGCTTGAGGATCTATACAACTGTGTAACATGCAGAAAACAGCAGTCTCAGAGAAACCAAAGACTGGAACTGAGGGAAGTCGGGGGGTGGTGGTGGGCGGGTTTTGTGTGGGAGGGTGGGGGGAGGGAGGAAAAATGGGAGGAAAACAAGGATGATATGTTTTGGGATAATATGTCTTGTTTTAATTTCGAATTAAAAAAACTTTTTTTAAAAAAGAATTTTGTTAGTCAAAAATTGGAAACTACAAGAAATACCAACAGTGGAGGAATGGCAGATGAAGATGATGGACTTTTTGGAGCTGGCCGACCTGACTGGAAGAATCCGCGATCAGAAAGAGGAGGAACATCAAGAAGAATGGAAGAAATTTAAGGACTATTTAGCTAGATATTCTAATATAACATAAGTAGAACTACTTGTAAGTGTTGGGATACTGCCAGGGAGATAAAGCCTATCATGGCCCCCACATCGTCTCCGGACGTCCATCGATCTCCCGTAGACACGCAGTATCAGCAATTAGCGACACAAGCTCCAGAAAATAGCTTGCCACATTCTAGAACTGATGCACGCTCTATCAGCAGATAATGCACAGCGAAAGATGCACGCAGGAGAGCATTTTCCAAGTTTATTCAGCGTTGGTCAGAACAAAGAAAAAACATGACTGCCTGCTTCGGTCTGCTCAGGCACACAAAGAGAGAGAAATGAAAGCAAAGAAAACATAAACTTCCTGTGAACAGGAAATACGCAGACTCTGTGACTCACAAAGCCTGCTCCCTTTTAAGGTGGAACGGAAATATCCTAACCAAACTGGCCTAGGAGTAAAATATGTGGAATTGTATAACATTATGGATTGAAAATATTCTGAAAAGAAAGATGGTAATTTGAATAAGTCAATTTTATTTGAAAGTGGATATTGGAAAACTGCTACAATGAGATCTATGGAAACTCAGTTTGGGGGGATTCGAGGAAGTCATCTAACAATGATAACTAAATTGGGACATTAACAGTTAGGATACATGTTTGTTTGTCTTTTTAATAGTGTAATGTTTTCTTTTATGTTTGTCAAAAATTTGGAAAACCAATAAAAATTTTTGGAAAATAAAATAAATGTGCTACCAATAATGTTATTTCTGTTTCAATCATTACCCATGCAGAAAACAATATCTACATTTATCTGGCGGGGGGGGGGGGACCAAGAATAAAATATAAGTTACTGATAGATTCTAAAGAAAGAGGCGTCTTCTCCTTGCCAGATTTGAAGTTACATTATGAAGCGTCCTGCCTATGCTGGCTTCAGAATTGGACTTCGTTAAAGAAAACCCAGCTCTATTAGATCTGGAAGGTCATGACAATAGATTTGGATGGCATGCATATTTATGGTACGAAAAAACAAGAGTACATAAGGGATTCCTGAACCACTTGGTGAGAAAATCAATACACGAGGTATGGGAAAGATATAAAAATTTATTGGAGCGGAGAACACCATGGTGGCTCTCCCCACTGGAAGAAATTTCTGTTAAAAAAATGAATATGAGAGGGGATTGGGCCACTTATAAAGATTTGTTAATAGAAGCAGAAGACCAATTAAAATGGAAAAAAATGAGGACATAAGAGAGCTATTAACAGATTGGTTACAATATCATCAATTAAATGATGTCTTTAAAGTAGATAAGAAAAATGGTTTTGATACAGAGACATCAAGGTTTGAAGGTGATCTGTTGGAAAATAATGTGAAAGTACTTTTAAAAATTGACAAATTACTTTTAGAATGGTTTACAAGAATGGCTTGAAGAAGTTAAGGCAGTGATGATACACTGGGCAAGAGATTTTGGATGCAATATTCAATTTTCATCATGGGAAAAGTTATGGAAAGAGGATCTAAAATTCACTGCATGTTGTTCATTGAAGGAAAACTATATGAAAATGATGTACCGTTGGTATTTAACTCCAAGTAAAATTGCGAAAATGTATAGAACTAGCTCAAATCTATGTTGGAAATGTAAAGGGAAAAAGGGTACTTTTTACCATATGTGGTGGTCTTGTGGAGTGGTAAAAGTCTTCTGGGAAATGATATATAATGAGTTAAAGAAAATGTTTAGGAAAACCTTTGTTGAAAAACTAGAAGCTTCTTTGTTAGGTATGATAGGTGAAGAGATATCAAAAGACGACAGAAGACTTTTCATGTACGCAACGATGGCAGGGAAAATGCTTCTAGCCCAGAGATGGAAGGAGGGAGAAGTGCCAACCAGAGAAGAATGGCAGACTAAATTGATGGATTATGCAGAGATGGTGAGACTGACGGGAAAGATCAGAAACCAGGAAGATCAAGTATTTCTAAAATACCCCTAGTCCTCCAAAATAGCCCGGGATTCCCCTCTCGGTAAAATCCCCGCTTGTAACGAGATCGCGCTGCACCGGAAGTCACCGCCCAGAAGCTGAATCTCAGGGGAACGCCTTTGGGCTGGCCTCTTCTCTCCCTCAGGAAGGGGTGATTGGCTCCTGGCCTGTGAAATGCGCTCAAAATGTAAAGATGCCTTCTTTCCAGGGAGCCAAGGGAGAAGGGTGGAATTTGTTATACCCCCAAACCTTCCCACTTCAGAGATGCAGGAGTTGCGTCTCCTCCAACTTCCTCAGGGATGAAGCAGCTACGAAAAATGAAACATCCCACCTGGGCACGGTTTCTGAGAGAGCAACAGCAGAAGACCCAAACTCTGGCAAGATGAGCATTTGCCCAGTGGATTCTGGCCGGTCCATGAGGGCAGACAGGGGAGGGCTGCGGTGGCTGCCAGCCCCTTCCCACTCCATCTCAGATACAGAACACATTTGCTCTGCCACTCCTTGGCTCTGGCGCCACCTACTGTTGGCCTCCTTGCGTTCCAACCTACCAGTCCCAATGAGCACCATCCACCCCTGCATTGGTCCAGAGGCGCAGAGCAGTAGTTAGGTGATCTTGCGCCCTGGCAGAACCATCCAGATTGTGCCCCCTAGCCACGGACAAGTTAGCTCTTCTTTCTGCCTCTCCTCCAACCCCCCCTCCACCCATTCAATTCACCCTGGAAGTACAAGTATCGAAAAGTAAAATGTTAGAGGTTTCCCCCCACCCAATAGAAATATAATTTGATTCAGCTAGCTGGTCAGTCTACTTTCGGTTTCACTCCTGGCTCCTTGTTAAATTAATACTGCATCAGAAACCTCCCAAGCAGATATCCAAAGTTCTTTGGCATTTCTCCAGTTGTTAATGAGATGTCTCTTCTAGTCCAGGGGAGTCTTTTGATCTTCTTCCAGGAAACCAAGAGTCGAAAGCCTTGATTTTCCCTTTTTTCTTTTTTCCAGTCATTTCCACACAGTTAGTCATTATTAGAGTTATTAAAACCTTATTACATCAACAAATGCATTTTTTTTAGTCTCCCTTGCTTTCCTGGTGACCTTCAGCTTAAAGACAAACTGCTCTGGAGTGAGAAAAACCCATCACACTCAAAAAGCCCAGCTGGAGGGACCTGGAAGTGTGTGGGGAAGAGCAATTTTGTAGTGGGTTTGTTGCACAGGAGCACCAAGTTCACTAACTGGCTGATTCAGATTGAATCCCATTCAAAAATAGTGCAATGGTGTGTGTTTCAGCCAGCCATCCAGCTGCTGCAACTATTCCCTGGGTGCCACCACACTGTCCTGTCTGTGTGTTTGGAAGGGAATGGGAGCTATGCTCCCCCCGGAGACACTCCACTCCTTCTTCCTTAGCTGTGTTGCTCAACAGTTGCGGCAACCTTCACAGTTCTGGGATGCTGATGCCAAAGACCTGTAAGTGTGCTGTCAATATATTTACAGTGCAGGGGTTCCTCCGGTGGAGATGACCACTTGTTTGTTTTGCATTCATGTCTTGCTTGCCCAAAACGTAACACAGTGGTTAGATTCTACCAAGGGAATGGTCAGAGTGCTTTAATCCATTCACATTGGAAAAGCTGAAGTTCTGGGCTGGACCTGAATCCCTCCCACAAAATACTGACAGTCTGGAAACACCCTGGGTGCAAACATGTTTTACTGGGGAAAGGATCTTTGCCTCTTCCTCCTTCCTAACCTGCAGTAGTGCCCTGGCAAATCACAAAGTGCAGGCTCCCTTCGTGGTACTCACAGCCACACCGCTTCTAAGATTATACAAATTTAATATATCAACAACCAATAAACACAATAAGGCTATAATGATACAATCTGAATCATTAGGGGTGCATTGCAGCAGTCATTGCAAATCTCCATGAGTTGCCTTTCAGCCAGAAGCTCTGCAGCACAGGTGGTTCTGATGATTCCCCTGTAAGGAAGGCTTACAATGTAGGAGGCTTTGGGGCTTTGCGAGAGGGGGGAAAGTGGGGACATAATAGAAGTATGCATGATGTGGGAAAGGTGCAGAGCAATGTTTTCTGCCTCATAATATCAGAACCTGGATCTCTTTAAGAAAGAGGAATGTTGGCAGATTCAGGCCAGACACAGAGTGCCTAGTGACACTGAAAATTCCTCCTTCCAGAGGCACTGAGGGGGATGGCTTTAAGAGAGGATTCATCAAATTCATGGAGGGTTAGACCTCCAGCCGCAGAGGCAGTCTACCTCTGCATACCAGTTGCGGGCGTCCCAAGTGGGGAGAGTGGAGCTGCATTTGGAGTCTGCTTGGGGCTTCCCTTGGACATCTGCTGGGCTGCTGAGAGCTGGAACCCAGGATCTGCACGCCAAGGATGGAGTAGGAAAGAGCCCTTGCCAGCTGGCCACATTGGGCGCCTGCCTGGAGAGTGGAACCCGGGGGTTCAAGGGACATCGTGCTGCTCCTGGCAACCCCCACCCAACCCGACATCCTCCTCCGCCTGAATCCCACTTCCCCTGGGACGCACTTCCTATCCTGGAGCGGCTGGAGTGGGAGCGCTCCCCACCCCACTTTCCAGACCCTACTCTCCTCATTCTTCTTCTTCATGCCTCGGGTGTTTTCCTGAGTGTATCTTCAGAACAACCCTCTGTGAGGGAGGCTAAGCTGGCCCAAGGACTGGCCCAAGGTAGCTCAGCCAAGTTGCCAAGGCCAGCATTTAAGACCACGCATCCTTTCCCCTCAAATGAGAAAGCCGGGATGAGTCATGCTAGCAGCCTGTGGCCTTGATGGGCTTTGAGGCAGCCCAGCCCTCTTGTCTGCAAGCAGGCTGCCTCCTGGGAGGATCAGCACTTTTCTGACGAGACAGAAGCGCACGACTTCCCCCTCCCACTTGCTGCCCGCCCCAGTCTTTCTCCGGCGGCTCAGTTTAGTGCGCCAAGCAGCTCATCCCAGGTGGGAAGTAAGAGTTTTGCATAAGTTTTTAAAGCTGATAGACAAGGAATCAGAAGTCTTTTTGTCTTCTGTTTCTTTTCATTTTTATGTTTTCAAAATGCTTGATATCTGACACTGATTTCTGTATATTGTGTTTTCTTTGTTTTTCAAGCTTTCATAAAAAATAGCCTTTGAAACCAGCTGGTACAGTGGTCAGAAGACTTGCCTTCGTGTCCACAGAATGGAGAAGAAAAGTTTGCCCAACAAATCCCTGGGTGCGACCACAGAGACCTCCGGCTCCCACCTGGCTGAGCCTTCTCATTTCCAGCTCACTTCGATGCCCTCTGTTCCCAGAGATACCACTGGAAGAGCTGCTTCCCTTAGCCAGGAAGCATCGGGGTTCCAGCAGCCTTCCCAGCAGGCCTCCCACATTTCCTCCTCCTTGGGCAGTGCTCCATTGCAGGTCCCCGAGCAGCTTTCCGAAGAAAGGCCCCATGGCACTGGCTGAAGTGCTTCCCTCCCATCTCTGGATGAGGTTTCTTCTTCTTCCCAGTGCACCACCCAGGGAACGGGTAACCAGCGTGCAGCGACGTTCTCTAGCTTGCAGTCTGGGAGTAGGAAAAGTATGATCAGCTTTGAGGGCATCTCCTTTGAGAGTGCTCTCCAGGGGACCCAGCCTGTTTCCTCTACCTCTAAGTCTCCAGAGGGGTCTGTCCCAGCTCTGAGCACAGCTGATCTGGCTAAAGGCGGCCAGGGGCAAGGCCAGGTAAGTCCAGATTGAGAGGTAGGGAAAGGGCTTTGAGGCTGTAATGCCCTCCTTGAGTCTCACCAGCTGGTTTGGACAACTGCCCCCATCCCTGACCCCTGGCCATACCGCCTGGGCCTGGTGAGAGATGGAGCCCCAGAACACCTGGAGTGCACCAGGCTGGGGATGTCGTGAGGTGGAAGGCAAAAGGAAGGCAGACAGCCCATCCCGGGGTCGGTCCTTTTCCTCCTGCGTGCCACATTTCCGAAAGGCAGCTTCTAGCTTAATGGCTCACCTGAGCCGCCATCCTTTAAACTGGGGAAGCAGGAGCGGCTCATCAGAACTCACAAGTTAGGAAGTCCTATGTTATAGTCCCCATCTTATTGTTATGTCCTGTTGGTGGGGAGAATCGTGCCGTTTTCCTGTGGGTGGGCAGCCAGCCAGCAGCAGACTGGCATGTGGGCCCAAGGAAATGGCTTTGTTGGGGGAGCCTCAGAACTCGTCCTCTGCATGTTTGTTCCCTGTTGCCCCAAAGTGGGAACTGTCTTGCAATTCAGGCTTGTGGCACACAGGTAGAGAAGGGGAGCTGTTTGTCTCTTCAGATGCCTGGGAGAAGAGAGCAGTGGGTGGGGGCAGCCTCTGCTCCCCCTTCTAGAAAGGAGGCCTTTGCCAACATGGGTGCAATTCTGCTCCATGTGGGGAAAGTGTTTATCCATCATGGACTTGGGGGGATGCTGCTGCCAGCCAATATGGGCTTTGAAGGATATTTTTTTACTGTAGGCCTGTTATTCTGCTGCATTTCAATGTTTGCATATTTTCTGACCTAGTTGTAAAGTACCTCGAGATTCCCACATAATAGGTTGCAGGTAAATACTCTAAAAATAATAACTCCCCCCCCCCCATCGTGTCACAAAGTCAATTGACACAGAGCCTAAAATAATGCCAACGAGCTCTTCTACCTGGAAGTGCAACATCAGCCCTTCAACACATCAGCATGATGTGCAGTTGTCACACGGCTACGACTCATAAGCCATGAATGCAGGTCTGAATAGTGCTCCTTTGGAAACCCCCACCCTCAAAGCAGAAAAAGAGCATCTGCCCCTGAAATACTTTCAGTATAAAGTGTATAAATGACAGGCAGCTAAAAAACAGTCCCCTCGGCTATTTGGCTCATGTGTCTCATAGAACAAACTACGTGGACGAAAACAGCCTTGCCAGGAATGTGAGCCGACTTTAATCCAGCCTGCCCTGAAATATCTCAGAAGTGAAGCAGGAGAAAGATGCCCAGTTTATGGCGGTGAGCTGACTTGGTTTTGAGTAGGAGGGTGTGCGTTGAACTGTAGGAGTGCGGATTACTATAGAAGGGGGGGGGATAATCATAGTGGGCATTTATGCTCCGAATAATAATAAATCAGAGTTTTTCAAGGAGCTGGAAAGGAAGTTATGGAACTATATTGGGGAGAATATTGTTCTTATCGGAGATTGGAATGGAGTGGTCTCGGTCGAATGGGATAGAACTTTTAGAGGGGAACTTACCAATGAAGGTAAATTACCGCTCTCCTTTTTCCAGATGGTGGACAATTTTGACCTCTATGACTCATGGAGAATTAAACACCCTAATCGGAAAGATATTACACACTTCTCGGAAGCTAAAAAATCAGGGGGGAGGTTAGATACTATTTGGATCTCTAAAGGGCTGACCCTCTCCTTAGAAAAAGCAGAAATTCTGGGAAGGACTATATCAGACCATAATCCAGTAACAATACACATGGAAATTAAAAAGCAAACAAAGGGAAGGTGGTGGATGAACGATGAGATATGGAGAGACGACCAATGGGTGACGCAAGCAAAAATCAAGTTAGCGGAATTTTTTGAGATAAATGGGAAACAAAATACAGATATAAATGTAGTTTGGGATGCAAGTAAAGCGTACATGAGGGGTCTTGGAATACAACAAATGGCTAGGATGAAGAAGATAAAAGACAATAATATCCAAGAGCTAACTAAACAGATAAGAATTAATGAAAAAGAGTTGATCAAAAATCCAAAAAGTCATGAAATATTACAAAAAATAAAGAGATTGCAATCCCATATCTCTAGTATATTAAATAAGGAAGTAGAAAATAAAATTAAATGGGCAAAACAAAGGTATTTTGAATCCGCCAATAAGCCCGGTAAGTTGTTAGCATGGATGATAAAGGAAAAGCAAACAAAAAAAGTTATAAATAAAATTTTGGACCAAGGGGAGGAAATAACAGACCCAGTAAAAATAAAAATAAAATTCTTAAACTTTTATAAAGATTTGTATAAACAAGAACAATTAGGGGTTAATAAAATGGAAGAGTATTTACAACAAAATAAATTACCAAGAATTGAAAAAGAAGAAGTTGAGGCCCTAAACTCCAATATAGAAATAGATGAAATAGCACAAGTAATAAAAAAATGAAGAGTGGCAAATCGCCAGGTCTTGACGGAATCACACTAATGTACTGTAAGAACCTGGAAGAAGTAATCCTCCCTATATTACAAAAAATAATGAATAATACACTGGGAGGGAAAGATATACCACAATCATGGAAAGAAGCAGTGATCACTCTAATCCCGAAACAGGGAGTGGAGTTGACAGACATGAAAAATTATAGACCAATCTCCCTGTTGAGTACAGACTATAAAATCTATGCTGGGGTGATGGCTAATAGATTAAAAAAGACTCTAAACAAAATAATCAGCAGAGACCAGGCGGGCTTCTTACCGGATAGACATATAAAAGACAATACAAGAATAATAATTGACCTGTTGGAATATGTGGAAATGAAACCAAGTAAAAAGATGGCCATGTTATTGGTTGATGCAGAAAAAGCTTTTGATAGAGTATCATGGAATTTCCTATTGGAAACTTTCAAAGGTCTGGACATAGGGGAGAAAATAATTAACGGAATTAGGGCGATATAGGATAACCAAAAAGCAAAATTGCTAATAAATAACGAGATCACTGAAGAGTTCAGCATCGAAAGGGGGACAAGACAGGGGTGCCCTCTCTCCCCACTTCTTTTTATTGCCACCTTGGAACCACTTTTAATAGCAATAAGAAAGGATAAAAACATAAGAGGAATTAACCTAGGATCTCGATACTACAAAAGTAAAGCCTTTGCCGATGATGTAATCGTAACCACTGAAAACCCAGTGGAAAGTATCCAAAAAACGCTTGCACAACTGGAAGAATTTGGGAAGGTCTCTGGGTTCAAACTGAATAAAGGAAAATCCAAATTATTAACGAAAAATTTACGTAAGTTGGAACAAGAGGAATTGGAAAATACAACAGGTTTAAAGGTAGCCAATAAGGTAAATTATTTGGGGGTTTGGATCACCAATAAGAATATAAACTTATATAAGGACAATTATGAGAAGAAGTAGAAGGAAATAAAAAAAGAATTAGAGACTTGGGGAAAATTGAATTTGTCCCTGTGGGGGAGAATATCCACGGTTAAAATGATGGTACTGCCAAAGATGATTTTTATGTTCCAAACAATACCTATAATTAGAGGCGTAAAGTGTTTTAAGGAATGGCAGAAAGACCTTGCCAAGTTTATTTGGCAAGGGAAAAAACCACGCATAAAATTTAAGCTACTAACAGAGTTGAAGGAAAAAGGAGGCTTTGCGGTCCCTGACCTTAAACTGTACTTTGAGGCAGCGTGCTGGACATGGATTAAGGACTGGATATTAATTAAAAACACGGAAGTCCTAGATCTGGAGGGATGGGATATTGTTTACGGGTGGCATGGCTACATAGGCTATGATAAGGTTAAATCCCACAAAGGATTTTTAAATCATATTGTGAGAAGGGCATTATATGAAGTATGGGAGAGGAGTAAAAAATCAGTAGTAACCAAAACACCATGGTGGCTGTCACCAATGGAATCTATGTCGGTTCACAGGATAAATATGAACAGCGATTGGCTAACATATAAGGATTTAGTAGAGGAAACAAGTAGTGATCCGAAAATAAAGGGCCTAAGCGATTTGAAACAGAAGGGAATAACCTGGCTGCAGTACTATCAATTAAAAGCCGCCCTTGAAAAGGGTAAAAGAACCAAAGGATTTGACAAAAAAATATCCTATCTGGAGAAGGATATTTTATATAATAATCAAAAGATACTTTCTAAAATGTACAAACTACTTTTGAATTGGCAAAGAAAGGAGGAAGATATCAAAGAAATTACAGTAAAATGGGAGAGGGACCTGGGACATACGATCAAACCCAATATTTAGAAAGAATTATGGACTAAAAATATAAAATTCATGGCTTGTTTCCTTATAAGGGAAAATCTTATGAAAATGTACTATAGGTGGTACCTGACTCCTGTAAAACTTGCAAAAATAAATAAATCAAACAATAACAAGTGCTGGCGATGTAAGGAACAGATAGGAACATACTACCATATGTGGTGGTCCTGTCTAGAGATACAAAGATTTTGGAACATGATTTATGAAGAGATAAAGAGACTGATAAAAACTACATTTAGCAAGAAACCGGAAGAATTTTTACTAGGAATGGTTTCAGATAATATTCCTGTAATGGTTCTAGGGGTTGCTCGTGCGTAAGTTGCCGCCACTCCTGGCTAGGTTACCTGGTTGAACCCTTTCTGTCTGGACAGCCCTTCACTTCGTGACTGTCTCAGTCGCTGGCAGAATCCGTCAGTGGGCGTTTCTTGAACCTCTTCCAGCAAAGAAGTTCTTTGACGCCAAGTCTCCTCCTACTCTCCCTGTGCAGAAGTCTTCTGCGCAGGGAGGGCGTGGCCAGCGGCGTACCCGTGCTCTCCCCGCTGGTCTCCGGTGAAGAGTCCTGGAGCCTCCTCTCCGATTCCCCCATCTGCCCCCCTTCTCCACTGGTGTTACGCTGATTTCCTTCCCCAGCAGATGAGCTGCCTCTCTCCCTACTGGGACCCTCTCCGGCATCCCTCTGGAGCCTTCCCTCCGCCTCTAGCTCCGATGGCAGTTCCCTGACAATTCCCAAAAACAAAACTAGGCTATTTATGTATGCAACGTCAGCAGCAAGGGTTATAGTGGCAAAACACTGGAAAGATAAAAAGACACCCACTAAAGAGGAATGGGTAGTCAAATGAGCTTGCAGGGCAGCAGCTGTAGAAGGAGCAAAAAGGGTTTTCTCGTGTGTGTGTTTCTTTGTGGCTGATTAGCTGCTCTCCCTGTGCAAAGGTCAGAGGGGGCAGGGTTTCTGTTGAGGCAGGTGATTAGCTGTGGGAGGAGCTTATCAGAGCTTGCAGGGCAGCAGCTGTAGACGGAGCAAAAAGGGTTTTCTCGTGTGTGTGTTTCTTTGTGGCTGATTAGCTGCTCTCCCTGTGCAAAGGTCAGAGGGGGCAGGGTTTCTGTTGAGGTAGGTGATTAGCTGTGGGAGGAGCTTATCAGAGCGCCTAGCGGCGCGCGCAGTTTGATCCATCTTTTAGATTTAGGGGAGCTAGTCTCAAACGTTTGTTGGGGGAAACCTAGGTTTTTTTGGGGGGGAGTTATTTGTCCTGTCTTCACGCTTCTTATGATGGAGGACCGCTGTAGCCACCCCCAACGACACGTTCTCAAGATGGAGGGTGAGGGAACAGCTGCAGTTGCCTGCGGTTCCTGCGCAATGTTTGCCATCTTGCCAAAGGTTGCAGGCAGCTTTACCTGCAGCAATTGCATGTTGATTGCCCTCTTAAAAGACAAAGTCCAGCAACTGGAGGAACGTGTAGCTACGCTCCAAAGAATTAGAGAGCTGGAGCTCTTCTTGGAAGCAACAGAGCACACCGTCTCCACCAAGGAGGAGACAGGGGACTCCCCTGAGAAGGAGGCTAGTTCACCAACACAGGAGCCAGATATATGGAGAAACGTGACTCAAAGAAGTAGGAGGCCCAGGGTTCACTCTGATTGTTTAGAAATACACAATCGCTTTGAGGTTCTCTCCCCTAGCATGGAAGACGAAGAGCAGACTCCATTTGAGGATCTCTCCCTCATTACAGTCGATCAGGTATATGAAGACGAGCAGCAAAGTCAGTCCTCAGGGAATGTGCAGGCGCCCGTGGAACGGACAGCTCACGGAAGAACCCCGACCAAACCTAAGAGGAGGCGTGTAGTGGTGATAGGGGATTCCCTACTGAGGGGAACAGAAGCAGTGATCTGTGGGCCTGACAAGATGTCTCGGGAAGTGTGCTGTCTCCCCGGGGCTAAGATCCAAGATGTAACTGAACGACTGCAAGGAATCATAAAACCCACTGACAAATACCCCTTCCTCTTGGTTCATGTGGGAACCAATGACACTGCAAGCAATAGCCTGCAGAAGATCAAAAGAGACTACGAGGCTCTGGGCAGGAAATTGAAGCAATTAAATGCACAAATTGTCATCTCATCTGTCCTCCCAGTTGAACGACGTGGCCCAGGGAGAGAGGGAAAAATAGTGGAAGTGAACAGCTGGCTTCGCAAATGGTGTAAACAGGAACGGTTTCGATTCTTAGATCACGGACTGCAGTTTCTTGAAGATGGACTTCTGGCAAGCGATGGGCTGCACCTCACAACGGTTGGGAGGAATGTTTTTGCCAAAAATCTCAGAAACCTCATCAGGAGGGCTTTAAACTGACTAATGTGGGGGAGGGAGACAGTGCTCCTGAAGGTAGGAGTCTATCAATTGATGAAGATGATCATCCAAATGTCATAGACCAAATGGAGCAAACAGCACGCAAACCTAGTGGTGGGAGGAAAAAATCCTTAAATAAGAGACACGGGGGAATGATTAATGGACTTCAATGTCTGTACACTAATGCGCAAAGCATGGGAAATAAACAAGATGAGCTTGAGCTCTTGGTACAGCAAACTAAATATGACATAATAGGCATCACTGAAACCTGGTGGGATAAGTCCCATGATTGGAATGTAATAATGGAGGGATACAATCTATTTCAGAGAAACAGACCAGACAAGAAAGGAGGAGGAGTGGTGTTATATGTCAGGGATGTGTATACCTGTGAAGAGATCCAAGATTTAGAACCTCAAAGCCAAAGTGAGAGCATTTGGGTCAAAATTAAGGGAGAGAAGAATAACAGTGACCTCATTGTGGGAGTTTACTATAGATCCCCAAGCCAAACGGAGGACATAGATGATGCCTTCCTGGAACAGATGGCCAAGCATGCAAAAGGAAGGGAGATAGTAGTAATGGGGAACTTCAATTACCCGGATATTTGCTGGATGTCAAACTCAGCCAAGAGCATAAGGTCAAACAGATTTCTCACTGGCCTTGCAGACAACTTCATTGTCCAGAAAGTGGGAGAAGCAACAAGAGGAACAGCCATTTTAGATCTGGTCCTAACCAATGTTGATGACCTGGTTAGTGGGGTAGAAATGGAAGGATCATTAGGCGCGAGTGATCATGCTCTTCTGAAGTTTACTATACAGCGGAAAGGAGCAGCCAAGCATACTAGGACTCAATTTCTTGACTTTAAGAAAGCCGACTTCATAAAACTTAGGGAAGTGCTGGGTGAGATCCCATGGACAGTAATACTAAAAGGAAAGGGAGTTCATGATGGCTGGGAGTTTGTTAAGAGGGAGATAGTAAAAGCACAACTTCAGGCAATACCAATGAGACGGAAACATGGAAGGTGCCTAAAGAAGCCAGGGTGGCTATCTAAAGAACTTTTAAGTGAGTTAAGATTAAAAAAGGATGGACTTCCGGAGGCGGCGCGACCGGTAATGGCTGCCTTCTCCGAGTAAGGAGAAGGGAGCTCCGCTGTAAACGGGTCGTCCGCTACGGCGAAGCGGAGACCCATCCAGGAAAACCACAGGTGGCAGAAGCCTGTGGTCTCGGGACCCGGCGGGCGCCAGAAGCAGCCCCCAAAACGTTGAAGGGACCCCGTAAGGGGCTCCGGATCGCGGAGGGGGTAGCGGCGCTGTGGGTCGTTGCGCAAACAGCGAAGTGAAGCCGCATTGCTGTTGCCGGTCAGCGCTGTCCTTTCTTCCTGCAACTTTTCTGAACTTTGGAAACTACAACCCGTGAGTAAATTTGGACATTGAAAACTTTCTGAAACTTTCGTCAACTTTCTGAAACTTTTTGAGAACTTTATGGAACTTTTAAAACTTTTTAAAAAAAAAGTTGAAATTTGGCTGAAAACGGAGTGAGAATAAGCAGGAAGCCCATCTCCCGCGATACTGAACTTTAAGCAAAGAGCAGGAGGAGTGGAGACAAAAAGTTATGCTTTAACTAAATGCTGGCACCCTGTTAAAGCAGTTTTCTGAGAGAAAGACTTTGAGCTATTGACTTTTGCTGGTCATATGTGGGATGCACTGATATTCTTCTTCTGTGGTACCAGTGGATTATAAAATAAATAAGAATCTCTGGTGCTGGAGCTGCCTGAATGAGCACCAGTTTGCAACTTTGGATATATTGAATTCAGGTTTTGAAACATTCTGAGCTGGAACTGGATACTTTGAAACTGTTGCAGTCAAGGCACTGTAAGAAACACTGTTTTGCTTTAAGTTTTACTCTGCTAAAAACAACACACTGTGGAGGCGATAGACACGGATTTAAATTTATAAGTTTAACTTGGATTTGATCTTTTCCCTGAAGACGTATTAAGCCCCCTCTAGAGGATTTTGGGCTTACAGCAGTGACTTTGTTTTACTTTCCCTTTCCCGGCCTCTGTTTGACTATTGCATCTGGGACTCTGCTTTCTCATGGGAACAACTTGGATTGACCTTGGATTACAGATAACTTTGGAATGAGTGGCGCAAGGAGAAGAGGAAGGACTAAACAAACAACTTTAACTTTAGCTGCAGCCTCACAGCGTAGATCTTCTGTGCCGGCCTTGCCTTCCACTTTGCCTCCAGACATAGAGGCGGCCTCCCTAATACAGGCAGGGGAGGGTGAGACAGAGGAGCTGCACCTGGGAGATATGGCTTCAGGGACAAGTAGCTCTGTCTTGGAGAAAATTTTGGAGAAACTGGAGGCTCTGGACAAGAAGGCTGATTTGCATACAGCTAAAATTGAACAGAACACAGAAAGTTTGAATAAGCTGACTGGACAAGTTGCACAGAATGCCCAATCCATTGGAGAATTAAAGGAGGCTGTAGGTGAAAATCGTAAACTGGCTGAAGATACCAGTCAAAGATTGGAAGAACTTGAGAAAGAAGTAAGACCACTCAGCAAACAAGTTGGAGAACATCAGATTTACTTTTTGATGACAGAACTGCGAAACAGGGAGACCAACTTGAGGATACGGTCAATACCAGAGGTGGAAGAAGATAATCTTATTGAATTTCTAACTAAGGAATTTGCCAAGTTTTGGGAGTTAGAGGAAAAAGACTTTAAAATTGCATCTGCTTTCAGGCTTGGCAGAGTCAGAAGGACAGAGAAGCCCAGAGATTGTTTGATAACATTGAGATCAAAGGAGGAAAGGGACAAGATTTTGGGCCTGCACTACGAAAAGTCACTAGACATCTTGGGCAAGAGAATTGAAATCTACAAGGACATTCCTAAGCAGTTGCTGGACCTTAGATCTAATTACACGGAATTGGCAAGACTGTTGAGAAGCAACGCAATTATCTTCAGGTGGGAGTTTCCACAAGGATTATCCTTTACCTACAGAGGGAGAAAGATCAAAATCAAAACAGTGGAAGATAGAGACAAGTTTTTGGGAGCACACGGAGAAGACCTCCACAAAGGACTTGGATTGCCAGCGCCAGAACCTCCAGGGGAGCCCGCCCCCTCGGATCCTCAAGGACCGGAGAACAAGGTACCACCCCAGAAAGAATAACCAGATCTATCCAGGATGTCTCTGCAGCTTTTGAGTTGGAACATAAATGGCTGTAACAGTCCCGAAAAAAGGTCTAAAATTTTTCATATTTTAAAAAAGGAACAATTGGACATTATATGCTTACAAGAAACGCATGTGATTAGGCTCCATAGAAAGGTGTTAATAAATAAAAGGCTTGGTCAAGAATTTATATCATCGGATACAGTTAAAAAGAGAGGTGTAGTGATCTATGCAAAAGAGAGCCTTTCACCAAAATTTCTCTTTAAAGACGAAAGTGGAAGAATCCTCGCAATAGAAATACAGTATCAAGGAGAAAAAATTTTGATATTAGGAATTTATGCTCCAAATGAAGGAAAATCGGATTTTTATAAGAAGTTGCACGAGATCATGCTGGACTATCTGGATTACAACAACGTCATCATGATGGGGGACATGAATGGGGTCGTATCAACAAATATGGATAAGTCACAGAACCAGAACATTACTAAAGAGGGAAGACTACCTAAGACCTTTTTTGAAATGACTGACAATATGGACTGGGTTGACATCTGGAGAGTTAGAAACCCCTTGGGAAGAGAAGGAACATTCTTTTCTGAAGCTCAACTGACTTGGACACGAATCGACCAAATATGGATAACTAGAAGTCTGGCACCTAAGGTGAGGAAGGTGGAAATCTGCCCCAAAACATGCTCCGACCATAACGCCTTGAGAATGGATATGACATTGATCCCAATCGGCTCCTTTAGATGGAAGATGAATGATGGCCTGTTTAGAGATCAAAGAATTGTAAAGAAGGCCCAAAAAACCTTAAAGGACTATTTTGAGATTAATTTGAACACTACGGTGGAAAAAAGAACTATCTGGGATGCAAGTAAAGCTGTGATGAGAGGGTTCTTGATCCAACAGAATTCCTTAAAGAAAAGACTGCAAAATGAAAAGAAAGATAAAATTCTGGAAAGTATCAAAGAGTTGGAGAAGAAGTTAAGATCTAACCCGAAGTCCCAACCGATTCTGAGAGAAATTAAACTTTATCAGGCGCAATATTCCAAGCTGATAAATCAGGAAATAGAATGGAAGATTAAAACAATGAAACAAAAAACTTTTGAATCGGCAAATAAATGTGGGAAACTGCTAGCTTGGCAGTTGAAAAGGAGACAAAGATTAAATACAGTAACAAACTTAGAGGTTGAAGGAAGGAACATTCAGAACCCGGGAGAGATTAGAAAGTGCTTCCAGAGGTATTTTAAAAAGTTATATACTCAAGGGCCACAAGATGAAATAGAGATTACACAATTTTTGGAGAGAAATGGATTAGCAAAGCTGTCAGAAGAAAACAGAACAATTTTAAATGGCAAAATAACACAACAAGAGATTGAACAGGCCATCCTGAGTCTGAAACAGGGCAAATCACCAGGGCCAGATGGACTGACCTCTAACTACTATAAGACATTGAAGGATTATTTGATACAACCTTTGTTGGAGGTCAGTAATGAAATAATGGAGGGGAAGAAGGCGCCTGAATCGTGGAAAGAAGCATTTATCACATTGATTCCAAAGTCAGAAACTGAAAAGACACAACTTAAGAATTACCGTCCCATCTCCCTTTTAAATGTGGATTACAAAATATTTGCAGATGTTTTGGCACGAAGATTTAAGAAAGTTTTAAGTGAGATAATCCATAAAGACCAGGCAGGCTTTCTCCCGGGCAGACATATGTTTACTAACACAAGGAACATTATAGACATATTGGAACTTTTACAAACAAACATAAACACCAAAGCAGCTTTAATTTTTATAGACGCGGAGAAAGCCTTTGACAACATTTCTTGGAAATTTATGAAGGGGAACTTAAAAGAAATGGGAGTGGGACGGGGGTTTGAGAACGGGATTGAGGCAATATATTCAGAACAAAAGGCTAAACTGATAGTTAACAATGTGGTTACAGAAGAGTTTAAAATTGAAAAAGGTACACGACAAGGCTGCCCGATTTCCCCATTACTGTTTATTTCGGTTCTGGAAGTGCTCCTGAATATGATTAGGGGGGACCGGTTGGTGGAAGGGATTCAGGTCGGAACGAAACAATATAAACTTAAAGCTTTTGCAGATGACCTAGTTCTGACATTACAGGAGCCGGAGTCTAGTTTGAAAAGAGTACTACAACTGATTCAAAACTTTGGTCGAGTGGCAGGATTTAAGTTAAATAAGCAAAAAACTAAAGTTCTGGGGAAAAACATGACAGATATTGAGTTGGAACAGCTTCAGAAAGAGACAGAACTAAATGTGGTTAAAAAAGTTAAATACCTAGGGGTAAACATAACAGCAAAAAATCTGAGTTTATTTAAAGATAATTATGAAAAATGTTGGTCAGAGATTAAGAGAGACTTGGATAGTTGGTCAAGATTAAAACTTTCATTGCTAGGCCAAGCTGATAAATCACTTCAAAACGACCGTGACAGATTAGAGAACTGGGCCAAAACAAACAAGATTAATTTTAACAGGGAGAAATGTAAAGTATTGCACTTGGGCAAAAAAAATGAGAGGCACAAATACAAGATGGGTGACACCTGGCTTGAGAGCAGTACATGTGAAAAGGATCTAGGAGCCTTGGTTGACCACAAACTTGACATGAGCCAACAGTGTGACGTGGCAGCTAAAAAAGCCAATGCAATTCTGGGCTGCATCAATAGGAGTATAGCATCTAGATCAAGGGAAGTAATAGTGCCACTGTATTCTGCTCTGGTCAGACCTCACCTGGAGTACTGTGTCCAGTTCTGGGCACCACAGTTCAAGAAGGACACTGACAAACTGGAATGTGTCCAGAGGAGGGTAACCAAAATGGTCAAAGGCCTGGAAACGATGCCTTATGAGGAACGGCTAAGGGAGCTGGGCATGTTTAGCCTGGAGAAGAGGAGGTTAAGGGGTGATATGATAGCCATGTTCAAATATATAAAAGGATGTCACATAGAGGAGGGAGAAAGGTTGTTTTCTGCTGCTCCAGAGAAGCGGACACGGAGCAATGGTTCCAAACTACAAGAAAGAAGATTCCACCTAAACATTAGGAAGAACTTCCTGACAGTAAGAGCTGTTCGACAGTGGAATTTGCTGCCAAGGAGTGTGGTGGAGTCTCCTTCTTTGGAGGTCTTTAAGCAGAGGCTTGACAACCATATGTCAGGAGTGCTCTGAAGGGCACAAAGGTTTGCTGCCTCCTTGTGTGCCCATTTTCTTGCCAAAAAGAATAAAAATACAGCATATGGTTGCACATACCAGGCACCAATTTTAATGGTGGTTCTTTGGCTTTTCCTTCAGGTGAGGAACACGAGGAGGAGGAGCAGCAGCAGCAGGAGGAGGAGAAGGAAAAATAAATAAAATGGGGGGGATATATATTTCCCTATATATTTCTTTTTTTTTTAATTGAGATTTTCAGTTAAACAGAAAACAGAAAACAAACCAGAACAAACAATCAAAAACTAAAACAAACACTCTTAACAATCATTCTTTGGTACCATCATCTTATTTACATTGCGTTGGATCACGCCTCGACTTCCTTCCTATCCCGTTGCGGTTTTCTTGGTATGCTTCTACTCTTACAATTTCTGTTCCAATTATGTACACGTCACAAGGTTTATGTTAAGCCTACTGTAGTTTTAAAATTTCTACAATTACTTTCAATATATGTCACAAATTTACTCCATTCTTCAATAAACTTTGTACCTTCTTGGTGTCTAATTTTATGTGTCATTCTTGCTAATTCTGCGTATTCAAATAATTTTACTTGCCAATCCATAACCGTAGGGATCTCTGCTGATTTCCATTTTTGAGCTATCAATACCCTGGCTGCCACCGTCGCATACTGAAACAATCTCTGAACTTCCTTTTTAATTTCGTCACCTATTATTCCTAACAAATGCCTCCGGTTTTTTTGAAAAAGTATATCTGAAAATTTTCTTTAATTTGTTATATATAAGCTCCCAATTTTTTTTCATTTCCTCACAAACCCACCACATATGGTAAAGGTCCCCATCCTTCTGCTTACATTTCCAGCATGCTTTGTTTCCAATTTTATACATTTCCCCCAATTTTACCGGTGTGATGTACCATCGGTACATCATTTTCTCCAGGTTTTCCCTTAATGTGACGCATGCCGTGAACTTCATTCCTTTATTCCATAGCCTCACCCACTTGTCGTACTCTATGTTATATCCAAAATCAATTGCCCATTTTACCATCACCTCCTTTAACAACTCATCTTTTGTATCCCATTCTAACAAAAAATTATACATCTTAGTTAAAAGTTTGGTTTTTCCTTCTAGAATTTCTATCTGATATTTAGAATTTTTCTCATTCATCCCCAATTTTTTATCTTCATTCCAAAGTGCATTTATCTGGTGGTATTGTAGCCAACCTGTCAATCTATCTTTCTAATAAGTTCTAATCTTCCAACCTTTTTCTGTTTTTACTAATAAATCTTCGTATGTTAACCTTTTCCCCTCCATGTTCAATTTTTTTATTGTTAACTTCTTTCTAGAAGTTTTTTGTTTTTCTCCCAAACTTCATACAGGGCTCCTCTAAAAATATGATTTGAAAAACCTTTGTGAACCTTTTCTTTGTTGAGCCACAAGTAAGCATGCCAGCCATATCTATTATTAAAGCCTTCTAAGTCCAACAAGTCTGAATTTTCTAAAACAATCCACTCTTTAAGCCAACGTAAACAGGAAGCTTCATAGTATAATCTTAGATTTGGCACGGAAAACCCACCTCTTTCTCTCCAGTCCGTAAGTAGTTGGTATTTAATTCTCGGCCTCTTTCCCTGCGATATGAATTTTGAAAGAATTTTTTGCCATTCCTTGAATATCGAAGGCCCCCTGATTATCGGAATAGTCTGAAATAGGAACAACATTTTCGGGAGAATATTCATCTTGATTGCCGCCATTCTTCCGGACCATGAAAGCTTTAACCTATTCCATATATCCAAATCCTTTTTAATCTCTTTCCATGTAGGTATATAATTATCACTGATTAAATTGATATTTTTCGATGTCAACCAGATACCTAGATACTTTACTTTTTTTACAACTTTAATTCCATATTTTTGTTCTAATTGCTCTCTTATATTCCTATCCATATTTTTAACCAGCATTTTAGTCTTTATTTTGTTTAATTTGAAAACTGATAATTTGCCGAATTCCTCTAATTGTTCCAAAACCTTACCGACGCTTGTTTGTGGTTCTTCTAAGGATAACACCAAGTCATCCGCATATGCCTTCAACTTGTACTCCTTGGTACCAATTTTAACCCCCCCCCCCCGTATCTCTGGCGTAGTTCTCATCCTGTTTGCTATTACCTCTAACACCATTATGAATAGTAAAGGGGATAGAGGGCAGCCTTGTCTTGTTCCCTTCATAATATTAAATGAATCTGTCAAATTATTGTTAACAATCAATTTATCTGTTTGATTAGAGTAAATCGCTTTTATGCCTTTCATGAAAGTGCCCTCTATCCCCATTGTCTCCATGGTCTTTAACAGAAACTGCCATGATACGTTATCAAACGCTTTTTCAGCATCTATAAATATTAGGGCCGCCGGTATTCCATTTTTGACTTCCAAATATTCTATAATATTTAAGATATGCCTGACGTTGTCCTTAAGTTGTCTATTTGGGAGAAATCCAGCTTGGTCTTTATGTATAAAATCCTTTAAACAATTTTTAAGTCTGTTTGCCAGTATTTCTGCAAAAATTTTATAATCATTGTTTAACAATGAAATAGGTCTGTATTTTTTTATATTCAGTCTATCAGTGTCTGGTTTAGGAATCAGGGTTATATGCGCTTCCTTCCAGGTACCTGGTATATTCCCTCCTTGCAAAATGTTGTTCATTACATCACATAACACCGGAGTCAGTTGGTCCACCAAGGTTTTATAATATTTGGCCGGTAATCCGTCCGGACCTGGGGCTTTACCTAATTTCATCTTTTTTATTGCTTCTTGTATTTCTTCTTTCGTAATTGGTTTATTCAATTTTGCGTTTTCTTCTTCTGTTATGTATTTTCCTTTGTAATCTTCTAAATATTTTCCTATTTTGTTTGTTTCTTCATTTTCTTTTTTATATAGTTTTTCATAATATTTATGGAATGATCTCTTTATTTCATTCGAATCTTCTATTTGACGTCCTTCAACTTTTATCTTATTTATTACACTTTGTTTTTGTCTTTTCCGTAACTGCCATGCCAAAAATTTTCCTGTTCTGTTGGCTGATTCAAAAAATCTCTGCTTCATTGATTTTATTTTCCATTCTACCTCCTGATTTACCAGCATTGAATATTGGGTTTGTAACATTTTAATTACTTGTTTATTCTGCTCGTCTTTGGGTTTTATCGTTAAATTCTTCTCACATTCTCTTAATTGCGTTAGAATATCTTTTCTTCTTTTCTCTTAATTTTCTTCTATAGCTGTTTTGCTGTATTAGGTTACCCCTCATGACGGCTTTGCTTGCGTCCCAGACTATGTCAATATTAATATCATTATTTAAATTCCATTTAAGATATTCTTTCAGGGTGTCTTTAGCTTTTTCAATTACTTCGGAGTTCTCAAAAAGATTTTCATTCATCCTCCATCTATATATACTTTGCACTTTACCTTTTATTTCTAAGACTATGGGGTTATGGTCTGATAGAGTTCTTGGCTGTATTTCACATTTCGAAATACTTGGAGTTAGGTACCTTGAGGTCCAGACCTGATCTATCCTTGCCCAACTCTGGTGAGGTTCCGAAAAGAAGGTAAATTGCTTTGTACTTGGATGTTTATCTCTCCAAACATCTATTAAGTTCAGATTTTCCACCAAATTGAACAAGGACCTTGGTAATTTCCCTTGATTACCTTTCTTCTTTTTTGTTAGCCTGTCCAATTCTGACTGTACCACTCCATTGAAATCTCCTAATAAAATTATTTTTTTATCCTCTATTTCAATCAATCTCCCTTCCAATTTCCTATAAAACTCTGCCTTATTTGTATTTGGTGCGTAAATGGCAACCACATTAAGTTTTTCACCCTGATGATTGATTTGTACCCCCAATATTCTCCCTTCCTCATCCTTACAAATTAATTTAGGTTCCCATTTTTCTTTGACATAGAGTACCACCCCTCTTTTTTTACTCACATCAGAATTAATAAATTCCACCCCTAACCTTTTATTTTTCAAAATATATTTGTGTTTTTTGGCAATATGAGTTTCTTGTAAACAAATTACGTCGAGATTTTTTTTCTTCAATACATTCTCAATTTTATTCCTCTTAGATTTCTCATTTAAACCATTCACATTGCAGGTTATTAATTTCAACATCATTATTATTTAACCGAATTAACCGTAGTAACAAATTAAAATTAAATTAGAGTGGTTTTGTCGTCTGTGTCCTCCTCCTCTTCTTCTTCTTCTCCCACTTCTCTTTCTTCTGTTTCCTCCTCCTCTTCTTTTCCTCTTCTTTCTTTCTCTTCCTCTCTCTCCCCTTTCCTTCTTCTCTCCTCTAAATCTGACTCCCTTTCTCCAAATTTATCCTCTACCTTTCCAAGCTCCTTCTCATATCTCCTTGAAAATTTCCTCACTTCTTGAATGTCCGTCAACCTGAATCTTTTATTTTTGTAATAAAGGGAGATCCCTTCCGGGAACTCCCACCTGTGTTGTATGCCGTTTCTTTTCAAAACACTCACTAGTTGTTTATAGCCATCTCTCTTACGTAAAAATCTGGTAGGAATTTCTTTGAAGATAATAATCGGCCTGCCATCAATTATCAACTTTTTTTGGTAACTCGTTTTCAATATCGCATTCCTCATGTCTAACGAGTTAAATATCACTAGAAAATCTCCTGGTATTTTCTTTGATTTAGCTTGTAAAGATCTTACTTTTATTCTAAATGCGTTTTCCACTGTATATTCAACTTCTTCTTCTTTCATGTCCAGCCATCTTGCCAGCTCTTTGATCATTTTAACTTTGATGTTCTCATTCATCTCTTCTCCTACTCCTCTAAATTTCAAATTCATTTGCTTCTGCCTCATCTCCAACATGGCTAGACTGTCCCATACTTGGTCCTGACTTTTATTCAGGTCTCCTAACTCCTCTTTAATCTTATCTGTCTCTCTCTTGTTCTCCTTCACTTCCTTTTGGATTCTTTTGGTTGACTCTTCTATTGTCTTTGATCTAACTGTCAAGTCTTTGATTTTGTTTGAAAGTTCTCCTACTGCCCCTTCTATTTTTTTATCTAGCATTTCCTGCACTTCTCCTAACTTCTTCTCCATATGTTGTTCGCTTTCCTTAAATTCTTCCTTTATCTTCAGCCACAAAATGTCCAAATCTTTAATTTCTTCTTGTCGGGATATTTTCCTTTCCCCCGGTGTTCCCCCTATCTTTTTGCCATTCTTTCCTGCCATTTTAAATCAATTTTCAAAATCTTTCAAAATCTTTCAAAATCTTTCAATTTTTTTTCAAAATTTTTCTAATGCAATACTCAATTCTAATGCGTACAATCCCCCTCTAATGCCTTTTATATATGAAAGAAACCTATTGTCTATTATACAACAAGATGTCTCTCTTCAACTCCTTTCCCGAACACAACATTCATATATTTTATCACTTTTTTCTCAATTTCCTTAAATATCTCCACCAATTAACCAATTCTTGTGATTAAGCAAATTGATACAGATTAATACAAATTAATACACTTGCATTAACAAATTTTTGGTAACCAGCAAATCAAATAAATCAGTTTCAGTACTCTCACTCCAATTAATACAATTAATAATTTTCAACAATAGGGGTTTAAAAGGTCTACTTAAGTTAATTCACTTATAACTGATTTAGCTGAGATCCTCTTTAAGCTCCCTGTTTTCTTATCTTTTGAAGTTTTAATTCAGTTAAGCAATAATTTTCAGCCACTTGTAGGCCTAAATCCACTCAGCTTAAATGCTCTTCAGCCACTTGCAGGCCTAATCCAAATCGGGGCAGGTCAACTTGAATGTTAAACAGCTTTAAAGAACCAAAAATGGAATATTTATAATCCAGAATGGCTTCCTTCTCTTCTCGTCCTCTTACTGGTATAGTCTAATATTATAACAAATTGTATCCAAAACCTACAACCCGGGAGGGAGATAAAGAAAGAAAGAAATAGTCCCAAAATCCTGAGTCACTGGAAATCCAATATATAAAAATCCAAAGGGGAAGTGTCCAAAGTTCAATATTAAAGTTCTTATATTTTTTCTTCACCTCTTGCCGACTTATTAGTTATTAATATGAAGAGAATATGAAAAGAGAGGGGAAGAGAAAGGGGAAGAGCCGAAAAAAGGAAGTTTATTTATTTTCCCCTCTCCACTCTTTTTTCCTTACCCAGAAAAAATGTAAAAAATATAATAAACGGAGGGAATGTACTGAAATAGCATAATAATTAGGCTGGGAGGGTTATCCATGTACTTAAAGTCAATTTGGGTATAAAAAAAACCCCTGAAACCAAAAATGATAGTGTTGATGTTCTTAAAATCCAGCTCTTAAATCCCAGCTCCTAGATCTCAGCTCTTATTTCTGCTTTTCCTCTTCTTGGCCGCCATTAATCAAGCACAGTTCATAAGTCCTTTAAGTCATTAATCTCTCTCTCCTTCAAAAAAAGCCTCTTACGCATTCTTTTCACAACCAAGAGGGTAAAGCAAAGTTCCAATATAACTCTTTTTGCAGCTCTTTAGTTCAAATTAATCCACTGCCTCGGCACAAAGTTGCAGAGGACTTTCACTTTGTACTCAATCAGCAGGGTCATCAGCCTCCTTCCTTTTTTCTTGCAACTTTCTCTCTCTGCGCCATTTTCTCTCCGCTATTGGGATGGACTCCTTAAATCAATCCTTCAACATCCAGAACTCCCTCAGTGTATTCTTTTCAAGTCTTATCTTTAAAGCCAGCTGTGCATACTGAGGGTTCTGTTCTTATAGCTTTGGAAATTTACTGCCTTTCAGTAGAAGTTAGAGACATCGCAACACAGGGGTGGTGGTGCCTCCCTGTCGCGTCTGCAGCTCCGTTCGCTCTTGAGCCTTTTAAAAAAAACCTGAAAAAGCGGAGAAGCCGCTTTGACGCCGCTGGGTGTCCTGTCCCCCAAGGCTGATCCCCTTGAGATTTGGGGGTGCGCAGTGCCCTTGTGCCACCCCTTGAACCCCCGCGTCACTCAGAAAGCCTCAGAGAGGTTTTCTGCACTTCCACAATGTCCGTGGTAAACCGGAACGGCCTCCCTATATATTTATATTATTAGTTCTATGTATTACTTCTTTATTTAATAAAATTTATTTTAAAAAGCCTGCAAAGTGGTTTACCAAAACAAAAAACAAACAAACCACCACAGCAGTAAAATCAAGAAAAATTAACAATCCTACTTTAAAACATACAAAAGCTAAAATATTAAAAGAGATGAAAATTACTTCAACTTCCTAAGCTTCTAGGTATGCTTGCCTAAACAAGAATGCTTTTAGCAGGTGCCTGAAAAGAGTCTAGCAAAGGCACGTGCTTTGTTGCAAGAGGCGGGGAGTTCCAAAGGGCAGGTGCTGCCACACTAAACAATGCAGTACAGATATTATGTGGAACCTGTAGTAGTGCTTGATACTGTTAGAATTCCAGCTCCATGATTGCAGTCATGGGATTCTTGTCTATCACATGATGGTATATGTTTTGACTCCATAGAGTGGGAAGTGACGGCGACAGGATGTTTGTGTTCCTGTGTTCCGTGAAGTGGGACTATTGTCCTTTGTTCTTTTTCTCTTTGCTGTCTGATGCTCGAGAGAGAGGGAGCCATGTTGCAGTGCTCTGTGTTTATATGTAAATAAAGTAGATTAGCCAAAATGCTGAGTTGCTGAGGTCTGTCACGCATGATGCACAAACTCTGCGGATCCCTAAGTGTGCCGGTGTCGGTTGGCATCGGTCGCTGTGATGTTCGGGCTGAAGAAAGCTTATGAAGCTCCCAAACGATCAACCAGGAGGGAGGGAACATGCCAGTCGGGCACGTGTCTCTGCCAGGGTCCTACTCGAGTGTAGGCTGAACTCCTGACAGAAACTACGGAAGGGGAGGTTTTAGTTATGGGGATTTCACCATGCTCTGAAAAGGGAAACATTTATTTAAACAGCAGGCCTGCACAGCAGCAATCTACTCGTCTGCGAGTCTCATCATGATCAGTGGGACTTCTACCCGAGCCGGCGGTGCATAAGATGGGCTGCACCCCTTGCATCCAACTTGTACCTAAAAATCTGCACAAACCTGCACCAGAGAATAGTGGAGTTGGCAGGGACCCCTGAGGGTCATCAAGCCAACCTCCTGGGGCAATGCAGGAATCTCAAGTAGACTATCCCTGACCGATGGCCACCCGTCTTCTGTTTTTCCTCTCAGCCAGGACACACAACAACGGAGACTGGAGGTGGGGGGAAAGATAAATTTTGACGAGGGAAAGGCAATGGGGCAGATTTGTCAGGCGCACACAGGCACAGCTTGAAGACTTTACGCAGAGAGGAACCCCACACGGGAGACACAGATACGCAAGCACACAGAAGTCAATAACCCAAGAGTGGCTTCTAAGTGGGGGGTTGGCTGAGGACAGGGTTGGGCAGAAACATGTGGAGCTTTGCAGAGGTGAGACAGAAAGTGTTTGTCAGAGGGAAACTCACTTTCCCTTTTTAGAAACCGGCCAAGATCCCTTCTGCATTTGCAGCGCTGCCCCCGATGTGACCCTTTCAATCCACTTGATAGTCCAGCTGTAGGCGCTGGTCTTCCAGTCAGAATGAAAGGCGCACCCACCAATCCCGCTTCCTTACTCTCCCCTTCCTGCTCCCCTCCGTTCTTTGCTCACCTGCCTCCTTCCCATCCTCTCCCCTGCCTGCCTCCTCCAGCCGGGAGCGCGGGGCAACGGCGCGCCGCCCACCCACAACTCCCAGCTTCCCAAGCCTACAGTGAATCCCCCCTCCCCACAGGATGACACCCAGTGCGGACCGCCCCCACCTTGCTCCGCCACTGCTCTGGAAGAAGCTGTTCTGCTGAGAGCAGGACATCTCTGAAGACTCGGCTGGGGTTCTGTAATCTCTGGTGATACATCCCACTGGCTGAGGTGTGGTGAGCTGCAGACTGACTCCCACAAGTCACCAGCTGAGAGTTCCATGGTCCAGATGCCACTACACCCATAGGTGCTGAAAAATACCAACTTGAATGGCTTTGAAAGGAAATCAGACAATTTCAACGTTGATATTTATATGCTGTCCATCGGACTGGGTTGCCCCAGCCATTCTGGGTGCTGCCAGCAAATTGAAACATCAAAAACAGTAAAACACACCAAAATTTTTCCTGTACCAAAGCCAATTGGATTGACTGTTGAATCTTATTCCAAGTACTTTGGAAAGGACAGGAGCTTTCACTGCACTTGAGAGCAGTCAGCTAATGTAGGGGTACAGGACAGGCCACAGGGCACTCACAGCTCAATCCCCTCACCTCAGCATCGGCCGCCTGAGGCAGCTGCCTCACTCTGGCTCATCATAGGTCCAGCCCTGCTTGGGAAAATGAGTGGGAGAGGGCCATTGCACTCAGGTCCTGCTTATGGGTTTGTTGTGAGCCTCTGCTGGGCAACTATGGGGAACAAGGTGCTGGACTAGATCATCCATTGGTCTAATCCAGAAGGACTGTTCTTACATCCGTGGTGGACGGGGTGGACTGGAGGCAACTCCAACTTGCAAAAAGCCCTGGAACACCAAGAATTGCAGACTCCCACACTAGCAAGCAAATGAGTTATTGCTTCACTTCTTAAAACAAAAGAAGAAAAAAAACCCTTTTGCCAAGCTTGGCGACCACGTCCAGTAGCAAACAGACCAATGAAAGTTGCATTTTTGCGTGGGTAGGAAGGGTGTCATTTTCCTTTGGCTGATTTAGGTCCTCAGCTTTTAGACTCCAGAATTGGCACAAACAGGGATGGAAATCTGCTTCAGTTCAAAAGGAGATATGATTTGCAGGCAAAGTGACACAACCAGTTTTGTGTCCACAAAAAAGGAAGGGAGGAGAAGGAGGGTGGGGAGGTCACAAGGGAGGAAAAAGCTCTGCACCTCAGCTCGGAATTATTTTGGAAGAGTGGAGGGGAACAGAGGAAACCTTTCTTCCCTTTCAGTCTTTTCTCCCCCCCCCCTCCTTTTTCCTTTTCCCCCTTTTTTAAGAATATGCTATACGGAATTTCCGAGGGGGAAATTCGCTAGGGATCTCGCCTTCCCCAGAAACCCCTCCACATACCTAGGGCACGAGACAATGAGCTCGAGAAAGCCCTTTCCTTCCCCTGTCGCACCAAGCACCACATCTTTTTTTATGAATAAAAGACCCTGCTTCCCTCTTTCTGGTATGAAACCGTATCAATATGAACGGGGGACTTGGGAATGAACTCTGTATTTACATACTACTGCGTATAGACCAATCAAAAGCATCGGATTTTGACAGCTAGCCAATAGCGGTTAGCGGATAGCGGCCTCTAGTGGACAGAATCTTACTTGTACCGCTGCCTGTTTCCGTTTTGCAGAGCAGCGGAGCTTCACCAGCTTGACTGAGCTCCTGAGTGGCCGCCTGCTGAGAGAACAATGGACTCAGTCCATTAAAAGCCCATTAACTTCTTTCTATTGCAAAATGTGATACTTTGTTGCAAGAAATATGTCAAGCCACTTCCCTTATGGACTGCCAGCTTAGGAAAAGCCCCTAACTTCAGAAAATCATCCAAAATCAACCCCCTGCATCAATTTCCTCCATTCCAATGCCATTCTTGCCCTTAAGGAAAGGACTCTTTCCCCCTCTATCTCCCGCCATAATCCCTCAAGCGTGAGGACACGTGTACACCCCGCCCCCCCCCACCCAGGGAAGTGCCCAAAGGTGACACTTACTGAGCAGTTAGTTGGCCAAAGAAACCAAGAGCCCATCACCAGACTTGCCCCAGGGTATGGATGTGCAGGAGGGACGCGGGTGGCGCTGTGGTCTAAACCACAGAGCCTAGGGCTTGCTGATCGGAAGGTCGGCAGTTCGAATCCCTGCGATGGGCTGAGCTCCCGTTGCTCGGTCCCTGCTCCTGCCAACCTAGCAGTTCGAAAGCACGTCCAAGTGCAAGTAGATCAATAGGTGCCGCTCCGGCGGGAAGGTAAACAGTGTTTCCGTGCGCAGCTCTGGTTCGCCAGAAGCGGCTTAGTCATGCTGGTCACATGACCTGTAAGCTGTATGCCGGCTCCCTTGGCCAATAAAGCGAGATGAGCGCTGCAACCCCAAGTCGGTCACGACTGGACCTAATGGTCAGGGGTCCCTTTACCTTTACCTTTACTTAAGAGGTGCCTGGACATGTTTGCCTGTGTTAAGCTTGTACTGAGTGAGAAGTCTGGACATGTTTGCCTATGGCCGGTCCACCGTCCCTCAGACCTGTGGGAATGTTCAGGGATGCAGGAGAGGATATATTGTCTGATTATATCCTTATCCAACTTGTGTTAACAAGTTCCACAATTTAGCAGAGTAACATTCCCCTCTTCTAAAATTTGCAGTGGATGTGTTTGCTCAGGCTCACTAAAGCCTCTATAATAACTGTTCTGGTATTTCCCTCTTATTCCCTCATAAAAGATAAGACACGACACAGTCTTCTATAAAAGTATAAAAAGAGTTTACTCACTTTCTGTTCACAATCGGATCCCAGAAGGCAGACTTAGCTTAGAAAAGTAACATACACTTGAAAACTATTCCATAAGAAGACAGTCCCTTTGTCCTCTCTTGGCTGGAGGCCAAGAGGGCATCTTTGGCTAAGCAGATGTTGCTTCTTCGATGCATGTGGTGAAAGAGAGAGAGAGGTGAGGCCACACCCATCTTTAGTCACATGTAGAGGAAGTTTGTCCCAGCCCAGAAGGAAACAGGAAGTTTACCTGCTGGCTGGACAAACATTCCTCCCCATGTGTAAACATGTGCACTCTAGGAATGTTGTACTTGACTGCTCTTGTGTTTCACATCCCACAAGAGCATGTGGTGGGCCAGACTATATTTTGAAAAAAATAATGAACGGATTCCTATGCCCCACAAATAACCCAGAGATGCATTTTGAATAAGAGGATACATTCTACTCATGTTAAAACACGCTGATTCCTGGACCATGGCTGGATTGAGAAGGCGATTGGGTCTATACACAATGTATTCTGGGTGACCGTGGGAAGTTTTAA
This sequence comes from Podarcis filfolensis, assembly GCF_964270895.1. Taxonomy (NCBI): domain Eukaryota; kingdom Metazoa; phylum Chordata; class Lepidosauria; order Squamata; family Lacertidae; genus Podarcis; species Podarcis filfolensis. The sequence continues at coordinate 32,014,965 of NC_139619.1, read as the reverse complement.
AAGTCAATGTCACCCCATGTTCGGGATTCTTACTCCTGTGGGAACCTGTTGCGCAACAAAAAAAGATCTTGGTCTACTGACCGCTGTTTTGCTCCAATTTGTGGCTGGAATCTCCTTCATTTCTGACCGCAAGTACCCGCGGGCTCTGCCCAACGAGCTGGGCTGTTGAGTAGCCTCACACCCCAGAATTTTCCTCATCAATGCCAACTCACCCATAGAGGCAGAATAGGAAGCCAGCCCTCCAGGACTTGCTCCTCTGCTGTAAACATAGTTAAAGTTGAGCTGCAGCTAGTAAGACCAAGCACTGGGCGCCTCTCACAGAATCAAACACTAAAATTGGGTCGAGTGCTTCTCTCCAGAATCTCTTTCCAGGATTATAACTTCACATGCCTCCTTCTAATAGCAAATTCATCTGGGGAGACCCGATAGACGGCGACCAAACACATGGAAAGCACATTTGGTGGTGGGGGATAAGAGTGTGCTGCTCCACAAACCTTAAAAAGCACCCTCTCCAATGGCATGGCACTTGGATGACCCTGTGGTTCTACCCCTGGGGCTGAGGGTGATGAGACAATTACTGAGACAGCTAAAGTGCTGGTGGTGAAAAACCCACTTCAAATGAGACCAAACACGGGTTAGAGCTCAACGTCGAGCCTACCAAGTGGCGATAGCGACGGTGAGGAGGACCATTGTTGCTGGATCTGTTGGTGAAAACAGTACCAGGAGACTCTTTCAGGTGGTTCATAGTCTAACAGAACCACCTTTGCCATCAGGGTCTGATACAGAGTCCAAGATCTCCTGTAATGACTCCTGTCATGAGGTTTTTTGCAGATAAAATTGCTCAGGTTTGGAAAGAGGTAGACTCCACCAAGGTAGGAGGGTGCCAGAGCTCTGCCTAGTCAGAGACATAGTATGGCTTGCCAGTTCCTGGGGCCACGTGGAGGAGGGGGTAGGAGGGAGGGAAACAGACGGAGTATGCATGCGCATTCGACTGCCTAATGGCATCCACATCACCCAGGGGATCACAGCCAGAGATAAAAAAAGAAGACCCATCCCATTGTCTGGAGAGGTCACTTACCTGATCTCATGGACAAGCCGTTGTCATCGGACCTCGGTGATGGAAGCGCGCAGCTGTATTGAGGCAGCACCAGGTGCTGAAATTGTGCACCTCTAACAATTTTGTGCCTGGGGCCAGTGGCGTAGCATGGGTTGTCAGCACCTGGGGCAAGGCAAGTAATTTGCGCCCCCTAACCCGTGGATTTGCGCCCCCTAACCCCCAGATGTTGCGCCCGGTGCAGCCGGCCCCCCCTGCACCACCCACGCTACGCCACTGCCTGGGGCAACTGCCCCTGTGCCCCCGCAGCCCACTATGCCACTGGGTCTAGTCAAGTTGGACGGGATCCATTACAACCTGTTGCCTCTGAGGATGTGGACAGACTTGAACAAGTGAAACCTACCACCTGTCTCCTTGATCCTCGCCCATCCTAGATCTAAAAGGGAACCAGGCATGGCTGAGGAATAGGCTCAGTGGGCTGGTGAATGCTTCCCTCTGTGAGGGAGTCTTCTTGGACCCCCTTTAAGAAGTGATTGTTAAACTGCTTATTAAAAAGACATATTTGGACCTGGCCATTATGTCCAATTATCGTCCAGTCTCAAACTTTCCATTCCTGGGCAAGGTGATTGAGCGGGTGGTCACTGAACAACTCCAGGCATGTCTGGAGGATAATGCAAAATATAGATGTCTTGGCAAAATCTCAGGATATACTATAAATAGGTCCAAATCAGAGTTGATGTTATTAGGAAATATATATTTTTGTTCAACTGTATAAACAATACCAATTTCATACTTGTACAGAAAATGTTAATTGTCTAGGCACATTACTACCATGAGATTTATCAGCAAAGTATTCTCCTCAGCTCTTCCTCCTGACTAGGCTGCTTCTGTGGGAGAAGAGAGCTGTCATGTGCCTTGCCCGCTACCTTTTTAACAACCCAGCTGACCTCAGTGCATTTTGTCCTTGCCCTCAGGCAGCAAAATGTCTTAGGCTGGCCTTGGGCATAAGTACTCGCCAAGTTGCAACGTTTTGTTTCAGAACCCACTTGCATAAATTAAAAAAGGAAAAGAAGGGAATGCTTTTTTAAAAAAATGATGTGCCCAGAACTCCTTTCTCTGATCAGTGAGTAAGCCCAAACAGCTCCCACACATCTGGCCTTAGGACTTCCAGAGCGGATGTGTGATCCCAAGCTATTGTTTGACATGCCATATTTTTCATTTCAGCATTGGAGCGCTCTTCCAGAGACTGTCCCTTTGTTCAGAATGTCACAGGCCCAGAGTGAAAAACTGACACTCCTAATTTCAAGCTCAGGCCCTCCAGGTATTTCTGGACTCCAGATCCTATAATCCCAGACCATTGGTCATGATGGTGATGGGCATTGGAGACCAGCAAAATCTGGAGGGACACAGATCCCCCCACCTCAGCTGTAGAAAAATAAGCTTTACTGTCATAAGGCAGGCTTTGAAATGTGGATACAGCAACTTCTGAGTTAAGGGGCAGACCAGCGATAGCTAATCCCATTTCAGGCTGAGGGCCACACTGATTCATGGTCAGCATGTCAAAGTAAGTGACACTGAAGTGTAAAGGTGAGTGCAGGCATATATATTTTTAAGGACCACATTGTTTGGGGCTTGGTGGAGTCATTAAAAGCTTTGGACCTCACAGAATAACAGCAAGGGATCCTCAGGAGAGGTCAGTTATAACAGTATTATTTCCCCCATATGTGGGGTGGAGTGGGGGGGGCAGGGCTTATAAAGTGAAGTTGATCCTCCACAGTGGGTTACTTTTGTTCAAAGCAAGATTCCTCTGGAGGGAGAGGATGTTGCAAAGTAAGTCAGAGGCAAAGCAGCCCAAAGCCAGGTTCTGTGTTTGCACACATGATTTGCAGTGAGCCAAGGGCTGAATTGCTGCTGTTGTTTCATAGCCCAGAACAGCAGGTGTAGGCGAAAGGTCTAAAGTTAGACAACCAGGTCTTTGTCAAGGCATCCGCTGACCAGCAGGCCAGAGAGAAGAGGAACGTCAGCATTTCAACTCTGAGCCAAAAGTTTGGCTTTTGCTATTTTTTGACACCCTTGGTCATGAGCCAAGTGTGATTCTCGAACTGTGAATGCTGACTTTGCCAAATCCATACAGGCCCTTTTCATCTCTCATGCTCAGGAAGTAGCAGCCACAGCTCAGGAGAGGATTTTTCATTTGCTCCTTTTCCATGGGGTGGGGAAAACTCAACACTTTTAATCTTGTCTTATTTTTATGCAAATTGGGTTTTCCAAAACAAGGAGACTTATATCTGCACCCTCTCTTTAGCACAGATGGCCTGCAGGAGAATTTTCTGTCCTTAAAAGTAAAACTGAACTTTTTTGGCAGTGCAACTGCAGGGAAGGCATTGTCTGCCACGTTTGCAGTTGAAGGCAGAGCTTGGGGGGGGGGCAGGAATGTTCAGCAGAGGGCAACCAAAATTATCAAGGGGCTGGAGCAACTCCCAGATGAGAAGCTAAAACATTTGGGGCTTTCTAGTTTAGGGGGGAAATGAGTAAGGGAGGACACGGTCAGGGGTACACGCATAGTGTAGAGAAAGTGGAATCCGATAAGTTTTTCATCCCTCCATAATTCCGGAACCCAGCGGGGCCATCCAGTTGTGGGTTACTGGGTGGTTGTTGTTTTTATTTTGATTACAGTCGTACCTTTGAAGTTGAATGGAATCAGTTCCGGGAGCCAAAACGTTCAAGAACTAAGCTGTTTGAAAGCAAGGGTACAACTGTATTTATTTTTTGGTTTTATATTTTCATTTTACTTTGTGAAACACCCTGAGACCTGCGGGTATAGTGTGGTATATAAATTCAATAAGTAATAAATAATTAAATAATATATTGAAGAGCAAAAAAAGAGGACAGCCTGAGGCACTGCAAGCCCGAGCTGGGAAAAGAGGTGTGCGGGGTCGCCACTGCCATGCCCCTTTCCCCAGCTCGGGCTGGCAGGGGCCATGACGAGCAGAGCAGCCCAATCCCGAGCCACCTGAGACTGAGACCCCAACAGCTCCCCCTCAACCTGGACATTTTCTTTAAAATGTAAAAAATTGCCCAGATAGGCATGTTGGTCCCCAAAAAGAGGACATGTCCAGGTTTCCCCAGACATATGGCAACCCTAACTTGTGGTGGAAGATGACCCTGAAAATACTGGCAAAGCCTTGTATGGTACAGCATGGAAAGGGGAACTAGAATAAAGGACTGAAGGGGCTGCATTAGTGAGGTTGTTAGAGCACGTTTCCTTGGAATGAGGCTCAGCGGAGACTGTGGTGTCTTTATGATATATGGTTTATTCACACACATATACAACCTGAGCCGAAGATGGAGAGGCTCACAGCATTAACGCCCCAGAAGGTCTTGCTTCTTCCAGTTACAGCCTTCGAATCAAGAAGAAATCAGGCATGGCTCTCTCTCTGTGACTTCTGCCAACTTCCAGCCCAGCTCTCTCACACAACTCTGACCTTTTCCTTTCTCATTCCCAGCCAGGCGAGGGAGGAGGCCCACCCTCATTTGCCCTCTGGCACAGAGCAACCACAAGGTACATAGGTGGCAACTATGACCCTTGCTTGGTTAATTCAACAATGGAATCCTCCATTAGATTTTCACCCTTGCAGACTAACTCCCAAACTCACAAGGCTGGGGGACTAGGCAAGACCAAGGCTATTTCAAAACCAGTTTTTAGGTGCATTTAGCTTTGTGTTCTATAGCTTTTAGCCCAATATTGATTGATGGGGAATGGAGGCTTATTTTGGGATGGTTTGTGGTGCACAGCCCTGTCTTGTCTTTGTTGGTTTGCAAGCCCCCTCCATAGAGGCTGGCCCCTCTCACTGTCCTCGGAGCTTGCTTACCGGTAACCTCCTCTGGCTAATATCTCGGACAGACCAGGGAGATTTTGATAGGCGACATTTTCCCAAGCGTGGGTAAAATGCACAACCCCTCCCTCCTGCTTCTGCAGGGGAAAGAAAGTAAGTCAGAAATCTATTTACATGATGTTTATTTCTGACATTACAGCACTAGAGAAAAACACGTCCTTTCAGTTCAGTTCTTCCAGCAAGTCTGACAAACTTCCTGAACATGCGCACACAGAAGGTTTCAAATTACACTCTTCACAAAGACTTATCCAGCCTGTGAACGTCCTGGGAAATTCTTCTTTCCCACAGATAGGCGCATCATGTGATGTCAACAAACTGGCTGTCTGCAGCGGTGATGTTTCCATATACTGACATCCTTGTCCTCTTGTGTGTGTGTGTGTATGTGTTTTTCCAAGGGATTTTTGCTTGTTCACCGGGATCCTTCAGAAGGAAAAGACAAAAGAGGAGTAGTGACATTTTCCTGCAGGTACCATCTTATCGGGGGTCCCTTCTCTGCTATCTGTTCAATGCCTACTTCCTCTTCCTCTTTCAGGAAGCCTTCTAAGTAGAGATTTTTCTTAGTCTGCTTCTGTGTAGGAACTGGTTTTGGATGTTTTGGTTGTTTAACTGCTGTGGGGTTTGCTGCCCTGGACTCCTTTGGGAGGAAGGGTAGGATATAATGTTGCCGAGTAGTGCCTCCTGCCCATAACTGAAGGTTTTGTGGAGGCGCCATAGCCTCAGTGTGTCAGCACCTGCATTGCATGCAGAAGGTCCCAGGTGCAGTCCCTAGCACCTGCAGTTAGAAGCTCAATGTAGGTAGGAGCCTTTCTCTGCCCAAGACCTTGGAGAGCTTCTGCCACTCAGGGTGGAATTGGGCAATACTGGGCTAAATGGATCAATAAGGTTTAGGATCAGGGACTTCCTTCTCTTAAATGAGCTACTTTCCCAGGTGGATGAGCCCCACTGCTCTTCACTTCCCTCTACAGCACGGGCAGAAACCACCTTCTTGACTGTTGGACCCCCTAGTGGTCTCATCTGCTCAATTGTCCGGAGCCTGGCTGTCAGGGCTGATTCAGCTGCAGTTCAGCATCAAAACTCAGAGATGAGCAGTAAGGTGGACTCTTTCTTCAGGGAGACAAAACCCGACAGAGAAACTCCACAGGCAGGACTAGCCCCAGTTGCCAGAACGGAGGATCTTAGCCTCCTCCTAAGGTAGGGCTATCATACATCAACAGCTTCTGGGTCTTCCTTTAAGAAGCTCAACAATTTGGTGGTCTTCCTAAAAATAGCTCCACAGCTTTCGGGGTGTCTTGGTTTCTACTTTTAGAAATATGGCATCCCTATCCTAAGGCTCCTCCCCAGTCGGCTGACTTCCCAACAGTCATGGAGGGGCTCTCTGTGCCTTTTGTTTTGCTACATGTAATGCCTCCCTTGTACCTGGGGACAGAGGAGGAGGGGAGAAGGGAACAGTGGACATGGCAGGTGCCTGGGGATCTGTTGCAGCCTCAGCCGCCGCCACCACCTCCTCCTCCTCAGCTGCCTCAGTCTCCCTTAAACCTGTTGCTTGTTTAGCCTCCAAGCCATCTGCCCCCCTTCTTCTTCTTCTGACCTGTCTCCTGCATCCCACCAGCAGTCTCCTGGCTTGGAGCCTTCCCACTTTGATGCTTCCCTGGGGGGTTCCCTGGCTGTAGCCTCCCGCCATTCCTCCTCCTCTAGCCAGTACCCGGCACTAGCTTTGCGTGCAGGGGAAGCCCCTAACTCACTGAGGGTTTGAGACCCATCAACTCCCCTCACCTGGTTAGCCCGCCAGTTGAAGCCATTCCTGGGGTGTGGCTGCTGCTGCAGGCTGACAGTTTCTAAGAGCTGCAGGTGGGAGCTGTAGTGACCAAACGTGGACAAACTACCCCAAAAGGAGCACAACGTGCCCTCCCAGAGGTACTACCCCTCCCCTCACACCCTTGCTTCATGAAGGACATGTGGGATGTGAAACACAAGAGCAGTCAAGTACAACATTCCTAGAGTGAACATGTTTAGACTGTCGGGATCTTCAAAGCCATATCAGTCAGAGGAATTGGCCACTCTCCAGGTGCCCGGCTTGATTCCTTGTTGATCTCCCCCGTCTCGGCTCCCGGCAAGACAAGGCCAGATCTCTATCGGCCGATTCTCCTCAAACGTGAGAAGAACACAACCACTCCTCCCCTCTTCCCTGCCATCCCCAGGGAGGGGAAAGAGACAGACAGAAATGTATTTACATGCCTTTATTTCTGTCTTTCCAGCAGTGCAGAGGAAACATGTCTGCACCCTCTCACATCAGCAGCAGAGAGGGAATAACTCCACCCATGTACTTCTGGTACAGGGTCATGTGACACTCTGAGCTAACATCCGGTGCTCAGTGCACACAATAGACTGTCCCTGGTTCCCACGGTACAGTCCCAAAACATCAACATCCTGTTTGGCTTTCCAGCCACCTGGAGCACTCAGCAGCATTGCTCCTTTTTCGTAACAACCTCCCCCAAAAGAATCAATGCGTGTTGCGGCAAGCAAAGCGTGATCCAGAGAAGAAAACAAACAGTTGTTATACACATAACACTCCCCTGTTGTTTCAGTTCCACCCTTGGAACTACCCGCCACTGGTTTCCCCAGTGTACCTCTCTGGTTTTCTGGCTTCCAAGGAATGAGTGCATCTGCATTACCTTGGCTAGCAACTCTCTGTTGTGTCTTTGTCTCTGACTTAGACACAGCTCCAACCTGTCCTCGGTTGTGTACAACAGCAACACATGCAACAGCTAAGTTAGCAAACTCTTCTGAGTACCTTTTGGGTGGTTCACCCTTTGTGCCTCTCTCAGACCTACGTATGAAGTGCTGATCCTCTCTGCTCACTGGTTCAGTCTCAGGACTCTTAGGAGAACCAGTTCCAATAGCAAACAGTGGTTTATCCTTCAGCTGTGAAGGTCTATCCATTGTGTGAGATTTCCTCTCAATGACTGTGACAACTGAGCTCTCTGAGCTATCACTGTCACTCCCAGTACCACTGTAATCTGTAAAATCATCATCATCATCTGAATCGCCCTCTGTGGGAAATGTGTGAACTATCACTCTCTCCTGTTCAGGAGCACTCTCTAGAAATTTTGTGAGAATCACCTGACCAGATTCAGACAAAATTACTCTGTAGAGACCCTTTTCATATCCCACAAAAATGCCTCTGGCATTCTTTACTCCACCTGGAGCTTCTGTCCTCACATGAGACCCAAAAACCTTGAAATGGGCAACAGAAGGTTTTCTATGGAACAGTTTCTCAAAAGGAGAACTTCCCAACTCTTTCGAAACCTTTCTCACCCACGCATAACTAAACGACATGAGTGACTCCGCCCAAAACTCATGTGGCAGATGTGAACTAAGCAATTGCGCATTCATCCCCTTTTGCAATTCTTTGTTCACCCGTACACAGACACCCCTGTTCCACGCTTCCGCTGAAACAGCAACCTTGTGTCTTATCCCTTTCTCCTGCAGGAACCTCTGGAAATCCTGTAAAAGAAAAATCTGCTTCTCATCTGTCAAAAGACAATCAATGTTAGCATCATGCACATTTTTAACCTTGTCACAAAACTCCTGAAACCTTTCCAAGGCTTCCTGTGGCCTCTGTAACACATAAACCCAGACAAAGTTAGAGAAATGATCCACACACACAAGATAAAATCTTGCATTGCCTCTAGATGGTTCTAGAGGACCAATCACATCAGCATACACTTGCTGAAACGCTCTGTCGACCCTGGCCACCTTCTTGGTGCTCGTTTTGGTCACACCTGCAAGAGAAATCAAGTTAGACTCAGAATTACATTCCATGTAATCACTTTGCTCAAAAGTCAACAAATATAGTCCATCTTTCTCTCTGGCAGAAAGATACAACTCTCCATCTTTGAAAATCTTGCAGCTCTCAGCATCATAGGACAGTTTCAGTCCTTTCTTTGCAATCTACGAAACACTCAGCAGATTGAACTTCAATTCAGGAACCAAGTAAACATTGTGTATAGTCAGGTTCAGACTCTTAAGATACACAGTTCCAATCCTGGTCGCCTCCAGCTCCTGACCGTTGGCTTGTTTCACAGCGAAGCTTTGCTTCTTAAACGTCGAAAAGAGCTGCTTGTGCGGAGACATATGGACGGTACAGCCCGTATCGATTATAAAAGAGTGTCCAACATCTGGCGTGGTTCCTTTCGCCATCAGGGCCTTTGCAGGTTTCACCGAAGACTTGGTATGACCTTTGCCTGCTGCCTCAGGCTTTGCTGAGCGGCCCTTAGCTCCTTTCGGCTGGCGTGGCTTCTTGCAGTTCCGCTGAAGATGCCCAGCCTGTCCACAATTGTAACATCGGACAACGTTCAAAGCTACAGCATTCTCTCCAGTAGCAACATCAGTGGGGGAATTAGAACTCCGTTCTTCCCTCCCCCTGTCCTTGGCATCCATTTTGAATCCAAGTCTCAGCTCTTCACCCTCGAGCTAGTAAAATCCAAAAGCTCTTTTGAGCTGTTTTTCTGCCTCTCTCAGGCAGGCAAACTGTTACAAAGTCCTTGCAAAGAAACGAAGACAAAACAACTTTCGCTTCCCAGGCTCTGACTGAGCCAGCCCCAGGTGTCAGTAATTTTCCACCGTCCTGACTGTCGTTGCTTAGCAACTGTGCATACTTTTCTTCCTTATCTCACCACAAGTATGCCTGGTATGCAAGGCTAGGCTCTCAGAGCTGTTTTTCCAAATGCAGCTCCTGTGAACCACTTCTGCGTTCACACTTTCAGCCCGATATCTCAGCATACCTTTTTGGGGCTCCGATGCTTGGAAAACACCCCCTCTTGGTGTCCAGCCGTCTGTTCAGCTTCTGGCTGCAATGCAGACGTTATCTTCTTTCCTTGGTGCAGAGGATGGCACACGATCCATCAACCTCTCACCTCTCGTGCTGATTCCCATGGATCAGATAACCAGTGGCTACTGCTACCATATGTCGGGATCTTCAAAGCCATATCAGTCAGAGGAATTGGCCACTCTCCAGGGGCCCGGCTTGATTCCTTGTTGATCTCCCCCGTCTCGGCTCCGGGCAAGACAAGGCCAGATCTCTATCGGCCGATTCTCCTCAAACGTGAGAAGAACACAACCACTCCTCCCCTCTTCCCTGCCATCCCCAGGGAGGGGAAAGAGACAGACAGAAATGTATTTACATGCCTTTATTTCTGTCTTTCCAGCAATGCAGAGGAAACATGTCTGCACCCTCTCACATCAGCAGCAGAGAGGGAATAACTCCACCCATGTACTTCTGGTACAGGGTCATGTGACACTCTGAGCTAACATCCGGTGCTCAGTGCACACAATAGACTGTCCCTGGTTCCCACGGTACAGTCCCAAAACATCAACATCCTGTTTGGCTTTCCAGCCACCTGGAGCACTCAGCAGCATTGCTCCTTTTTCGTAACAACATGGGGAGGGATGTTTGTCCAGTCAGCAGGTAAACTTCCTGTTTCCCTCTGGGCTGGGAACAGACTTCCTCTACATGTGACTAGAGGTGGGTGTGGCCTCACCTTTGCAGGTAATGATAAAAGCACAGGGCAGGGCAGCCATCTCTCTCCCTCTCTTCCTTCTCTCTTTCACCACATGCATCGAAGAAGCAACATCTACTGAGTGAAAGATGCCCTCTTGGCTCCCAGCCAAGAGAGGACAAAGGGACTGTCTTCTTAAGAGATAGATTCCAAGTGTATGTTACTGACCCAGAAACTCCAGCGGGTGCAGAATGCTGCAGCGAGACTCCTTACAGTGTCTTCGCTGCGAGATCACATTCACCCGGTGCTATACCAGCTGCACTGGCTCTTGGCGGAGTACAGGATCAGGTTTAAGGTGCTGGTTTTAACCTTTAAAGCCCTATACGGACTAGGACCCTCGTACCTACGGGACCGCCTCTCCTGTTATGTCCCACAGAGAAACTTACGGTCTTCAAATAAAAACATCTTGAAGGTCCCAGGCCACAGAGAGGTTAGGCTGGCCTCAACTAGAGCCAGGGCTTTTTCAGCTGTGGCTCCGATCTGGTGGAACACTCTGTCACAAGAGACTAGGGCCCTGCGGGACTTGACATCTTTCCGCAGGGCCTGCAAGACAGAGCTGTTCCACCAGGCCTTTGGCCAGGGCACAGCCTGACTCCCTCCCTCGGCAATCTTCGCGGAGCTCTGGCCCAATGGTTGCCAGTGGCTTGATTTGAATTAATTTTATAATGAATGATTTTAGAGTGTTGTTTGTGTTGTACTTTTGTACTGTTTTATTGTTGTTAGCTGCCCTGAGCCCGGCTTCGGCTGGGGAAGGCGGGATATAAATAAAATTTATTATTATTATTATTATTATTATTATTATTATTATTATTATTATTAAGTCTGCCTTCTGGGATCTGATTGTGAACAGAATGTGAGTAAACTCTTTATACTTTTGTAAAAGACTGTGTCGTCTCTTCTATTTTATGAGGGAATAAGGGGAAATTACCAGAGCAGTTATTATAGAGGCTTTAGCGAGCCTGAGCAAACGCTGCCGTTGCAAACTTAAAATAAAGGGGAATGTTTTACTCTGCTGAAATTGGGGAACTTGTTAACACAAGTTGGATAAGGATATAATCAGACAAGATATCCTCTCCTGCATCCCTGAACATTCCCACAGGACAGAGAGTGGAGAGTTGAATGTCTGTAGAAACCAGCCTCCCTTAGGAAAGCAAAGTTTACATTCATCACTCCACCCACTTTCACCTGTGGCCCCTCCCACCACAGGCACACGCCCCCTGGAAGGTTTCCCAGAGGAGAATATGGCCCTTAAGACTGAAAAAGAGTCCCCAACTCCGAACTAGTGACAAACTGCCATTGATGGCTCCAGCTGGATGTTGAAATCTCCCTCTAAGTTCCTTCTCAGATCCATGTTCCCTTTCAACAACTGGCTTCCTCCTGTGGGTCAAACAGTCCCCTCAGTACAAGGACCCATTGTTTCTCCATGTGCATTTTCAGCAGTCTCCCATGTGACTGCCAGTGATATCATTTTTTCCAGTGATATCATTTTTTTTAGCTTTGAATCTTCAGCTGCGGTGGAGAAATGCCCACGGTCCTTTCAAAATTTCCAATGTATTCGTAGGAAGATCACCTGTCTTGGAAAAAAGGAAGGAACAAATGTCTCAGATGCAAGCCTTTTAATCTGGAATTGCTATTCTTAACTCCATGTGGCTGGGGTGTTCTGGGGCTTCTGTACCTTGAACTAATAATTTCTTGTTTGCATGTTCTACCCCAGTTGCTGCTCCCTGTTCAGTTCAGCTGGGGGATTAATTATGCGTTGTCATTTGATTCGTCAGGGTCTGTTCCATACATGCCGGGTGGATAAAACTACTAATTCATGTCATGTCTAACTGGTTTGAGCGAAAGGCTTCTCAGAAGCTAGGGCATGTCATAAAAGACAGCAATGTACAAAAGCGGGTGGACGGTGGACATTAAAATCAGTCAAAAGAATTAAAATGTCTGGGTGCTCAAGAAATGTTTAAATGATAGCACAGAGCTGTTGGCATAAAAAAGGTCTTCAAGAGATGCCTGAAAGTCAGCATTTCATTTCATTACAGAACAGCCTTCTCACTGATTCAGTCACTTTTGCAGACAGCTCAACTTCTGCAACCAATTGCCTCCTGCAGAGTGTAGCCACAAAAGAGAGTTTTGGGAGGACTGTAGGACAGGCTTGCAGTTCATTCAGGGCAGAAGCAATGGGAGAAGGGCCATAGCTTAGTGGTAAAGCACCTGCTTACATGCAGAAGCTCTCAGGTTCAATCTGTTGTATCTCCAGGTAGAATGTCCTCTGTCTGAAACCCTGGCGAGTTTTTGCCATCCATTGTGGACAACACTGAGCTAGATAGAGCCATAGTGTGACTCAGTATAAGGCAGCCTCCTATTGTCCCAGCAACAAGCCTTTGGCACGCACAGAGGACTCCTTAAATACATGAAATAAATAAAGCTGCCCTGGAAAGGGATGCTGAAAATGAGTCAAAATTAGAAAGCCCTGGAACAACAAAACACTCGGACACAGTGCCTTTAAAGCACGGACCTGTGCCTAGGAAGCATGGGGCACAAGGTAACTGTGGATGAGCCTTGAGAGACTGCTGTCCAACGTGCTGAAGGGATTGAATACAAAGATGCAATTGTTATAATGTCAAGTGGCATGATGGTGCTTCGAAAGTATAAAGCAGATGTGGCCAAACTTGCAGAGTTGCAGCATTAACTGAATTGAACTAGAAGAACCAGGACTACATGGGATGTAGAACGCTATGCAGGAAATGGCTCTGGATGGCCCACTGGGAGAGGCACATTATGCAAAAAGTGGCAATTTCAATCCATTCATGGGAAACAGAGGTCTGAAAACCTGCTCTCTGAAATCCTGGAGAGCAGCCGCTGGCTGTGGCAGACCATACAGAACTAGATGGCCCAGTGGTCTCACTGGGTTTTCAACCCAGAACACAGCTTCAGCACCCCCAGAACAAACCAATTTTTAATTCCCCAAACTGTTACTAATCAGAGTTTCGTTTTTAAAGCGACAGTAGTTCAAAGCATTGATTAGGGGCTTTTCAATGTTCAAAAGCACTTCAGATGCCTTGACTTGCAATCCTTACAACAACCCTGCAGAGCAGTTCAGTGTTATCTCGAGTTGCAGAATAGCGAGGCGCGATGCCGAGGCGGACGCAGGGTGGCCCACCTAAGGAGTTCATGGTAGGGAGACCTAATGAGGCCAAACTCCGTCTTTTGCAGCCCAGTCCTGCATATTGTAATAAACAAAAATCTGCCCTTATTCCCTTATGGGGAAAACAAGAGCCCTTCTAGAGTCCTTTGTAGGTTCTCCATCGGTTGGAGAAAATAACAGAGGCCAAGCAGAGAAGATTGAGAAGCAAAGCAGCTAGTAAGCCTGATCTTTATTGAACTGTTGCAACAGGGTGCTCCCCCCACAGGCAGGAGAAGGAGGAGGACTCCGAACAAAGATGTGCCTGCCCTTATAGAGACATTTTAAATTGCCCGCCCTGGAGTCCAAGACCACCCCCAGAAACATCATACCTACATCACAGAAAGGGATGTAGCACAAGGCCACCCCCCAGATACATCGTACCTACATCACAGAAAGGGCGGTCTACAACAGACATCTGAGTGCGTTGTTTACCTCCTGTCTGGCAGGTTACCTGTTAGTGCACACTTGATTGGGTACCCTGGGGAGCCTGGCCAGTCTTTTGTAATGACAAATACTTAGTTTCTGAGCCAGGTCACAGGCTCAGCCTATGTAGGAGTGCAAATATCCAGAGATGTAGTGATCAGATGGGATTACTATGCGGAATTATAAAAGACCCTTTGTGGGAATGTTCAGGGATGTGCTCAGGCTTGCGTAAGCCGCTATAATAATCACTCTGGTAATTTCCCCTTATTCCCTCTTAAAAAAGAAGACACGACACAGTCCTTTGCAAAAGTATAAAAAGAGTTTACTCACATTCTGTTCACATCAGATCCCAGAAGGCAGACTTAAACTTAGTGAAGTAATATGCATTTGGAATCTATCTTATAAGAAGATAGTCCTTTCTCCTCTCTTGGCTGGGAGCCAAGAGGGCATCTTTAGCATAGCAGATGTTGCTTCTTCGAAGGAAGATGAGAAAGAGAGAGAAATGGCTGCCCCTGCCCTGTGCTTTTGTCATTACCTTAACAGGTGAGGCCACACCCACCTCTAGTCACATGCGGAGGAAGTCTGTCCCAGGAAGTTTACCTGCTGGCTGGACAGACATCCCTCCCCATGTCTAAACATGTACACTCTAGGAATGTTGTAATTGACTGCTCCTGTGTTTCACATCCCACACCCTGATGCTGGGAAAGATGGAGGGCACTAGGAGAAGGGGATGACAGAGGACGCGATGGTTGGACAGTGTTCTCGAAGCTACCAACATGACCTTGTCTTGTGTTTCTTTCCTGGAATAAGAAAAAAATGAAGAGACACGAGATTTCTAAGGTGCCAGAACAAGCTTTGCTGGCTACTCGTAGTAAGCAAACCAGAAAAGACAGAAGATGACCAACTTTCCATTGAAGAAGCCTTGAACCGTTTGAATAAAGGTAAGAACAAAGATAGGGCTGAGTGCTTATGCCCCAATCCAGCAAAGAAGAAAAATACATGTAAATCAGCTCCAGTACATTTGTCTCTTGCTGGATCACGAACTGGGAATAAAGCTGGTGCATATCTGAGTGTTAGTACTGAACTGCATTGTTTCCAATATGATGTGCTTCTGAATGGGTACTCCTATTCATCTTTTAGCTCATCAAGCCATACTTTAAAATGGTGTTTACATCTGACTAGGGTTGGGTAAGGTCCTTACCGTCAGGATGTTAATACTTGGATGCTCAGTTGAAGTTTATCCCATTCTCTTCAGCTGTTTAAGGACTGCCCCTCTTTCTGATTTACTGCCGCTGAACTTTGTGCCATCTGCAGATTTCAACATGCTTCTACTTAACCTGACCCAAACCATTGGTTGGCTTTCATTGAGTTCTGTGGATACAGTAAAAAAAAGCTGCCATCTGGTTTCTCTCTGGATGTTCGGATTGTTGAACACAGATTTGCTCTCCACTGTAACAATGTCTCTCAGCATACCACTTTATTTTCCCCCAGATAGGTGGCTACTATTCACTTGTAGGAAGATGTGCTTATTTAGATTACAACATTGCAGTGGGAGCAAAAGCCACCTTTCTTCTCTCAAGAGGGTTAGTCTAGTTTCTGTTGTTACGGAAAAATCCAGGTGGGAGGCTACTCGGAGCCCGTGGGTCCCTGCGGAACAAAGAAGGAGTCCAGCCACCAACCGGAGCAAATAGCGTAGACCAAAGTTTATTGCGCAACAGGTTCAAAGAGGAATTGAACCCCGAGAGCGGCATGACAAGGACTTTTAAAAGTTCCTATCTTATCCCAGCAGACAGTTCGCTAAACATCACCACTCCATCAGAAAAGGGGAGGGTTATACATGATTAACATAGGAGGAATGTGTTGGGGTAACATGCAAATACAGGATATGTCTTGGGAAGTACATTCTAAGCACCTACTGCAAGAGGACAATAGAACTTTGGTTTGCATAGTCTGCCGCCTGGGTAAGTCCGGAGGAGAGCTTTTGCCCAGCGATTGTCACCTACGGGTAAAGTACCTTCCTGTGAGTACGTGACCTCCCGCTTGGGGAATTCTGGCGGGGACCGGGGGGTTCCCAAGTCCTTGGCCAAAGAAGCAGACTGGCAGTGGAATGAAGAGAATCGGTGAAACCAGTGATTTCCTATGAATTTCCAAGTGTTTTTAGGCTTTTTTAATACAGACGGTTTTCTTCGGAAGTGGCCTGGCCTGACGTTGCTACATTGTATCTAGCTGGACCATAAAGAAGGCTGATCGCCGAAGAATTGATGCTTTTGAATTCTGGTGCTGGAGGAGACTCTTGAGAGTCCCATGGACTGCAAGAAGATCAAACCTATCCATTCTTAAGGAAATCAGCCCTGAGTGCTCACTGGAAGGACAGATCCTGAAGCTGAGACTCCAAGACTTTGGCCACCTCATGAGACTCCCTGGAAAAGACCCTGATGTTGGGAAAGATGGAGGGCGCAAGGAGAAGGGGACGACAGAGGACAAGATGGTTGGACCGTGTTCTCGAAGCTACCAGCATGAGTTTGACCAAACTGCAGGAGGCAGTGGAAGACAGGAGTGCCTGGCGTGCTCTGGTCCAGGGGGTCATGCAGAGTCGGACACGACTAAACGACTAAACAACAAGAACAACAACATCTAGTTTTGATTGGATTAACAGGTTAACAAGGTTTTGATTGACTCAGTCCGTTGTTCTCGCAGCGGGAGCTGTCATCACCTTGTCAGCGCTCAGTGGAGCGTGCAAAACAGCTGGAGCTGAGCTGCCTCTGCAGAGCCATGGCATTGCTGCGATTGGCTGAAGGGCTACATTCAACGCCATCTGATTGGCTAGAGCGCATCCTCATGCAAATACCTTGTTCATTCATAAAATACATCGATTGTGTATAGCATCGGAATACGGGGTCAGAAATGGCGCTTTCTTCTCGGGGTTTTGGACTTTTGTGTGGTGCTTGGTGCAACGTTGTGACGGGGCGAGGGGAGTCCTAGTGTGGCAGGGTTCCCTTGAGGTCATCGCCTCGGGCTCTAGGTCTCTTACTTGGGAGTAAGACTTCGTTCATATGCCCCCCTCCATTCCGTAACACTCTTCATATGGACTTCATGGAGTGTGCACTCTTGCAGGGTCTGCTTCCAGAAACTACTATTGCAGTTGTATATATTTTGGCAGAAATGGTTTACAAATATGCACGATGGCAAGCAGGCAGACAGGAACAGTTACAAATCAACCTTGGTCCTGCACAGCCTGGAAGCTGTTTCCAACTAGTGAACTAGAAACCTTTCAGCAACCTTTACAACCATCTACAAACCCCGAAGTTTGTATTTTCTTTAGCTTTCTCTAGAGAAGGGGCTGTTTTGTATATTGGAGCAGAATAGTGTATTAGCTCTAATGTTTTGTTTAAAGCAAGCCCTTGTTAAGTACCATCAGCTGAATTGGGCTTGTGCCCAGATCTTAGCACACTAACCGATAAAACAGGTGAGGGTAACCTCTGGCCCTCCAGACGTTGCTGAACTACAATTCTCATCATCCTGCCCATTGGCAATGCTGGCTGGGGCTGAGGAATTTCAATGAAGCTTTCGACTTGCCCCTACCTACACCTACCTACCCACTGAACGAAGGAGCAAGAAAGCAAAAGGCAAGTTCAGAATTCCAGAGTTTTCCAAATGCCATGGCATCTCAATGGGGCTCCCTTGCCAATTGATGGTAAAGCAAGCCATTGGACAGGCCATCATGCATGAGGATGGTTTTTCGAATGGATTTGAATCACACTTTGACTTTTTTCTAATTTAAGATAGTGCCTCACGAAAGCATGGAGCTTTGCAGAGTCCTTTGGAGACTGTGGAAAAGATTGCGCAAGAGAGAGGCTTGGCACCAGAATAAATTCATAACTTGCTGAACATCGCACTCAGTGCCAAGCTTGGTAAAGAAAACATGTTTGGGCTTCTCTTTCCCCTTGGCAGTAAAGTATGTCAAAGTAGCTGCATTGCCCTGCCTTCTCCCTTAACAAGAACCTGGGCTGCTTCTCGCTTGTGAGAAATTATCAATAGTGAAGATGTTAAGAATGTTAAGCAGTGTCTTTCAATGTCTTGCAGGCACAGTGATAAGCACTAGGCTACTGAAGAATCTGATTCCCATTTCCTATTAACAGAGGATTCTCTTCTTTCAGCTGTGTCTTGGCTCTGTGCTCGCAAGTGTTCTAGTGACTTTCAGGTAACTTGGAAAGCATGGTAATGATGTCTTGGTTCTGAAGAATGATATTTCCCCCAGTCTGACTTAGTTATCCTGGTGATGATTCAGCTAGATGTTGTACATGCTGACCATATTCCAGAAGGGGTTTGTTGTCTTGGTCTTGCTTTGGCTTACTGATATCTGTCTTCTCCCTATAGGTGCTCATTCTAAAATGGATAATTGTAACGTTTGACTTCATTGATCAGAAGGAAAATATTAATGCTCTCTATGGTTTCTTCTTCCGCTTCTTACAATATGAGAAATTGGTAAGATAAAAAGGAATGTGGAACTCATTTTTATTCTGACATTAACCAAAATCAAACAAGAAAGAGTAGTTTCTGACCACACAACAGGACACCAAGTGAAAAGTGGGGCCTTAAAAAAACCTCTCCCATTTCCTTCCTTTTCCTGTCTTGTTCCTTCCCAATGGGCGCCGATCGCAGCGCCCCCCGGGTGCACGGCATGTTCAGGCACGCAGGCAGGCAGGCAGGCAGGCAGGCAGGCAGGCAGCTATCCGATCAATTCCGGTGTGATAGTCTTATGTTTGCATACTTATTGGAAAATAAAACTAATTTATTTTGGAGCTTGTATTTGTGTGTATTCATGGTATTATTTGTAGACCCAGTAGATGGCAGTGTGGTGTGGAGAGTGTTTTTGGCAGCTTGTGAAAGGATAGAGGGTGGAACGTTGACCGTTCAAAGGCACTATAAGCAATATATATATATATATATATATATATATATATATATATGTCAGAGCTACCCTAGGTCCCAGCTCACAAAGGACCAACGCTGCTTCGTTGTTAAGTATAAAAGTCTTTATTGAAGTTCAGTTTCACTTCCAGAGCCGCAGCGCGCAGCCCCACGTCTAAAGTGTCAGACCGCTGATGCTCCATCTGAGTCTCCTCCCCCTTGACACCAATTTAAGATTCTAGCCTTGCTCCACCTTCTCCGCTGCTCCTTCCTCCTCTGGGTCCGCCTGCCCGCCGGGGTTCCGCCCTTTCTAGCCTCTTCTCCCGCTGATTCCCCTGAGCCTTCTCCCTCCCTCCGGCGGGCTTTAGGAGCTGGTTCCCCATCCGGGTCTCCTGCTGTTCCGCGCGCCTGCACATTTGAACTTGGCGCGCGCGCCCAGCCAGCAGCTTTCCTCCTGACCGTTCCACTGCTGCTGTCACTGCTTCCCCCTTCGGGGGGGCTAGCTGCAACTGACCTCCCCTCCGTTGGAGGCGTGGTCAGCCCTGACTCCCTCTCTGGAGGAGACACTGCCCCTGACACATGTGACTCTTCCCCCCCACTACGCTCTGGTGGGGAAACTGGTCCCGATCCTCCACTGCTGCTTTGGGGTTCCCCTCTGGCTCCTTGTTTCTGGTGCGTCCCCCCTGGGACCCCCCTTGCCCTGACCATCGGCGCCCCCTTCTGGGAATCTTCTGATTCGCTGGAGAAGCTCATGGAATCTCTCGGGCCACTGTCATACTCCCCTACGCTGCCCTCGGATTCTTCCCCTTCGCTCTCCCAATCCTCTCTCCCCAGTGCTCCTGCTCCTGATTCCCTGACAATATATATATATATACACATTTTCCTAGCTACGTTTTCCCATAAAAGTATACACTCGAATACATTTGAATCAAATACATTTGGAACAAGTGATTGTTACATTTAAGGAACATTCTCTAGGCGATGAGATTGGGGGGAAACACAAAAACCCATTCGGATACATTTGGATACATTTAGAAAAGTACAGCATTTTGAGGAAAAATACATTTGAGTCGAAAAATACATTCAGATCCATTCTTAAAGTCAATGAGAAAGATACAGCAAAAACGATACAATTCGATACAGCGAAAAACGATCCATTCCCCAAGCCACAGTTGACCTTCTTGTAGGGTGTTAAGGCAGAATACGATATATTTGATATTGGTAGGGTCCTTCTCCTTCATTCCCCTCTCTGACCCTGACTCTCTTATGACACAGTGACCATCCCAGAGTGTGGGCACAACTTCTGCCGGTCCGGCCTGATCCAGTGCAGCGGGGCAAAAAGGAGGCTGGCTTCCTGTCCTCAAGGCCGAGTTGGAGTCCAGAGAAGGAGCCTCGTCCGCAATCTGCAATTGGCTACCTTTGTCGAGATAGCCAAGACTCTCAGTCTTCAAGAGGGAACGGAGGAGTCAGTGAGAAGCACCAGAAGCCCCTGAAACTCTTTTGCAAGGAGGATGAAGCCCCCATCTGTGTGGTTTGTGGCAGATCCAAGAAGCACAAACACCACGAGGTGATTCCTCTGGAAGAGGCTTTCGAGGAATACAAGGTACCTTGAGGGGGAGAAATAGCTGTGTATTCTTCTTGGCAGGTTATCTTTTTAATTCTCAGATCCAAAGTAGGCATGGTATTCATTGGTGGTTGTTTATTACCTTAGAAGCAGCCAAGGGGAAGCCCGAGGGCTGCTGGGATGGCTGTGAGGAGGCAGTCGAAATTTTTCTCTCTGCCAGGGGGGCCAAGGGATCTTCCCTTGAAATACAGCAGCTTCAAAGATTTGGGTTGGGACCATGGCAGGGAGAGAAAGGGTTAACCTCATCCACATCCCCCAGCAAGGTTGCTTTGTACATATTTAGAACACTACAAATGTGAATTGCACATACACAACTAAGGACATGTCTCCTTTGGCTAGCAGGATGCCTCCTCAATACCCTGCAAAGCAGATAGCAGCAAGGGATCAGCTTCAAGGGGGTGGGGACTGGGGGCCAGTGTTATAAGGAAAAAACTGCTCCTTTTCCCTTATGGGGTACCTCAGAGCCCATATAGAGTCCTTTTGTAGCTTCTCTATCTGTAGGAGAAAATAACAGAGGCCAACCAGAGAATATTGAGAAGCAAAGCAGCTACTAAGCCAGATTTTTATTAACTGTTGCAACAGGGTGCTCACCCCCCCCCCACAGGAGGGAGGAGGAGACCCCGAACCATGCGCACAAGTCCTTATACAGACATTTGAAATTGCCCACACTGGAGCCCAAGACCACCCCTCCATACATCATACATACATCACAGAAGGGGCGGTCTACAACAGACTCCTGTCTGGCAGGAAACCTGTTGATGGGTTTACCTGGCAGTTCATGGGTTTACCTGCATATTCTTTTGTGATGATAACTACTTACGGTATTTATGTATGTTTTTATATCTTAGACCTTCTAATTCTCCTAACACCAGGAATTGACCAGATGGTGCAGGATGCCCCCCCCCCCCCAAGTATCTGTTGGAAGCAGATTTAGGAGTGGGGGGTGGAAGCACCTACTGGTGGGGAGCTCACTTCTTCTGGGGATGCTTCCTCCTACTCCTCCTCCTCCTCTTCCCACTTCTCCCTGGGGCCTCAAGATGAGAAGTCAGGCTGGAAGTCTCCTCGGAGAAGACAAAGGAGCAAGCATGGCTGCCTTTACTCTTCTCCAGACCAGTTAGTTGGACTAGAAAACTTTTCCATCCCAGTTCTGCAGTGGGTTTCAAGCAGTGTGCTGTGGCAGCTGGGGTGCCTTGAATGATGGTCAGGGGTGCCGCGGGAGACACTGGCCTCTGTCCCTCTTTCCTTCCCTCCCTCCTCGGATGCCATCTCTGCCTCCCCAAGGCTTGCCCAGCTGTTCTCCCCCAGAGAATGGTGCCTCTGGGGCTGGCCAGGGGGTGTGGGCTGCCAGGAGCTGAGGCGGCCTCAGAGTAAGCAAGCAAACTGGCGAGGGGCCCTTGCTGTTGGGAATGGACAGGCAAGTCCCAGGCCCCTGGGGGGCAGCGGGGGCAGCTCAGAGACCAAGAGGAGGACTCCTAAGGAGAGGGGAGAGGAGAGGAGGCTGAGAGAGCACTCCGCAAGGGAGGCTGTTCGAGAAAGGGGGAGGGGAGGCAAGCTCGGCAAGCAAGGGGGGACCTAACTGGTCTCCTGAGCCCCACAGGGGTGCTGCAGAAAGAAGGGAGTTGGTCCAGGGAGCCGTGGACCCAAAAAGGTTGAAAACCTCTGTACTTTTATTTCCTCCAGTAAATTACTTTGCTATTATTGCAAGGCCACTGGACCCAAGAAGCCAGTATAATATTCATCTCCTCTCTTTGTGTCTCAATCAAAGCTGAGTTTTCCCTTTTCTTGTCAGGGAGAGATCTGTCGCCGCCTGGAGATTTGGAGGAAAGAAAGAGGGGAAATTCTGGCCTATCAAGCAGACCTGGACAAGGAAAGCAAAGACCTCCTTGTAAGTGTCACTATTGTTACTAGTGAGGGAACAAGCACTTCAAGAAGCAAGTCCGGACTGAGGAGGGAGGGGGAAATCTGCCCATTTCAACTTCTCCCCATTTCTCCTTTTTCCATATCGGTTTGTTATTTATTTATTATTCTGAAAATGAATTAAATGCTAGGGTGGCTACCTTATCGTATAAATATTTTGATACATGCTTTACCCTCATAAACTGCCCGTCGATGATGCCACTGCTGAAGCCCAGACGATCGTCACCCACCGAGGGGCATTCCGTTGCCGCCGGTTGCAGTTCAGGGTGAGTGTGGCTCCTGGCATCTTCCAAAGCCTTATGGAGCGTCTCCTGCAAGGGCTTCCGGGCGTGGTACCATATTTTGATGACGTCTTGGTGTCCGCAGACTCACACCAGCAGCTGTTCGAGAGCCTCCGTGCCGTGCTGACCTGGTTCCAGGAGGCCCGACTCAAGGTAAAGAGGGATAAGTGCCAGATCGCCGTTCCACAGGTGGAGTTCCTGGGCTATCTTATCGACGCCTCCAGCCTTCACCCGACCACATCCAAGATCCGCGCTATCCAGCAGGCCCCCATCCCAAAGAACAAGACGGAGTTGCAGGCATTCCTGGGGCTGCTGAACTTTTATAACATGTTCCTGCCCCACAAAGCCATGGTGGCTGAGCCTCTTCACCGACTCCTCAGCACAAAGACCCCTTGGTCCTGGGGTCATTGGGAGACGGCGGCCTTCAAGGCTATCCTTTCATCGGACAGTGTGCTGGTACAGTACAGTGAAGCCAGGTCGCTGGTCCTTGCCTGCGACGCCTCACCTTTTGGCATCTGCGCTGTCCTTAGTCACTGTTTTCCAGACGGAAGAGAAGCACCGCTTGCCTACTTTTCCAGGACGCTATCTCTGACTGAACAGAATTACAGCCAGCTCGACAAGGAGGCACTGGCACTTGTGGCTAGAGTGAAGAGGTTCCATGAATACCTCTACGGCAGGACTTTTGACCTCATCACTGACCACAAGCCGCTCCTGGGCCTCCTCACCAGTGATCGTCCAACTCCACCGGTCCTCTCGCCACGCATGCTGCGGTGGACTGTTTTCCTGGCTGCCTACCACTACCGGCTCGTCCATCGCCCGGGGAAATCAATGGGCCATGCCGACGCCCTCATCCGTTGTCCTCTTCCAGCGTTTGTGGAAGACCCGGCTCCTGCTTCATCGCTCCTCCTGATCGAGGATCTTCCGGCAGCACCTGTATTGGCTGCCACTGTGGCCTCCGCATCTGCCCAAGATTGCACCATCAGCCATGTGCTCAACTGGGTGTGGAGGGGGTGGCCACAAGGGCCTTTTGCATCAGAGTTCCAACCGTTCGCAACCAGACAACATGAACTCTCGGCTCATTGTGGCTGTCTGCTGTGGGGAGACCACGTCGTGATTCCCCAAAGACTCCGTCAACATGTCCTGGAGGCTCTGCACGTTGGCCACCCAGGAATCGTCAAAATGAAGGCGTTGGCTTGGTGTTACGTCTGGTGGCCTAACATGGACGATGCCATCACTGCCTGGGTGTCCGCCTGTCAAGCGTGCCAAGAATCAAGGCCTGCACCACCAGCAGCTAAGGGACACACCTGGGAGACACCCAAGACACCCTGGTCGAGGGTGCACATCGATCTGGCCGGCCCCTTTCATGGCCGGACCTTTATGGTAGTGGTGGACGCCTATTCCAAATGGCTGTAGGTGGCCCTGATGCCCTCCACCACTACCGAGGCCGTCAACTGGGTGCTGCGAGGCCTCTTTGCGACGCATGGGTGTCCTGATGTCCTTGTCTCCGACAACGGACCGCAGTTCACGTCAGGCACTTTTGAGCGGTATCTTTTGGGACTGGGCATCGCCCTAACAGCACCATTTCATCCATCCAGCAACGGGCAAGCGGAGAGAATGGTGCGCTCGGCAAAAGAGGCACTGGCGCGCCTGGACTGGGGAGACTGGCACGAGCGGGTCGCCGAATACTTGTTCGTGCAACACATCACCCCTCATGCGACCACAGGGCGGAGTCCTGCTGAACTGCTTATGGGCCGCCGCCTCAGGTTCCCGCTCGACCAGCTGCACCCGGACTTTGCCGTGGCCGAACCCCCAGGCTGTGCCAACGTGCCAAGGTCATTTGTTCCAGGAAACCAGGTCTTTGCCCGGAACTATGTGGGGGACATTCCTTGGGTGCCAGCCACAGTAGTGGGAGTCACTGGACCTCGCTCGTACCAGGTGGCACTCGAAGACGGACGCTTGTGGCGCCGGAACATAGACCAGCTTAGGCGCAGGCTTGGGGACTTGGACACTACCGTGGTGCCCCCAACTGCGCTTGTGGCTCCGGAAGAGACACTTACAGATGGTGAGGCTCCACCTCTCTCGCAAACTGCCAGCGTGGAGCTGAACCAAGCCACTTCAGAGGGTCTGCCAGACTTACCACAGACTCAGACCACTCCACTTGCGGAGGCTCCACCCACAGCAGCGGATCCAGGGGACTTGGTTTCATTGCCACCTAGGGTCGCACCACAGCCTCAGCAAGAATTGTGTGGCCCCCCAGACTTGGCTACCAGTCCCCGGCGGTCTGGCAGAGTTTCCAAGCGCCCAACTTATTTAAAGGACTATGTTGTTGGACATGTATCACTGTTGGTCTAAGTATGTGAAATGTAACCGATATGCTTTTGTGCCTAATTGAACCATTACGTGTAGTGCTGTATATAAGGAAACCATTACGATTGTAACTAACGCCTTATCTCGGTGGGGAGGGGTGTTATGTACTGAAGTTCTCACCCTGGGCCAGCAGGGGGATACTGTAGATAGTTATGCAAATGAAGGATCGAAAGTGACATTCAGTGATTGGATAGTTTGTATGCAAATGAAGGATCGAAAGTGACGTTCAGTGATTGGATAGTTTTAGAAAATGACAACAGTTACATTCTTCTGGAGCTCTATATAAGCAGGCTGACTGAGCTCCTCAGATCAGTTCTGTTCCAGCTTACAAATAAAGAGCTGCTTTGGAAGAATCGCTGTGTCGTCTGATATGTTCGCCCACAACTTAACACAGTTGACGGAGCCTCAAGTCAGGTTTGTAATGGACAGGAACACCCCAGAGACCTGGGATGCTGAACTCACCTGAATGCCGACTAGAGATTCTTCAGTCTTCTTGATGGAACGGGAGGGGATTTTCTGCTCCTTGCTGATGATTTGCCTCCGAATGCCTTCCCGCTGGGCAATGCTGCCTTCCTGCCCTGCCCTGGGCTTCGCCAAGGATGCATTCAGGCCTCCTTCTGACATGAGCCAGTCTCTTGACCAAGCTTCTCTTCCTGTTCCCTCCACAACTTCTGGGTGGATCCCCTTCCCCATAGATCCTGATCGGCCCAAAATGGTGCTTGGTCACAGTGACCAAAGAGCAAGACAGAGGGACTCATCCAGACTGCGCCATCTTCTCCACTCACAATCCCATATGGCCAGACGTACAAGTGTTTCTGAACGCCCTCTTTAACGAAGCTGAGAAGGCTGACATACTGGCAAAGGCAGGAGAAGCCCTATTACGGAATGATTACCAGATGTCCCCGTCTCCCGGGGACAGTTGCCGGATTTACAAATCTGTCCCCAACAGATTGTAGATTTGTAGATTTATTAGTAGGGAAGGAATGTTGCGTGATTGGTTCAACGGCACAAGACACATCATATGGGGACTTCCGGTGAGGAAAAATGGTGGGTGCCACGGCAATGAGCAGCTCCTGAAGCCAGCCAGAGCCAAGTGCACTACCAGGCTGGCTCCTGGCTGCTGAGACTGCCGCTACCGCTGCCACTGCCGAGGGGGAACCAGGGATGCCCGGCGCGTCAACTGGGGGAACCACTGACACACCCCCCCCCTGGAACCAAATCGAGGCGGGAGCAGCGCTCCAGGGCCAGTAAAAACCCCGGAGCCAACCCAGGGAGAAGGAGGAAAGGAGAAGGAGAAGGAAGAGAGAGAAAGAGGAAGGAGAAAAAAGAGGGGAGCCCCAACCATGCCGCGCTGCCGCCGCTGAGGAAGAGAGGTAGGAGAGCACCAGGAGGGCAAGGACACTGGGCCGAGCCCAGGCCCGACCGGAGCCTACTCCACGGCAGATAGCTCTCCAAGAGATCAGGCTGGGGCCCAGAGGAAGGCCACACGACAGCGGAGACCGAGAAGAGAAGATATTACTTTTTAAAAAATAACATTTTTTTCTCTTTTGGGAAAAAAAAAGTGTCCCCAGATTCTTTGAAAAAAATCTGGTAACCTTACCTTAAATCCTAACCTTCTAATTCCAAGTCTCTTCTTTCTCAATATCCCCATTCCGTTAACCGCACCAAGCAACAAGCTGTAAAATACAAGTTTAAAACGCAAGCTTTCCTTTGCATCTCGCAGAACTTTAAATGTAATTCGTGGGTTTTTTCACCTGTCCTCCAAACTTAGGTCTTTTTGCCATCCTTTAAATGGGAAATCAGTAGTCAAGCCATACTTTTTGGTAAAACATTCGTCTGGATCCCGGAAGTCCTACCTGAGAAGAACAATGCGAGTTTCCGCTAGCACCAGCCGCTTCTCCTTCTGCAAGCACTGCCACCCGAATTCCCACCTGGGATGAGCCGCTTGGCCCACTAAACTGAGCCGCCGGAGAAAGACTGGGGCGGGCAGCAAGTGGGAGGGGGAAGTCGTGCGCTTCTGTCCCATGAGAAAAGTGCTGATCATCCCATGAGGCAGCCTGCTTGCAGACAAGGGGGCTGGGCTGCCTCAAAGCCCATCAAGGCCACAGGCTGCTAGCATGACTCATACCGGCTTTCTCATCTGAGGGGAAAGGGTGCGTGGTCTTAAATGCTGGCCTTGGCAACTTGACTGAGCTACCTTGGGCCAGTCCTTGGGCCAGCTTAGCCTCCCTCACAGAGGGTTGTTCTGAAGATACACTCAGGAAAACACCCGAGGCATGAAGAAGAATAATGAGGTGAGTGGGGTCTGGAAAGGGGGGTGGGGAGCGCTCCCACCCCAGCCGCTCCAGGATGGGAAGTGCGTCCCAGGGGAAGCGGGATTCAGGCGGAGGAGGACGTCGGGTTGGGTGGGGGTTGCCAGGAGCAGCACGATGTCCCTAGAACCCCCGGGTTCCACTCTCCAGGCAGGCGCCCAATGTGGCCAGCTGGCAAGGGCTCTTTCTTACTCCAGCCTTGGCGTGCAGATCCTGGTTCCAGCCTCTCTGGTGCAGAAAGGCTCTTGGGCGTAAATATGAAAGGCAGCATCTGTCAGAATAGGTCATACTGAGCCAGTACAGATGAACGTGACTATTGCTTCGCTTCCTCGGCATCCCAGAACTGTGAAGGTTGCCTCAACTGTTGAGCAACACAGCTAAGGAAGAAGGAGTGGAGTGTCTCCAGGGGGAGCATAGCTCCCATTCCCTTCCAAACACACAGACAGGACAGTGTGGTGGCACCCAGGGAATAGTTGCAGCAGCTGGATGGCTGGCTGAAACACACACCAGTGCACTCTTTTTGCATGGGATTCAATCTGAATCAGCCAGTTAGTGAACTTGGTGCTCCTGTGCAACAAACCCACTACAAAATTGCTCTTCCCCGCATACTTCCAGGTCCCTCCAGCTGGGCTTTTTGAGTATGATGGATTTTTCTCACTCCAGAGCAGTTTGTATTTAAGCTGAAGGTCACCAGGAAAGCAAGGGAGACTAAAATTTTTGCATTTGTTAATATAATAAGGTTTTAATAACTCTAATAATGACTAACTGTGTGGAAATGACTGGAAAAAAGAAAAAAGGGAAAATCAAGGCTTTCGACTCTTGTTTTCCTGGAAGAAGATCAAAAGACTCCCCTGGACTAGAAGAGACGTCTCATTAACAACTGGAGAAATGCCAAAGAACTTTGGATATCTGATTGGGAGGTTTCTGATGCAGTATTAATTTAACAAGGAGCCAGGAGTGAAACCGAAAGTAGACTGACCACCTAGCTGAATCAAATTATATTGCTATGGGGTGGGGGGAAACCTCTAACATTTTACTTTTCGATACTTGTACTTCCAGGGTGAATTGAATGGGTGGAGGGGGGGTGGAGGAGAGGCAGAAAGAAGAGCTAACTTGTCCGTGGCTAGGGGGCGCAATCTGGATGGTTCTGCCAGGGCGCAAGATCACCTAACTACTGCTCTGCGCCTCTGGACCAATGCAGGGGTGGATGGTGCTCATTGGGACTGGTAGGTTGGAACGCAAGGAGGCCAACAGTAGGTGGCGCCAGAGCCAAGAAGTGGCAGAGCAAATGTGTTCTGTATCTGAGATGGAGTGGGAAGGGGCTGGCAGCCACCGCAGCCCTCCCCTGTCTGCCCTCATGGACCGGCCAGAATCCACTGGGCAAATGCTCATCTTGCCAGAGTTTGGGTCTTCTGCTGTTGCTCTCTCAGAAACCGTGCCCAGGTGGGATGTTTCATTTTTCGTAGCTGCTTCATCCCTGAGGAAGTTGGAGGAGACGCAACTCCTGCATCTCTGAAGTGGGAAGGTTTGGGGGTATAACAAATTCCACCCTTCTCCCTTGGCTCCCTGGAAAGAAGGCATCTTTACATTTTGAGCGCATTTCACAGGCCAGGAGCCAATCACCCCTTCCTGAGGGGGAGAAGAGGCCCAGAAAAGATGAGCCCTTCCCAGCCCAAAGGCGTTCCCCTGAGATTCAGCTTCTGGGCTATGGCTAACCAGGTTAGGAGCAGGAATATTGGGAGCGGGAAGGAACTGATGTCATCTGCCAGAGCAGCTGGCTAATTGAAGGGAATGAGGTGATAACAAGGCTTTCAAATCTGAACTCTTGTTTGCGGCTGATTAGCATAGAGGGAGGTGGAGAACAAGGGCAATAGGAAGCACACTCTGGCTAGTTGGTTCCTTTTCTTTGTTCGGGTTCCTACGTCACACCAGCAGTTTAAATGGCAACACTCCTTTGCAAGATTGTCCGCCTTTTTAATTCTTTGTTATGGAAAATCATATGGCCACATGTCTTTTTTATGTTTTTGTTCACATGTACGCTTGTGTGGAGCATTTTAGAAGAAGTTGGTGGGGGTAAAATGCCATGTCGAAGAATTGTTTTGATTGGAAATGATTATTTTAATGACAAGAAGTATTCAGGTCCGATAGTTCTGGGTGTTTATGTTGAAAAGGGATCAGTTTGAAGTCATAAAATCTCGAAATCTTCCATAAATTGGTGTGGCAAAGCATAAAGTTGGGGGATCAAAACTAAGTTAATTCTGATCTTCAATCAGCACGTCGTCCTGTAGCTCATTGTGATGAAATTCCAGTGCCAATCTTCGGAGAACTTCCTGACATTAGTGACGAAGATGCCTCCAGTGCTGAAGAAGAAGAAGCGGTTCTTGAAGATGATGCTCCATATCCATTTTCCCAAAAGGAGTTGAATGATCTAGTTCGCGACCTCAGCTTGTCAAAGGACTCTGCCGAACTGTTGGCATCCAGATTGAAGGAAAAAAACCTCCTCTTTGACAGTGCTCGCATCAGCTTCTTCCACAACAGGCATCAAGAGTACCTCCGTTTTTTCTCAGAAGAGGACGACTTGGTGTACTGTGCAGATATTGCGCAGCTTCTGCTCAAGCTTGGAGTGCCACAGTATGAACCCAAAGATTGGAGACTGTTCATTGACAGCAGCAAGCGATCACTGAAATGTGTTCTGCTACACAACGGCAACCAGTTTGCCTCTATACCCCTGGCTCACTCGACTACACTGAAGGAGAACTATGAAGCGGTGAAGTATGTGCTGGAGAAAATTGGTTATGATCAGCATAAGTTGTTTATTTGTGTTGACCTGAAGATGGTGAACTTTTTGTTGGGACAACAGTCTGGCTTCACCAAGTACCCATGTTTTCTGTGCATGTGGGATAGTAGGGACCGTGCTCAGCATTACATGAAGAAGGACTGGCCTGTGCGGGAGGAATTGGTGCCTTGCAAAGAAAGGAACGTCATCCACGACCCTCTGGTGGACAGAGACAGAATACTCTTCCCACCGCTGCACATCAAGCTCGGCTTAATCAAGCAGTTCACCAAGGCTCTGGACAAGGATGGTGACTGCTTCACTTACTTGTGCCAGGCTTTTCCAGGATTGACCATGGAGAAGTTGAAAGCTGGCATCTTTGACGGTCCTCAGATCCGTCAGCTCATCAGAGATCCAGAGTTTGGAAACTCAATGAACGAAGTGGAACTGGAAGCGTGGAAGGCATTTGTTCTGGTAGTGAAGAACTTTCTGGGCAACAATAAGGCCAGAAACTACGCAGAACTTGTCAACAACATGCTGACTGCTTTCAGAAACCTGGGCTGCAACATGAGCATCAAGATGCACTACCTATTTTCACATATGGACCGGTTTCCTGAGAACCTGGGTTCAATGAGTGACGAGCAGGGGGAGAGATTCCATTAGGACATGAAAGAGATGGAGACCAGGTATCAGGGTCGCTGGGACGCAGTCATGATGGCTGACTACTGTTGGACTCTGAAGAGAGACTTCCCTGCCACTGAGCATTCCAGGAGTTCCAAGAAACGGAAGTTCAAGCCCTGAAGTTTGAAAAATGGTGAAGCAACATGCAATTTACGTGTACTTACCTTTATCAATGCCCACCATTCAGTTTACAGTAATCGATGTTTCTATCAGGTAATCAATATATGTTGTTGGAAAAACATTTTTTCCTCTTAAAAACATATTTAGGACGATATGTGTTGACAAAAATCAGCTGATAATGCCACAAAAATGTAATCGATTTTGTCACAAGATCTGATTTTTTTCAAATCAACATAGCACAAAAACCTGACCTGATGGAGAGAAACGGATGCCATTTCCTGATTCAGCAGTGCAAAAAAATCCTAAATCAATTGTAGAAATCTAGACAACATTCAAAAAGTAAAAAATTGTTGCCCAGTGAACAGATGCTAAAGAAAGAGGAGGCTTCGCTCTGCCAGATTTGAAATTGTATTATGAAGCATCTTGTCTCTGTTGGTTAAATGAATGGATGGTATTAGAAGACACAGACTTGTTAGATTTAGAAGGTTATGATAATAGATTTGGTTGGCACACATATTTATGGCAAAATAAAGCAAAAGTCCATAAAGGATTTGGAAACCACATATTTCGAAGATCTCTAATAGAAATATGGGATAGGTTTAAAAACCTATTGGAACGAAAAACACCACACTGGCTATCCCCATTAGAAGTAATGAGTGTGAAAAAGATCAATATGCAGGGAAATTGGATAACTTATGGCCGATTAATACAAAAAGAAGGAAGTAAATGGAAGGTGAAACCATATGAAGAAATTAAAGAATATGTAAGAGATTGGCTACATTATCATCAGGTTAATGAAATGTTTAAACAGGATTTTAAAGAAAAAGGATTTGATGAAAATAAGTCAAAGTTTGAAGTTGAGATATTAAGCAATAAGTATAAAATTTTGTCTAAAATGTATAAATTGCTGCTTGAATGGCATTTGAAGGATACAGTTTAACGACTGGGAAAAATTATGGAAGCAAGGTTTAAAATTTACTGCATGCAATGCCTTAAAAGGAAATGTGATGAAAATGTTTTATAGATGGTATTGAAGGAATGGGTTTCCCAAACCCAAAACTGACTGTGCAGGCAGTTTGAAACGGGCACCAAAATCCCTATTTTTCCTTAGCTAAAATCCATTAACTTGAGCTCTGAGTCAATGTATAAACAAAAACCTGGCTGTATAAACAAGTGCTCAGAGCCCTCTCCTTTATCAGTTCGTGACAGCAAGGAAGACCTTGGCTGTTCCAGTGGAGTAGGGATGACATGTCTAGGCCTTATCTTACATCCTGACGCACAGACGTAGTATGGGAACAGCGCCAGAGTGTGTTCTTGGAGTTGGTGACCTCTTGCTCCAAGATAAGAGTAGGAACAGGAATACCCTTTTATGGTCAGAAGTACAGGAAGGAATACCCTTTTATGGTTAAGAATACTGGAGCAGAAACATATGTGATGTCAGCCTGCGTGTATAGGCTGATGTGGTTGGATTCCTGGGGAAGGGGGAGAGGGTGCCTGGAGGATATACATACTGCATGAAATTTCTCATTTCTTTGGACTTGCTGTAGACTGACCACGCAAGTGCCTTTCTGCTGTTCCGGAGAGCAGAAATAAAGAACTCTTTCTCTGAACCAACCCTAAGTGTCATTTGACTTCCTTCCTCCTGTCCGGGAGCAACGCAGACCCAATCAGTGAACTCCAATAAGGCTACAGTATATTACACCTGTTAAATTGGCTAAAATGTATAAGGTAAGCAATAAATGTTGGAAATGTAAAGAAAAAGAAGGAACTTTTTATCACATGTGGTGGGAATGTAAAAAGGTGAAAAACTGGGAAATGATATATAATGAGATGAAAAAAATGTTGAAATATACGTTTATTAAAAAAACAGAAGCATTTTTACTAGGCATTGTTGGAGATGATATAACTAGAAGTGACTGTAAGTTGTTTCTGTATGCAATGACGGCAGCAAGAATATTATTGGCACAAAATTGGAAGCAAGAAGAATTACCGACGAAAGAAGACTGGAGGATGAAACTGATGGACTATGCAGAACTAGATAAACTAACGGGAAGAATTTGAAACCGGTGGGACCAGAGATTCACAGAAGATTGACGTAAATTTACGGACTATTTGAAAAGTAGTTGTGATGACCAGATTACATTTGTAGGTTTACAAGAAGTTTTGTAAGGTAAATAATTGGAATTATTGCTTTATTGAATGAAAAGGATGACGTTAGTTAGGATAATTAAGGCAATAAGAATTTAAGAAATGCAGAATAAATTATAAAAATGGAAGATCATCAGAGGTGCTGATGGAAGTCCAAAATGATTGTATAAGAGAAGAAATTATGTGGAATGTATGACAATTATTATGTTTGAAATTTAATAAAAATTATTTTTTTTAAAAAAAAGAGAATAAATTGAGGATCTTGTGTGACATTGTAAATGATTATGATTATGATTATATTTAGACCCTGCCCACCCAGCTGGGTTTCTCCAACCACAATTGTATATTGCCACAGAAAGAAATATTAAAAATTAAGAAGTTTAGTTGTTTGCCCACAAATCTTTCCCTATAGACCAATATTTGGATTCTTCTTGAACATTCTCCACAGTTTGAGGAAGTTCCAGGCAGCTGTAAAAGTTATAAACTGTTCCATGAAGTTTTAAAAAGTGCTAATAGTTGTGAGTAGTAACGTTACATATATGATGTTTCCAACTTTTCATTTTGGGGTGACCTTTTTCCATAACTGAGAATACTTAGTCCCTTTTCCAGTGTTTCTAAGCAAAAGTGCATCCCTTTATGATACAGGGAATTGTTTTTGGGGAAGAAAAGAAAAGTCAACAAGTTACACCCCTAGTGCCCACACAAACACACAGACACGCCTTCTTGGCACTGCCTGCTTTCATCCACATGCCTTGGAATATGTGTAGAGGATGCTTCTGAGCATGTACAAAGTACCCCCACACACACACACACATACACAAAAACCCTATCTCCACCGGCTTATCACACAGCTCACCCATGAGCATGCCTGAGTCTGGATGTGCAACTGGAGAGGGTGAGGGTGTGTAGAAAAACAGTCACCCTTAACCAAATTTGAAAATTGCAATGGATAGAGGGGGGGGAAGGATTAGATTCTAAATTATACTCTCTATTGCTTCATGTAGGTTATCAATGGATATATGGAACCTCTTAAAAAGTTATGGCACACAAATGATTCCCAAGGATGGGAATAAAATTTGGGAATCGCAGCCCTTAAAATCTGCTTCCAGATTTCTTTGGGGAAACTCCTTGAAATTATTGCACAGATGGGAGAGCAGGAGCTGGTCGCTCGCGCATGCGCCTGGCAGGGACCTGGCCTTGTCGTGAGTAGCAGAGCTTCCAGCCGTGGGGCTCACGGCGGACTCCCGAGAAGGGCACGGAGGCTGCATCGCCTGCTGTCACTTACTCCAAAGTAAGTGTGTACGCACTTACCTGGGACTAGTTGGCCCGAGCTGACTCAGTGCGCTTACTTCTGAGTAGACATTTAGGGGATTGCTCTGAACGCCTCCATTAAGGGGGTGAAATGTTGTGTGTGCCTGTTGCGCTCTGTCCTCAGCGCCAACAAGGAGAGGGAGCTTTCTTGCAGGAAAATTGCCAGGAAAGTGTTATTAATATACCTGTTGCTTGAGAGAGGCAGAGTTTTCCCGAACTGTCAGCATGGCAAGGAGGCAAGGTGCGCGCCAAATGGGTGGCAGACACGTGTATGCCTGCGCGTGTGTGAATGTGAAGTTGCGTGCAGTGGGCGAGAGATAAGACCTGCAGCCAGGGAGAAAGTGTGGTTCCCACAGGCTGGAAGGGCTGTGTGTTTTCTCATGGGAAGCGTGCAAGGCAGGGGAGAGGCGCTTGCCTTCCGAGCATGCAGCAGGACATGATACAAGAGCGAGCGTGCAAAAG
This sequence comes from Podarcis filfolensis, assembly GCF_964270895.1. Classification (NCBI taxonomy): domain Eukaryota; kingdom Metazoa; phylum Chordata; class Lepidosauria; order Squamata; family Lacertidae; genus Podarcis; species Podarcis filfolensis. The sequence continues at coordinate 31,979,946 of NC_139619.1, read as the reverse complement.
GTGTGAGCCACCCATGCACGCCAGGCACAGATGGCAGCAGCGGCTTCCTCCGAAAGCAAGGTGCAGGGATTCGTTTTCTGAGGGTATAGGCAGCAAGGAGCAAAAGACAGCTCATGAGCGTGCAAAGGGAAGGCAGTGTGGTGTTGCGGTTAGAGAGCTGGCCTAAGACCTGGGAGGCTGAACGTGGGGGCTGACCTAATCTTACTCAGAGTAGACCCATAGACATTACTGGACACAGAGATAGTTTGGTGTAGTGGTTAGACTGGCAGACTGAGACCTGGGAGAGACCAGGGTTCAAATCCCACCAGGAATCTCCTCTCCACAGGGGGTTCGACTAGATGACCCTCGAGACCCCTTCCAACCCTGCAATTCTATGATTCTTTGAGAGCATGAGAAGAACTTTTCCCTACCCGCTTTCTCAATGCCATCCAGAATTTTTAAAAATTCTATCCTGTCATCTCTTGTTTGTCTAACTCCCAAGTGCTGCAGTCTTTCTTCATAAGCGATTCACTCCACGTGGTGTGTGGCGGGGAGAGAAGACTGCTCTGGTTATCCAAACTGAACGTAGTCATAATTTGGTTGCATTTTACAAAGCACTTCAGGGCAGTTCAGACACTTCCTTGGAGAAAGCTCCCCTGCCCACGAAATCTTCCTAACAGCCTTGTGAGGTGGGCTCATTCCCATCTTAGTAGCGACTGGCTTTGGAAGCAGGTGGCAGTTTACTAAGATGCTGACTTTTGTTTGAGAATTTGTATTTTGTTGCCTATAAACCTTACTTTCTCTGCGTTAATTTTCTTGCCCTTACTGGCAGCAGGGGTGGGTGGGAGGTGGGCAGGGGATTTTGTTGAATAACTGCCCAGGTCCGGCACGTTTCCGCTGCGCCAGAAATCCTGGCCAGCAGCAGAGCGGCAGCGTGTGCTTGATGTGTGAGTGAAGAGAGAGTCCAAACGCTGTTTGTTCCTAATCTAAACAGCTTTATTTACACAGACAGATAAAACAAACAATCCCGTCAGAGACCGGAGCCATAGTGTGCATCTCTTACTCTTCTCCGGTGAGAAGTGAAAGTATCGTATTTTTTGCTCTATAAGACTCACTTTTTCCCTCCTAAAAAGTAAGGGTAAATGTGTGTGCATCTTATGGAGCGAATGCAGGCTGTGCAGCTATCCCAGAAGCCAGAACAGCAAGAGGGATCGCTGCGCAGTGAAAGCAGCAATCCCTCTTGCTGTTCTGGCTTCTTAGATTCAGAATATATTTTTTCTTGTTTTCCTCCTCCAAAAACTAGGTGCGTCTTGCGGTCTGGTGCGTCTTATAGAGCGAAAAATATGGTAACTCACAAAGAACTCAGCTCCCGGATGTAGGAAGCTCCTCCCCAGATGCAGGACACATAGAAGTTAACCCTATAACCACCAAACCTCACAGATTTACCTATTTCTATGGGGAAAAGAGAAATGCCATAAATTCATTTAGTGACGATGACAAAGCAGGTGCCACTTGAAAATAAGTATTAGCTTGGCAGGTTCAAACTTTTTAGCTTTGTTTACTAAGTGCAAGGAAAACAAGCAGGCTAAATTGGATAGCTCATTAGTCCCGGGATGGAGAATCTTTCGTCAGCCCCCACAGGAGTGGCAATGGCTAGGAATGGATGGAGTTGTATTGTAGTTCAGCAACATTGGGGAGGGGCACAGCGTTCCCCACACCTGCTCTTGGTCATTAGGATGTTTGCCCCATTCAACATTTCCCCCCAAGTGGTTAGCACACTGTCCACCAGCCCAAAGAGTGCTGGATTGTCTGTGCGCTGCATGTTCTCTTATGGTAGTCTGTTGTAACATACACAGAGCTACTCTCTCAACCGAAAAGGAGAGTAGAACTCTTCAAAATAAATAACTTAATCAGCCACAGGTTTGCTTGATCTATAAGTGATACGTTGTGGTCTTAATATTGATCCCTTAATTGGTCTAGGGGTTTTCAATTCAGCTATGCAGTTGTTCCTCGCAATATTGACTTGATAAAATTCTTATGACCCTGAGAGGTAGTGACTGGCCCATGGTCACTCAGTGAGCTTCATGGCATGCTGTGGATTTGGACCCTGGGTCCAACACCCTTACCACCACCGCACAGTGACTGTCAGAGGAATTGGCAAAAGCCCTCCCAGTGCAGGCCTTAAATACATGAGGGAAAATTGTTGCGCAGCAGTCAGTTAATCAAAGCAGGGTCTTCTTCATAAACAGAATAATAGTTTACTGAAGAAAATAAACTTGTTCAGAAACAGCCTAGTCAAAGAGCATACACCGAGTGCTCCTAACAGCCTTCTTACTCTTCCCAGAGGCACAGATCTTAGTTACTGATTAACTGGAGTCCTGGAGCCGCTCTGTCTGCAACAACACAACATACTGGTTGAGACACACACACTCTACACACAGACTGAGGCCCACAGAGATGGCTGGTTACATTTATAGGGAACCCAAGATGAGTCACGAGTCACAGTGACACAGCATTTGACTGCTAACACTTAGGTTTGAAAGATTTGTGCAGCCCTCGTAGGCCGCACTGCCTAGGCCTTGCCTGCTTCTGCTCTCAAGAACCTTTGTCTCCTGACAAAAACTCAGCCCTGTCCTTAAGCGCTTAGCCATATTCTTGGTTCTTGGGACAGGAACATGCAGCTAAAGTGTCCCATCCTTGCTGCCCCTCACCAGTTCTGAGTCAGGCAAGTCTTTGGCCAATTTGTGGTGATGCATCAACTTTGATGTGATAGAGAGAAGTGAAGCTACTGTGGAACCATTGCTCTGCCAAGTCCTCAAGGGGCGGTACAGAGTTCTCCTCCCTCCCACTTATTCCCACAGCCACGCTGAGAGGCAGTGACTGGGCATTCAGTGAGCTTCACGCCTAGTGTGGATTTGGACCATGGTCTGCTCAGTCTTAGTTCAACACTCTTACCCCTACCTGTCAGAGGAATTGGCAAAAAGCCACAGGAAAAGATTTTGCAAGGATACAACAGTCTCTCAATCTGTGCACTTTTGCCCATGCTAGACCCCAGCAATGCTTATGCAGCTGCAGAATGCTGCTACATGTAGGATATCAGGTGCAGTAAAAGAGCCAGGATGCTTCCTTGGATGTTTGATCATGGTCCATACTGGAGATCTAACTTCTTTTAGTGTCTCTCCTCCTGCTGTAGGTCCGAGGGCGGCTTCCAAAGAAGCTACTGGGTAAGTTTGTTTTACTTAAAGTCTTTGCAAAAGAGGTGGACAATATTGATGCTGCTTCTGTGCAGTCGCTTTGACTGTGAGCCCGATCGAGATGCACAACAGTGCACTGCCGCCTTGGGCAAACGAGAAGCTATGGAGGGATCATGCAATTTTTTGTTCTTTTCAAAGTTTGCACTTCAAGACTTTTATTTTTTTAAAAAAATCCCCTTTGCAAATTTGATAAGTTTCCCCATGTTGTGCCTCAGCATTTGACACTGCTTCTGTGCAGCCTCACCAGTGCACTGTGCTCACTAGAAAGACTCCCTTAAAAATCCATTCTTTGCCAAAGTCATTTTGGCACCAATGCTCTCCCCAATAATAATAATAATAATAATAATAATAATAATAATAATTTATTATTTATACCTTGCCCATCTGGCTAGGCTACCCCAGCCACTCTGGGCGGCTTCCAACAAAATATTAAAATACAGTAATGCATCAAACATTAAAAGCTTCCCTAAACAGGGCTGCCTTCAGATGTCTTCTAAAAGTCTGGTAGTTGTTGTTCTCTTGGACATCTGGTGGGTGGGCGCTCCACAGGGCGGGTGCCACTACCGAGAAGGCCCTCTGCCTGGTTCCCTGTAACTTGGCTTCTCACAGCGAGGGAACCGCCAGAAGGCCCTCGGCGCTGGACCTCAGTGTCCGGGCAGAACGATGGGGGTGGAGACGCTCCTTCAGGTATACTGGACTGAGACTGTTTAGGGCTTTAAAGGTCAGCATTAACACTTTGAATTGTGATCAAAAACGTACTGGGAGCCAATGTAGGTCTTTCAAGACCGGTGTTATGTGGTCTCGGCAGCCACTCCCAGTCACCAGTCTAGCTGCCGCATTCTGGATTAATTGCAGTTTCTGAGTCACCTTCAAAGGTAGCCCCACGTAGAGCACATGGCAGTAGTCCAAGCGGGAGATAACTAGAGCATGCACCACTCTGGCGAGACAGTCTGTGGGTAGATAGAGTCTCAGCCTGCGTACCAGATGGAGCTGGTAAACAGCTGCCCTGGACACAGAATTGACCTGCGCCTCCGTGGACAGCTGGAGGAGAAAAATAATAATTTCCTTAATAACAATTTAAATAGTGTATTTAACTAAAACAATAAAATTATAGCATATGTGTCAGGGAACTGCCATCGGAACTAGAGGAGGAGGCAAGGCTCCACAGCGATGCTGGAGAAGGGCCAAGCAGGGAGAGAGGCAGCTCTCCGGCTGGGGAAGAAAATCAGCGTAACACCAGGGATAGAGGGGGGCCGATGGGGGAAGCGGAGAGGAGGCTCCAGGACTCCTCGCAGGAGACCAGCGAGGAGAGCACGGGTCCTCCGCTGCCCACACCCACCCTGCGCAGAAGACTTCTGCGCAGGGAGAGTAGGCGGCGACTTGGCGTCAAAGAACTTCTTTGCTGGAAGAGGTTCAAGAAACGCCCACTGACGGATTCTGCTAGCGACTGAACAGCTATGGAGAGAATAGCTGTCCAGACAGAAAAGGTTTAACCAGGCAACCTAGCCCAGAGCGGCGGCAACTTACGCACGAGCAACCCCTAAAACCATTACAGCAATCCGTCAGTCCCTGAAGTTGCTTGTGCGCAGCGACAGGCAGGGGAGCATAATGAGTCAAACCGGAGAAGCCGGCGCCACGGAACGAGCAGCTGGAGTGCAAAATCTGGTGGAGAGGAACCGAGATTTGGAACAGCATGTGGCTCTGCTGACGGCGCGGCTGGACGAACGGCGGGCTCAGGATACCAAGGTCAGACCCACCCCCATACACAAGTTTGGGGGGAAACCCCAAGGATGACAGTGGCCAGGGTGGCTGGAGTGGCTGTGGAGCCAAAGGAGGAGGTGCCACCACAATATGCTGACCTGAAGGAGGCTTTCAGCGAGAAGGAGGCGGATAGACTACCCCCCCCATAGGCCCTTTGACTGCCAAATCAACTTACTCCCAGGGGCTCAGCTGCCGGTGGGTAAGCTGTACGCCATGTCCGACCGGGAAATGCAGGAGTTGCGGGAATTTATTGACAAGAACCTGAAGAGAGGTTTCATAAGAGAATCAAAGGCGGTGGGGGGCAGTCCGGTCTTCTTTGTGGACAAGAAGGACACTAATCAGCCCAGATTAGTCATAGATTACAGGGCCTTGAACCTTGTATCAGAACCCGTGACCTTCCCAATGCCCAGGATTGACGACATTTTAACACGGGTGAGGCAGGGGAAGGTCTTTACCAAACTGGACCTCAGGGGAGCGTATAATTTGATTAGGATGAGGGAGGGGGACGAATGGAAAACCACCATGTTCACTCCCTTGGGGGCCTTTGAGTACTTAGTTATGCCATTTGGATTACAGTCGGGCTCCGCCTGCTTTCAAGCTTTCATGCACCACGTGTTGGGGTCCTTGCTGTACAAGAACTGCATGGCCTTCTTGGACGACGTCTTAATCTATTCTGACAACAAGAAGCAACATGTCAGCGATGTCAGGGAAGTGCTAAGGAGACTGCAGAAGCACCAGTTGTGGGTCAAGCTGGAAAAATGCCAATTTCACGCAAGAGAGGTCGAGTTTCTGGGGTACAAGTTGTCAGACAAGGGCCTAGCTATGGACCCCAGCAAGGTGCAGGCAGTACTGGAATGGAAGGCCCCAAAGACCCGGAAGGACGTGCAGAGGTTCCTAGGGTTCAGCAACTTCTACCAGAAGTTCATCAAGAACTTCGCCCACTTGACAGCACCCATCACAGATTGTCTCAGTAGCAAAAAGAAGTTTGTCTGGACAGAAAGGGCCCAGCAATCCTTTGAAAGACTGAAGGAGGCGTTCGCGTTGGAAGAGCAGCTCCTGCACGTGGATCTGGAGAAGCCCATGAGGCTAGAGACCGACGCGTCAGACCGAGCCATAGGAGCAGTACTTTTGCAGCCAGGAGGCCAGCAAGTCTGGAGGCCGTGCGCCTTTTTCTCAAGGAAGCTGAGCAAGTCGGAGCAAAACTACACGGTGTATGACCGCGAACTGCTGGCTATCTACGCAGCGTTTCGCCGATGGAGACATCTGTTAATAGGGGCGCAGCACAAGATCCAGGTTTGCACGGATCACAAGAACTTGGAGTACTGGAGAACTGCGCGAGTACTCAACCAGAGACAGATTCGATGGGCACAGGAGTTCTCCAAGTTTTCTTTCGAGATCCGGTATGTGCCGGGAGAGGAGAACGTTAGAGCCGATGCTCTCTCCCGGAAACCAGAGTACATGGAAGGAGAGGGACCGCCAGAAGTCCGACACGTGTTCCCCGAGGACAGATGGGTGTGTGGGGGAGTGTTGGTTGGGAAACGAGAACTGGCCGGTCTTACCAGAGACGACGAGTTCGCCCAAACTAAAATCAGGGAACTACGGGAAGGAAGGGAAAACCATGGAGAGTTTGAGGAAAAGGAAGGGGTACTGTACTATAAGGGAGCGCTGTACGTACCAGGGGAGACCTTGAGGGGAAGGGTACTCAAACAACTCCACGACAACCCAACAGCGGGGCACTTTGGTCAGCACAAGACCATGCTGCTTGTCACCAGGCAGTTCTGGTGGCCAAGGGTAAGGGAAGATGTACGGGAGTATGTACGGGGGTGCGACCGCTGCCAGAGGGCAAAGGGGGAGAGGGCGGCCCCTGCAGGGTTACTGGAACCCTTACCCACGCCAGGAAGACCCTGGGAGGTGGTGTCCATAGATTTTATGACAGATTTGCCCAAATCAAGGGGGAAGACAGCAGTCATGGTAGTAGTCGATCTACTGACAAAAATGTGCCATTTCATAGTTTGCTCACATGCGGTGAAGGCAGAGGAAACGGCCAGATTGTTTGTGGATCACATCCTCAGGTTGCATGGGCTCCCTCGAGGGTCATCTCAGATCGCGGGAAACAATTTACTTCAAGGTTCTGGAGGAAGCTCATGAGCTTGCTGCAGGTCGAGGTGGGCTTCTCGACGGCGAGACACCCGGAAACCAACGGGCAAGCGGAACGAGCGAACAGTATACTCCAACAATACCTACGCTGCTACGTCAGCGAGAGACAGAACGATTGGGTAGAGAAACTAGCGCTGGCTGAATTTGCATACAATAACGCTGAACACGCGTCCACAGGAATGAGCCCGTTCATGGCCAATTATGGGTGTCACCCCAGGGCCTTCCCGGGGAGGGGGAGGAAGGATGGAGCGTACCTGCAGCAGAGCAGTTTGTGGAAGAAATGGAGGCCTTGCACCAGCAACTCCAGATGAACTTGGAGAGGGCCAAGGAAATTTACAAGAGGCAGGCAGACAAGAACCGTCGGGAAGGGGAGACCATACGGGTGGGCGACCGGGTGTGGTTGTCAACCCGAGGGTTACCCTTTAAGGGAGGGTGCAAGAAGTTGCAGCCGAGGCGGCTGGGACCTTTTGAGGTAACACAGCAGGTGAACCCCGTGGCATTCAAGCTCAAGCTGCCCGACAGCATGAAGTTACACCCAGTGTTCCATAGGTCCCTACTCTCTCCGTACAGGGAGGGGCGGGAATTCCCGGGACGGGAGGGAGAAATCACCACACACCCGCAGGTAGAGGAGAGGGAACACCACAACCAAGCCACGGAAATACTCGATTCCAGGTGGCGAGGGCGCAAGGTGGAGTACTTGGTAGCTTGGGAGGGAGAACCCCGGTCAGAAGACACGTGGGTTCCCGCGGAGGCAATCAATGACGGGTATCTAATGGAAGACTTCCACAGTCGGTTCCCAGATAAACCAAAACAACCAGCGCGATTCTGGGAGGAGCAATTTGGAACCACAGATGACGAGGAGGACTTTGTGGGTTTTCTTGCCTCCGAAGAGGAGGGAGGAGAAGCGTCGGAGGGGGAAGAATCAGACTGGGAGGCCCACCCCGCGGGAAGAGATCAGAGCGGGTGGGAAGCGGGTTTTGAATCCTCTGAGGATGGCGACAGCTCCTTCCGGGGATTCCCTGCATCGTCGGCCGAGGACAGGGACGAAGTTGGATCGAAAGGTCGGGCCAGGGGTGGAGGGGGTTCTGGGGGGGAGATGGATGTCAGAGAACTGCCATCGGAACTAGAGGAGGCGGCAAGGCTCCACAGCGATGCTGGAGAAGGGCCAAGCAGGGAGAGAGGCAGCTCTCCGGCTGGGGAAGAAAATCAGCGTAACACCAGGGATAGAGGGGGGCCGATGGGGGAAGTGGAGAGGAGGCTCCAGGACTCCTCGCAGGAGACCAGCGAGGAGAGCACGGGTCCTCCGCTGCCCACACCCACCCTGCGCAGAAGACTTCCGCGCAGGGAGAGTAGGCGGCGACTTGGCGTCAAAGAACTTCTTTGCTGGAAGAGGTTCAAGAAACGCCCACTGACGGATTCTGCTAGCGACTGAACAGCCACGGAGAGAATGGCTGTCCAGACAGAAAAGGTTTAACCAGGCAACCTAGCCGAGAGCGGCGGCAACTTACGCACGAGCAACCCCTAAAACCATTACACTATGTATCCATGTTTGTTAACTGATGTGGTTAAACGTGGGGTTTTTTTGTTAAAAAACCCAGAAACACCTTAGACTGAGTTTTAGCACACATGAAAAACTTAAAACAAATACTTCTTTCCTGATGAATAGCCTTTGGACTATAATGTAACTTAAATAGCAAACTATCTTTAGAAAGATCTTTCCCCCAAAAGCATTTTATTTTAAAAATCCAATTTAAATAAAAAACAGATTTTTTAATTATTATTTTTTAAATCATTGATTTTTATCCACCCTGTTGGGTGTACACACTGAATGTGTCATACCTGAAAAATACCTCTTGCAAGAGCAGCCATAGGAGGTGCGCTCTAGTAGAGGCAACTCCAATGAATTTCATTTAAGATTTCCCATCGTCCTCAGCTTGGCTATGTGCCCTGGTTCTTCTTGAACAAGAGACATTCATCATGAATTCTTCCCTTCTCCTTATCAGACTCTTGTATAAAGAGGACTGTCAAGGTAGGGAAAGATGCTCTACCTCGTAATAATCCTAATTGTTTTAGCTAATCTCTTGGCTAAAAGATAGAAAATTAATATTTGTGTGCCTGCTTCTTAGCCTAATCATGTTTCTTCCCACTTTAATGCAGTTCTGTAGAGTAACATGAAAGACACCCTAACTCAGGCTTCCTCAACCTCGGCCCTTCAGATGTTTTGAGACTACAATTCCCATCATCCTTGACCACTGGTCCTGTTAGGTAGGGATCATGGGAGTTGTAGGCCAAAAACATCTGGAGGGCTGAGGTTGAGGAAGCCTGCCCTAACTCCTTGAGATGTTCAACTTGCTCCCAGCTTCGGAGTACCTGGTATAAAATAGACAACTCTAAAAAAGTCACAGTGCTCCAAAGCATGAGAGAGAGAGCATTCATGATCATCATTATCACATTACAGAATTGCTTGGCGACTAAGCAGTGAGCAGCACACGGAGATAAGGGGGAAAGCAAGTACTCTGCAGCCTGTGCCTCTCCCATCCCTGTGCATCATGAGTTCAACAAGTACAGAATGTAATGCAACCAAGCACAGCAAAAGCAAGAGGGGCAGTCGCAACACCTCCGCAAGACCTCATAATACTCTGGACAAGATGATGGTGGGAACTGCTTCTGAACCCTGTATCCCCTCCTCCTCCTCCTCCACCTCCACCTCCTCCTCCCTGCCACACAGCCTTAATGATAGAAGTATTGATGTGGAAGTAGTTGACCTCACTTGCGAAACTTCAGAACCTATAGTTGTTGATCTTACACAAGACGATTCTGTTGTGCTTGTTGGAGAGAGTGGGCAGCAGCCCAATAGAGAGTTCAGACGTCAACCATTGTCTGACAGCCTCATATTTAGTGGTGGTGGTGGTGGTGATGATAGCAGGCACACACAGAGTGGTGCTCTTGCCACTAGAAAGCTCTCCAGAGAAGTGGGAAGGAGGGAATTTGCAAGATCCTCAGGTACTTTGAGTTGTGGTATTTGCATAGACAGCTATGCAGAGATTGTGCAAAGCGGACGGCTTATAGTGTCAACAACATGTGGTCACATCTTCTGTAGTCAGTGCCTCAGCAATTTTCTTAGGCATGCTAACTTTTGCCCAATTTGTAGGAGGAAACTCACTCCAAAGGAGCATCATCCAATTTATATATGAAGACATGGGTGTTCCTGAACACATTCTAATGTGGCCTTCATAAACTGATGGTTGTGTGCAGATTTGCTGGTTTCACTGTCCCAGCTCCTGCAATTCTCAACATCTTTCCATCAGCCTGTTGGATCTCCCCATCTTGATGCGTGAAGGAAATAAACAAGTGCCGATCCTTCGTAATGTGCCTCGTGGCTCCAGAATCGACAATAAAGTGGCCTTTGGCCTTTGGAGAAGAAGTGCCAGCAAACAAAGCCTTGTTTGTCAGTGTTTGTAAAAAGCAAAAAAGGAGGAAAAGGTTCTGACCTCCCTTTGTCTCCTCAGCCTGGTCCTCGGACCCTTGTCAGCACAAAAAGAGTCCACGAGAATATCCTTGCAGAGTTTTATTCTTAAAAGTCTTTGTGCAAAAGCGACTGAACAGCTATACACACCAACACTAACCAACCAACCAACCCCACCGCAACAAACTAACATTTATCATTCTATATATACAACCCAGTGCAGGCCGCTGACTCATGCTGACCCAGCTTTATTCGCATTAAAGAAACAGCGGCCATTTTAGCCATGACATTGTTTTCCACCGGCTTGGGCTGCTGCTTGCCCCCCTGCTCCTGGCCATCTGCAGGCTTCTTCTTTTGTTTAGCTCCAGCCTTTGGGCAGTATCTCTGAATTTGACCTTGGTTTCCACAGTTCCAGCACTTCACAGCTGCCAACGCCTTGGCTCCCCCTGGAGGCTGGACTGCTGTCCCACACTGCTCCCCCTGAAGCACACAAGCTGACTCAGCTGCATTCTTCCTATCATATTCGTTTTGCAAGGTCGCCAAAACTTTTGTAGCAGTGAGGTCCTGCGCAGGAAGAGTTGCCAGCTGGCTTGCCACAGCATGATAGCTCTCATCCAGGGAGTCCAGGATAAGGATTGCAAACAGAGACTCAGGCATATTAAAACCTCTATGAGTCAATTTCTGTCTGAGATGCTGCAAATGCAAAACGTGGGCTCTAAGGTCTTCCCCTGGCTCCAAACGCTTCCTGTGCAGCTTTCTGAAGTAAAGCAACACAGACCCAGCCTCTTGTTGGAGATGACAGGCTTTAAGCCCATCCCACATCTCACGGGCACTGGCCTTGCCAGCCAGGGTGATTAACTCTTCAGGAGCTACTGAGAACAAAATTATTCCCGTGGCTCTTGAATCTTGTGCCACCCATTCATCTGTCAGAGGTGCTGGGGGGTCCTCAGAAACAGTGTGCCACACACCAAGCCTTCTCATCTGCCCCTCACAGTACCTTGCCCAGGTCTGATAGTTGTGGCCATTAAGCTTTGGGCACGGAGCCCCAACGGAGACTTGTAAAAGATCCACCCCAGCTCTTTACTTCAGCCGTGAGCCTTATTCCCTTCACAGGCTCCTTATCTTTAGCACGTTGTAAATTACGAGGCCTGCTTGCTCTCTGCTGGCCTAATTACTTTGCTCGGACTTCAAAGACTCTCTGCCGCGGCACAGAAAAGCCTCGCTTTTCTCCACATACCTCTGGATCTCGCAGTCTTCAGCAGTCTTACTCTCCTGTAAGCACAGTGAATCTGGGCCCGAAACCTGTTGTTGGGATACTGCCAGGGAGACGGAGGCATCAGGGTTATCCCTGGCCTCCCGTGGAACAGCATCAGTCAATCAGCGACACGAGCCTCAGAGACATTCCAAGACCCATGCACACTCTTTCAGCATAGTCTCCACAACAAAAGGATGGAGACAGAGGAGCATATTTACAGCTTTTTTCAACGTAGTTCAGAACAAAGGAAAAACATGACTGCTTGCCTCCATGTCCAGGAAAACAGCTAGAACAAAAGCTATATACAAAATGGAAGTTCTCAGCAGAAGCTGGAAGTAAACAGGCATGTGACACACAACAGCCTGTTCCCTTTTTAAGGTGGAACAGAACTATATCCTAACAGGAGCAAGGGTGGCAGATGTGGAAAGGGAAGGGGTCCACGAGGTGGAAATAAGCATACCCCATTACTACGCTGCCTATACAGATGTTTTTAGTGAACAGGAGGCAGATAAGTCACCCCCCCCCCCCCGAGAGAGTACGATTGCAAGATAGACCTGGTGCCAGGGGCAAATTACCCCCTGGAAAGCTTTATTCCATGTCAGAGGCAGAGACACAAGCACTGAAGGAGTTCTTAGACAAGAACTTGAAAAAGGGTTTTAATCCACTGCAGCAGGAGGTTTCCCAATTTTCTTTGTAGGCAAGAAAAACACGGATCAACTTCGCTTGGTTTGTGATTACAGGAAGTTAAATTCCATGACTGTACCTATAGCCGATCCCTTACCAAAGATAGGCGATCTATTGGCGAGGGTTAGGACTGGTAAGATCTTCACTAAGTTGGATTTGAGGGGAGCGTATAATCTGATCAGAATCCGAGAGGGAGATGAGTGGAAAACCACCTTTTTACACCCTTTTTGGGTCATATGAGTTCCTCGTTGTGCCCTATGGCTTACAAGTGGGCATGCCCACGTTCCAATCCTTTATACAGCATGTATTGGGGTCACTGCTGTACAAAAATTGTGTGTGTTATTTGGATGGTGTGCTGATCTACTCAGAAACGGAAGAGCATGTGAAGCACATAAAAGAGGTATTGGAGAGGTTAAAAAGGCATAAGCTGTATGCCAAGTTAGAGAAATGCCAGTTCCATGTACAAGAAGTGAAATTTTTGGGCTACCGCCTCTCAGCAGAAGGTGTACACATGGAAAGAGGGAAGGTGAAAAGTGTGCTGGAGTGGAAGCAGCCCAAAACCAAGAAAGATGTTCAGAGGTTCATAGGCTTCAGTAATTACTATATAAATTTTATACCCAATTACGCACACATCACTGCCCCTATAACTGATTGCTTGAGAGGAAGGAAGGCTTTCTGTTGGACGTCTGAGGCACAGGCGGCCTTTGAAAACTTGAAGAAGGTGTTTGCCTCAGAAGAGTACCTGATACATGTAGAGCCACAAAAACCCATGAGGGTTGAGACAGATGCATCAGACAGGGCCATAGGGGCAGTGTTGCTGCAGCAGGATAGGGAAGGAAACTGGTGGCCATGTGCCTTTCATTCCAGGAAGCTGAGCCGCTCTGAGCAGAATTACATGATTTGGGACAAAGAGCTTTTGGCTATTTATGATGCTTTTAAAATTTGGAAGCATTTCTTAGCAGGGGCCCAGCAACAGGTGCAGGTATATACAGATCAAAAAAACCTGGAGTACTGGAAGACGGCTAGACTTCTTAATCAGAGACAGTTAAGATGGTCGGAGTTCTTTTCAGGATTCCACTTCAAGATAGGATATGTGCCAGGAGTGCAGAATGCGAGGAAGCCAGACTATATGGAAGAGCAACAGGCTCCAACTGAGAGGTATGTGTTTGAACCTGAGCAATGGCAACGTGCAGCCACCATAGTAAGGGAGCAGGAGCTGCACGCACTCACAGAAAGGGATGAGTATGCACAAAGGAAACTGTCAGAAGTAAGACAAAAAGAAGGCAGAGAGGGGGGTTTTGAAGAAAGAGGGGGTTTGCTTTATTACAAGGGGGCGCTGTATGTGCCAGATGGGGATGTGAGAGCAAGAATTCTCAGGCAACATCATGACAATCTGACAGCGGGGCATTTTGGGCGTAATAAGACTATGTACTTGATTACCAAGGAATTCTGGTGGCCCAAAATTAAGGAGGAAGTAGGAAGTAGCAGAGTACGTCAGGGGTTGTGCAGTTTGCCAAAGGGCAAAAGGGGAAAGGGCAATACCTGCAGGGTTGCTCCAGCCTTTGCCCACACCTAAAAAACCATGGGAGGCGGTATCTGTGGATTTTATCACAGACATGCCGGTATCTCAGAGGAAAACAGTGATTCTAATGGCAGTGGACATGCTGACGAAAATGGCGCATTTCATACCCTGCACCAAGATGCTTTCTGCGCAGGAAACAGCCAAACTGTTTATAGACAACGTATTCAGGTTGCATGGGATGGCCTCTAGGCTAATTACTAATTGAGGAAGTCAGTTTACTTCACGCTTCTGGAGATAGTTAATGGAGCTGCTGGAGGTGCAAGTAAACTTCACCTCAGCTAGACATCCCCAGTTGAATGGGCAATCAGAAAGGGTTGATGCTATCTTGCAGCAATATTTGAGATGTTATGTGAGTCATCAGCAAAATGACTGGGCAGAGAAATTAACTTTGGCTGAATTTGCATATAATAATGCAGTGCACACCTCTACAGAGGTGTCGCCCTTCATGGCAAACTATGGGAGGCATCCCAGGGCCGCCTTCAGGTGTCTTTTAAAAGTAAAATAGTTGTTTACTGCCTTGACATCTGCTGGGAGGGCGTTCCACAGAACAGGCGGGAAAAGGGTTAAAGCTGAAAGAATATGAGGAACTAAAGATTTTTTTACAAAGTTGGTTACATCATAGACAATTAAATGAACAGTTTAAGGAAGACAATAAGAAAGGTTTCAGCTACACAGTGTCAAACTTTCAAAAAGAGATAATTGAGAGTGATACGAAATTACTCAAAAAAATGTATAATCTCCTGTTATATGGGGAAACGCTGGACAAAATGGTAAAGTCAGCACAAATAAAGTGGGGTCAGGATTTAGGTCACAATATACAACTTGATCGCCAAAGAATTGATGCTTTTGAATTCTGGTGCTGGAGGAGACTCTTGAGAGTCCCATGGACTGCAAGAAGATCAAACCTATCCATTCTTAAGGAAATCAGCCCTGAGTGCTCACTGGAAGGACAGATTGTGAAGCTAAGGCTCCAATACTTTGGCCACCTCATGAGAAGAGAAGACTCCCTGGAAAAGACCCTGATGTTGGGAAAGATGGAGGGCACAAGGAGAAGGGGACGACAGAGGACGATATGGTTTGATAGTGTTCTTGAAGCTACCAGCATGAATTTGACCAAACTGCGGGAGGCAGTGGAAGACAGAAGTGCTTGGCGTGCTCTGGTCCATGGGGTCACGAAGAGTCGGACACGACTAAACAACTAAACAACAACAACATACAACTTGAAGATTAAGAAAAGATGTGGAAGGTGAATTTAAAATTTACAGATTGTATTTTATTGAAAGAGAATTATATGAAAATGATGTATAGATGGTATATTATGCCAGAGAAAGTGGCAAAAATGTATAAAAAGGGATCTAACACTTGTTGGAAATGTAAAGAAAAAGATGGTACATTTTATCATATGTGGTGGGAATGCAAAAGGGTTAGAAATTATTGGGAAATGATATATAATGAATTGAAAAAAATGTTTAAAAAGACTTTTGTTAAGAAACCAGAAGCATTCCTCCTAGGAATTATAGATCAATATTTAAAGAAAGAAAACTGGAAATTATTTATAAAGAAAGAAAACTGGAAATTATTTATGTATATTAGCACAAGCTTGGAAGACAGAAGAAATACTAACAAAAGAACAATGGCAAGGGAAACTTATGGAATATGCAGAACTGGCAAAATTAACAGATAAATTACATGAAAAGGATAACAAAGATTTTTAAAGAGAATGGGAACCATTTACAGCATATATGAAGAAGCAACATAAAGAATTGGACTCACTGGCAGGGTTTGAATAAACACACACAATTGTATATAACAAAAAGTAAGACTATATGTATTGGAGAAATTTTGGGAAACAACACGCAGGATGAGTAATATGGAAATAAAACAAAATGGGAATATGAGGGAAGTCCAGGGGAGGAGGGGGGAAATATGGAAAATTGTTAGAGAAATACTGTTAGCGGATGTATACATGGAAAAACCAATAAAAACATTTTTTAAAAAAAAAACAAAAGCAAATGGTATGGCTGTGCCTTTTTGCTGTATTTCTTTTGATTTCTCATTGTCTTCGTTTGTTTCTGTTTTGCATCTTTGCAGTTGGCATGCCTAAAGAGCATTGGCTTTAAGAAAAATTGAAGCAAAGCAATGCAGTGAACAGGGACTAGCAAGGGTCCAAGGAATGTGTGGCGGAGGCCGTGGGGCCAGAGTCAGATCCAGGGGGAGAGGGAAGTGATTTATGTGAGTTTGTGCCTCCTGCAAGGCAGGAGCTGCAAGAATGGATACAGTCTGAGCCGTCAGAGATGGGCAGAAGCTGCAGGATGTGGGGAAAGAGCCAGGGCTGGAGGAAGAGCAGGATGTGCCAGGAGCAGAGGAGGAGACCATGTTGGGGGAGGAGAGCGGTAGAATCTCCTCTGTCCTCTTCTCTGCTGTCCTCCAGCACCAGAGGGGCTTGAAGAGGCAGGCACAGCAGCAACGTCCATGTAGGAGAACTCACAGGTTGCTTGCAGGCATCCAATCAGGGGAGAGTACTTAAGTTTGAGTGGAGGCATGGTCACACCGTTGCTCCAACAGTCCTGCTCTGAGCACAAGTCTGGAGAGGGATGCCAACTACTTAGTCGCCAGAAGCGGGTTGTTGGGAGTCATTCTGCAAAGAAACAGTAAAGATGTTTGTACCTTTAAGAACTGTTTCTGTGAGCTCTGGGCAGATTGGGTACAACTGGTCATGACTACAAAAGGAGGAAAAGTTGCAGTTTGAACTTTGCCTGCAGAGAGAAAACACCCACAAGCTTTGTTGTTTGTTGTTTTGTAATAGTCTCGTGGTGTCGTAGTTTCTGTCATCTGCCACCAGAGGAGAAAAAAACCCTTTAACAGGTTATGGGCCCAGTCCTGAGTGGGCAGAGACAGATTGTGGAAAAGAACCCAGAGACTGGAAGCAACTCAGCGTTTCTCAAGCAGCTGGCTGTGGTAAGGTGAAGGTGTCGGCAGAGAGTGTCTGTTTGAGACCAGTGTAGTGATCAGGTGGGATTGCTATGAGGAATTATAACAAATATAGAGTAAGCCATCTGTGTCAGCAATGAAAGCATTGTGTTGACTGGGTTTAAACTATTTTGATATGATTTTTGATCAATCCACACCTCTGCATCCCTGTTCCATTTCTCTTTCTTGACCAGTCACGTACACTGCCAGTTGCTTCGCCAGGCAGGCATCCTGGGTCATCAAAGACAGTGGGCAGTTTCTTTGATGTAGCTTTTCTGATATGTTAATCTTAGGATGTTAATCTTAGGGCCAGGAAACAGATCTCACCTGAAGGTGATAATGATCGCTGTCTTCCTGGCCATCCTTCTTATCATGTGTATTGCTTGTTTATGACCTCGGGGGTTGCCAAGTGCACTCCTTAGTAGTTCTGTTTTGTTTACCCCAGAAATATGTGTGCTTAATTAGTTTTGGTAGTTTAATGCTTAGAAGAAATCTGATGGGTTCTTACGAACACTCTGTAAAAAGTTCTTTTGTGAATAAAACGACCTGGGCCAGGGGGTGCAGGGACAGATTATTATACGCACCCTTCCCAGAGTTTTACTGGTTCAAGCCTCTGTGTGTATTCTTATTAATCAGAGTTCAGTCCTTCCTTTACTTTGGGTATGCCTCAAGTGGTGCCCCGTGTGAGGCTAAGCTAAAAAGAAACATGTGAGGCTTGTAAAAAAAAAACCTCAGTGTGTAAGGCAAAGCTAAAGGGAAACCTCAGCAAAAGGAAACCCCCAGGATTGGACTCCCCTCGGAGCTAGCAACCTGCTATCCCTCGGTCACGGTGGATCATCTCCTGCAAAACGATTCCCGGACTTAGGATCTCATTCGCTCGGAACGAGCCCCAAAGACGCGCGTCTATACCCCTTCAGGTGAGATCATGGGAAGCAAGCTTTCACATGGGCAGGAAAAGCATAGGAACAATTTTTTATTTTTGCTAGCTCAGGCAGGGCATGATAAGAATTTAGTACCCCTAGTAGAAAATTTGTTGTTAGAGATTGCTAGACTGTGCCCCTGATTTCCAGAGGGGGGGTACTTATGACATTAAGAAATGGAATGAGCTGGGAGATGCACTCCATAGACATCCTGGGGCATCTGTACAAATCTTGTACACCTGGCAATTGTGTAGAGACGCAGTTGGAAAGCTTTCTAACCCTTTGCTCCAACCACCAGCTGTCTCTGTGAATGCTCCCACATTGTTGCAACCCCTAGCTGCCTTTAAAAATACCATAATATTGTTCCCTCCATCTCAGCCTCTAGATTTCCAGCCTCTGTCCTCTGAGGTTTGGAGAAATTGACTGGCAGCTTCTGGCCTGCCCACGGAGCCCACACGCTTCCGCCTGCGTGTCTCTGTCGCTCCGGGCCCCCAGCTGCCGTTAGCAGAGGTAAGTACACAGCGGTAGAAGCAGCCTTGTGTGCAGTAAATCAGTCAGACGCTCGGTGTCTTTCCTTATCTTACAAAGAGCTTTAATCTCGTACAAAACAACAGATCATAAATCCCGGCGACAGAGCACTCATCTTCGACTGCGCTCCTTGAGCGACTCAGCTCACACTGTGTCTCTCTCTCTCTCTCTCAGAGACACAGAACACTCCCACTTCCGTGTTCTAAACACGCCTCTGAATGTGAGACGTCATACAGAACTTCTTAACCCTGTAAGTTCTGACTCTCTCCATACCCCCTCTCGTATCACATTCTGAGAGGACTTGTGAACACACCTTTACAGACCTCTGTGTGTTCCACACCTTCCCACCTGCCTGTTGAGTCTCCTCACAAATCTCAGGTTCGCACTGTGCGAGACCAACCCACGCATTTGTGACTCGAAACCTCTCAGGTGGAATTCCCTTTGTTGCCCGTGAAGACCGCCTGGGCACAAACTGGGGTGCTTCTTCTGACCCACTGGGGCCAACAAGTGCGTCTCTCTCATCAGACAACTCCCCCTCTGACTTGACCCGTCTGTGAGCTTTCTCCATCACTCTAACAGGAGATGAGGGCTCACTCTTGGACACTCCTTTAACAACCTGTGGAGACGCCTTACCCTGGTGCTGATCCTGATCATCGATCAGATCACCATTACCTGGCTCTCCCTCCTCCTCAGATTCAGACAAACAATCTGAGACAATGTCATGGCTGACTTTGCGCCTTGACCTACTTCCCTGCTGCTCATTGAACTCAGCATGTTTACTGATCAGAAGCTTGGTCTGATCACCTTCTGGGTATGCAAATCTCCACCCCTTGGTCGCGGGTTCATACCCACAGAAGATCATTTCCTGGTACCTTGGACCACCCTCTTGCTGCAGACACTTTGGTACAGGCACCATGGCTCTGCAACCAAACGAACGGAAGAAATGCACCTGCGGTTTCTGTCCGTTGAGCAAGAAATACGGGGTGTCACCTACCACTGCATTGTAGCACCTGTTCATCGTGAAATTGGCCGTTTTTACTGCCTCCCCCCAGAAACTGTGAGGCAACCCAGAGTCACACAGTAGGACTTCTGATGTTTGAACCAGAGCTTTACTCCTCAGCTCTGCCACGCCACTCTCCTGAGGTGAAGTCACCTTGTGACGTATCCCCCTCTGGCGAAAGAAACTCTTTAGAGCAGACCCAGTGACCTCTGAACCTCGGTCACACTTGAATCCCTGCACCTTGGTGGAGAACCTCTGTTCCACCTCCGCAACCCAAGCCCTGATCAGTTGCGTTGCTTCCTCCTGCGTTCTCAGCGAGAAAGCCCAGGAGTTCTGAGTGAAATCATCTAACAATGTCAGCAGAAACCTGGCTTTGCCCAGACTTGGCTGAGGCATAGGCCCAAACAGGTCTGCGTGCACAAGCTCAAAAGGCTTTGTGGTTACTCTCTCCACCCTGGGATAACTGTATCCCTTGTTCTTGGCTTTCCTGCAAGCCCTGCAACTTAGGGTTTCACCACATTCTCTTACCTTGCACCCTTTTGTGCATTCTGATAACATCTGCAAGTCATCACAAGACCCATGTGCAATCCTCTTGTGCCACACGCATGCACATGAAACATGAGTGTGAATGTTAGCTTTCCCAGCATTCCCCACTCCCACTAGAGGTGTTTCTAGAACAAAGAGGTTGTTCTGATTTTTCTCAACACGTACCAGTTGCTTCCCCCCTCTGGAAATTGTACAGACATTGTTCTCAAAACAAACCATATACCCCTCCTGTAAAAGACACGGTACAGACAAAAGACAATGTTTCATTCCCGGCGCCACGTAGACTTCCAGCTGCGCCTGTAAAAGAGAAACAAAAACATTCCCAGCTTTTGTTACAAGCCTCTGTGACCCATCAGCAAAACACACTGATTTCCCAGCTGAAACAGCTCTGCAGTTCTTTATCTGGACACCAGGTGTCTCAGGCACGAGATGTCTGTTAGCAGCAGAGTCAATGACCCAACACAGCACTCTGTCCTTCGTTGCCTTAGCAACAGAGTTCCTTCTGCCCCCCTCTTCGGGGCCTTTGCAGGTGTCTTTCAAAACAGCCATTGAAGCAGACAGCTGATAAGCACCTCCTTCCCCTTCCGGCCGTCCCTGCGCCTTCCCACGCTGGCCTCTTCTGCCGGGCTGGTTCCCATGGAAACATGGTTGGTTCCCATGGGAAATGTCCTTGGGACTTTCCTGCCCTTTCTCCATCGCTCTCTGTGGGCAGCAGCGGCACAGGTGTTCAGGGGAACCGCAAACAAAACAGTGACGAGTGGAAAACTTTACAAAGTGGCCTTTGGACTTCTGTGCCCCCCCCCACTCTTGCCAGCAGCACTCCTTGAGGCTTTTCTTTGAGGCTTGGGGACGTGGCTTTTGGCTTCCAGCTCTGTGGTTTCTCTGCAAACCTTCTCCAGCTCCTGCCAAACAGCCTTGGCACTTTCAAGACCCTTTGACTGGCCCATCCGGCCTGCACCACCATTCCTGGGTGCATAACTTCCAGAGGAATGGACTGCTCCTGCCTTCCTCTTCCCAGCTCTCAGCCGCTTTCCAGCACACGGCTGCCCATCGCTCTGGCGTGTCGAAGCTTTGCATCGGCTTCCAAACACTGCTCCAGCCCCCCTTGGGCTCTTTGGGCGTTCCTCAGCCCCTGCTGGACTCTCAGCTTCTGTGCAGCGTCTGGCCCCCTCTGGGCATCCCTCAGGCCGGCTCCTAGCCCCCTCTGGTCTGGCTCCCACTAGCTTCAGTGCCTGCCACTCGACCCAGGGCTCCTTCCCGTCCGCCTCTTCAAAAGGGACTGCACACGATTCATGGCTGTCTGCCATCTTCTCCCCCGGGGCCCAGCTTACTTACGAACAGTAGTAGCTTCTCCAGGCACCCGGTACAGCACAGCTCCTCAGCGAGCTCCTTGCCTCACGATCTAGGCACAGCTCCCAGCTCCAGCTGGCTTCAGCGTCTCCAGCGTCTTGGCTTCTCAGCTTTTCTCCACTGCCCTCCCTGGCAGGAGATCACAGCACACACCGGCACGGACTTGGCTTGCTTCACAGCGTCAGCTGACCTTCCATAACCTTTGGAGAAATTCACTGGCAGCTTCTGGCCTGCCCACGGAGCCCACACGCTTCCGCCTGCGTGTCTCTGTCGCTCCGGGCCCCCAGCTGCCGTTAGCAGAGGTAAGTACACAGCGGTAGAAGCAGCCTTGTGTGCAGTAAATCAGTCAGACGCTCGGTGTCTTTCCTTATCTTACAAAGAGCTTTAATCTCGTACAAAACAACAGATCATAAATCCCGGCGACAGAGCACTCATCTTCGACTGCGCTCCTTGAGCGACTCAGCTCACACTGTGTCTCTCTCTCTCTCTCTCTCAGAGACACAGAACACTCCCACTTCCGTGTTCTAAACACGCCTCTGAATGTGAGACGTCATACAGAACTTCTTAACCCTGTAAGTTCTGACTCTCTCCATATGAGGTCATGCCAAAGGTAATTCCATTGGCACCTTCCTTTGCCAGAAATTTGCCTGGGTCGAATGTAAATTCCATGCCACCTTCGGCGGACCAATGCCCACAAGGGGCTCAGACCACAGTGGAAAAATTGGCGATTCCAAGTATGGCAGAAGGAAGCAATGAAGAAAAAATAGCTGACACCTTACCATTATTAGCAGTCTGTCCTGTTGTTCAGAATGCACAGGAACAGAGAGCCCATGAATCATTGCCCTTCACAGTTTTTAAACAATTGAAGTGAAGTGTGACAGAAAATGGCTTGCATGGCATTCTTGATGGGCTAAGAGGAGCCAGCACTTTAATTCCAAACCTTGAAGCCTCTGAAGTTTTAATGAAACAATTGGCTTATGAAAATGAAAGTGTTGATTGCAAGACTGCTCTTAAAGCGATGTACCAGAAGCCAGAAACAGAGATTGCTCAAATGATTAAGCCTTGCCAGAATATTGACACTGAGACTCACAAATCTGCCCTCTTAGCAGCAGCTTTGTCTCCTTCAGTGCATCCTGCTAAAGACAGGCAATGCCAGGACAGGTGGCCTTCCAGCCTGAGTTTAAATGGGAGAACAAAGACTGTTGTGCCAGCTGATTGTCAGGATTTTACTGAAGCTAAATCTGCCGAGCCAGCTATTGCTTCTAACACACTTGCTGTTAACACACAGTCTCCTGTGACAAATCTGCGCCATGCCGCTAAGGGAAGTGCTGGTTTGAATCTAATGACAGCAGAACTTGCTACTTTTCAGTTCCAGTTCCCTATGGTGGTTTATAAATTTAAGAAATAGCATACAGGTCTGATTCCACCTCAGACAGTGAGGCTCATTCTTCATCACTTTTTGCATACTGTTTTTTCTCCTTTCCTCCCTGAACTTACAATTCCTAATGAATTTACTTTACAGCAGTTGCAGAGTTTTGGAGTCACTTCATACGAGTGATTTTCCTTAATAAAATATTTTTACCTAATCCTACAGAACTACTTTTTCCCCAGACACTGCTGACAGAATAGTGATTTTAGAGTGGCTACACTCTGATTTGCCTAACATTGGATTTGATATTGCTGCTTGTTATTTGCTTTTTTCTTTTTTTTTTTTAAATGAATATTTATTAGATTTTCCAATTTTATATAAACACATAAAGAAAAAGAAAAAGAAAAATATTAAAAACAATTCAGTTTCGATAACAATTTTTCAATCACATGTTTCTTTGACTTCCTCATACCTCCCCTTCTTGTTCTCTAGTTCAATTTGTTAATTCAGCAAATCCTATTCTCTTAACATTCCTTTTAGAATATCACCTTATTTTCCACTCAACTTTTTTTTTTTAAATTTCATAACAAAAACAATTATAATCCCCATTATCTTTATCATAACAGCTAGAGACCACCAAGGTTCAATCCAACATCTTTTCAAAGTTCATTAATTTTATAATATTTCTGTAGATATTCCTTAAATTTCTTCCAATCTTCTTCTGCTGACTTTTCTCCCTGGTCGCGGATTCTGCCGGTCATTTCTGCCAGTCCCATATAGTCAATCAACTTCATCTGCCATTCTTCCAGAGTGGGTAGATCTTGAGTCTTCCAGTGCTTTGCTATGAGTATTCTTGCTGCCGTTGTAGCATACATAAAAAACGTTCTGTCCTTCTTTGGCACCAAATGGCCGACTATGCCCAAGAGAAAAGCCTCTGGTTTTTTCAAGAAAGTATACTTAAATATCTTTTTCATTTCATTATAAATCATTTCCCAGAAGGCCTTAATCTTTGGGCACGTCCACCAAAGGTGAAAGAATGTACCTTCAACCTCCTTACACTTCCAGCATTTATTATCGAGCAAGTGATATATTTTTGCGAGCTTGACTGGGGTCATGTACCACCTGTATATCATTTTCATAATATTTTCTCTTAAGGCATTACATGCCGTGAATTTCATACCTGTGGTCCATAACTGTTCCCAATCAGCAAACATAATGTTATGTCCAAGATCTTGTGCCCATTTAATCATAGCTGACTTAACCGTTTCATCCTGTGTATTCCATTTCAGCAGCAAGTTATACATTTTTGACATGATTTTCGTTTTAGGTTCTAGCACTTCTGTTTCTAATTTAGATTTTTCCACCTGGAAGCCAATTTTCCTGTCCAAATTGTATGCCTCCCTTATCTGAAAATAATGTAGCCAGTCTCGGACTTTGTTTTTTAGTTTCTCAAAACTCTGCAATTTCAGTCTATCTCCTTCTTGCTCCAAAATTTCCCAATATTTTGGCCAACTGGCCTCCATATTAAGTTTTTTCTGAGCTTTCGCTTCCATTGGTGACAACCACCTTGGGGTTTTGTTTTCCAATAAATCCTTGTATCTAGTCCAAACGTTAAACAAAGATCTCCTAACAATGTGATTTTTAAACGCTTTGTGAGCTTTAACCTTGTCATACCACAAATATGCATGCCATCCAAAGACATTGTTAAAACCTTCTAAATCCAAAATGTCTGTGTTTTCAAGAAGCAGCCAATCTTTCAACCAGCAGAATGCTGCTGACTCATAATACAGTCTAAAGTCTGGCAGGGCGAAGCCACCCCTTTCTTTTGCATCAGTTAAAATCTTATATTTTATCCTAGGCTTCTTGCCCTGCCAGACAAATTTAGAAATATCTTTCTGCCACTTCTTAAAACATTCCATCTTGTCCACAATTTGTAATGTTTGAAACAAAAACAACATTTTAGGCAATACATTCATCTTTATAGCTGCTATTCGACCCATCAAGGAAAGCTTCAAATTTGACCATATTTCAAGATCTTTTCTCACTTCTGACCAGCATTTCTCATAATTGTTTTTAAATAAGTTCCCATTTTTAGATGTCATGTTAATCCCCAGATATTTCACCTTCCTCACCACAGACAGACCTGTTTCATTCTGAAATTTCTCTTTTTCAAACAATGTCATATTTTTCTCTAAAACCTTAGTTTTGGTCTTGTTCAATTTAAATCCTGCCACCTGACCGAATTCTTTGATTAATTCTAAAACTCTTTTTGTACTAGATTCTGGCTCCTGTAACGTCAAAACTAGATCATCTGCAAATGCTCTCAATTTATACTGTTTAGCTCCGACCTGTATACCTTTAACCAACCGGTCCCTTCTGATCATGTTCAGCAAAACCTCCAGGACCGATATGAAAAGTAAAGGGGAAATTGGGCATCCTTGTCGTGTCCCTTTTTCAATCTTAAATTGTTCCGTAACCACATTATTTACAATTAATTTGGCCTTTTGTTCAGAATATATTGCACCTATACCATTTTCAAACCCTTGGCCTACCCCCATACCCTGTAAATTCTTTTTCATAAAACTCCAAGAAATGTTGTCAAAGGCTTTCTCCGCATCCACAAATATCAAAACAGCTTTAGTATTTATATCCACATCTAACTTTTCCAAGATGTCAATTACGTTCCTCAAATTGTCAGATATGTGTCTTCCCGGCAGAAAGCCCGCCTGGTCCTTATGTATCTCTTCAATCAATACTCTTTTCAATCTCTTGTTATTTGCTTTTTTCTAAACAGGAGCACGAATCCTTAATGAGTTCTTCTCTTTCCTATCAGTTTGCATTTACTGATTAACTTGGGATAGTTTATTGTAACCCTCCTAAAGACTCACGCCTAGTTTTAATTCAACAGGCACCCTCAAAATTGGTTTCTGTCCAAAACCAGGTTCGTATTCAACACCTTTAGAGTGTTTTAACGTATAAGGATTCTGAAAGTAACTGGCATATTTTTTTGCAGCTAATCAGGAAGCTGACAGAGATCAGCCTACACTTCCACTGCAGTTTATGATTTTTGTGTGAAGTGGGATATCTTTTTATCACATTTGGCTAATTCCTATCTTTCTCCTATGCTAGATTTTAATCTACTCTTTGTTCTTGACACTGAAATATCTCTTAACGCATAGAACTATGCCTTTCTATGCTGCTCACATTTTGCTCCCATACAGAATTCAAGGACATAATTTCAGAAGGAAATCAACATGCTGATTCTGCTCTGAAGTCTTTCTGTCCATTATTTTCTAATGCAATTGACAGCCATGCATTTTCCCCCCAGGGAGCTAAGCAGCTGATTTTAAACTATTTTCCCATTCCTCTGACACAAGCTAAGGATATTGTTGATGGATGTCCTTCCTGCGCTTTACCTCCTGTTAATCTTACCTTAAATCAATTAACTGTTTCCTTTCTTAAGAACTTTTCTCCTATGAAATGCCATTGTAGGAAAGAGGTACCTCTGGAACGACCTCTGGAATGCCCTCTGGTGAGGTACCAGCAGCTCCCCAACCCACAGTGAGAGGGACCTGTTCCTTTGTTTACCTAGGACAGGATGCCCTACTGTTCTTACTTCCTCAGGTCCTGTGTGGATACCAGGTCACTTTATCCATCCCTATAGGCCAAAACATGCGCTGGCACCAAGGCCTCCAGAATCCCATTCTGGACTTTGCAAGGATCATGACCCTGACTCCGCATCTACAGGCTCAGCAGCCCTGTGCGAAAGTCCATCATGTCCATCCTCATCCTTGAAAGGCTGAGGGATGCCCGAAGATGACATGGGGACTGCTGAATACCTTGGACTCTGATGCCAGGACACAATTTCAGCATCATGATGTTCCAACAGAATCAGAGACTTTTTTAGTAGCTCTAATTACTCCGCTAAATATGAACTCTATGCTGATTTTAACATGTATATTATTTGTTTTCTTGATACCTAGTACTCAATGTATCTATCTTCCTCCTGACACTTCTTCTAGTCATAGCTATAATATGTGGATGCGTTTAGCTGAAGTTGCTAATGTCTCTCATTTTTGTTTGAGTGAAACATATGATATGCACACTGCCTTAGGAAATTGTGTAATCCCTGTTTGTACACAACCTTTTCACATGGCACATGCCACACGCCACACACATGGGAAAGTGGTTTTCTAAATGGATTCCTGAAGGTATCATTGGTTATACCAATCTCCATGATTGGGGAACGGTGATGCAAAAGTTACCTCTGGATGCTAAAACATTATACACACCTACAGTTGCAGCCACGCCAGACACCTCTTGTGTTCAGATAGTGAACTGCAGTAAGAAAGTAGATCACTGTCTGGAAACAGGAGGAAGGCCAACTTGGAATTGTTCACGTGTTCAACAGATTACTTTTAGTTATGCTCATGTACGCTTACCAGATGATTGGTTTTTCATGTGTAATCATAGAAGTTGTTGTTACGAAAAAGGAGCAATGCTGCTGAGTGCTCCAGGTGGCTGGAAAGCCAAACAGGATGTTGATGTTATGGGACTGTACCGTGGGAACAAGGAACAGTCTATTATGTGCACTGAGCACCGGATGTTAGCTCAGAGTGTCACATGACCCTGTACTGGAAGTACATGGGTGGAGTTATTCTCTCTCTGCTATTGATGTAGAAAGAGTGCAGACACGTTTCTCTGTACTGCTGGAAAGACAGAAATAAAGGCATGTAAATACATTTCTGTCTGTCTCTCTCCCCTCCCTGGGACAGAGGGAGGAGGGATGGTTGTGTTCTTCTCACGTTGGGAAGGATCGGCCGATAGAGATCTCGCCTTGTCTTGCCGGGAGTCGCTGACGGGGGAGATCAACAAGGAATCCAAGCCGGGCACCTGGAGAGTGGCCAAATTCCTCTGACTGATATGGCTTTAGATTCCAACAGTTATAACTACATTTCCACAAATTTATCTGAAGCTCAATGCTGTCTCAGCAGACTGACATGGGTCCTGCCTAGTTGCTCAGTTTTAGAAAAGAATAGGCAAAGCTTGTTGAGCACTCCTTTAGGAATGTCTGCTAGACATCCTTCTGTGATATAAGAACACATACATGAAAATGAAGAGAACACGGTACCCCTGCTACCTTAACCTCTACTATCTTAAACTCTTCTTACAAAAAATCAAAACAAATAAAAAAATAAAAAATAAAATTTTAAATAAATAAAAAAAACGGTGAGATGTAGGAGTGCAAATATCCAGAGTGTGGGGTCAGGTGGGATTACTATGAGGAATTATAAAAAATGCATCAAGCTATTGTGTCCACGATAAATGCATTGTTTTGACTGGGTTTGATACATTGACAATAATTTCTGATCAAATCCCACAACCCTCTGCATCTCTGGCCATTTCCTCTACTGTCCATTTCTCTTGCTTGACAAGTCACATACACACCTAGACAGGCAGGCGTCTTGGGTCATCAAAGATAGTGGGCAAGTTTCTTTGATGTAGCTTTTTTGATATGTTAATCTTAGGATGTTAATCTTAGGGCCAGGAAACAGATCTCACATAAAGGTGATAATGATCGCTGTCCTCCTGGCCATCCTTCTTATCCTGTATATTGCTTGTTTATCACCTCCTGGGTTGCCAAATGCACTCCTTTGTAGTTCTGTTTTGTTTACCCCAGAGATATGTGTGCTTAATTAGTTTTGGTAGTTTAACTTTGTCCCCACATGGGGTTTGTTGAAATGCTCAGAAGAAATCTGATTGGTTCTTACGAACACTCTGTAAAAAAGCTCTTTTGTGAATAAAACGACCTGGACCAGGGGCTGAAGACAGAGATTATTATACGCACCCTTCCCAGAGTCTTGCTGGTTCAAGCCTCTGTGTGTATTCTTATTAATCAGAGTACAATCCTTACTTTACTTTGAGAACGCCTCAAACCAGGAGCCGAACAATTTCTTCAAGCCACGTGTGAGTAAAGACTGAGTGGAAAGCTGAAAGCTGGGTGGAGCCATGGCTGGACTTGGAGATGGAGCTCAAGGGGGAGCTTCATATTTTCCAGTAGAGAAACTGGGAGAATCCAATTATTATTATTTTTTCAAAAATGTTTATTAAGATTTTCCAAAAAGACAAAAAAAATTAAAAAACAAAAAAACAAAAGAAAAAGAAAAAGAAAAAAAAGAGAAAAAAAGAAAAAAACAAACATCTTTTACAACCTTTTTTTCAATAACATATTTCCATGACTTCCCCACACCTCCCTCTCTTGTATTCCATTTCCAATTATTAGTTCAACAAGTTCTTATCCCCAATTTTTTAACCTTATTATATTTAATTCATTATTGTATTTAATTCATTTTATATAACCAATTTTAGCTTATAAACATCCATCTTTGTACCTCTGTACCTATTCTTTAAATCTTTTTCTAAGGTTGACCCCAATACCCTTCCACGAATTCCCCATTTTAATACCCCTGACAAAATAAGATAAAGAATCAAAATATATTTATACACCCTTTAGGTTCCCAATCCCCACCCCCCTTTTCCCGGTTTTGATCCCCCACCAATATCTATCATCCTATCTGCAATCAGCCTGGAGATCTCACGTCCGAGGCTCGTAATTCTCTCTCAATTCCTCTCTGCCGGTTTTTTTGATAGTCCTTTATACCAAAAACCAAAACTCGGGGAAGCTCTGTCTCAGTAATGTCCATTTTTCTTCCAGCCAGATCTCTATATTTAAAAGTGGAGCTCAAATCTTGTTTCTCAATCTTTTTGAGTCCAAATGTCCCAAAAGCTCCAACTTCTAACTTGATCAAATTTATAATCCACAAATCTTCAGATCTCCTGAGGAGGTCTCTCCATTCTTCATTCACCAATTCAAACAAAATTTCCCTCATCCAGTTCTTATTTTCCTTTGTATCCTTTTTGACAGGCCTCTGGCTTTCCTTCATCTGTGGCATTGTTGCTCCTCCTTCCTTACTCTCCAGCACCTCATATATTTCTTTTCCCACTTTCTCAATTTTCTCAAGCTTCTCTTCCTGTTCGGCTACCAAAACTTTTTGTTCCGCTGCAAGGGCCTTTTGTTCAGTTGCAGAGACTTGAGTCAAGTCCTTACTAAGTTCAGTAAAATTGTTTACTGTTTCATTCAATGTTTTGACCCTTATAGCCAAAACATCATTTTGTTCTTGTAGCTTTCCCAGAAGAAACCAAGTTCTATTTAGCTCCATCAGTATTTTTCCACTTGCAGCCATTGTAGTGTCCCAGAACCTCCTCTAGAGGGATTCTGATTACTTAGTTCATAAAAAAGCCAAAAGTCAAATTAGTTTGTATCAATTCCTCCTTGTTTCCAACAATTTATAACCAAATTGTAGCAAATATGTCCAGCAGAGACCACAGAACCAATGTTCTCTTTCTTTCCCAACTTTGACAGCTAATTTGACAGCTGTCAAAATCTTCTATGTCTCTTAAACAGGCTCTCTCGCGGATCGCTCCCGGGTCCCAGGGGGGGGGGGTTGCACTTCAGCTCTTAAAAACAACTCTTATCCTCCAGCAAACAGCTTAAACTGCCAAGTCGTGGAATTAATAACTTTTATCCAATAAGAAAGAAATTATTCTCTCAACCTTAGTTAGCTAGTCCTTGCTTTAAGATGTTTACAAGGCGGGGAGACGGACTTCCTTTTTGCGCCTACCCCGTTCGTTCCAGATCAAAAAAAAAATTTTCTTTTAAGTCCAATTTCCGTATTACTCACGGGTTGTTACTTTTAGTCCCGATATTTCAAGGAAGAAGTCAGCGCTCTCCGTCCATGGCATGCGGCTTCACTCAGCAGGGGAAGCAGAGGACTCTCAGCACCGCGCCGCTCCCCGTCCCCCGTTCCGCAGCCTTTAAAAAGGCTCCTTCGCTGGTCGGGGGGGCGCAAAGGTGCCCACCGAGTCACCAGGTCCACAGGCTTCCACGCCTGTGGTTTTTAGGGGTCCCCGCATCGCCGGCGCGTCAGGACCCGACCCCTGCTGAGCCGATTCCCTCCGGAGCTCGGAGGGAATCCGCTATTAGACGATGGCGCTAACCCGGAAGTCTGGGAGAATCCAATTATATGTCATGGAGTTTACAGATGCAGGCATTTTTAAAGAAAGAACTGTTATTGTTAACCCTCCTGTAAAAGATGAGGATGAAGAAGTAGATGAAGCAGACCAAAGGCTGGAGGACAAAGCCTATGCCAATCTAATTTTGAGTTTAGAGAAGTCTCACTTATCTCATGTGCAAGACCTTGAAACAGCAAGTGAGATTTGGAAAGCACTGAGAGCGATACACATTAGAGATACTGCTGGCAGCAAAATTACTCTAATGAGAGCTCTCTACCGAGCCAGACTAAGTGAGGGTGAATGTGTTTCAAAACACCTTCAAAGAATGCGTGATTTATTTTCACAGTTGGAGAACATTTTTCTGGGGGGAAAACTTGGGGAACATTTTTCTGAGTAGAGAAAGGTTTATATTGTGCTGTCTTCACTTCCTGAGTCATGCGATAATTTAGTGATGACACTGGAGGCAATTCCAGAAATCCAATTAATGATGCATTTCTTTTATTTATTTAATTTTATTCAAAATTATAACAAGACATATTATCCAAAAACATATCATCCTTATCCCCCCCATTTTTCCTCCCTCCCCCCTCCCACACAGAACCACCCCCCACCCCCCACCCCCGACTTCCTTCAGTTCCAGTCTTTGGTTTCTCTAATAATGCTGTTTTCTGCATGTTACAAAGTTGTATAGATCCTCAAACTGTTTAGCTGATTATTATCAGTAAAAAAAATTGTGAATGTTTATTCAAAACCTGCCAAGGAGTCCAGTTTGCTTTGTTGCGTCTTCAGAGACTTTGTAAAAGGTTCCCATTCATCCTTAAAGTCACAGTTATCCTTGTCCCGTAGCTTATATGTCAATTTTGCCAGTTCTGCATAGTCCATCAATTTTTCTTGCCATGATTCTTTACTTGGGGTTTCTTCAGTCTTCCATCCTTGTGCTATCAGAACTCTTGCGGCCATTGTCGCATACATGAAGATGTTTTTCAACTTTTTTGGCACGTCTTTCCCTACAGTCCCCAACAAAAATGCCTCGGGTTTTTAAACAAATGTTAAATGGAACATTTTCTTCAATTCGTTGTATATCATTTCCCAGAAATTTTTAATTACCTTACAATCCCACCACATATGATAAAATGCCCCCTCCTTTTCCTTACACTTCCAAGATATATTTGAACTAGTTTTGTACATTTTCCCTAACTGCACTGGTGTTGTGTACCATCTGTACATCATCTTCATGTAATTCTCCTTCAATAGGGAACAATCTGTAAATTTTAAGTCAGTTTTCCATAAGTTAACCCAAACTGCCATCATAATGTTGTGACCTACATCTTGTGCCCATTTAATCATAACTGATTTTTTCATCTGCATACGCTTTTAACTTGAATTCACTTTTCCCAGTTTTTACACCTGTAATCTCTTTATTTGCTCTTATGTTTTTGGCAAGTACTTCCAAGACCAGAATAAACAATAATGGTGATAATGGGCATCCTTGTCTTGTTCCTTTTTGGATCTTACAGTCATCCGTTATCACCTGATTTATAATTAGTTTAGCTTTCTGTTCTGAATAGATTGCTGCTATTGCTTTTAAAAACTTAGGACCACTTCTGATTTGTTCTAACAGCTTTATCATGAACTTCCAAGAAACATTATCGAAGGCTTTTTCAGCATCTATAAACATCATTGCCACTTTCTTTTCATTTTTAGCCTCCAAATATTCTATTATATTCAAAATATTCCTTATATTCTCCTTCATTTGTCTTCCTGGTAGGAACCCAGCTTGATCTTGATGTATATCTTCATTTAATATTTTTTTTAATCTGTTAGCTAGAATATTTGCAAACAATTTGTAATCGTTATTTAACAAGGAGATAGGCCTATAGTTTTTAATTTGCAGCAAATCTGCGTCTTGTTTTGGAATTACTGTTATATAGGCCTGTTTCCATGTTTCTGGAATTTCGCCTGTGTTCAATATTTCATTCATGACATCTTTCAATGGGTTCGCTAATTGTTCATTTAATATCTTATAATATTTTGCCGTAAAGCCATCCAGGCCTGGAGACTTGCCATTTTTAGAGCTTTTTATTGCCTCAAGTACTTCTTGCATTGTTATCTGGGAGTTAAGGATGTTCCTTTGTTCTTCTTTTAAATATGGCATATTGCTATTTCTGATTTACTCTTCTATCTTAAATGTTTTTTCTTTCCCTTGTCTATACAGCTCAGAAAAATATTTAACAAACCCTTCTCGTATTTCCTTTAGCTTGTCTGTAATTCTGCCATTTATGTTAATTTTATTTATGGAGTTCCTTTGTTCACTTTTATTCAACTGCCAGGCTAACAACTTCCCCGGTTTATTTGCATGCTCAAAATATTTTTGTTTTACTCTTTTTATTTTCCAGCTGATTTCCTCATTTATAATCATTGAATATTGGGTTTGTAATGTTTTGATTGCCTGTTTTACTGCCTCTTTAATTGCTTTGTTTGGCAGCTGTTTCTCCTTTTTCATAATTTCCTCTAATTTTTTTTCTTTTTCTCTCTCAATTTCCTTTTAAATGAGTTTTGTTGTATAAAGAGTCCTCTCATTACAGCCTTGCTTGCATCCCAGACCGTCTGTAACTTTGTTAGCCCTTGACTATTTATTTCAAAATAATCCATCAAGGTCTTTTTTGCTTTTTCAACAAATTTGTGATCATCTAATAAATCATCATTTAATCTCCATCTAAAAGAGATTTGGCTTTCTTTTTGTAATTCCATAGTCAGGGAATTATGGTCTGAAAAGGTTCTGGGATTGATTTAAATTCTTTTGACTCTTGTCTCCAATTCTTTGGAAATCCATACAGAGTCTATTCTCGAGCTGCTGTCATGTACATGGCTGTAAAAAGTATACTCTCTATCAAACATGTGTCTCATTCTCCAGATATCTATCAGCTTTAGATTTTGAGTCATGTCAAAAAAAGTTTTTGGCAGTTTACCTTCTTTGGTCTCTTTTTTCCTGGCTGATCTGTCTTTGTCTAAAGTTGGAACTCCATTTAAGTCTCCCATTAAGATAATCTTTTGATCTGCAAATTCAAGTAGTTCTGTTTCTAGTTTTCTGAAAAAAAAATGCTTTTTTATCATTAGGGGTGTAAATACCAACCAATATCACTTTCTCTCCCTGGATTTTAATTTGTATTATTAAAATTCTGCCTTTTTCGTCCTTCTGAATCAATTTGGGTTCAAGTGCAGGATTAATATAAAAAACAACTCCTCTCTTTATTGTTTTATCTGATGAGATGAAATCCATACCTAATTTTTTGTTAATTAAGACCCTTTCATGCTTTTTTGCAATATGTGTCTCTTGGAGACAGATTATATCCAATTTCTGTTTTGCTATTACATGTTCAATCCGATGTCGTTTGGCTCCAGAATTTAAACCGTTAACATTCCAACTCAATAATTTAAGATTGGCCATTTCCAGAGTCAGTTACAATATCTGTTTTCCCTGAAGCCGCCTCTTCCAGTGCAAGTTGTTCCAAAGCTTTCTTTTGCTCAGATCGGGGATCTCCTCTGTCTTGTTTGGGGTCTAAGTCTCTCCTATTTTTATCCAGGAATTCTCTCGCCTGAAATTCTGATGTCAGTTTATATCGCCTCTTCATGTATGTAAAGGAGATACCCTCAGGAAATTCCCATTTGTATCTGATGTCGGCTCTCCTAAGAGCCATTGTCAAAAACCGGTATTTTGTTCTTCTTAATCTCAATTTCAGAGGAATTTCTCTAAAGAGGTCTACTTTCTGTCCAGCAACCACGAGATCATTTTCAAAGCTATTCTGAAGGATTGCTTCCTTCACTTTTTTTGTCACTAATGTTAACAAAATGTCTCCTGGACGGTTCCGTTCTCTGCTCTGAAACAATTTAATTCTAAAACAGCTTTCAACTGAACCATCCAGCCAATCTGTACTTTCCCCTATCCACTCTGAAATTATCTGTGTCACATATGTCTCTAGGACTGGCTCAGAGTCTGGTAGCCCTCTGATTCTGATTGTCCTGTCCCGTTCTCGTAGCTGCAGAAGTAAAACCTGATCTTCTAAATCACTCTGCTTCTCTTGAACCCCTTGTACCAATCCTAACATCCCTTTTTGTTCCTCCCTTACTTCTGTGACCTCCTCTCTTAATTTTTCTAATTTTTCTACTTTTGTCTCCAAGTTGCTAACCTTGTCTCCCAATATCCCAAACTGTTCTTTTAGAACTTTGTTTGAGTTTTCAATATCTCTGTGTACTTGTTCCTTCAATGATAAATTAGATTTTTCCATGTCACTACGGACCTGTTGTGTAAATTCTTGCATTGATTTCATCATCTCTTTCCTGAATTCTAAAAGCTGCAGTGCAAAAGGGTCTGTCTGTTCTTTGTCACCTTTTTCCCCATTATCGCCCTGTACACTGGCCCGTCTTGCAGCTGCAGCAGCAACCGAAGCTGCTGTTTTCTGTGTTGTTATTCTGTCTGGCCCCGACATTTCTTATCTGTTGGTTCCCAATGTTATATGAGTTGTTCGAGGTTACACCTGCCAGCTCTGAGTCTGTTCAGCTGTACAGCTATCCCCCCCTCCCAGATTTCTCCCAGTTTCCCTTTCGCTTTTGTCAGCTATTTCTCTCCCCGTCACTCTTTCACATTCACTTTTATCCCCTAAGCAAAGGAAGATATAAAAAAGGGGGGAGAAGGGGGGGAAACTTTCAATAAAGCATGTAACATAGAATATATAAATATACAATAAAATATTTAACAATAAGGGGGGAGCCAGTTAATTAATATTCTAAGAACAAGGGAGGTAAAATTTAAAAATATATTAGGTCAGTCCAATTTCCGATATTTTCTTGGAACAAAAGAAATGCACAAAACAAATTTTAAAAAACCAACAGAGAAGAGATTATTCTTTAAATTGTACTTATCTACTTATAGTCTCTCAAGTGGCGGTGATTTGCAGTATTTCCAGAACTTGTAGGTCCTTTTAGTTGGTTCTTATTTTTAATCCCATGACCGTAGTCTTGTTTTCCAAATCGTAAATTCACAGGCAACTAAAGTTCCAATTCGCAACCAGCTGAGGCTTTGATTAACAACTCTTATTTGGAGAGCTCTCCGATTACTTTTTGGGGTACTTTAGAATACTTGAGAAGCTGTTCCAGGCTCTTTTCCACTTTTATTTTGGAGGTTGCCCCCCAAATGTGCAAGAGTTCCCTGCAGGCTTCCTGTCTTTACTTCCCCCTTTCTTCTTTAGCTCCTCCAAATTTTTATAAAGTTGCTTAAACCTCCAGCTGTGTAGATTTTCACTTATATCCCATCCTTCCAGTCAAAGTTAGCTGTAGCAATTCTCCATAGCAATAAACAAAGTCTGAGTCCCATTCACAAAAAAAATTCCCTTGCAGAGCCTGTCCGCAAAGATCGGAAACTGACTTCCTCTTTTGTTTCCGTCTCGCCAAATTGAAGTTTTATGGTCTAATTGCGCCTTTAAATTGTTTTATTGGCTTTTACCTCTAATTAGGAAGGTCTGCTGCTTCTGGTGTCGGATCGTAGCTTTGGCAGGAGGCTGTGTTGTTGCCTGGAGCGTCCTCAAGCCTCTCCCCCTTTCCTCCCGTGTGCTAAACAGCCACCGGGGAGGCTCAGGGGGGCGAGAATTTTTGCTCTGCCGGAACCCTTGGGTCCCCACACTCCTGTGGGGGTTTTTGGGGGGTGCGCTGAGCTCTGGCACTGCCCTCAAAGCCTCTCTGCTGGCTCCGTGTCACAGATGACACTTAGCACACCGACATTTTTCCTCCACAGCAGTCCGGAAGTCAATGATGCATTTCTTAACTGGGCGTTTGCTTGATGAGGAGGAAAGACGCCATGAGAGGAAGGCGACAACACCTCACCGTAACTCCGGAAATGGGAGGTGGTCCAGTAAAAGATATGCAACTGATGAGGAGCGGCAACATAAAGAGGTTGTTGACCACACAGAGGCAGTAGCTGTTACAGTCAGAAAATGCTATCGTTGTGGATCAACCAAGCATTTAGTACGTCAGTGCACTGTATCTGTGGGGGAAAACACAAGAAAAGGGCGGCCTGCGTTTGCTGGGAAGCGAGGAGACAGGAAGAGTCGAATCCAGTATGTTTCTGCAGCAGGTCGAGGCACCAGTCACAACGTTGGACAGGACTGGATTTTAGACTCAGCAGCGACAAACATTTTTGTCCAGTCTGCACAAGCCCTTGTAGAAAAGCAACCTTGTAAATCTGTAAATGTAGTACTAGCTGACAGAACAGTGCATGAGTCAGCTGGAAAGGGTAGTGTGAATATTAACTATTTAAGCACCAAATTTACCAATGTTTTATGTGTACCAAGTTTAGAAAAGAATTTGCTTTCATTTGCAAGTCTTGTTAAACAGGGGTTTAAAGTAACCTTCTCTGGTTCAGGCTGTAAAATAGAGAAAGCTGGGAAAGTGGTTAGAGCATCACTAAAAAATGGTTTATTTGTTTTGAAAGACCAGCTAATAAAGTGAGTCTGGGGCATGTGTTAAAGCCTGTAATAGAGCCTTGCACGATGAGTGCCAGCATCTGTGGCATTGTCATTTGGGGCATGCCAATTTCTGCAGTATTGCAAAAATGCCAGAATTAAGTAAGGGAATTAAAATTTAAAAATGTTCAGTTTTTCTGGACTGCAATATGTGAGGAGAACCTGAGCTTACAGGGTTAAACAGCTCAGAGTGTGTGTCATGCCTACTATGGGGCGGAGAGACTCTGCGTCACTTCCGAGAGTCTCAGTCATTTGTTCTATTCTGCTTTCGTTTTCATGTGGAGCAGACGTGTTTTTCACAATTGTCAGGGAATCAGGAGCAGGAGCACTGGGGAGAGAGGAATTGGAGAGCGAAGGGGAAGAATCCGAGGGAAGCGTAGGGGACTATGACAGTGGCCCGAGAGATTCCATGAGCTTCTCCAGCGAATCAGAAGATTCCCAGAAGGGGGCTCCGATGGTCAGGGCAAGGGGGGTCCCAGGGGGGACGCACCAGAAACAAGGAGCCAGCGGGGACCCCCAAAGCAGCAGTGGAGGATCGGGACCAGTTTCCCCACCAGAGCGTAGTGGGGGGGAAGAGTCACATGTGTCAGGGCCAGCGTCTCCTCCGGAGGGGAGGGAGAGTAAGTCAGGGCTGACCACGCCTCCATCGGAGAGTGGGGGAATGGAGGGGAGGTCAGTTGCAGCTAGCCCACCCGAAGGGGGAAGCAGTGACAGCAGCAGTGAAACGGTTAGGAGGAAAACTGCTGGCTGGGCGCGCGCGCCAAGTTCAAATGTACAGGCGCGCGGGACAGCAGGAGACCCGGATGGGGAACCAGCTCCTAAAGCCCGCCGGAGGGAGGGAGAAGGCTCAGAGGAATCAGCGTCAGAAGAGGCTAGGAAGGGCGAGACCCCGGCGGGCAGGCGGACCCAGAGGAGGAAGGAGCAGCGGAAAAGGTGGAGCAAGGCGAGGGTCTTAAATTGGTGTACAGGGGGAGGAGATTCAGAAGGGTCATCAGCGGTCTGACAGTTGAGACGTGGGGCTGCGCGCTGCGGCTCTGGAAGTGAAACTGAACTTCAATAAAGCCTTTTGTATTTAACAACAAAGCAGCGTTGGTCCTTTGTGAGCTGGGACCTTGGGCAGCCTTGACAACGATGCTCCGTGCTGTGATAGATAATGGTTAGCTTCTGCTGTAAATAAAGCTGCTTTTAGCTTTTAGTACCTCTGTGTGAGATTCTGTTTATGCACACTGAAGCACAGAAGACAGTGGCTGCTTTCTCTGGACGCTGCCGGACTCTGCTGGTTGCTCAGAGCATTGGAATGCAGGCTGTGATGCAGAGACCTGGCACAGCTTTGGAAGCGGGCTGGACGCCAGGCTTATCTGGGCAATAAATCAACTCGACAGGTTATGGACGCAGTGATACGTAGTCAGAGATAGCCTGCTTTGATGTGCTGTGTGCTGGAGAAGCTGGAAAGCTTTCGGCTGCAGAAGAAGAAAGCCCAGCTTTGAGGCCCTGCCTGGAAGAAAGCAGGGGGTCTCGCTGGCTGCAAGCTGTGTGCTGCAAAGAGTCACTGGAGGCCTCTCCTCGGAAGCCTGCTGGTACGCGTGAGTACTTCAGAGCCCCAAGGGAGGACTGGGGGAGGAGATGGCTGAGCTCCAGGAGTCTTTTAATGTGCCGTTTGAACGGCTAAATGGGCAGAACTGGGAGGACTGGCCGAGGAGAGCACGGGCGTGGCTCACAGGGAAAGGCCTGTGGGGATGTGTTCAACGTGAACCTACCCCAGCAGCTGCTGGTGCCGATGAAGCAGCGAGGGTGCAGGCAGCTACTGCACTGCGAAGGGACCAGAGAACGCTGGGGCTTTTAATCCTTGCCTTGGATTCCTCCCAACTCCCTCATGTTGACGGTTTGACCACAGTGAAGGCCGTCTGGGATGCTCTGGAGTGTGTCCACCAGAGAACGACTGCTGGGGCCAAGATCCATACTACCAGGAGCCTTCTCATCTCGTGAGAGACTGTCCAGTGGAGGCGCAGGAACAGCCAAAGGCCATCTCCCGTAGCAACCAGATAAAGAGCTCTTCGAAATGTGGGAAACCAAAGCCGAAGGCAGCTGGCAGAGACGGCTCTGAACATAAACATTTGGCAGCTTTTATGGCAACATTCCAGAGCTGTAAACAGGACGCTGTGCTGACTTTTGTGATAGACACTGGAGCTTCCCATCATCTCGTGCCCTCTGGGGGTTTTCTGAGGAACTGCACCTCTGTAGCCTCTGGAAAATCTGTTTGTTTGGCAGATGGGACTAAGCGTGCTCTGACGCAGACTGGCTCACTGTTTTGTTCTTTCTTGCAGGATTCGATACAGGCGTTTGTTGTTCCTGGACTGCCCTGCGCGTTGCTATCCGTGGCTGGTCTTGTTGCTGATAATTACAGAGTCTGTTTTGAGGATAACATGTGTTCTATTTCCAGGAATGGCCAGCAACTAGTCAGTGTGGAATGTAAAGATAGACTGTTTGTGCTAGAAGCTTCTCTTGCAGGTCCAGAAGACATGGAGGCAGCTCAAGCACAGTGTGCCAACGTTCCAGTCTATGGTGTGTGTGCTCATCTCTGGCACAGATGTCTGGCTCATGTATCGTGGGGGTCCGTGAAGAAGATCCCAGAGTGCACTGAGGGGTGCAATATGAAATCTTGTGCTAAGTTTCTTGAGTGCAGGGCGTGCAAGCACGCAAAGGTGAAATCGTGCACATACCCAAGGTCTGAAAGGGTGACCACTAGGCCTTTTCAGCTTATCCATGCAGATTTGTGTGGCCCCATGTCTGTGACCAGTATGGGCGGGGCCAAATATGCGTTGGTATTGATTGATGATTTTTCACGGAACAGTTGACTGTTTACATTTAGACACAAGAGTGAGGCTGCGCCGCTAATCAAACACTGGATTGCGGCAGTGGAACTGCAGTTTTCCACACAGGTGCGAAACTTTCAGAGTGATTGCGGTGGGGAGTTCACCGGGTCTGCGCTGCAAAGTTTCTTCCGCAAGAAGGGGATTCAAGACAGGTTGACTGCTCCACATAGTCCCCAGCAGAATGGCATTGCGGAACGCCGGAATAGAACGCTGCAGGAGATGTCCGCTGCATTGCTATTTGATGCCCGGCTCCCACAGCACTTTTGGGGGGAGTCTTGGCGGACTCAGTTCAGTGGTAGGGGACACACCCTATTTTCTGCTGCATGGCAAGAAGCCCAAGGTGCATTACTTCCGTGTTTTTGGCGGTGAGGCTTGGGTCCTCATACCAAAGGCCAAACGCAAAAAGGGTGGCCCTAGGTCCCAAAAGATGATTTACTGTGGGTACTAGCCAGGGACCAAGGGGTGGAGGTTTGCTTATCCATCAGGGAATCACTCCAGAATTCTGCTCAGCAACAGTGCTGAATTCTGTGAGCAGAGTGGCTGGACACGGATACATGGGAACCCTGATATTCTTTCAGAGAGTCTGCTTGACTCTGCGGATGAAGAAGAGGAAGAGGTTGAACCTGCTACTGAGGCACACAGTCCAGACCAAGAGCAGGTAGAAGGGAGAACTTCTCTCAAGGCTGTGAAGCTTAAGCACAGCAGTGCTCCTCCTTCTCCCACAGGTTCGGCTGAGAGGTCCAGAAGGCTCAGTAAGTCAGAGGGGGAGCTCTCTGGTGCCAAGGACGTTCTGGCTGGCCCTAGTGGGTCAGAGGGGGTTCCTGAAGTTGTGTTGCGCCAATCAACTCGGACGACGAAAGGGAAGCCTCCTGATAGGTTTGCAGTCACTAGTGTGTGGGTTGTTGGAAAACAAGCCCCCTCGGGAGAGGCTGGCCCCTCTCCAGGCTCCCGGGGCTTGTCTCCGGTGACCTACTCTGGATGTTTTTATGGCAGTCCAGAGAGGTCTTGATAGGCGACATCCCCCAGGGTGGAAGATGCACACCCCCTTCTCTCCTTGCATACCAGCAGGAGAAAGAAGATAGTCAGAAAGTCTTTTACATTTCTCCAAGCAACTAACTAAGACTTCCTTCACATACGCAACAGGAAGGTCTCATATTACACACAGAACAAATCCCTGTGAACCACCCTGTGAACTGCCTGGTACATTCTTTCCCAGGACTAGCCACATCATGTGATGTAAACATCGAGCTGCTTGTTTGCAGCTGCGTTGTACTCATATCCCAACATGGGTTGGTATGGCACAGTGTGAACCCGAGAGTTTTGAGGATGTTCAGAAACTGCCTCAGGAGGAAGCCAGGAAATGGCATGAGGCGATGCAGAAGGAAATGAGCTCAATGGAGTCTCTAGGTGTGTTCCCCCTCACGAAGTTGCCAGTGGGCAAACAGGCCATGAGTAGCCGTTGTGTTTACCGTCTTAAACCCACAGCAACTGGAGAACCGCAGTACAAGGCTAGGTTAGTAGCGAGAGGATTCACGCAGCAGAAGGGGTTGCATTATACGGAAGTTTATGCTCCTACTTCCAGAACTGATACTCTGCGCATGCTCTTAGCCATTGCTGCTCAAGAGGTTTGCTGGTGCATCACTTTGATGTGGATGTAGCCTACTTGAACTCAGACCTCCAGGAGGATCTGTACATGCTTCCTCCTCCAGGGTTTGAGGGCAATGAGCAAGGTACTGTGTGGAAACTTCACAAGTCAATTTACGGTCTGAAGCAATCGGCCAGGAATTGGAACTTGTGCCTGAATGAAGCTTTAGAGAAGCTAGGTTTCAGGAAGAGTCTTGCTGACAGTTGCCTGTACCTTAAAGGGTCAGGAGAGTCACAGGAAATGGTGTTGATCTTTGTTGATGACATCATTTTCACTGTGAGGGCAGACAAACAGGTACAGAAGTTTGCCAAAAAGCTTGGGAAACGGTTTCAGCTCAAGAACCTAGGTGCAGTAAAGATCTACCTAGGTGTGGAGATAGCTAGAACTGAGGATGGTAGCTTCTTGCTCAGTCAGAAAGGCAAGATTGAGCAGTTGCTTGAGAAGTTCAGAATGTCTGATTGTGCAGGGGTTAGGACACCCATGGAGACGAGCTACATGAAAGACAGCCAGCAAGCAGAAAGTGCTGAGTTTGAAAATGCTGAGCTCTTTCAGTCAGCTCTGGGTAGTCTGTTGTATCTGTCCCAGTGGAGCAGACCAGACATTGCTTTTGCTACCAATCTGCTCAGTAGGGAAGCATCAAAGCCCAGTGTAAGTGCTTGGCACGGTATCAAGCGGGTACTGCGCTACCTGCAGGATACCAAAGACTTCAGTCTCAAGCTGCCAGCTGCAGGTGAGACGAAGCTCACGTGCTTTGCGGACAGTGATTGGGCGAATCTGAAGGATAGGAAGTCCGTATCCGGGTTGGTGATAAAGTTTGGGCAATCTCTGGTTGGGTGGAAGTCCTGGAAGCAAAGTATCATTGTGCTGTCCTCTACTGAGGCTGAATTCAGCACACTGTCAGATTTGTGCCGGGAACTAGAGTTCTATAGATGCTTGGTGCAAGAGATCTGTGGGGATTGTAGCTTGCCCATCATTGTTTGGGAAGACAATCAACCCTGTTTGAAGCTAGCTGAGTCTGGGCAATTTAAGGCCAGGACCAAGCATCTAGACATACATTTCCAGAAAGTGTGTCAAAGTGTTCAGTCAGGTCTGATACGGCTGATATATTGTGCCAGTCACGGTAACTTGGCTGATGGTTTTACCAAACCATTGAGCTTCCAGCGTCATGGGGAGTTCTGTGGTGGTTTGGAGTTGGGGTAAGTTCTGTTACTTGCTTGCCCCACAGTAGCGCAGGGTGAGAGGGGGTGTGAGGAGAACCTGAGCTTACAGGGTTAAACACCTCAGAGTGTGCGTCCTGCCTACTGTGGGGCGGAGAGAGACTGCGTCACTTCCGAGAGCCCTTTGTTCTATTCTGCTT
Source organism: Podarcis filfolensis (assembly GCF_964270895.1). Lineage (NCBI taxonomy): Eukaryota > Metazoa > Chordata > Lepidosauria > Squamata > Lacertidae > Podarcis > Podarcis filfolensis. The sequence goes on along the minus strand of NC_139619.1, from coordinate 31,936,662 downwards.
TCGTTTTCATGTGGAGCAGACGTGTTTTTCACGATGCTCCATGCTGTGATAGATAATGGTTAGCTTCTGCTGTAAATAAAGCTGCTTTTAGCTTTTAGTACCTCTGTGTGAGACTCTGTTTATGCACACTGAAGCACAGAAGACAGCAGCTGCTTTCTCTGGACGCTGCCGGACGCTGCTGTTTGCTCAGATCATTGGAATGCAGGCTGTGATGCAGAGACCTGGCGCAGCTTTGGAAGCGGGCCAGACGCCGGGCTTATCTGGGCAATAAATCAACTCGATTAAAGCCTGTAATAGAGCATTGCATGATGAGTGCCAGCATCTGTGGCATCGTCATTTGGGGCATGCCAATTTCTGCAGTATTGCAAAAATGCCAGAATTAAGTAAGGGAATTAAAATAAAATAAAAATCAGTTTTTCTGGACTGCAATACCTGCAAGGAGTCTAAAGTAAGTGGGGATCTTATCCTGAAAGTAATAGAATTAGCAAGAAGCCTTTTGCTTTAGTACACTGAGACCTTTGTGAGCCATTTGCAGAATCTGAAGGAGGAGCAAAGTTTTTTCTGGTTCTTGTGGATGATTATAGCCGGTTTACTTGGGTATACTTGTTAAAACACAAAAGTGAAACTGGTCAACTGATTAAAAATTGGGTCAACTATATAGAAAGGCAGTTTCCCTACAAAGTTACCCAGTTGCAGAGTGATCGTGGAGGTGAGTTCATGTCTGAAGCCCTCCAGATATGGTTGAAAAAATGTGGTTTTAGTCACCATAAAGCGTGTCCTTTTTCACCTGAAGAAAATTCAATTGCAGAACACAACATAAGGTCTTTACAAACAATGCTAGATTCTATGTTATGTGATTCTGGCTTATCCAGAAAAATTTTGGGGGAAGCAATTCTCTGTGCTAATTACATACAGAACAGATTATTTCATTCTACCATAAACAATACCCCTCATTTTTTGCTAGAAGGAAAAAACCTTTTTTGGACCATGTTAAAACCTTTGGTTGTTGGGCTTGGGTTCACTGGGAGGAGAACCTGAGCTTACAGGGTTAAACACCTCAGAGTGTGCGTCCTGCCTATTGTGGGGCGGAGAGAGACTGCGTCACTTCCGAGAGTCTCAGTTCTTTGTTCTGTCTGCTTTCGCTATTGTCTGGGACAGACACGTTTGTGCGATGTTCCGTGCGTTGCTGGGTAATGGCTAGATTCTGCTGTAAATAAACTGCTTTTAGTTTTAATAACTCTGTGTGAGAGCCTGATTTATGCACATCAATGCACAGAAGACAGAAGGCTTCGTTCCTGAACGTTGTGTGACTCTGCTTTGCTCAGAGCTTTGGAATGTGTGCTGCGCAGAAGAAGCCTGCCGGACCTTATCTCTTTGAGCAATAAATCTTCAGATTCACATCCCAAAGGACAGAGAAGGAAAGGAGATCCCAAGGCAAAGAGACTTAGATTTGTTGGTTATCAAAGTTGGTCAAAAGGGTATCGTTTTGCACTAGGGCGTGGCAGAGTTGTGATATCAAGACATGCAGAGTTTTGTGAGCAAGATGGTTGGGCTCGTTTACATGGAAATTCAGAAGTTGTTTTATCTTCGTTTGATATAGATAAATTTGTGTAATCTGAGGAAGAAAAGCCACAAATTAAAGAAAGGTCTGAAAGTGATAGTGATGAGGAATCAGGGGATGAGGGTCCCAGTACACAATCTCCTAAAGCTGAACCAATTTCTCCTGAGCAAGATGAATTAGAAGGGGAAGGTAGTTCAGAGGGGGAAAGTGTTCAAGTTAGAAGATCACAAAGAAGCAATAAGGGGGTACCTCCAGAAAGGTTTACTATACAAGAAGTTAAAACTGTTGATGTGAAGAAAGAACCTTGTGATTATGAGGAGGTTTTAAAGTTACCACACCAGGAAATAGTAATGTGGAAAAATGCAATGAGAGCAGAAATGAAATCTTTGGCAGAACATAATGTGTTTACTATTGAGCCATTGCCAGAAGGGAAAAAGGCAGTGGACTGTAGATGGGTGTATAAAATAAAACATTTGGCATTTGGCAGATGGTAATGTTAAGTACAAAGCTAGGCTGGTAGCACGAGGCTTTACTCAAAGAAAAGGTGAAAGTTTTGATGAAACCTTTTCTCCTACTGCAAGGAGTGAAAGTGTACGTTTATTGCTAGCTATTGCAGCACAACGTGGGGTGAAGGCAAATCATTTTGATATTGAAACAGCTTATCTTAATGCAAATCTGCACGAAGAAATTTTTATGAATCAAGCACCAGGATTTGATGCAGGCGAACAGAATTCTATATACAGTGGTACCTCGGGTTACATACGCTTCAGGTTACATACGCTTCAGGTTACATACGCTTCAGGTTACACACTCCGCTAACCCAGAAATAGTGTTTCATGTTTAGAACTTTGCTTCAGGATAAGAACAGAAATCGGGCTCCGGCGGCACAGCAGCAGCTGGAGACCCCATTAGCTAAAGTGGTGTTTCAGGTTAAGAACAGTTTCAGGTTAAGAACGGACCTTTGGAACGAATTAAGTACTTAACCTGAGGTACCACTGTATAGGTTACACAAAGCAATCTATGGGCTCAAACAATCAGCTAGAAATTGGAACGAGTGTCTTGATAATGCTTTAAAAAATCTTGGCTTTAAAAGAAGCTCAGCTAATAACTGCTTGTACAGTAAAGGAAAGGGTGATAAACAAGAATTATGTTTGTCTTATGTTGATGATTTGCTTTATTCAACATAAAATGACAAGCAAGTGGAAAAATTTGCAGAACAACTAAGAAAAGAATCCAAAGTAAGAGATTTGGGACCAGTACACTTGATTATTGTTTAAGATTACCATCTTCAGGGTCTACAAAATTGCAGTGTTGTGTTGACAGTGATTGAGCCAACCTGCCTGATAGAAAATCCATTTCTGACATGTTGTTTCAATTTGGGGATTCCTTGATAGGTTGGAAGTCCAAAAAGCAAGGAATTGTGGCCACATCTTCAACAGAGGCTGAATACTGTGCTTTATCGGAGTTGTGTAATGAAATAAAATATTACGTTCAAATCCTCAGTGATTTAGATATACAATGTGATTATCCAGTTCAAATATGGGAAGACAATCAAGCTGTAATAACTTTGGCTGGGTCTGAGCAGTTTAAAAATAAATCCAAACATTTAGAAATTAAGTATCAAAATGTAAGTGAAAATGTTAAACAAAACCCGATAATGCTAAAATACTGTGAGAGCATGCAAAATGTGGCTGATATATTTAGGAATGCACTAACTTTTGAGAAACATGCACAACTAGTGACAAAATTAGGAATTGTTGTGCTTGATGTATAAATATGTTTTGTATATGTTTAAAGTAGTGTTTTGTTTCTGTTTCTGTTTGAATGAGAGGGGGTGTTGGGAGTCATTCTGCAAAGAAACAGTAAAGATGTTTTTACCTTTAAGAACTGTTTCTGTGAGCTCTGGGCAGATTGGGTACAACTGGTTATGACTACAAAAGGAGGAAAAGTTGCAGTTTGAACTTTGCCTGCAGGGAGAAAACACCCACAAGCTTTGTTGTTTGTTGTTTTGTAATAAAACCTTTATTTGATTTGTTTTTTTTTTATAATATTTTTTATTAAACAGCTTTTATATTAACACAAACAAAACATACAAAAACAAACCACACACGTTAACAGAACAAAAAACAAGTACCATTTCATGTCCTAATTTCTTAGACCTTACTTCCTCGACTTCCTCTTGCTTCCCGTTTCTGTATTCCAAGTTCTTACAATTATTCAGCGAATCTTCCCTTATTTTATTATAGATTTATGTTAATCATCCTTATTCTCTCTGTCTTAACCATTACTAATAGTAACCATTTATTTTAAGCCCAACATCATTCTAACTGTCATTAATTTTATAGTATTTCTTTAAGTAATCCTTAAACTTCTTCCACTCCTCTTCCGCTGCTTCTCTTCCCTGGTCTCGGATTCTGCTCGTCATTTCTGCCAAACCCATGTAGTCCATCACCTTCATCTGCCATTCTTCCAGTGTGGGTAGATCCTGTGTCTTCCAGTACTTTGCAATAAGTATTCTAGCTGCTGTTGTAGCATACATAAAGAAAGTTATATCCGTCTTTAACACCCCCTGGCCGACGATACCCAAGAGAAAGGCCTCTGGTTTCTTTGGGAACGTATATTTAAATACCTTTTTAAGTTCATTGTAGATCATTTCCCAGAATGCCTTAATCTTCGGGCACGTCCACCAGAGGTGAAAGAATGTACCTTCCTTTTCTTTACATTTCCAACATTTATTATCAGGCAAATGGTAGATCTTTGCAAGCTTGACTGGGGTTATGTACCACCTATAAATCATTTTCATTATGTTTTCTCTTAAGGCGTTACACGCCGTAAACTTCAACCCGGTGGTCCACAACTTTTCCCAATCAGCGAACATAATGTTATGACCGATGTCCTGAGCCCATTTAATCATACTTGATTTTACCGTTTCATCTTGTGTATTCCATTTCAGCAGCAGATCATACATTTTTGACAAATTCTTAGTACTAGATTCTAACAGTTCAGTCTCTAATTTTGATTTTTCCACCTGGAAGCCTATTTTACTGTCTAATTTAAACACTTCATTTATTTGATGATAATGTAACCAGTCTCTCACCTTCCCTTTTATTTTTTCAAAACTCTGCAATCTCAATTTGTCCCCTTCTTTTTCCAAAATTTCCCAATATCTTGGCCATTTCGACTCCATATTTAGCTTTTTGACTGCCTTGGCTTCCATTGGTGATAGCCATCTTGGAGTCTTATTTTCCAGCAGGTCCTTATCTTTATTTATCTTTATTTGATTTGTTTTATACCAGTCTCTGGTGTCGTAGTTTCTGTCATCTGCCACCAGAGGAGAAAAAAAACCACTCTAACACGTGTGTGCATGCTTTGTGCGCCTTAGGAGCTACTGCAAGTGTGTGCTTTGTCAAGAAAGAATTAAACTACCAGCCTCCTGTCCTCTTTGGGCTGGGTTGTCCTCAGGACCATAGCTGTCAACTTTTCCCTTTTCTTGTGAGGAATCCTATTCGGAATAAGGGAATTTCCCTTAAAAAAAGGGAAACGTTGACAGCTATGCTCAGAACATGCAGTAAGAGATAAAAGAGCATGGGAACTGCCTTACACAAAGTAAGACCATTGGTCCATCTGGGTCAGTTTTGTCTACAGCAGGGTTTCCCAAACTTGGGTCTCCAGCTGTTTTGCACTACAATGTCCATCATCCCTGACCACTGGTCCTGCTAGCTAGGGATGATGGGAATTGTATTAAGCAGTTAGGGCAGAATGAATGGAAGTATAGAGAATATGACTATGGAGTTCATAACACGTGGGTGGCAATGATTACTATAGAGCATGATTATCGATGATATGGACAACAAAATAAATGTTCAGCCCTGGAACTGCTCATTGTAGACCAGAGTAGCCACTGAGTATACAAAAGGTTTAACGTTAGAGAATCTTCAGAACTGCTCACTGCAACTTAGGCCTGTTTTTGTAGTTGTTGGACAATGAGGACTGTGACATGGATTCTTACAAAATTGTCCAGTAGCACCTAAGAGACCAACTTAGTTTGTTCTGGGTCTAAGCTTTCGTGCTCATGCACACTTCTTCAGATACACTAAGACAAAAGTCACCAGACCCTTATATACAGTATAGTGGGAGGGTGGGGTAGGGCATTTCTCAGAAGGGTAGTAGGAGGTGGGTGATTGAGTCAATGGGGATGGTAAACCCGTTGACGACTGTTGTTGTTGTTGTTTAGTCATTTAGTCATGTCCGACTCTTCATGACCCCATGGACCAGAGCACGCCTGGCACTCCTGTTTTCCACTGCCTCCCGCAGTTCTGTCAAATTCATGTTGGTAGTTTCAAGAACATTGTCCAGCCATCTCGTCCTCTGTCGTCCTCTTCTCCTTGTGCCCTCAATCTTTCCCCACATCAGGGTCTTTTCCAGGGATGTTGATGTTTCGCAACTTTGACCTTTTGCAGGACCTTAGCCAGACCTTAGCAGAGCATACGCAGAGTTCTTGAAAGCAATCAGCTGCAGGCAGGATGGACGAGGCAGGAACCAGTAACTTGTTACTTATAGGTGTTTATTATTTACAACGACTGACTTCAAGTTACTATGTACAAGAACAGAACAGAACAGAACACGGATCTTAACTAGCTTTCTCTCACCACACGACTCTGAGACTCCACACTGACCAAACACGAACACATTACAGTCAGTAGGTCATAAATCATTATGCCTGTGTGAGGCCTTGACCAATGGTAGAGCTGTTTCCAGGCTCCTATCTCCAGGCAGAAATTCTCCTTTCTGCTCAGTCATCTTTGGCTGTCGGCCAACTCTTAATTGACTCTGTGTGAAGCTGCACAGAAATGCACGTAGTCAAAAACCCAACAAGGGAGTCTTCTCTTCTCATGAGGTGGCCAAAGTATTGGAGCCTCAGCTTCAGGATCTGTCCTTCCAGTGAGCACTCAGGGCTGATTTCGTTCAGAATGGATCAGTTTGATCTTCTTGCAGTCCATGGGATTCTCAAGAGTCTCCAGCAGCACCAGAATTCAAAAGCATCCATTCTTCGGTGATCAGCCTTCTTTATGGTCCAGCTCTCACTTCCATACATCACTACTTGGAAAACCATAGCTTGAACTAAATGGACCTTTGTCGGCAAGGTGATGTCTCTGCTTTTTAAGATGCTGTCTAGGTTTGTCATTGCTTTTCTCCCAAGAAGCAGGCGTCTTTTAATTTCGTGACTGCTTGCTGTCACCATCTGCAGTGATCATGGAACCCAAGAAAGTAAAATCTCTCACTGCCTCCATTTCTTCCCCTTCTATTTGCCAGGAGGTGATGGGACCAGTGGCCATGATCTTATGTTGAGCTTCAGACCATATTTTGCATTCTCCTCTTTCACCCTCATTAAAAGGTTCTTTAATTCCTCTTCACTTTCTGCCATCAAGGTTGTGTCATCTGCATATCTGAGGTTGTTGATATTTCTTCCGGCGATCTTAATTCTGGCTTCTTAATTCATCCAGTCCAGCCTTTTGCATGATGAGTTCTGCACATAAGTTGAATAAGCAGGGAGACAATACACAGCCTTGTCGTACTCCTTTCCCAATTTTGAACCAGTCAGTTTTTCCATGTCCCGTTCTAACTGTAGCTTCTTGTCCCACATAGAGATTTCTCAGGAGACATATAAGGTGATCAGGCACTCCCATTTCTTTAAGAACTTGCCATAGTTTGCTGTGTTTGACACAGTCAAAGGCTTTTGCGTAGTCAATGAAGCAAAAGTAGATGTTTTTCTGAAACACTCTAGCTTTCTGCATAACCCAACGCATGTTTGCAATTTGGTCTCTGGTTCCTCTGCCCCTTCTAAATCCATCTTGCAATTCTGGGAGTTCTTGGTCCACATACTGCTTAAGCCTGCCTTGTAGAATTTTAAGCATAACCTTGCTAGTGTGTGAAATGAGCGCAATTGTGCAGTAGTTGGAGCATTCTTTGGCGCTGCCCTTCTTTGGGGTTGGGATGTAGACTGATCTTCTCCAATCCTCTGGCCACTGCTGAGTTTTCCAAACTTGCTGGCATATTGAGTGTAGCACCTTAACAGCACCATCTTTAAAAAAATAATAGTTCAGCTGGAATACCATCACTTCCACTGGCCTTGTTATTTGCAGTGCTTTCTAAGGCCCATTTGACTTTGCTCTCCAGGATGTCAGGCTCAAGGTCAGCAACCACACTACCTGGGGTGTACGAGCCATCCATATCTTTCTGGTATAATTCCTCTGTGTATTCTTGCAACCTCCACTTGATGTCTTCTGCTTCTGTTAGGTCCTTTCCACCTTTGTCCTTTATTATGGTAATCTTTGTATGAAATCATTCTGTTGTTTTCCTCTATTTCTTTTCATTGCTTGTTTAAGAAGGCCCTCTTGTCTCTCCCTGCTATTTTTTGGAAATCTGCATTCAATTTCCTGTATCTTTCACTATCTCCCTCGCATTTTGCTTGCCTTCTCCAAGTCCACCTTTCCTTTTGAAGCAAAATGTCATTGAAACGGGGGAGAAATGCCCTGCATGAAGTCTTGGGTTTGCAATTTTGGGAGAGGGAAGACTGTCTGTGGTGCTGGGGAGCGGGCAGGCTGGCGAGACCCCCTAGATCTAGAGGCCCTAGGCTTCAGCCTACTTAGCCTATACATAAATCCGGCCCTGCCTATGTCACAGTGATCACAGGCCCATCGATCACGTGCAAGGCATTCTGCGTGTTGGGAAGGAGCCTCCTGTTCTGGGCCAGGTGGAAGAGTGACTCCGCCAGATGGTTGAAAGGGGAGGGATGCCCATCCTCATCTGCTGCAGCAGAAGACTGGGTAATGGGGTCGAAGCTGATCCCGTGGAGCACGTGAGGAGTCAAGGCTTCCCGCATGAAGGCCTCGCTTCCCCTAGAAGTCCCTGCCTCCTGGTCTGTGTTCGCTTTCTTCTTCAGGTACAGCGCCAGCATGTTCTGGATGGTGCACCTGCTTTCGGGGGAGAGCTTGTCGAACTGGTCCACACTAGAAGAATAGCCATGAGACGGGTGAGACTCCTGCAAGGCGTCCCCAAAGTCAGGGGAATGTAAGCGCATTTGAAGAGCCCTGCTGGGTCAGGCCTGTCGGAATCTCCGTTCGACCGAGCTGATAAGGCTCATCTTCAGAATCACCTCCCGACGGTTAATTGACGACCTGATCCTTTGATAAGGCCTTTGATAAGATCCTTTGGAGGTCTACCTTTTGTGGCTCTTTCAGACCTACGAATCAGATGTAAGTCTTCAACGCTCTCCTCTTCTTTCTTAGGAGAAAAGTGGCCTATAGTGAATAGTGGTTCCTCCAATTCTTGATCAGAGCCTTCAGAGGGTCGCAGAGAGGCCTTAGAACTCTTGAAATCCTCTGAACCATCTGAGTCAGTTTCAGATTCAGAATCAGAACCTTCATCAGTGGGTGTGGGGGTTTGCTGCTGTTTATCCTCAGTCTCTTCACTTTCATCAGGATAACACTGGAAAATTCCCACATTCTCCCCCCACTTGGCATTGTACTCAACACTTCTAGTGTGCCTAACTGTGTTAGTGTCAGTCATCATTACTCTGTAAGAACCTTTCTGATACCCTAGAAAGATACCATGCAAACCACGTTTGCCTAACTTGGAGCTTTGTGGTGTGTGAACCCACATGTCAGAACCAAAAATTCTCATGTGCTTGATGTATGGTTTCTTGCCAAACATCTTTTCATAGGTAGTACAACCAATCGGTGATGATAATCCGTGATTATAAGTGTAAACGAAACAGCTGAGCGATTCTGCCCAATAACTCTCTGGAGGACTGGCATCATGCAGCAAGGTTTTCAAGCCTTGAAGCAAAGTTTGGCTTACCCTTTCACAAAGTCCATTCATCCAAGGAGACTGTGGACTTGACAGGTCATGTAGAATTCCTTTCTCAGTCAGAAAAGCTTCAAATTGCTGAGAAGTGAATTCGGGACATTCTCAAACATTGAATATTGGAAGGAAATCAAAGAATTTGACCAGCCGAGGGACGTAAAAAGGGAGTCCGTCCCGGCCGCAGTGTAAATATGGTGCAGAGAACAAAGACATGAGAACAAAGGCAGAAGTGAAAGTTTCCTGCTGAGTAAGTGTTAAACTGAAAGTCCTCAGAGGCAGCGCGCTGAGGCAAATACCATTTTATAACGCTGATAGAGAGAAAAGAGCTAAAAGGAACTTTATTTCTCCTCTTCTCTTGCGAAGACTCTGTGGCTCGGTGGGAGAAACAGTAATGTGCTGAGCTCCAACCCAGAGACTCAGATACTTTGTATAAATCCTTATATAAAGCAAAGGGGAGAGCTGGTAACATTGGAAAGGCTGGTAACATCGGAAAGGACTGACAAGGGAAGGTGGGACAGAGCAGCTAAAGCTTTAAAGTGCTGCAGAGACTCATAAGCCTCCCAGCTTTGATTAAACGGACATAGAAGAGGCTTGAAAATAAACTGTGATCATTCTCACACCCCCACTGGAATGTGAAGGGAGGAAGATTAACTTGGAAAAGCGTTTTATATTTAAATACCCTTTGAGGATTAAGTCTGCAAGTGGCTAGAAAATTCATCACCCTGGCTCCCCGACTGGATTACAGCTACATTTGGATTTATATGATGGATTAAGCCCACAAGTGGCGGAAGAACAGAAGAGGACCTTTAAATTGAGACAGTATCTGAGTTACTACCAGTCTGACTGTATCTACGTTGGATTAATTATGTGGGATTGAGTTGATAAGTGACGAAAGATTAGAAGAGGACATTTAAATTGTGATAGCACTTGGGACAATGTCTATATATTTCTGATGTGTATTATTTATTGTTTTCTTCCTTTTTCTTTCTTTTGAGATAATAGTTGATATATGTTCAAATGGGTGAATTCTAAAGTGTGTGGTTAAGACAAAAGAATCGAAAGTCACTGTGAAGAGAAGGGAAAGAAGGGCCCCTAGGGGTCATTGCTCAAATTACAATTTGTGACTAACACGCTTTCTAGCTCTTTGGTGTACGCCCTCCCTCTAGTGGCGAAAGTATATAAATATTGAGCTATTTGTTTAAAAATGTCAGGGGGAAATGGGGAAAAAATTGGAGGAACCCCAGGCGATAGAAGACAGCCAAAACAGGAAGAAATTAAGGACCTGGACATTCTTTGGCTAAAAATAAAGGAAGAATTTAAACAAAATGAACAACACATGGAGAAAAAATTGGCAGAAGTACAAGAAACCCTGGATAAGAAAATAGAGGGGGTGGTGGGGGAGTTGTCAAATAAAATCAAAGATTTAACGGTTAGATCAAAAACAACGGAAGAGCTAGCGAAACGAACTCAGAAGGAAGTTAAGGAAAATAGGAAAGAGACAGATAGAATTAAAGAGGAAATGACAGAGGTTAGTAAAATACAAGAACAGATCTGGGACAACATGGCTTTGATGGAGATGAGGCAGAAACAGAAAAATTTAAAATTTAGAGGTGTAGTAGAAGAAGCAAATGAAAACATCAAAACAAAAATGATTAAAGAATTGGCAAGGTGGATGGATATGAAGGAAGAAGAAATTGAATATACAATTGAGAATGTGTTTAGAATTAAAGTGAGATCGGTAAAAGCCAAAGTTAAAAAACTACCTGGAGATTGCTTGATGATTTTTAATTCATTAGAGATGAGAAATGCAATTCTGAGAATGAGTTAAAATAACAAATTATTAATTGATGGAAGACCAATCATCATATTTAAAGAGGTCCCCATTAGATTTTTGCGAAAAAGAGACTGATATAAACAATTGGTGACTCTACTGAAGAAAAATGGAATCCAACATAGGTGGGAATTCCTTGAAGGAATCTCTTTTGACTACTAAGACAAAAGATTCAGACTAACAGATCTCCAAGAGGTAAAGAAATTCTCCAGAAGATATGAGAAAGAATTAGGCAAGATGGAAGGAAGCCTTGTTGGTCCCAGACCCATCGGAGCAGACCTCTACGTTGAAGAGGAAAACAAAAAGAAGAAAAAGACAGACACAAAGAAGAAGAGGAAGGAGAAGGAGAGGGAGAAGAAGGAGAGGTAGAAGAAGAGGAAGAGGAGGAGGAAGAGGAGGAGGAAGACAACGCTAACAAAACCACCCGAATTTAATTTTTCTTTCTCTAATAAAACTAAATTAAGGGAATGACGCTGAAATTGATAACCTGCAATATTAATGGGCTTAATGAGAAATCTAAATGAAATAAAGTTGAACGTGTTTTGTAAAAAAAGAATGTTGACGGAATCTGTTTACAAGAAACCCACGTCGCAAAAAAACATAGACATATTTTGATTAATAAAAGACTGGGTAGAGAGTTCATAACTTCCGATGGTAACAAAAAAAGAGGGGTGGTGCTATACATAAAGGAGAGACTAGACCCTAAACTGATCTCTAAAGATGAGGAGGGGAGAGTGATTGTGGTACAAATAACGTTGCAGGGCGAGAGGGTAATTCTTGTGGGAATATACGCACCTAACGGAAACAAAGTGGATTTTTAAAAGATTAGAGGAAAGATTGATGGACTTTATGGATCAGAAGATAATTTTGATGGGGGATTGCAATGGAGTGGTAATGCCAGAAATAGATAGAATGTCAAGGGGGAAAAGTATAAATGAGGGTAAACTCCCCAAGACTTTTTTTGATTTGGTTGAAAATTTTGGTTTAATAGATATTTGGAGGTTGAAACACCCAATTACAAAATAGTTTACTTTTTTCTCGGACCCCATCTAAGTTCGAGCAGAATAGACTATGTTTGGGTATCTAAAGAATTGGTTCCAAGAGTAAGCAAAATTGAGATTACCCCACGAACCCTATCTGATCATAACTCAATATATTTGGAAGTGAAAGGCAAAGAACAATCTTCTTTTAGATGGAGAGTGAACGACACACTGTTTGAGAACCCAAAAATAGTAGAGAAAGCGAAAGAGACAATAAAGGAATATTTTGATTGGAATTTACACAGAGAGACTAGTTTGGATATAGTGTGGGACACGAGCAAAGCAGTCATGAGAGGCTTCCTGAAACAGTCTCAGGAGGAGGAGGAGGAGGAGGAAAAAAAGAGGAAGAAAAAAAGAGGAAATTTTGATTCAACTCATGGAAAATGAGGAAAAAAATGGTAACAAAACCAAAACTAAACAGGCTACAAACTAAACAGGCTATTAAAATGTTACAAACTCAGTTTTCCATGCTGGTGAACCAAGAAGTGGAATGGAAACTAAAACTAATGAGAGAGAAGTATTTTGAATCAGCAAACAAAACTGGGAGGTTACTAGCATGGCAACTAAGAAAACGTCAAAGCCAAAACATAATTAATAAAATTAGGATAGGAGAACAACTGACGGAAGACCCAAAAGAAATAGGAAGAGCCTTTCAAGGATTCTATAATGAGCTTTACAGGAAAGATAAAGAACACATAAAAAAAATAGAGAGATACTTGGAAACACATAAAGGAAAACAGATCCCACTAGAAGAAAGAGAACAATTAAATGCCCCAATAACAAATCAGGAAATCCAAAGGTCAGTAAAAAAGATTAAACAAGGTAAAGCCCCAGGACCAGATGGGCTTACCTTATAGTATTACAAAACACTTAGTGAACAGCTGATACCGGTTCTTGGGGAAGTAATGAATGCTATTTTACAAGGAAGAGGAAAAATACCAAACTCCTGGAAGGAGGCATATATAACGCTGATCCCCAAACAAGACACAGATCATCTGAGTGTTAAGAATTTTAGACCAGGACTTCCTGGCCTGGTGCGCTCAGCATCGGGTCAGGGAAAGCGCTCTGCTGTAGTAAGAGTGCTCCCAATCACGGATACGGGATAAAAAGATGGGGAAACGAGGGCGACGCAAACCCTGAAGAGGTCTGAGAGGAGGTTCCAGACTGAAGAAAATCGATCCAAGCAGCGCATAAAGGGGTTTTCTGCCGTCCCAGCACAAAAAGTGGAGGGAGGTGGAAGAACTTCAGCGCAGAAAGATCGCACACCCAACCATGAGACGCCCCTGAGACCCGAATGAGAAAGCACCAGGCTGCTCCAAACTAAAACTGTAAAATCAAGAGTACTCCTGAAGGAACAAGGTAATAACGCTGGCTTAAATTAAAATAAAAGGAGTACGGACTAACTTAATATTATAAAGGACAGTAAAGCTGATGGAGAGAGGAGCTTCAGCGTTCTGAGACTTATCAAGTTGTGGAAAATAAGCCTTGTAAAGAGGCAGAAAATAAAAACTGAGACATACTGAGTACCTGCTTCTACAGGGGGACGCTCTGTTGAGAGAGACAAGGAGCTGAAATAGCAAGCAGCAGCGGTGACAACAAAGCAGCGGCCATTAAGAAGGAGATCAGCGTAAAACAAAGGGGTGAGTGAAAAAGGAAAAGGAGGGGGAGGAACGTGGAGGATACAGTGGAAAAAGAGAAGGAATAGAAAAGATTTGAAGACCAGGCAGCGGTGGGAAGATAAAGATTAAGATAAAGAAGTGAAAGGGAAGAGGAAGAGATATACAAAGGGAGAGAAAGGAGGAGGAAAAGACTGGAATAGGGAAGAAAGCAGCTGGTGAAAATGGCGCTCGGGGGGGGGAGAGTGAGTCATCGCCCTCAGAAGGGAAAAAAGCCGGAAGAATAGTGGCGGAAACAGTCACCGCAACAAAGAGAGGCTAGAGAAACAAAACAAGAAGGACCACCTCACAAGTAAATTGGAAAATCGCGCCACCTAGTGGCGGAAAATAAAATTACTCCCATAATTTAAAAAACGCTGCTAAGACACAGGCTTGAAGTACAACCATAAAGAAAACTAGCTATACACGAAAGGACATTTGAAATACCAAGTTCAGCTTCTAGAAAATAAGTTCTTAAGACGGATGTTAAGTACTGCGAAGGAATTTTTCTCTGATAATTGCCAAAGTAATTAAAAATTGCCAAAGTAATTAAAAATATTTAACTATTTTTTTATTAAAATTTGGACCTTTTTTTTTACTTTTTTAAAAAAAAAATTAAATATTTGAGATGAACTAATAACAACATAGGGTAAAACCACCGGAATCTTAACTGTCTTTCAATCCCAACAGATAAAAGGACCAAATTATAGACTATAAACAGAGCATTTTCAAAGTTTAGGAATATATATATTCTTGGTTTGAAATAAAGAAATCTAGATCAGAACCAAAAGGAAGAAGACAAATATGGGTTCTAAAAAATACCAAACTACACTGACATCTGGGTCAGGTCTACAAGTGAGAAGGCAATCAACAGCTGAAACAGACCCCAATGCTGGCATAAAAGACCTTATAATGGGGATGGAAAAGAGCCTGAATGATAAGCTGGACATACTAGCTGGCAACATCCAACAAAGCTCAAAGCTAATAATAGACCTAACAACACAAATAAGTGACCTCTCACTTAAAAATAAAGAACTGGATAAATCTGTACAAGAACTTAAGAGTAAATCTACCAAACAAGAGGAAATGACGAAGAAATTGCAAATGGAAAATAAGGACATTAAAAAATCACAAGATTCAACGAAGGAAGAAATAAACGACCTAAAGAGAGCCCATGAAGAGCTGCTAGATGATATATCATTGATGGAGATGCGTCAGAAGGAGATGGTCCTCCGCTTCCGAGGCGTCCCACAAACTCATGATGAACAAATTCAAGAGAAACTATCACAGGAGATTGCAAACTGGTTGGGAGTAGAGGTAGAAGAGATGCTATTGGATATTGATAAAATTTTCAGGATCAAATCAGAAAGATCAGACACTTATAAAGGGCCAGGAGATTGCTTAATTTTTTTCAACTCAAGACTTTTAAAGGACAAAATATTACATCAAAAAGGACAAGTGAAGTTAGTAATAGAAGATAGGCCTATCAAAATATTTAAGGAAATCCCAAAAAGAATTCTGAAGAAAAGGCAGAACTATAAGACAGTAACAGAAGCACTCAAGAAGAATTCGATTAGATTCCGGTGGGAATTTCCTGAGGGCATCACCTTCACATATAAGGACAGAAGAAAAACTTTTAGATCAGTAGACGAGCTGGGAAAATTCTGGAGGAAGTACAAAAAAGAATTAACTGGGGGGGCCACTAGGTGGCGCATCGGAAGATGGCTGACAATAACATCTCTCCGACCCACACGAGGTAATTTGGAGGCTATGATGGGGGTAATTAGCCTCCTTAACCCCCCCAGGATTGTGGGGGGGACGGCCCTTGCCTGCTGTGCCCTATACCACCCCCGAATTTGTGGGGGTGGGGGCACTAGGCACAAAGCCCTCCTGTGGGATTCCGGCACTCCTGGACGCCGTCCCTGATTCGCGCCGCTAGTTGCAAGCATCTTCAAAAGAAACAATTTGGACGAGATAAATTGCACATGCTTCAAGGAAAAAGGGGAGTAAAGACTGCTGACAGAAGAGATCTCTGATAACAAGACAAGAATAAAATATGAGAAGATACGTCAAGATACGGTATGACTGAGGGGGGAGGGGAAAAAACCCCTGCCTTCCTTTTTCTTATGTGATTTAACAAGAATCCCCTCCCCTAATGAGTCAGAAACTAAGGACTTAAGCTGTGGATTTAAGGCTGTGTGGAGATAAACTTTCGAACCAAAGCAATGTTTCAAGATGAAGCTGGAAAGCTAAGAGTTTTGGAATGACGCAGTTAAAAATGCCGTCGCCATTTTGGGAGGCATTGTTGGAGCTCTTGGGTCTGGGAGGAGAAAGAGAGAAATAGAGTTGTTTACATATCGTGGATCAACTTCTCGGTGGGACTTAAGAGCGACAAATGCCAAATTTATGATGGAAAGAGCGATGTTATCTACGAAGGAGATATATGGAAACCATCTGGACTTAGTGGAGGAACGGGAAATCCACACAGGATTATTATTTTGCTTATCGGCTTAAGGAGACTAACAGAAGAGATCGTAAAGGAAAAATAGAAATTATATGAACAAGATATGATGTGGAAACACCAAGATAAGACTGGATAGAATTATGAATTTTGTTTGGACTGATTGGGACTGATTTGGACATTAACGCAGTAATAAGAAGATGATCTGAATCCCCCTTTGGATCTTGAAGTATGGGTGCCCCCAACAAAATTTAAAAATTTGGCTTTGTAATTTGGAATTTATGTGATGTGATTTAATTTGATGTGATTGGCCAGTTAATAATTTTTTTTTAAAAAAAAAAGACAATAAGGCGCACCTAGTTTTTAGAGGAGGAAAGGGGGAACGCCCCATTTTGGGGGGGATCAGCTCACAGTTGTGCAGCTTCTTTTGCAAAGGGGAAAAGCCCTTTTTTTGAGGATCAGCTCAAAGTTGTTGAGCTTACTTTGCAAAGGGAAAAAATCCTGTTTTTATGGGGTTGAGCTCACAGTTTTGCAGCTTCTTTAGGAAAGGAAAGGGAGCCGTTTCTACAGTTTCCCAAACAGCCTCCATCTGCAGAACATTCAACAATGGAGGCCTGGGCAAGGGGGCAGGGCCGGAAAGGGAGCCAACAATCGACCACACATTCGCTCCATAAGACACACAGAAATTTCCCCTTACTTTTTAGGAGGAAAAAAGTGTGTCTTATGGAGCGAAAAATACGGTACATCACAAAATTTGGAGAAGTACGAATTTAGAAGATTACAAGTGTTTCTGTTTCCTTATCGGTTTGGAAAGTGGAGACCAGGGAAGATTGCATTGGAATGCAAGACAAATGTAGCTCCACCACCACCACCATTCCTATCATTTTGCCCTGCAAGTAGAAGATATCGGGCTTTCAAAAAAACAAAAACAAAATCTCTATAGCTTGACTTGAATGTTTTATTAAATATATTATTTATGCTTTTTATTTAATCTTTTATACAAACTGTTTTGTGAGATTCACTGAAAAGCAGTAGATAAATAAATCACATTCATGGCTACAATTTCCTTTGTGCGCATGGAGTTAGACAACCCATGAATTTGAGCTGCAGCCTATAGAGGAGGGAGGCAATGTATATTTTATGAAAGCTTCCAAGAAAACCAAACACCTCGATAAGGGCTCCTGCTTTTTGTACGTAAACAAGGAAACTAAGAAGATATTGAAAAGGAAATGGCTTCCATTATTTACAAGAAACATTATACACAGAATGGGAATTGCTTGATATGCAAACTGCAGTGAAAAGTTCATGTCCAGCTCTCTGCAAATATGTCCAGAACTTATCACACAAACTGTGATAACTGACCCATGTCCATTTATTCCAAATAGTACTAACACCAAGCACTGGTTCAATGGATGTGCTTGCTTTCAAATATTCTTATGCTTTCTTTTCCTGGAACAGAAAGATAAAGGTGGCTGTGTAAGCAACTGATAAGACAGTTAAGCAGCTTTATGGCAGAAGGCCTGCCTATTTTATCTTATTCAGATCCAAGCATGGACTTTCAATATGGATATGGCAACATCTTTTGAATATTTTCTACAGCCATATAATTATTTTTTTGGTAATGGGTTTGAATTATTTATATAAGGAAGATAAACAAGTACATTTCCTTTGTAAGATACTTAATACACAGTTACCCACAGAACTTGAAAGCCTAGCCCTATAATCATTGTAGTCTTTGAGAGTATTGATTTATCATATCTACAACACAATCCTATACATATCTATTCAGTATATCCACAGAGTTCTAGGGACCTTAATACCAGGTAAGGGAGTATAGGATTGCAACCTCAATACTCATAAGCTCTGCAACCTCTGGGCTAACTTTGTAACAGTCCTCTGAAGCTTAGCGGAGAACACATAGAGGTGTAAAACCCTGCACCAAAAATTGCTTCATTATTTTGCACTTCACAGTACAGTGGTACCTGGGTTGTTGAACTTAATCCATTCCGGGAGTCTGTTTGACTCCTGGAACACTTCAAAAACCTAGGTGTGGCTGTCGATTGGCTGCAGGAACTTCCTGCACTCAGTCGGAAACTGTGGAAGCCACGTCGGATGTTCAGCTTCCAAAAAATGTTCACAAGCCGGAATATTCACTTCCAGGTTTGCTGCGTTCAGGAGCCAAAACATCCGAGTACCAAGGCGTTTGACAACCAAGGTACTACTTCATCCACAGTTTGATGCTAAATGGGCAAAGGTGGATGTTTCTTTGCAAACATGCTCTCCAAATGACAGTAACCCAGTTATTCTGAAGCCAATGTAGATGTACGGTATGCTAGAATTTGTGCCAACTATACTTACCAATGTTTCCCAAATACAGAAACTACCTTTTAAATGTTAAAGCAACTGAATAAGTCAGCTGAAACATTTTAAGAAGCTGTTTATTGTTGGGATACTGCCAGGGAGACAAAGGCCATCACTGCCTCCACGTCGACTCCGGACGTCCACCGATCTCCCGTAGATACGCAGTTTCAGCAATTAGCGACACGAGCTCCAGAAAATAGCTTCCCACATTCCTGGGCTCATGCACACTCTGTCAGCAGATAATGCACACAGCGAAAGATGCACAGCAGGAGAGCATATTTACAAGTTTAATTCAGCGTTGATCAGAACAAAAAAAACATGACTGCCTGCTTCAGTGTCTTCGACACCAAGAGAAATGAAAGCAACAGAAAACATAAACATCCTGTGAACAGGAAATGCGCAGGCTGTGACACAAACATCCTGCTCCCTTTTAAGGTGGAACGGAAATATCCTAACATCCTCCCCCTTTCCGTGTAACCTGTAGTACCTGTGGTTCAACCCAATTGTAACCTTTGTACGTAAACCTTAAGTTGTTCTCTTTTAACAACCTTAGACAACAGATCAGCAGGAATTTCATTTCCTGCCATGTAGGACACCTGAATGAGTCCTTTCTGAATACACTCTCTTGCACGATGTAGCTTAATCTGCAAGTACTTGGTTCTTTGCTTGCAACTCTCTGAGTTCAGCAAAGCCAAACAGGATCTATTGTCTTGATACACTTGTATAGGACATTTCACAGAAACTCCGATGTCCTTAAACAGTTGCATCAACCATTCACAATCCATGAGTGAAAATGACAGAGCATTGAGTTCTGCTTCACAGGAACTTAGGCTCACTGTCGTCTGCTTTTTGCACAGCCAGTCAAACAAACAGTGGTTGTACATGTAGCATACTCCAGAAGTGCTTGTACCATCCGTGGTGTCACTTCCAAAACTAGCATCTGCAAAGATTTCAAGACCTGCAGTCTTCTGACTGGTGAACCTCAGCCTGTAGTGCATAGTCCCTTTCAAATAGCGGGCTATGCGCTTCAGAGCTTTCCAATCCTGAACAGTAGGATTATTAGCATGTCTGCTAAGCAGGTTAGTGCTTACAGCTATGTCAGGTCTTGAACATCTAGCAATGAAATTCAACTTGCCTAGAATGCATCTGTACAGCGTAGTGTCAGAAAATGCTTCAGCAGTACTATCTACCTGGTAACCTGTCACCATCGGTGTGTCTGCCGGGTTTGCATCAACCAAATTCAACCTGGTTAATAAATCAGCAATTTTCTGTGTTTGGTGTACCAGAAAATTACCTGCTTGGTCCCTCTCCACCTGCAGAGAAAGATAGTTGGATACCTCACCAAGATCCTTCATGTCAAAGTGCTCCTTCAGCTGAGCTAGGGTGCTTTGGTAGAAAGCCTGATTCTTCCAAAACATCAGAAGATCATCAACAAAACATAAACAATACAGTTTGTTTTGCCCCTCCTCCTTGACAAACACACACGGATCAGCTTTGCCCTGGTGAAAACCTAGAGAAAGCAACGTCTCAGTGAATTTTGTGTTCCAACACCTGGCACTCTGCTTGAGACCATATAAGGATTTCCGCAGTTTACAGACCATTCCCTTCTGTATCTGCATTCCATCAGGTGGAAGCATGTACAGCTCCTCCCCCAAAATCCCGTACAAAAAAGCTGTATTAATGTCATGATGGGAAACATGCAGTTTCTCCTCTGCAGCGATTTTGAGCATCAGCCGAATGCTCTCATATTTGACAGTGGGCGAGTAGGTCTCATGGTAATCCTGTCCTGGTACCTGTGAAAAACCTCTGGCAACCAACCTGGCTTTGTGTCTGACAACCTTGCCATTCTGGTCTGTCTTGGCCTTGAAGACCCATTTGCTGCCAACCAGTCTCATTCCTGGGACTACTGGTACCAGTTCCCAAGTTTGGTTCCTGTTCAAGGAATCAACTTCAGCCTTCATGGCATTAAGCCAAGGCCCAGCATCTTTAGAGGTTAACTCCTGAACCTCTTTGAAGCTTGAAGGTTCCCACACCTTCTCTGAGCTACTAAGAACAGCAGTTGCCGTTTTAGCAAACTCATCAGCAAATCTCTTTGGAGGTCTGCCTTTGGTCGCCCTTTCAGACCTGCGAACCAGACGCAAGTCTTCTGGACTCATCTCCTCCTTCTTAGGAGAAAAGTGACCAAAGGTGAACAGTGGTTCTTCCAGTTCATTGTCAGACGCATCAGATGGTCTGACTGAGGCCTTTGCGCTCTTGTAGTCTGCTGTGTCATCACTGTCGCTGACATCAGCAGCAGCGCCGCCCACTGAACTGGAATCCGAACTCTGATCATCACCACCATCATCATCATCATCCTCATCCTCAGCTTTCTCAGCTTTCTCAACATTATCTGCCTTTTTCACATCACCTTCATCCTCCTCTGGGTAACTCTGGAAAATTCCCACATTTTCCCCCCACTTAGGATTGTACTCAACACTCTTTGTGAACTTAATGGACTTAGAGTTAGTCATCCATACTCTGTATGCACCTTTTTCGTACCCCATGAACAAACCATGTGCCCCACGCTTCCCAAGCTTGTTGCTCTGTGGGGTGTGTACCCACATGTCAGAACCAAAGATTCTCATGTGCTTGACGTTCGGTTTCTTACCAAACATCTTCTCGTAGGGAGTACAACCAATAGGTGATGACAGTCTGCGATTATAGGAATAAACAAACGTCGACAGAGCTTCCCCCCAAAACTTCTCAGGGAGGTTGGCATCATGCAACAAGGTTTTCAGGCCTTGAAGCAAAGTCTAATTTGCTCGCTCCGCAAGTCCATTCATCCATGGCGATCTAGGCGTTGACAAGTCATGCTGGATTCCCTTCTCAGTCAGGAAAGCTTCAAACTGCTGAGAAGTGAACTCCCCGCCCCGATCAGTAAACAAACAGCCGATACGTTTACTGTGAACATTCTCCAACCAAGCACAGAATGCCTTGAACCTAGGAAACGCTTGCGATTTCTGCTCAAGCATAAACACATGAATGTACCTAGAAAAAGAATCATTTAGAACCATGAAGTACCTTGCTCCACCCAAAGAGGGCGCAAGTGGACCAACCAGGTCTGCGTGAACTAGCTGGTAGGGTTTGGAAGCCTGCCTGCTAGACTCCTTGCCTTTTGGAGCAACCTGTTACGAAAAGGAGCAATGCTGGCTGAGTGCTCCAGATGGCTGGAAAGCCAAACAGGATGTTGACGTTATGAGACTGTGCCGTGGGAACAAAGGGACAGTCTATTCAGTGCACTGAGCACCGGATGTTAGCTCAGAGTGTCACATGACCCTGTACTGGAAGTACATGGGAGGAGTATTCTCTCTCTGCTGTTGGTGTTAAGAGAGTGCAGACACGTTTTCTCTGTACTGCTGGAAAGACAGAAATAAAGGCATGTAAATACATTTCTGTCTGTCTCTCTCCCCTCCCTGGGAATGAGGGAGGAGGGATGGTGTGTTCTTCTCACGTTTGGGAAGGATCGCCGATAAGAGATCTCGCCTTGTCTTACCGGGAGTCGCTGACGGGGGAGATCAACAAGGAATCCAAGCCGGGCACCTGGAGAGTGGCCAATTCCTCTGACTAAGGCTTGAATTCCGCCTTTTGGAGCAACCTTCACCTTGTTCTCTGCACAAGATACACATTTCATGTGAAACTTACAGGGTTTGATGTTCAAACCTTCAACCAACTCAGGCATCTTGGCC
Organism: Podarcis filfolensis; assembly: GCF_964270895.1. Lineage (NCBI taxonomy): Eukaryota > Metazoa > Chordata > Lepidosauria > Squamata > Lacertidae > Podarcis > Podarcis filfolensis. Next base: position 31,914,162 of record NC_139619.1, on the reverse strand, counting down.
AGCGCCTGCCAAGACATGTGACAAAATCTTCGATGTTGATCATGAATACATCCTGCATGAAGAACCTTGTTAGTTTGTGCAACACAACAAGAATCAACATTAGACATAATAGCATTGTCATCATAAGTTATACAGAATAAGCCATCCATAAACTTTGCATGCAAAATGTCCTCTTTGCCTTTCCTGATGACACAGACGCTCCTCTTGAAGGAAACCTCAAAACCACGCCCAGTCAGCTGTGGGACACTAAGCAAATTGTCCACAGCACCTGGAACAAAAAGTACATCTCTGATGGTACTGTGCAGACTTGCAAGTTTCACAGTCCCTACTCCTGCAATTTGCAACGTCCTTCCATCAGCCAGGTGGATCTCTCCGTCTTGAGGTGTGAAGGAGATAAACAGGTGCCGGTCTTTTGACAAATGGCGGCTGGCACCAGAGTCCATAACAAACCTGGCCTTGGCCTTTGGAGCAGGTTTTCTGGCAAGCAAAACCTTGTTTTCCACCGGCGTGGGCTTTTGCTGCTTGCCCCCCTGCTCCTGGCCATCAAACTTGCCTTTAGCCTTTGGTGAAGCTGTGCCAGCAAACAAAGCCTTGTTTTCCACTGGCGTGGGCCTTTCACCCCCCTTCTGCTTTGGGCCATCTGCAGGCATCCGTCTCTGTTTACTTCTGGCCTTCCGGCCTCTGCAAAGTTGACCTTGGCTCCCATGGGAAACAGAGCTCTCAGCTGCCGACTCCTTGGCTCCCCCTGGAGGCTGGAATGCTGCCTGGGATGACATCACAGTCAGCTCCCCCTGCAGCTTGCAACCGGTGCCCTCGGCATCCCTGCATTCACTCGCATTCTGGGAAACAGCCAGGACCTCCGATGCAGTCAAACTCTGGGCTGGGATGACTGGCAGATGGGCTATCTTCAAAGCATTCCACATCTTACGTGCAGTCACGTTGCCAGCTAGCGTAGCAATTTCCTCCAGAGAGACGGACAAGACTATTATGTCTATGGCTTTCGAATTCTGAGCCTCCCATCTCTCTGTCAGAGGAACTGGAGGGGCTTCACTCACAGTATGCCACACTCCAAACTGACGCAGCAAACTCTCACACCACACAGCCCAGGTCTCATAATTGTGCCGATTTAACTTTGTGCACTCAGCAGCTTCAGAGGCTTGGAAAAACTCCATTCCAGCTGTTTACTTGAGCCGTGAGTCTATTTCACTTCAGAGACTCCTTATCTCGGCTCCCATAAATCACGAAGCCTGCTTGGCTCGGCTCCCAGGCCAATTAGGTCAGCCGGACATCAAAGACTCTTGCCGCGGCAAACAGAAAAGCCTCATTTGCTTTTGCTTTCCCACACATACCTCAGCAGTCTATCGCAGTCTTACTCTCCTGTAAGTGCCGTGAATCTGGGCCCGAAACCTGTTGTTGGGATACTGCCAGGGAGACAAAGGCCATCACTGCCTCCACGTCGACTCCGGACGTCCACCGATCTCCTGTAGATACTCAGTTTCAGCAATTAGCGACACGAGGTCCAGAAATGGATTGCCACATTCCTGAGCTCATGCACACTCTATTAGCAGATAATGCACACAGCGAAAGATGCACAGCAGGAGAGCATATTTACAAGTTTAATTCAGCGTTGATCAGAACAAAAAAACATGACTGCCTGCTTCAGTGTCTTCGACACCAAGAGAGAAACGAAAGCAACAGAAAACATAAACATCCTGTGAACAGGAAATGCGCAGGCTGTAACACAAACATCCTGCTCCCTTTTAAGGTGGAACGGAAATATCCTACCCATAAAGCATGGGACCTTTGCTGTATCCAGAAAACTGGTCCCATCTCAGGCTGTTTCTGCTGAATCCTGCCATTCCTCGGTCCAGCGTTATCTATCTTAGCTTTACCGCCCGATTCTGCCTCCAGTCTCAGAGCAGCAGATGTCACTAGGTAGCAGCCATGTGGGCTGTTGGCTAAAGAGAAGGGTTTGACCGTGAAAAAATCCTGGTTGAAATCCCAGCTCAGCTACAAAGTTCATCAGGCAGCCTTGAACAAGTCTTGATCAATCCAGTGACTAGATTGTCAAAGCTAAAATCAGATAACCTAATGCACACTGCTTTGAACTGCTTTTAATACTTGGACTTTAGTAATATCTATATTTTGTCTGTTCTTTCTTCTTGTGTTCTTTCAACATACCTTATCTTAACAGTATCAAGCAGATTGTTCCTCACAGGGATTCATCTTTAGGTTGATCTTTTTAAAAAATAATAATACATTATTTGATTTCAGTTTTTCCCATTACGAATGGAAGCTCTCTTGGACTCCAGTGATCAAAGCCCCCAGCCCAGGCCTTCTATTCTCTGCTTCCTCAATAGAAATGAAAAACATAAAAATGAATCACTGTGAAGATCTTTAAAGGTGCTCTATTGATTATTTCAAACAAAACAGAGCTGGGGAAGAGATAAATGAGCCAGTGTGGTGTAGTGGTTAAGAGCAGTGTGGTGTAGTGGTTAAGTTAATCTGGTGAACTGGGTTCGATTCCCCGCTCCTCCACATGCAACTGCTGGGTGACCTTGGGCTAGTTACACTTCTCTCTGAAGTCTCTCAGCCTCACTCAGCTCACAGAGTGTTTGTTGTGTGGGAAGAAGTGAAAAGGAGATTGTTAGCCACTTTGAAACTCCTTAGGATAGTGATAAAGTGGGATATCAGATCCAAACTCTTCTTCTTCATCATCCTTGAAAGAATGTATCCAAATTTTGCTTTAAAGTACAACATTTGGTGATGGTCCTACCTCAGCTATATAGATAGATGGTTGTATCCAACTCTGAGTAGACTCATTAAACTAAATGAACCTAAGTTAGTCACATCCATTAATTCAAATGGGTCTACTCTTGAGTAGAATAGACACAAGTCTTAGGACAGATATAAATTGACTGCTTATCAAGAGAGCCTCAAAGCAGTTTACATACAACGTTTAACACAAAAGCACCAATTAAAACTATATATAAAAAAAACAGGCAATATCACCTACAAGTGACATTTTGGAAACTAAATCTTCCCTTCACGGCTAGATCTCCCGCTTTGCTTCAGGTAGCCCTGTGGTGGTGGTTGTAGAAGAAGATCCCACCTGGAAGTGACCTGGAAACATCATAAAGACATCAATGAAGCATCACTAAAAGGGCAGAATAGGGGTGGGAGCAGAACAGGGTGTTTGCAGGCTTTTTCAATGGGTTTCTGGTTCCATGCAATTCGTGCAAGTGCATAATGACCCGAAACGCACACAGTGCTTTAGTGAGAGCTACTTTTTACATTCATTCAAATTTTCCCATGCCTGTTAAAGGAATGAAATCCACTTCCTTGTCAGCCCATCATTTCATTTGCTCTCATTCTGCCAAATATACTCCTTGTAGGTATAAGAAACCCATTATTTTGAACATATGGCTGCTGTAGATAAAGGCATGTTTTGAGTACCAGCACCTTGCTTAAAAACTTGTATCTATTTTTCTTTGTTTTGGTGGTATCCAAGAAGGATGCTCCCTAATGAGACGGTTCTCTAGAGAGACACAGCGGTTCTTGGAGCACAAAGAACATCCATAGAACATGACCTTAGGCAAGAGTGTGCTGCTTTCTGTTTCTTTACAAAGTAGGATGCTTTGGATAGTGACTGGACACTGAGATACAGTTTTAAAGTGTGAGATGGCAAAGGCATTTGTCCATAAATCCCCCTCCCTGACCAGCCCAGCAGAATAATAAAAAAGTGTGGTTCAACAAAAGCAGCACATGTCACTATAACTCTATCAAGCAATAGAACTTTCAAGGCATAGTTAAAGACATGGAAAGTCTCTTATTGCACTATCTGGGGCCATTCAGGAGAAATTGTGGTCTTGCAAAATTCAGGAGTAAAAGTTATGTGCCTTCTGCACATATAAAATTTCATGTGCGAATTGGGCCATTATCTGGTCAGTAGTTTATCTTCTCCCAAGGATCTGAGCTTTATAGAATGCTAATACAACTGTGCTTGTAATTTACATGTTCTGAAGTAAAGATACAATAAAGCCTATGCCCAATATACGAGAGAAGCAAACATATTACCAGCATACTTTTTCAGAGGCTTCAAACCCTCTGATCTTGAAAATATTACCAAGTGATGTGGTCATAGCACAGCTGGTCATTGAACTCAAAATCTGGATGAAGCCCAATTTAGTGAATTACTAGCAAGACCATCTGTTTTCACTTCCCTTAAAGCTGCTAACAGTATCTTTTAATTAAAGGTCACAATAAAGTTTAAAATTCTCTCTTTTACCTATGTGGAGATAAACTTTCGAACCAAAGCAATGTTTCAAGATGAAGCTGGAAAGCTAAGAGTTTTGGAATGACGCAGTTAAAAATGCCGTCGCCATTTTGGGAGGCATTGTTGGAGCTCTTGGGTCTGGGAGGAGAAAGAGAGAAATAGAGTTGTTTACATATCGTGGATCAACTTCTCGGTGGGACTTAAGAGCGACAAATGCCAAATTTATGATGGAAAGAGCGATGTTATCTACGAAGGAGATATATGGAAACCATCTGGACTTAGTGGAGGAACGGGAAATCCACACAGGATTATTATTTTGCTTATCGGCTTAAGGAGACTAACAGAAGAGATCGTAAAGGAAAAATAGAAATTATATGAACAAGATATGATGTGGAAACACCAAGATAAGACTGGATAGAATTATGAATTTTGTTTGGACTGATTGGGACTGATTTGGACATTAACGCAGTAATAAGAAGATGATCTGAATCCCCCTTTGGATCTTGAAGTATGGGTGCCCCCAACAAAATTTAAAAATTTGGCTTTGTAATTTGGAATTTATGTGATGTGATTTAATTTGATGTGATTGGCCAGTTAATAAATTTTTTTAAAAAACAAAACAAAAAAGAATTAACTGGAGATCCAACATTGGAGCGAGAGGAAACAACGCAGACACCACAAGAAGCATAGAGAGACAAGCGCGTATTAAGGGGGGGGGGGAGATTGGAAGAAACAGATTATCAAAATCCTAAAATTTCTGAGTTTTCTTTTTCTTTTCTTTTCTTTTCTTTTCTTTTCTTTTTATTTACTCAATGAAACCATTGTAGATAATAAATAAAGATTAATGAATCTAAAAATTATATCTTGGAATGTTAACGGTTTAAATGATAAGAGGAAGAGAAATAAAATAGAACATGTATTGAGGAAAGATCAATGGGATATTATATGCTTGCAGGAGACCCATGTGATTAGAAATCACAGAAGGGTTTTAGAAAACAAGAGATTGGGTCAAGAATTTATATCCTCAGATGTAAAAAAGAAAAGGGGAATTGTGATCTATGTGAACCCTAAACTAGATGCAAAAAAAATCTTTAAGGATGATGAGGGTAGATTACTAGGGGTAAAAATAACAAAAGGTAAAGAACATTTAATTATAGTAGGACTTTATGCACCGAATGGTAACAAAACAGAATTTTTCAGAAAAGTAGAAGCTAATTTACTGGAATTTATAGAAGAGGAAATTATTTTGATGGGAGACCTAAATGGTGTCACATCAATAGAATTAGATAGGACAGAGAGAGAAAGAAAATCAAAAAAAGGCAGACTCCAAGACACCTTCTTTCAGATGGTAGAAAACTTAAATTTGATTGATACATGGAGATATAAAAACCCAGGAGAAAGACAGTATACACATTTCTCGGAAGTTAAAAAATCAGCCGGCAGAATTGACAGCATATGGGTATCAAAAAACTTAACAACTAAAATTTAAAAAGCAGAAATACAGACCAAAATTATTACAGATCACAACCCAGTCACATTAGAATTAAAGGAATACAAGAAAACTAATAAAATATGGAGACTTAATGAAAGATTATTAAATGACAAAAAGATTGTGAAAAAAGTGCAAGAACTACTGAAAGAATTCTTTGAATTAAATAAAGAACAGGATACAGACTTCAGGACAATATGGGATGCAAGTAAAGCTTTCATAAGAGGCTTTTACATACAACAAAGTGCAATAAGGAAAAGAAACAGAGAGCAAAAACTAGAACAAACAAGGAAAGAAATAGGAATAAATGAAAAATTATTAACAAAACAACCAAAAAATGAATTAATAAACCAAAAACTAAAAATATTACAAACCCAGGCTTCAGCAATATTAAATAGTGAAATTGAGGACAATATTAAATGGATGAAACAAAGGTCGTTCGAATTTGCAAATAAACCCGGAAAGATGCTAGCCTGGCAACTGAAAAAGAGACAAAAGGAAAAACTGATAAAATAGTGGAAGAGGGGAGAACTTTAGCTAATCCTGAGGAAATTAAAAAGTGTTTTACAAAATATTACAATAAGCTATATAAAGCAGGAAATGAGACAGAGGTTGAAATAAAAGAGTATTTATGTGGAAAGGATATACCTAAAATTAAGAAAGAAAAGATTCAAGAGCTAAACTCCCCAATAACCACGACAGAGCTTCATAAAGCGATAATTAAGATGAAACTGGGAAAATCCCCAGGCCCAGATGGTCTTACCGCAATTCATTACAAAAAATTAGAGGAACCACTATTATCACCTATGAAGACACTCTTAAATAGAATACTAGAAGACGGGAAGATTCCCAACACCTGGAAACAGGCGCACATAGTAGTAATCCCAAAACAAGGACGAAATAAAGAGTTTATAACCAATTATAGAGCAATATCATTACTAAATAATGATTACAAGATCTATGCACAAATATTGGCAACAAGATTAAAGAAAGTTTTGCAGGATTGTATAAATAAAGAGCAGGCAGGGTTCTTGCCGGGCAGGAAAATGAGTGACAATATAAGAACAGTGATTGATATGATCGAGTATTTAGACATGAAACCAAGTAAGAAGGTAGCCTTTGTTTTTGTGGACGCGGAAAAGGCGTTTGACAAAGTATCATGGAAATTTCTAAAAATATTATTAGACCAGATGGACATGGGAGACCAAATTACAAGAGGGCTAAAAGCAATTTATGAACAACAAGAAGCAAATATAATAATAAATAATGACACGACTGATTATTTTAAAATACAGAAGGGCACCAGACAAGGGTGCCCACTTTCACCTTTATTATTCATTTTGGTTTTGGAAATATTAAATCAAGAAATCAGATTGGATCAAGAAATAAATGGAATATCCCTAGGAGAGAAAATATACAAAATAAGGGCATTTGCAGATGATTTAGTCTTAATGGTGGAAAATCCAAAGGAAAGCATAGCAAAGGCTCTAGAAAAAATGGGAAACTTTGGAAGGGTATCAGGTTTTGCTTTGAATAAAGAAAAAACGAAACTAATGGTAAAAAACATGGGAGATCAAGAGAAAAAGGAACTGGTAGAAAAATTTGGATTACAAATTGTAAAAAAAGTGAAATATTTAGGAATACAAATAACAATGAAAAATATAAATTTGTTTGAAGATAATTATAAATTTTTTTGGGAAGAAACAAAATGAGAAATGGAAACTTGGACAAGATTGAAATTAACATTCTGGGGTAGAATTTCGGCTATTAAAATGAATATCTTACCAAAACTTCTGTTCCTTTTTCAAATGATTCCCATAATAGGTAAAGATGATTGTTTTAAAAAATGGAAAACGGACCTAACAAAGTTTATATGGCAAGGCAAAAAGCCACGGATCAAACATAAATTATTAACCAACATAAAAGAGCGGGGAGGTTTTGGACTCCCAGACCTGAGACTATATTACGATGCGGCATGCTTTACTTGGATCAAGGATTGGATCAAATTGGATAACAGTGACATTTTGGATTTGGAGGGATGGAACAACAGATATGGTTGGCATGCCTATCTAATTTATAACAAAGTGGCAGTCCATAAAGAATTTCTAAGCCACGTAATTAGAAATGCATTATACAAGGTCTGGGTGAGACATAGAAGGTTGTTAGAACCGAAAACTCCATGGTGGGTCTCACCGCTAGAAGTAATATCGGTTAAAAAGAAAAATACTATAGGAAGAATGGCAACATACCAGCAGCTCCTAAAGGAAGAACAGGGCCAATTAAAACTAAGACCATATGATGAGGTGACCCAATACTGTACCACATGGTTACAATATCACCAAATTGCACAAATATTCAACCAGGATAAAGTAATAGGATTTGAAAAAGAAGAATCAAAATTACAAAAAGTATTATTACAAAACTCAAAAAAATATATATCCAAAATGTATAATTTATTATTAGAATGGGAATTAAAGGATGAAGAAGTAAAAGAAGTTATGATTAAATGGGCATGTGATATAGGATATGTAATTCGGCTGGACCAATGGGAGAAATTATGGAAATATGATATTAAATTCACGGCATGTTATACAATAAGAGAAAATTTTATGAAAATGGTGTACCAATGGTACTTAACTCCGGTAAAATTGGTTAAAATTTACAAATTAAAATCGAATACCTGTTGGAGATGTAAAAAAGAAATAGGAACAATGTTTCACATGTGGTGGGAATGCCGACCTATTAAACAATTCTGGAATGAAATCTATGAAGAACTCAAAAAGATGTTTAAAATATCTTTCAGTAAAAAACCAGAGGCATTCCTTTTAGTTTTAATTACAAATGATATCCCCGAAAATCAAAGGAAAGTATTCCTTTATGCAACAACAGCTGCCAGAATGCTTATAGCTAAAAACTGGAAAGGCAGAAAAATTCCATCAGTGAAAGATTGGCAAATTAAATTTTGTGAATACATAAATCTGGCAAGACTCACAGCTTACATAAGGGGACAATCGGACCAGAAATTATTAAAAGAATGGGGTTGTGCTAAACAGTATATGAAAAAACATTGTTCTGGAGTAAGTATATTGGTATGTAATGAATGATGCTTTACAGGGTTAAAGAAAAAGAAAAATGGTGTAAAAAAAAAAGTACAAAGGTGGAAGTAATCTAATTAGACACAACAATACAGTAAGAGTAAATTTTTTGAGGTCTTAGAACAAAGGAAGGAAGTCAATTTGTGTTTATGTACGTAATGATATGGTTTTTTTCTGTAGATGTGTGCTTTTTTGTTTTTGTTTAGTTTAGTTTTGTTTCCTTTGCTTTTTTTCCCCCTTTTTCTTTTCTGTTTTCTTCTTCTTCTATATGTTCCGGGTTTTTTTGTTTGTATAGTATTATTTTGGATTCAATGTTTGTAATTTTTGTTATGATTCTGCATTGAAAAAAAAATTTAAAAAAAAAGAATTTTAGACCAATATCATTGTTAAACAATGATTACAAACTTTTTGCGGACATTATGGCAAGCAGATTGAAGATAATATTAAATGAGCTAATTCATAAAGACCAAGGAGGTTTCTTACCAGGCAGGCAATTAAAAGACAATGTAAGACATATTCTTAATATATTGGAATACTTAGAGGTAAGAAATGATAAACCAGCTGTACTAATGTTTATCGATGCTGAAAAAGCATTCGATAATGTATCTTGGTTATTTATGAAGAAAAGTATGGAGATGATGGGGATCTGTGGCGCCTTCCTGAGAGGAATTGAGGCAATTTACTCGGAACAGAGAGCGAAATTAATAGTGAACAACAGCTTGACAGACTCATTTGATATCACAAAGGGTACCAGACAGGGGTGCCCGCTGTCTCCGCTACTGTTTATTATGGTTTTAGAGATATTAGTAAATTGTTTGAGAGAAACATCAGAGATAAAAGGGGTCAAAATAGGTGTTAAAGAATTTTAACTCAAGGCCTATGCAGATGACTTGGTATTAATCTTAGAAGAACCTCAGGAAAGTGTTAAAATAGCATTGGAAGAAATGGGGAAATTCGGACAATTGGCAGGATTTAAACTGAATAAGACAAAGACGAAAATGTTGGGCAAAAATTTGGAAAAGAGTGAGGTAGAAAGGTTAGAACAAGAAAGTGAAATTAAGGTGGTTAAAAAAGTAAAATACTTCGGAATCTGGATGACGGCAAAGAATATAAACTTATTCAATGATAATTATCAACCAGTGTGGAAAGAGATTAAAAGAGATTTGGAAGTATGGGATAGATTAAAGCTGTAAATGAGTGGAAGAATGTCAGCGATCAAAATGAATTTATTACCAAAGATGTTATTTTTATTTCAAACGATCCTGATAATTAGAGGATTAGGACAATTTAAAGAATGGCAAAAAGTTCTCTCACGCTTCACATGGCAAGGGAGAAGACCGAGAATTAAATTTAAAATATTGATGGACAGAAAGGAAAGAGGGGGGTTCTCAGTACCTGATTTGAAACTTTATTATGAAGCGGCCTGTTTATGTTGGATAAAGGATTGGATAATCCTGAAAAAATCAGACCTGCTAGATCTGGAGGGATACAATAATAGATATGGGTGGCACTCCTACCTCTGGTATGGTAAAATGAAAGTGCACAGAGGCTTCATAAACCATGTGATAAGGGGTGCCCTGTATGAGGTCTGGAATAGAAATAAGAACTTGCTGGAAAGGAAAAGACCATGGTGGGTCTCACCAGTTGAAATGTTAACAGTAAAAAAACTGAACATGGAAGGGAGATGGGCTACATATGAGGAGATTTTGATGAAATCTGAGAAAGGATGGAAATTGAAGCCCTATAGTTGTATTGAAGAAAAATTGACAGGATGGTTGCAATACCATCAAGTCAATGATGTTTTTAAGGATGATAAAAATTAGGATTTGAAGATAAGAAATTGAAATTCCAAACTGACATTATAGAAAGCAAGACCAAACCACTCTCGAAAATGTACAATCTTTTATTAGAATGGAATACAAAAGATGAATTGATAAAAGAGGCCATGACAAAATGGGCTATAGACTTTGGGCATAATATAGATTATGATGCATGGGTCAAACTTTGGAATGAGAATCTAAAATTCACTGCATGCTCTATGTTAAAAGAGAATGTAATGAAAATGGTTTATCGCTGGTATCTTACTCCCACCAAACTAGCAAAAATGTACAGGATGAGTAGCAAAATCTGCTGGAAATGTAAAGAAAAGGACGGCGACTTTTACCACATGTGGTGGTCATGTGACAAATGAAAGAGTTTTGGGAATTGATCTATAATGAATTAAAAAAGATGTTTAAATATACTTTCCCAAAAAAGCTTGAAAAACTATTGCTAGGTTTGATGGGAGAGGATATTAAGAAGACGGACCAAAGACTATATTTGTATGCGATGACAGCAGCTAGAGTTTTGATAGCCCAAAAGTGGAAAACACAGGAGATACCGACTGTAAAGGAGTGGCAGACAAAGTTGGTTGAGTACGCAGAAATGGCAAAACTGACACATAGAATTTGCAGTCAGGAGGAGACAAAGTACCAAAAAGAATGGAGTAAATTTATGGTTTATATAAGTGAGAACTGTAGAAATTTGAAGACGTTAGCAGGACTGAAATAAATCTTATGTCATGGTTTAGTTTTTAACTTATGAAACTGTGAATTAAAGATTGGAATAAGAAAACCTGTGGAAGGGAAGGAGGGAAGTCAACAGCTCTACGGAGCATAAAGTAGGATATATGTAAAAAGACTTGGTGTTTTTGTTTGTTGGTGTTGGTGTATTTAAAATGAAAACTCAATAAAAAGCATTTTTAAAAAAAGAGAAGTGAATTCTCCCCCTCGATCTGTAAATAAACACTTGATCTGTGTATCATGCACATTTTGCAACCAAGCACAGAATTCCTTGAACCTAGGAAACACTTCTGATTTCTGCTTGAGATTGAACACATGAATATACCTGGAAAATGAATCAATGAGAACCATGAAGTACCTGGCTCCATCCAAAGAGGGTGTTAGTGGACCAACAAGATCAGCATGCACTACCTGGTATGGTTCTGTAGCTTGTCTACTAGACACCTTACCTTTTGCAGCCATTTTGACCTTGTTTGCTGCGCATGCCTTACACTTCATGTGGTACCTGCAGGGTTTAATAGTCATACCTTCAACTAAGGCAGACATTTTGGAAACGGCCTCGAAGTTTAAGTGAGCAAGTTTCCTGTGATAATCATGAATACATCCTGCACGCAAAACCTTGTTAGTATCTGCAATACAACAAGTTTCATCCTGCACAACATCAACAGAATCATCATAATGCAATACAAACAAACGATCAACGAAATCAGCATGCAATACAAAGTCCTCTTTCTTGGTGATGGTGTACTTCCTCTTCTTGAAGGAAATGTCTATGTCCTGTTCAGTCAGCTGCGAAACGCTCAATAGGTTGTGTGCAGCATCTGTAACAAAAAGAACGTTGCATATTGATGCATCCAAGCTGTGAAGAACAACCGTTCCATAGCCTTGACTGGAGATCGTGTGGTCATCCGCTTGGTGAATTGCACCTTCCTGTGGAGTAAAGGACACGAACAGGTGTTTGTCTCGACAAATGTGTCTGGTCGCTCCCGAGTCAACGATGGAGAAAGATCTAGATGTCTTCTGGACCTTTGGAGTGAAGCGTGAGACCATTGCCTTGTATTGTGGTGTCCCAGACTTCTGACCTTTGTCTTTTCCACACGTTGAGCTTTTGCTGCGCTGCGCTGCTCTGTTGCCTTGGCCTTGGGATGTTTACACTCCCTTTTCACGTGGCCTAGACGTCCACATGAGTAGCATTTCACTGCCTTCAAAGCTTTGGCGCCATCTAGTGGTTGCGCTGCATTCTGGGATGACGTCTGTGAGGACTCCCCCTTAGTGATGCAGCTAGCATTGCGCTGATCCGCTTCATTTAACACCACAGCAGTAACATGCGCAACCGTTAGCTGAGCAGTAGGCAAAACAGCAAGCTGGCTGGCAATCACTTCCTAACTTGAACCCAAAGAATGTAGAATCATGAAGGAATACACAGTCTCTGGTAAGGTGATTCCATGCTGTTGCAACTCATGCCTTAGATTCTGCATTTCCATGAGGTGAGCACGTACGACTGCTCCATCAGCAAGTGCCATATCATGCAACGTGGCATAAAAGAACAAAGAAGCACCCGCTTCTGTTCTCAGATGTGACTCTTGCAGATTGGCCCACATCTCTCTGGCTGAGGCCTTGTCATGCAAAAGACATAGCTCTTCAGGGGACACAATCAGCGTCAGAGTTCCCCTTGCTTTGGAATCCTTCGCCTTCCATTCTTCGGTCATTGGAGCTGGGGGCGGGGTCTGATATCACATTAAACAGACCCTCTTTTCGTAGCAGAGCCTCTGCATACTGCACCCAGTTCGAATATATATATATATAGAGAGAGAGAGAGAGAGAGAGAGAGAGAGAGAGAGAGAGAGAGAGCGCTTTGGAAATCCCATCGCGTTTTCAAGAGCCTCTGTTACTCTTGGACTGGCCATGTCTGTGCCTTTTAAAGCAAGCTGCGTCTATTTACCAGCTGCATTCCAAAAGCACCCTTCTGCCGCAGCCGGTTAGTGCTTTGGCTTGAAGTCCAAAGTCCACCCCTTATTGCCATTAGTTAGGGACTGGCAGGATTCCCGGGGCAAGAGCACATACCTCTCATCAATCTTCGTGACACACAGAGAAGATAAGCTGCATTCCATTCTTCTGCTGTTCGTCTGGATTCCGTCATCTGGGCCCAGGACCAAAAATGTCGGAATCTCCGTTCGACCGAGCTGATAAGGCTCATCTTCGGAATCGCCTCCCAACGGTTAATTGACAACCTGATCCTTTGATAAGGCCTCAGGCACGTTGTCCCAGCAGAGCATCAAAACAGCACGCGGAAGGATGAGATAGTATGAGCTACATTGCTATGCTTTATTTTCTAGCTATGCAGAGAGCAAAGAAATATACATCCTCTCCCTTCCCTGTGAGAGCAGAGAGCAACTGAACAAAGGAACAAAGGAAACAGGAAACCACTAACGTCACATCCCGTCTCACCTCCCGTGAGACTGCAAGGTCTCTGGAATGTAAACAGAGTCCTGTGACTCCACGCAGCTGCACAGTGATAACAGAAACTAACAAGCCCAAGGCCCATTCAGTCCGACATCCTGTTGGCATAGTGGTTCCTTCCAGATGCCCGTTTTTGTCAATTCATGATTGTTTCTATTCATGACAGTAAAAAGGCAGTTATATGCAAGACTGTATTCAGTACTGTTCGTGCCTGCAAAGCTTTCGGGACAGACATACTCCAACACTGCCAACCAGTGCCCCCTAACTTCCAGCTGAAACCAGGTACCTTTTTCATACCACAAATGTTCTTCAGTGGTGAACCATGGCATCTCAAATTCCAGGGGAGCCCTGTACAATGCCAAAATTCAGTGCCCCCATGCCTCTCAACGTCCATTCAACATCATAGTTGCGGTGTCCCCTGTGGGGCTCACAAGGCTTCACGCCAGTGTGACCAAACCAGTTGCACTCCCCTAAATCCACCTAAATGTTATGGGGCGGGGGAGGGGGGGTTTCCCACTTAAGTCACACTTTATAGCTCAAGAGGGCCCCTCTGGCTGATAATATTATAGTAGCACAGGGGACGCATCACAGAACAACTTGCAAAGCAAAATGACATGTAGTTGGTCCACCACAATTGCAATATTATTGCATCAGTGACCTGCAAAAAAGTCTGCAACAAGTCACTGACTGCATTAATAGTGCCCTGCTATGTCTTTCACACATGGAGCAACTGGGAAGAGCTTTTGGGGCCATCCAAAAATAAGATAGCCTAGAATAAATAATTCATATTTATTATAGTATACTGCATATGTTCTCCTCCACACATACAGGAGGACACGCAAACTTGTATGCAGGGGTATACAAGTTTGTAAATTAAAAGAAAAAGATTTATTGTAAAAAAATCTCAAGTCCTCGCAGTGGGAGCCGGTAGCCAGAACAGGGGGCCTTGTAAGTGTGCACCACAGCAAGGCAGGCATTAACAAAAATTATTACCCTTTTTGACTGTGTATTGGTTGAAAGGTGTGCAGCTGAGACTGTAACAAAGGAGGCATTGTGATTCCACAAGCCACTGTTACGGCAATTGGAACAGGCTCTAAAGGCAAGGAGGTAGATGTTACGAAAAAGGAGCAATGCTGCAGCTGAGTGCTCCAGATGGCTGGAAAGCCAAACAGGATGTTGATGTTATGGGACTGTACCGTGGGAACAAGGGACAGTCTATTCTGTGCACTGAGCACCGGATGTTAGCTCAGAGTGTCACATGACCCTGTACTGGAAGTACATGGGTGGAGTTATTCTCTCTCTGCTGTTGGTGTTGAGAGAGTGCAGACACGTTTTCTCTGTACTGCTGGAAAGACAGAAATAAAGGCATGTAAATACATTTCTGTCTGTCTCTCTCCCCTCCCTGGGAATGAGGGGGGGGGAGGGAAGGTGTGTTCTTCTCACGTCTGAGGAGGATCGCCGGGATCTCGCCTTGTCTTGCCGGGAGTCGCTGACGGGGGAGATCAACAAGGAATCCAAGCCGGGCACCTGGAGAGTGGCCAAATTCCTCTGACTGAAGGCTTGATTCCGACAAATGGTAGCAGAAGCCGCTGGTTATCTGATCCATGGGAATCAGCATGAGAGGTGAGAGGTTGATGGATCGTGTGCCATCCTCTGCACCAAGGAAAGAAGATAATGTCTGCATTGCAGCCAGAAGCTGAACAGACGGCTGGACACCGAGAGGGGGTGTTTTCCAAGCATCGGAGCCCCAAAAGGTATGCTGAATTTCGGGCTGAAAGTGCGAACGCAGATTGATTTGATTCTCTGGTTCACAGGAGCTGCGTTTGGAAAAACAGCTCTGAGAGTAAAGGCTTGCATACCAGAAATTCTTGTGGCTAGATAAGAAATCCTGTCTCAAGGAAGGTATGCACAGTTGCTAAGCAACGACAGTCAGTACAGTGGAAAGTTACTGACACGTGGGGCTGGCTCAGTGAGAGCCTGGGAAAGCGAAAGTTGTTTTGTCTTCGCTTCTTTGCAAGGACTGTGAGACAGCTTGCAGATTGCCTGCCAGAGAGGCAGTAAACACCCCGGAAAAGACTTTTGGATTTTACTGGCTCGAGAGTGAGAGCTGAGACTTGGATTCAAAGATGGATGCCAAGAAGGGGGGAGCCTTGCCTTACCCGCCTCCCCTGACTAATGACAATTATTCATCTTGGTCTGTAAAGATGAAGGCCCTGCTGCAGAATCAGAGGATTTTTGGGGTGATTGAGAACCCCATGCCTCAAGCACCAACGCGAGGTTGGGAATCACAGAATGTGAAAGCCAGGACGGCCATAATTCTGTGTGTCTCGGATGATCAACTTGTGCATATTCAGGATTTGGAATACGCGCGAGAGATTTGGGAGACGCTGCGTAGAACACATCAGAGGGATGCTGGTTCTTCAGCGTTGCTGTATTTTGAGAAGCTGACCAATCTGAGGCTTGCGCCTGATGGAGATGTTCAAGCGCACCTGACGGAAATGAAATATCTGCGTCAACAGATGGTGGACCGCAATTTCCGTCTACAGGAGGAAGTGTTTTGCTTCATGATGATAAACAGCCTAAATCGGACTTACAAAACCGTTGCCAGTCAGCTTGGTTCCCTTCCGGCGCAAGATTTGACCGCGGAGAGGGTGTCTGCCGTTGTTTTGAATGAACACGACAGGCTTGCTGCACTGGAGGTGAAGGACAGGGGGAGGGAGGAACGGAGTTCTAATTCCCCCACTGATGTTGCTACTGGAGAGACTGCTGTAGCTTTGAACGTTGTCCGATGTTACAATTGTGGACAGGCTGGGCATCTTCAGCGGAACTGCAAGAAGCCACGCCAGCCAAAAGAAGCTAAGGGCCGCTCAGCAAAGCCTGAGGCAGCAGGCAAAGGTCATACCAAGTTTTCGGTGAAACCTGCAAAGGCCCTGATGGCGAAAGGAACTACGCCAGATGTTGGAAACTCGTTTATAATCGATGCGGGCTGTTCTGTTCATATGTCCCCACACAGAGCGCTCTTTTCAACGTTTAAGAAGCAAAGCTTCGCTGTGAAACAAGCCAACGGTCAGGAGCTGGACGCGACCGGGATTGGAACTGTGTATCTTAAGAGTCTGAACCTGACTATACACAATGTTTACTTGGTTCCTGAATTGAAGTTCAATCTGCTGAGTGTTTCGCAGATTGCAAAGAAAGGACTGAAACTGTCCTATGATGCTGAGAGCTGCAAGATCTTCAAAGATGGAGAGTTGTATCTTTCTGCCAGAGAGAAAGATGGACTGTATTTGTTGACTTTTGAGCAAAGTGATTACATGGAATGTAATTCTGAGTCTAACTTGATTTCTCTTGCAGGTGTGACCAAAACGAGCGCCAAGAAGATGGCCAGGGTCGACAGAGCGTTTCAGCGAGTGTATGCTGATGTGATTGGTCCTCTAGAACCATCTAGAGGCAATGCAAGATTTTATCTTGTGTGTGTGGATCATTTCTCTAACTTTGTCTGGATTTATGTGTTGCAGAGGCCACAGGAAGCCTTAGAAAGGTTTCAGGAGTTTTGTGACAAGGTTAAAAATATGCATGATGCTAACATTGATTGTCTTTTGACAGATGAGAAGCAGATTTTTCTTTTACAGGATTTCCAGAGGTTCCTGCAGAAGAAGGGGATAAGACACAAGGTTGCTGTTTCAGCGGAAGCGTGGAACAGGGGTGTCTGTGTACGGGTGAACAAAGAATTGCAAAAGGGGATGAATGCGCAATTGCTTAGTTCACATCTGCCACATGAGTTCTGGGCGGAGTCCCTAATGTCGTTTTGTTATGTGTGGGTGAGAAAGGTTTCGAAAGAGTTGGGAAGTTCTCCTTTTGAGAAACTGTTCCATAGAAAACCTTCTGTTGCCCATTTCAAGGTTTTTGGGTCTCATGTGAGGACAGAAGCTCCAGGTGGAGTAAAGAATGCCAGAGGCATTTTTGTGGGATATGAAAAGGGTCTCTACAGAGTAATTTTGTCTGAATCTGGTCAGGTGATTCTCACAAAATTTCTAGAGAGTGCTCCTGAACAGGAGAGAGTGATAGTACACACATTTCCCACAGAGGACGATTCGGATGATGATGATGATTTTACAGAATACAATGGTACTGAGAGTGACAGTGATAGCTCAGAGAGCTCAGTTGTCACAGTCATTGAGAGGAAATCTCACACAATGGATAGACCTTCACAGGTGAAGGATGAACCACTGTTTACTATTGGAACTGGTTCTCCTAAGGGTCCTGAGACAGAACCAGTGAGCAGAGAGGATCAGCACCTTTTACGCAGGTCTGAGAGAGTCACAAAGGGTGAACCACCCAAAAGGTACTCAGAAGAGTTTGCTAACTTAGCTATTGCATGTGTTGCTGTTGTACACAACCGAGAACAGGTTGGAGCTGTGTCTAAGTCAGAGACAAAGACACAACAGAGAGTTGCTAGCCAAGGTAATGCAGATGCACTCATTCCTTGGAAGCCAGACAACCAGAGAGGTACACTGGGGAAACCAGTGGCGGGTAGTTCCAAGGGTGGAACTGAAACAACAGGGGAGTGTTATGTGTATAACAACTGTTTGTTTTCTTCTCTGGATCACGCTTTGCTTGCCGCAACACGCATTGATTCTTTTGGGGGAGGATGTTACGAAAAAGGAGCAATGCTGCAGCTGAGTGCTCCAGATGGCTGGAAAGCCAAACAGGATGTTGATGTTATGGGACTGTACCGTGGGAACAAGGGACAGTCTATTCTGTGCACTGAGCACCGGATGTTAGCTCAGAGTGTCACATGACCCTGTACTGGAAGTACATGGGTGGAGTTATTCTCTCTCTGCTGTTGGTGTTGAGAGAGTGCAGACACGTTTTCTCTGTACTGCTGGAAAGACAGAAATAAAGGCATGTAAATACATTTCTGTCTGTCTCTCTCCCCTCCCTGGGAATGAGGGGGGGGAGGAGGGAAGGTGTGTTCTTCTCACGTCTGAGGAGGATCGCCGGGATCTCGCCTTGTCTCGCCGGGAGTCGCTGACGGGGGAGATCAACAAGGAATCCAAGCCAGGCACCTGGAGAGTGGCCAAATTTCTCTGACTGAAGGCTTGATTCCGACAGTAGATACTCGTCCAGTTGTAAATAATTTCTTTATTTTCCAATAAATGCAAATCCCCCCAAATTGCCAAGTTTCATTCTGGCTTCAAAATAAAAACAATGCAAATATCTATCTATCTATCTATCTATCTATCTATCTATCTATCTATCTCAGAAGGTGGTGTGACAAGCACCTGGGAGCTTTCAGGGCTTGCAGAAGGTTGAGTTGGCTAGTAGAGGGCAGGGAGAAAGTCAGGGCCCTGCCAGACTGGCTTCCCCTGCGACACATACCTCCCCCCCCCCCCAATAACAACAAACCCACCGTAGGGCCTCACATGCTGTTGGCAATGATGTTGGCAAGTGCATGGCTCAGGAGCCTCTTGTGCTCATGAAGGGGCTGCAAGCCCACCAGAAGGCTGTAGTCCAGGCATAGGCAAACTTGGCCCCTGGCTGTTTTGGGACTACAATTCCCATCATCCCTAACCACTGGTCCTGTTAGCCAGGGATGATGGGAGTTGTAGGCCAAAAACATCTGGAGGGCCGAGTTTGCCTATGCCTGCTGTAGTCTATCATGCCGAAATCCTTCAGGAATTGTGTGTCCAGCTCCATCTGAGTCATCATCCAGGCACGCTGTGAAGCTGCATGGATGAGAGATGGGCATATTTGGCCAGTCAGGGGTGAAGAGCTTGCAAGATCCCCTGTACTGAGCAGAAAAGCAAACTCTTTGGCCTCCGAGATCTCTCCCAACTCTCAGCAGCCCTCACTGTGAGCCATACTAGAGGAATTTTGTCCTGCTTTTGCTGAGCTACAACACAGGAGCTCACCCCCAGGTGGCCATGATGTGGTAACCCTGGTGAAGCATTGCAGAGCAACTGAGAAAGCAGAATGATGTTTGTGTGGACAGTCCATTAGAAAGCTGTGTCAGCATCGTCCCTGAGCCAGTGCCACCAACTGGACTCATCCACTCAGCCCCGACTGGGCTAGGCGAGCTGGGTAGCACTTCCAGAGACCACCTTCTGCACAGGAACAGGTCAAAGTGCTGTGGACTCACAGCTTAGAGTTGTGAGCACCGGATTCACTTCCACAAGAAGACAGTCGTTGCACAGCAGAGTATAGCAGAGTATAGCAGAGTATAGCAGAGTATAAACAACTCGGAGAGCAGCTCTGTAGAATATCTTCTTTATTCTATCTACAACTATTATACAACTATATACAGAGCTTAATGAGGTCTAAGCATAAATGAATGCTGCACTACACTGAGTGTCTGCAGCTGCTCTTAGCAGCAACCTTATCTCTACACACGATCTGTAACACTCAGTCTCTCTCTCTCCGACACACTGACTGACTGACTCTTTGATGTGGTGCTGGAGCAGAATAAGTAGAGAGCAGAACACTGCCCCTCCTCTCTGGAGAATCAGCAGACTCATCAGGAGATTCTTGGATATGGGAGGGGTGAAATCTCCTCATCCTCCCCCATTTCCTCCGACCATTTCAAGAATCTTTAACATAACTGCAATTTACACACACACTCCAAAAGTTGTTCTCTGCTTACAACCTTGGTTTACATATGCAGGTATCTATCTCCCCCTTATCTATGACACTTTAACAATACCATTAAACAGTCACTGCAACCACTCTATGTCCATTAGGAAAGAGTTAAAACACAAACCTCAATCTGTAGTACACAAAATACACACTGTGAATACACAAATGAATAAGCAGCTTCTAGAAAAATCTTCATACACGTTTCTCTCTCTCAAATGCAAACTGATATTGTTAATTAGGCAGATTTGAACAAACCACTTTCAGTACTCAAACACATGCTTACTCCTTCAATCCTGATCCTTCAAATGTCAGGTAAGGAAATAAATAAAGCGTTTTGTGCTATTACTCTCAGCACACTTCATGCCTGGTTTAAAAACCCCACCAGAGTTGCTCGTGACCGTAGCCTTTGCAAACTCTTCAGAAAACCTTTTCGGTGGTACACCCTTGGTTGTTCTCTCGGATCTGCGCAGAACTCTCTGATCCTCTTGTTCTGGTGCTTCCTCCTCTTTGGGAGAATGGGGAGCTAAAGTATATGAAGCTGCTAAGTCTGAATCAGCGTCAGACTCACCTGAGGCTTTTGGGCTCTGATAATCTGTGCCATCACCTGGAACTACATTGGCATCAGAATTATCACCAACAACAACACTTGCCTCCCTCTTAACTGTCTTTGCCCCTTTTGCACCATCATCACAAATGGGACGGCACTGAAAAACGCCAACTCTGTCCCACTGTGGATTGTCGTCAATACTCCTGGTCAGCCTTATGGTTTTCGTGTCTGTGATCAGAACACGATAAGAACCTTTCTCGTACCCTAGGAAAACACCATGTTCTCCACGCTTGCTTGGTTTGTCACCCTGCAAGGTGTGCACCCAAACCTCCGACCCAAAAATTTTAAAATGCTTTACACATGGCTTTCTTTTGTGAAGCATCTCGTATGGGGTGCAATTTACAGCAGACTGGTACCTCCTGTTATACACGTGGCAGAAAAACGAAAGAGCTTCGGCCCAAAAGGGATTGGGCAGCCCCGAATCATGCAACAGTGTTCTGATTCCTTTCTGCAGGGTCTGGTTTACTCTCTCACATAAACCATTCTGCCAGGGTGATCTGGGCATGGCAGTCCTATGCTCAATGCCCTGTTCAGAAAGAAAAGCCTCAAACTCCTCTGAACAAAACTATCCACCCCTGTCAGTGAAAATACAACGTACATTCTCACTATGTACATTCCTGAGCCATTTACAAAACTGGCGAAACTTGGTAAAGGCTTCAGACTTTTTCTGCAACATATAGACCCATACATATCTAGAATAGGCATCTATCAACACCATAAAAAACCTTGAATTGCCTCTAGAGAGCGCTAGAGGCCCCACTAAGTCTGCATGAATGACTTCGTATGGTTTCTTGGCCTCTCTCCCAGATTCTGTACCTTTGGGAGCTTGCCTTGCCTTACTCTCAGCACAAGAAACACATTTCATGTGGTAGGGACATTTTTTCAACTTCATACCCTGAACCATATCAGGCATTTTTGCCACAGCCTGGAAATTCAAATGACCATAAACACGGTGGTAATAATGAATACATTGGTCATGCAACTTCTCATTCTTATCAACAGACAAATTGCAACATTCTTTCTCAGTTGCTTCTGCAGTTGTACCTGTAACAAAAGGCAATTGGTACAAACCATTAACACAGTTGAGATATAAAATGAGCTTTCCATCTCGACGAATTTCACAATGAGATTTAGCAAAAACCACCTTAAAACCCTGACGATCAAGCTGGGAAACACTCAACAAATTGTCCCGAATATCAGGCGCATACAGGACATTCTTAATAGTTGCATTCAGGCTCTTTAAGAACACAGTTCCCTGAGCCAAACTCGTGAGAACAGTCCCATCTGCTTGATGAATTGCTTTCTCTTGCTTCTCAAGCTGAACAAAGAGACTTTCATCTTTGGCCACGTGGTTGGAACAGCCAGAGTCGATCACAAAGAAACTCCGCCCACGTTGATTGGAGCAGCAAGAGATCAAAGCCTTTGAAGTAGCAGGTGCTTGGGGATTTCGTCCTCCTCCCCCTCTGCCTCTGAAGTTTCCCTTCTTCTTTGAAGATTTCTTGCAGTGGAAACTCAAATGGCCTTGTGCTCCACACGAAAAACACCGCTTCAATTTCAAAGCTTTAACAGCAGCAGTTTCACTTTCACTTTCCCCTGCTGAAGATTCAGGCACATTTTCAAGCACATTTTTAACAGCACAGTCCTGGCTTTCTCTAACAGCCTGTCTGCGATCCCACTCATTCAAGAGCACGCTAGACACATAATCTTCTGTTAGCCGGTCTGAAGGCATTGTAGAAATCTGGGCAGCTACTCCATCGTAAGACTCATCTAGGCTATTTATCATCAGCATTGCAAACACAGCCTCTGAAATAGCCAGGTCTCGCTGAACAAGGTCCTGTCTGAGACGCTTTAACTGAGATAGATGGCTAGGCAAATCGCCACATTTCTCCAACTGCAGCCTGCACAGCTTCTTGAAGAAAATTACACTGGAACCAGCATTCTGTCTCAAATGCATATCTCTCAACTTATGCCAAACAGCTCGTGCAGTCTCTTGACCCTCTAAGTTTACCAACAAGTGGTCTGCAACACTCAAAACAATTGTCCCTTGGGCTCTCATGTCTGCAGCATGCCACTCAGGCCATTCTTCTGCATCCTCATCGGGAGGGTCATCTTCTATAGTGTGAAATAGCTTTTCCCTCTGTAAAGGCGCTTTCATCTTGACCTGCCAAACTGCATAGGTCTCAGGCGTGAGGAGAGGAAAGGACAGAGCCATCTGGCCAGAATGTGCACAGGCCATGTCTGCTATTACTTAGAGCAAGACACTTCCCTCGTGCAACACAGATAAAGCATTGGACTCCTTCAGCCACTCTCTCTCCCACTCAGAGCGCAATTAACAGGCAAACAGGGATGCTATCTTCTTCTCTTTGGCAGTCAGCAACATACCTCCATAACTCAAGCAGCAGCAACAGCAACAGCGGAGCTTGAACACTCTGCTCCAAAACAGCTCTGCTTCTGGGCACCGCAAATCAGTCCAGCATGCAGCGTCCGTTCCGCCGTCCAGCAATCAGCAACAGAACCCTCTGGCGACTGGGACGACTGGGACGACTGGTACAACTGGAACAACGACTGGTCAGACGACTGGAACAACGACTAGGCCCATAACCGATGTCAGCATCGCCCCTGAGCCAGTGCCACCAACTGGACTCATCCACTCAGCCCCGACTGGGCTAGGCGAGCTGGGTAGCACTTCCAGAGACCACCTTCTGCACAGGAACAGGTCAAAGTGCTGTGGACTCACAGCTTAGAGTTGTGAGCACCGGATTCACTTCCACAAGAAGACAGTCGTTGCACAGCAGAGTATAGCAGAGTATAGCAGAGTATAGCAGAGTATAAACAACTCGGAGAGCAGCTCTGTAGAATATCTTCTTTATTCTATCTACAACTATTATACAACTATATACAGAGCTTAATGAGGTCTAAGCATAAATGAATGCTGCACTACACTGAGTGTCTGCAGCTGCTCTTAGCAGCAACCTTATCTCTACACACGATCTGTAACACTCAGTCTCTCTCTCTCCGACACACTGACTGACTGACTCACTCTTTGATGTGGTGCTGGAGCAGAATAAGTAGAGAGCAGAACACTGCCCCTCCTCTCTGGAGAATCAGCAGACTCATCAGGAGATTCTTGGATATGGGAGGGGTGAAATCTCCTCAAGCTGCACTATTATTGCATCGATAGCACATTGCAGAATACGGCCCCCCTCCACGCAAAAACATCCATCTGGAGGGACAGTAGCTTTCATTTCGGAGGTTGTGGTTTTACATCTTCCTATTTATTTATTTATTTATTCAAAATTATTTGTTTATTTCATAAAATTTATACACTACCAGATGGTAAGAAACATCAAAGCCGTTTACAGAAAGATAAAACCATAAAATCAGGAAAAACCTACAGTACATTAAACGCTGAAGAATTGAATACCAGAATAGATCAGAACTCACTCCCAAGGTAAGGGGAAGAGACATGGCTAAGATGGCAGGACAGCTTACTCTATGATGTTAACCCCTTCATGCACTAATTAGACTGAAGCATGTTGGTTATATGAGACTGGTTATCCCACACAACATGCTCTCACGCAACCCATGCCCTCCAACTGAAACCCCATTTCCTGGACAGTATCAACATTGTGTTTTGTGCCTGTGAACTGCACAGTGAATATTTTTATTAGAAAAGAAAACAGCCCGGTGTTTCAGCTTCTCAAACTTGTTTTATTCAGTGCGCTGCTACAGCTTGTCACAAAGCCAGTCTGACTTCACCAAATGCAATGGCAGAGTGACCATTCAGCCCGTGTTCTGCTTCGCTGTGAAATGCCGTGTGTTCCTCAACCCAGAGAACCTCTCGTTCAACGTCAAGCTGGTCTAAGGAAGAAAAGCATAAGAGTTAGTCTTGAATCCCCACACACATGTGCTGGGAGATGCCTGCACACCGCACATGTAAAGCACATCTCCTCCCACCCACACCCAAAAAGTCCTGGGAACAATGGTTTGTTAAGGGTGCTGGGAATCGTAGCACTGTGAAAGGAAAACTAAGGTTCTTAGGATTCTTTGGAGGGGGTGGAATGTTGAATACACAGCAGCCACATGGATGGACGGACGGACACACACACACACACACACACACACCCCAGCATAGCTTCAACTTTTAGCACAAAAAGTCTTCGGCCAGATGTCATGCAACCCTTTGGCAGGGGCAACTTATCATTTTATTGATTTTCCATAACAGACAATTAAAAAGGCAGACAATCTGTCAAAGGAGTGTTGCCATTTAAACTGCTGGTGTGACGTAGGAACCCAAACAAAGAAAAGGAACAAACTACCCAGAGTCTGCTTCCGATTGCCCTTGTTCTCCACCTCCCTCTATCCTAACCAGCAGCAAACATGAATTCAGATTTGAAAGCCTTGTTATCACCTCATTCCCTTCAATTAGCCAGCTGCTCTGGCAGATGACATCAGTTCCTTCCCGCTCCCAATATTCCTGCTCCTAACCTGGTTAGCCATAGCCCAGAAGCTGAATCTCAGGGGAACGCCTTTGGGCTGGGAAGGGCTCATCTTTTCTGGGCCTCTTCTCCTCCTCAGGAAGGGGTGCTTGGCTCCTGGCCTGTAAAATGCACGCAAAATGTAAAGATGCCTTCTTTCCACGGAGTCAAGGAAGAAGGGTGGAATTTGTTATACCTCCAAACCTTCCCGCATCACCTCCAACTTCCTCAGGGATGAAACAGCTACGAAAAATGAAACATCCCACCTGGGCACGGTTTCTGAGAGAGCAACAGCAGAAGTTTTGTACTTCGAGGGCAGAAGACCCAGACTCAGGCAAGATGAGCATTTGCCCAGTGGATTCTAGCCGGTCCATGAGGGCAGACGGGATGGCTGCAGTGGCTGCCAGCCCCTTCCCACTCTATCTCAGATACAGAACACATTGGTTCTGCAACTCCTTGGCTCTGGCACCACCTACTGTTGGCCTCCTTGCGTTCCACCCTACCAGTCCCAATGAGCACCATCCACCCCTGCATTGGTCCAGAGGCGCAGAGCAGTAGTTAGGTGATCTTGCGCCCCGGCAGAACCGTCCAGATTGCGCCCCCTAGCCACGGACAAGTTAGCTCTTCTTTCTGTCTCTCCTCCAACCTTCCCCCCCATTCAATTAACTCTGGAAGTACAAGTATCGAAAAGTAAAATGTTAGAGGTTTCCCCCCACCCCATAGCAATATAATTTGATTCAGCTACCTGTTCAGTCTACTCCTGGCTCCTTGTTATATTAATACTGCATCAGAAACCTCCCAAGCAGATATCCAAAGTTCTTTGGCATTTCTCCAGTTGTTAATGAGATGTCTCTTCTAGTCCAGGGGAGTCTTTTGATCTTCTTCCAGGAAATCAAGAGTCGAAAGCCTTGATTTTCCCTTATTTCCCCCCAGTAATTTCCACACAGTCATTATTAGAGTTATTAAAACCTTATTATATCAACAAATGCAAATTCTCCCTTGCTTTCCTGGTGACCTTCAGCTTAAACACAAACTGCTCTGGAGTGAGAAAAATCCATCACACTCAAAAAGCCCAGCTGGAGAGACCTGGAAGTGTGCGGGGAAGAGCAATTTTGTAGTGGGTTTGTTGCACAGGAACACCAAGTTCACTAACTGGCTGGTTCAGATTGAATCTCATTCTAAAATAGTGCAATGGTGTGTGTTTCAGCCAGCCATCCGACTACTGCAACTATTCCCTGGGTGCAACCACACTGTCCTGTCTGTGTGTTTGGAAGGGAATGGGAGCTATGCTCCTCCCGAGACACTCCACTCCTTCTTCCTTAGCTGTGTTGCTCAACAATTGAGGCAACCTTCACAGTTCTGGGATGCCGAGGAAGTGAAGCAATAGTCACGTTCATCTGTACTGGCTCAGTATGACCTATTCTGACAGATGCTGCTTTTCATATTCATGCCCAAGAGCCTTTCCGCTCCAGAGATCTGGGGCTGAACCTGGGATCTGCACGCCAAGGCTGGAGTAAGAAAGAGCCCTTGCCAGCTGGCCACGTTGGGCGCCTGCCTGGAGAGTGGAACCCGGGGGTTCGAGGGACATCGTGCTGCTCCTGGCAATCCCCACCCAACCTGACGTCCTCCTCCACCTGAATCCCGCTTCCCCTGGGAAGCACTTCCCATTCTGTAGCGGCTGGGGGGGGTATCGCTCCCCACCCCCCTTTCCAGATCCCATTCTCCTCGTTCATCTTCTTCTTGCCTCGGGTGTTTTCCTGAGTGTATCTTCACAACAACCCTCTGTGAGGGAGGCTAAGCTGGCCCAAGGACTGGCCCAAGGTAGCTCAGCCAAGTTGCCAAGGCCAGCATTTAAGACCACGTACCCTTTCCCCTCTGATGAGAAAGCCGGGATGAGTCATGCTAGCAGCCTGTGGCTGGCCTTGATGGGCTTTGTGGCAGACCAGCCCCTCTGCAAGCAGTCCACCTCTGAACCGAGGAAGCGCAACAGGAGAGACAAAGCCCAGCACTTTTCTCATGGGACAGAAGCACACGGCTGTTGAGATTTCAGTTCCCACAAGCTGCCAGGAAGCAGCAAGAGCAACAAGGTTGTTTACATCAGGTGATGTAGTTGACCATGTGACAGGAAGTCTGAGTAAGTTCTCAGACAGTCCTGACTGTAACCTGGGTGGAGTTACAGTTACTCCTTCCGCTTCTGGACTACAGCAGTGATGAGTCGAAGACTCTGAAGCTGGGCTGCTTAAGACGTGCAGTAATGTGTGTGTTTGTATATGCAGTTTTAATAAAGTAGCTTGAAGTCTACGAACTGCTCTCTTTCTTTTGATGCATTGCCAGGAGGAAGTTAGTGTGCTTTTCTCAAAAGGGAGAAGTCACTTGTTCATCGGTCTCTCTGGACTGAGGAGAAATTCCCGGGTTCCAGCCAGAGAGTTAACACTGGATTAATCGGCCTGGAGTGTCTGGGAGGCTGGCAATGCTCCCGGGCGGGTGTTATTCCAACAACGACTTCCCCCTCCCACTTGCCACCCACCCCGGTCTTTCTCCGGTGGCTCAGTTTAGTGCGCCAAGCGGCTCATCCCAGGTGGGAATTCGGGTGGCACTGCTTGCAGAAGGAGAAGTGGCTGATGCTGGCGGAAACTCCCATTGTTCTTCTCAGGTAGGACTTCTGGGATCCAGATGAACGTTTTACCAAAAAGTATGGCTTGACTACTGATTTCCCATTTAAAGGATGACAAAAAGACTTAAGTTTGTAGGACATGTGAAAAAAACCACGAATTACATTTAAAGTTCTGCGAGATGCAAAGGAAAGCTTGTGTTTTAAACTTGTATTTTACAGCATGTTGCTTGGTGCGGTTAACGGAATGGGGGATATTGAGAAAGAAGAGGCTTGGAATTATAAGGTTAGGATTTAAGGTAAGGTTACCAGATTTTATTCCAAAGAATCCGGGGACACTTCCCCCTCCCCCCAAAAGAGAAAAAAAAATTATTTTTTAAAAATCCTTTTTTTAAAAAAATAAGAAGTAATATCTTCTCTTCTTTTTTTTTAAAATAAATTTTATTGGAGTTTTACAAAAGAGAAAAATAAAAATTCACAGAATAGAAAACCATAGATAAAAATAAACATTACAAAAAAGAAAACACAAAAAATACACACAAAAAAACAGCTAATTAAGAAAAACGAAGTTTGAAAAAAGAAATAAAACAAATCCATTTTTCCCAGTATCCTCAAATTCATGTGCTTATGTTCTTGACCTCCTCACACCTCCCCCCTTTTGTGTTCCCATTTACATACTTAATTCAGCAAATTCTTACCCTTTTTCAAATATTTTAACCTTATACCATTACATATTATGCGTCGATATTTTCAACCATTTATCAATACATTTTTTACATAATCTTATTAACTTTTGTCACTAATTACCACTTATTGCCAATCCAAGCATAATATTAACATTCATTAATTTTACAGTATTTCTGAAGATAGTCTTTAAATTTCTTCCAGTCTTCTTCCACCAACTCTTCTCCCAGGTCTCGGATTCTGCCAGTCATTTCCGCCAATTCCATATAATCCATCAGCTTCATCTGCCACTCTTCCAGGGTGGGTAGCTCTTGTGTCTTCCAATACTTTGCGATGAGAATTCTTGCTGCTGTTGTTGCATACATAAAGAAAGTTCTGTCCTTCTTTGGCACCAATTGGCCGACCATGCCCAAGAGAAAGGCCTCTGGCTTCTTAAGGAATGTATATTTAAATATTTTTTTCATTTCGTTATAAATCGTCTCCCAGAAAGCCTTAATCTTTGAGCACGTCCACCAAAGGTGAAAGAATGTTCCTTCATTTTCTTTACACTTCCAACATTTATTGTCGGGCAAATGATAGATTTTTGCAAGCTTGACTGGTGTCATGTACCACCTGTATATCATTTTCATAATATTCTCTCTTAGGGCATTACATGCCGTAAATTTCATACGTGTGGTCCACAACTGTTCCCAGTCAGCAAACATGATGTTATGACCAACATCTTGTGCCCATTTAATCATAGCAGATTTAACTGTTTCATCCTGCGTGTTCCATTTTAGCAGCAAGTTATACATTCTTGAAAGTGTTTTAGTTTTGGGTTCTAACAATTCAGTTTCCAATTTTGATTTTTCCACCTGGAAACCTATTTTTTTATCCAAATTATAGGCCTCTCTTATTTGAAAATAGTGCAACCAATCTCGCACCTTGTCTTTTAATTTCTCAAAACTCTGCAATTTCAATTTATCTCCTTCTTGTTCCAATATTTCCCAATATTTCGGCCATTTGGCCTCCATATTGGACTTTTTCAGTGCCTTTGCTTCCATTGGTGACAACCACCTTGGGGTTTCATTCTCCAGTAAGTCTTTATATCTTAGCCAGACATTAAACAATGCTTTCCTGACAATATGGTTTTTGAATGCTTTATGAGTTTTGACCTTGTCGTACCACAAATATGCATGCCACCCAAAAACATTATTAAAACCTTCTAAATCCAAAATGTCTGTGTTCTCAAGAAGCAGCCATTCTTTCAGCCAACAAAATGCGGCCGATTCATAATAAAGTTTCAGGTCTGGCAGGGCAAATCCACCTCTTTCTTTAGCATCAGTTAGTATTTTAAATTTTATTCTGGGCTTCTTGCCCTGCCAGACAAATCTAGAGATATCTTTCTGCCACTTCTTGAAGCAGTCCATCCTGTCCAAAATTTGCAGAGATTGAAATAAAAATAACATCTTTGGCAATACATTCATCTTAATAGCCGCAATTCTGTCCAATATCTTCTCTTCTGGCTCTCCTCTGTCGCATGGCCTTCCTCTGGGCCCCAGCCTGATCTCTTGGAGTGCTATCTGCCATGGAGTAGGCTTGGGTCGGGCCTGGGCTCGGCCCCGTGTCCTTGCCCTCCTGGTGCTCTCCTACCTCTCTTCCTCAGCGGCAGCAGCGCGGCGAGGTCGCGGCTCCCCTCTTTTTTCTCCTTCCTCTTTCTCTCTCTTCCTTCTCCTTCTCCTTTCCTCCTTCCCCCTGGGTTGGCTTCGGGGTTTTTACTGGCCCTGGAGTGCCGCTGGGCAGTTGGCCACGTGGCCGGGCGCTCTCGCTCCCGCCTCGATTTGGGTCCTGGGGGTGTCTGTCAGCGGTTCCCCCAGTTGACGCGCTGGGCATCCCTGGTTCCCCCTCGGCAGTGGTAGCGGTAGCGGCAGTCTCAGCAGCCTGGAGCCAGCCTGGTAGTGCACTTGGCTCCGGCTGGCTTCAGGAGCTGCTCATTGCCGTGGCACCCGCCATTTTGCCTCGCCGGAAGTCCCCATATGATGTGTCTTGTGCCGTTGAACCAATCACGCAACATTCCTTCCCTACTAATAAATCTACAACACTTAAAATATAAATCTGGGGACCTTATATGAAAATAGGGGACATTCCGGGGACGGATTTTGTCGGGGACAGATTTGTAAATCCGGGGACTGTCCCCGGGAGACGGGGACATCTGGTAATCATTCTGTAATAGGGCTTCTCCTGCCTTTGCCAGTATGTTAGCCTTCTCAGCTTCGTTAAAGAGGGCGTTCAGAAGCACTTGTACGTCTGGCCATATGGGATTGTGAGTGGAGAAGATGGCGCAGTCTGGATGAGTCCCTCTGTCTTGCTCTTTGGTCACTGTGACCGAGCACCATTTTGGGCCAATCAGGATCTATGGGGAAGGGGATCAATCCAGACGTTGTGGAGGGAACGGTAAGAGAAGCTTGGTCAAGAGACTGGCTCATGTCTGAAGGAGGCCTGAATGCATCCTTGGCGAAGCCCAGGGCAGGGCAGGAAGGCAGCATTGCCCAGCGGGAAGGCATTCGGAGGCAAATCATCAGCAAGGAGCAGAAAATCCCCTCCCGTCCCATCAAGAAGACTGAAGAATCTCTAGTCGGCATTCAGGTGAGTTCAGCATCCCAGGTCTCTGGGGTGTTCCTGTCCATTACAAACCTGACTCGAGGCTCCGTCAACTGAGCCCCTACACTCCTTGCATACATGAAAGGGGCACAGAAAGGATGGGAGGCAGCCTTTTCCTGGAGCCTTGGGCTGCTTCTGCTACCGTCTTACCTGCAGCAGTTCACTCGCTGGCTGCTGACCCTTTTCCTCAATCACCTGGATGATCCTCTCAAGAGAGGAGAGTTTCCTGCAGAGTCTAGCCAGCTGCTCATCCCTTCTCCCTGCAATCTCCTTCACCACCTCTTCCACATGATTCAGCAAACGCTTTTCTTCTTCTTCCAGGAACTAGTGCAGTTGTCTGAACTTCTCCACAGTCTTCAGCCTCTCCGTTTCTGTTAATTTCTTCAAGAAAAGAGGAGGTCTGAGTGAGGAAGATGGTCAGCCTTCAAAGCATCAGCAAGAGGATTATGATTTGAATTGAACTGCTTCCACCCTCTCAGCTCACAAGTCCTCAGGCTTCTCCTTGACTGCTTTTCACATAATAAACAACAATGGGAAATAAACTCCATTTAGCTGCATTCAAAGGTGAACTTACCTAATTCGCAATTCTTGGAAAAATATGGAGACCAAAACAGCAATCTTTTGAAATTCACACCTCTGAATTTTTCAAGGTTGACCCAGCCAGGTAATGTTCACAAAAATGTATTTATGAGGTTAAAGCATGTATCAAAATATTTATACGAGAAGGTAGCCACCCTAGCATTTGATTCATTTTCAGAATAATAAATAAATAACAAACCGATATGGAAAAAGGAGAAATGGGGAGAAGTTGAAATGGGCAGATTTCCCCATCCCTCCTCAGTCCTGACTTGCTTCTTGAAGTGCTTGTTCCCTCACTAGTGACAATAGTGACATTTACAAGGAGGTCTTTGCTTTCCTTGTCCAGGTCTGCTTGATAGGCCAGAATTTCCCCTCTCTCTTTCCTCCGAATCTCCAGGCGGCGACAGATCTCTCCCTGACAAGAAAAGGGAAAACTCAGCTTTGATTGAGACACAAAGAGAGGAGATGAATATTATACTGGCTTATTGGGTCCAGTGGCCTTGCAATAATAGCAAAGTAATTTACTGGAGGAAATAAAAGTACAGAGGTTTTCAACCTTTTGGGATCCACGGCTCCCTGGACCAACTCCCTTCTTTCTGCAGCACCCCTGTGGGGCTCAGGAGACCAGTTAGGTCCCCCCTTGCTTGCCGAGCTTGCCTCCCCTCCCCCTTTCTCGAACACCCTCCCTTGCGGAGTGCTCTCTCAGCCTCCTCTCCTCTCCCCTCTCCTTAGGAGTCCTCCTCTTGGTCTCTGAGCTGCCCCCGCTGCCCCCCAGGGGCCTGGGACTTGCCTGTCCATTCCCAACAGCAAGGGCCCCTCGCCAGTTTGCTTGCTTACTCTGAGGCCGCCTCAGCTCCTGGCAGCCCACACCGCCTGGCCAGCCCCAGAGGCACCATTCGCCTGCGGAGCTTGTAGCCAGGGCTGCTGAAACAAACAGCTCGGCAAGCCGAGGAGGGAGGGAAGGAAAGAGGGACAGAGGCCAGTGTCTCCCGCGGCACCCCTGACCATCATTCAAGGCACCCCAGCTGCCACAGCACACTGCTTGAAAACCACTGCAGAACTGGGATGGAAAAGTTTTTTAGTCCAACTAACTGGTCTGGAGAAGAGGAAAGGCAGCCATGCTTGCTCCTTTGTCTTCTCCGAGGAGACTTCCAGCCTGACTTCTCATCTTGAGGCCCCAGCGAGAAGTGGGAAGAGGAGGAGGAGGAGGAGGAGGAGGAAGCATCCCCAGAAGAAGTGTGCTCCCCACCAGTAGGTGCTTCCACCCCCCACTCCTAAATCTGCTTCCAACAGATACTTGGGGGGGGGGATTCTGCACCATCTGGTCAATTCCTGGTGTTAGGAGAATTAGAAGGTCTAAGATATAAACACATACATAAATACCGTAAGTAGTTATCATCACAAAAGAATATCCAGGTAAACCCAGCAACAGGTTTCCTGCCAGACAGGATTCTGTTGTAGACCACCCTTTCTGTAATGTATGTATGATGTATGTGTTGGGATTTCAGCCCCCACCAGTTGCCACGCTGGCAGGAAACAGCAGATGCTGTTTACATCATGTGAGGTGGCACAGCGTGAGAAAGGAAGTGAGATTCTGTTCTCAGCGTGACTCTCACTGTGTGCTGGGACGAGAAGTCTCTTCCACTCTCTTCCACTCTCAGGAGAGAGCTGGGTGTGTGGCAAAACCGAGGGCTTGACTGCTCAAACATGCAGTCCTTTGTGTTTGTTGTTTTGCAGTAAATAAATGTAGTAATGAGACTACAAGACTGCCTTTTCCCTTCTAATGTTTGCAAGGGAAACTGGTATGCTTTTCTTATAAAAGAGAAGCTGCCTAATGACCGGTCACCTGGACTGAGAGGAAGATTCCTGAACGGCAGCCAGGGAGTGACCATCGGAATGTTTCGCTTTTCAAGTGCACTGGGAGGCTGGCACAGCTCCTGGGCTGGCGACATTTCAACAGTATGGAGGGGTGGTATTGGGCTCCAGGGTGGGCAATTTCAAATGTCTATATAACGACCTGCGTGCATGGTTCGGGGTCTCCTCCTCCCTTCTGCGTGGGGGGGGGGGTGAGCGCCCTGTTGCAACATTTAATAAAGATCTGGCTTACTAGCTGCTTTGCTTCTCAATATTCTCTGGTTGGAATATTTCCGAAGAAAACCGTCTGTATTAAAAAAGCCTAAAAACACTTGGAAATTCATAGGAAATCACTGGTTTCACCGATTCTCTTCATTCCACTGCCAGTCTGCTTCGTTGGCCAAGGACTTGGGAACCCCTCGGTCCCCGCCAGAATTCCCCAAGCGGGAGGTCACGTACTCACAGGAAGGTACTTTACCCGTAGGTGACAATCGCTGGGCAAAAGCTCTCCTCCGGACTTACCCAGGCGGCAGACTATGCAAACCAAAGTTCTATTGTCCTCTTGCAGTAGGTGCTTAGAATGTACTTCCCAAGACATATCCTGTATTTGCATGTTACCCCAACACATTCCTCCTATGTTAATCATGTATAACCCTCCCCTTTTCTGATGGAGTGGTGATGTTTAGCGAACTGTCTGCTGGGATAAGATAGGAACTTTTAAAAGTCCTTGTCATGCCGCTCTCGGGGTTCAATTCCTCTTTGAACCTGTTGCGCAATAAACTTTGGTCTACGCTATTTGCTCCTGTTGGTGGCTGGACTCCTTCTTTGTTCCGCAGGGACCCACGGGCTCCAAGCAGCCTCCCACCTGGATTTTTCCGTAACAACAGAAACTAGACTAACCCTCTTGAGAGAAGAAAGGTGGCTTTTGC
The DNA here is from genome assembly GCF_964270895.1 of Podarcis filfolensis. Taxonomy (NCBI): domain Eukaryota; kingdom Metazoa; phylum Chordata; class Lepidosauria; order Squamata; family Lacertidae; genus Podarcis; species Podarcis filfolensis. The sequence goes on along the minus strand of NC_139619.1, from coordinate 31,879,266 downwards.
TCCCACTGCAATGTTGTAATCTAAATAAGCACATCTTCCTACAAGTGAATAGTAGCCACCTATCTGGGGGGAAATAAAGTGGTAAGCTGAGAGACATTGTTACGGTGGAGAGCAAATCTGTTTTCAACAATCCTAACATCCAGAGAAAAACCAGATGGCAGCTTTTTTTTACTGTGTCCACAGAACTCAATGAAAGCCAACCAATGGTTTGGGTCAGGTTAAGTAGAAGCATGTTGAAATCTGCAGAAGGCACAAATTTCAGCGGCAGTAAATCAGAAAGTAAATCAGAAAGTAAATCAGAAAGATTTACAGTAAAGATTTGCAGTAAATCAGAAAGAAAGTCCTTAAACAGCTGAAGAGAATGGGATAAACTTCAACTGAGCATCCAAGTATTAACATCCTGACGGTAAGGACCTTACCCAACCCTAGTCAGATGTAAACACCATTTTAAAGTATGGCTTGATGAGCTAAAAGATGAATAGGAGTACCCATTCAGAAGCACATCATATTGGAAACAATGCAGTTCAGTACTAACACTCAGATATGCACCAGGGTCTTGGGCAGAGAAAGGCTCCTACCTACATTGAGCTGCTAACTGCAGGTGCTAGGTGTTGGGATACTGCCAGGGAGACAAAGGCCATCACTGCCTCCACGTCGACTCCGGACGTCCACCGATCTCCTGTAGATACTCAGTTTCAGCAATTAGCGACACGAGGTCCAGAAATGGATTGCCACATTCCTGAGCTCATGCACACTCTATTAGCAGATAATGCACACAGCGAAAGATGCACAGCAGGAGAGCATATTTACAAGTTTAATTCAGCGTTGATCAGAACAAAAAAACATGACTGCCTGCTTCAGTGTCTTCGACACCAAGAGAGAAACGAAAGCAACAGAAAACATAAACATCCTGTGAACAGGAAATGCGCAGGCTGTGACACAAACATCCTGCTCCCTTTTAAGGTGGAATGGAAATATCCTAGCACTAGGGACTGCACCTGGGACCTTCTGCATGCAATGCAGGTGCTGACACACTGAGGCTATGGCGCCTCCACAAAACCTTCAGTTATGGGCAGGAGGCACTACTCGGCAACATTATATCCCACCCTTCCTCCCAAAGGAGTCCGGGGCAGCGAACACACAACAGTTAAACAACCAAAACATCCAAAAACAATTCCTACACAGAAGCAGACTAAGAAAAATCTCTACTTAGAAGGCTTCTTGAAAGAGGAAGAGGAAGTAGGCATTGAAAGGATAGCAGAGAAGGGACCCCCGATAAGATGGTACCTACAGGAAGCCGTCATCTGCAGAGCAGAGCCTTCAATTGGGTATATAAGGGGTGATATGATCTTTCAGGTACCTTAGCCTCAACCAGTACCTCGAACTATCAATCAATCTCCTCAGTCTCCTTTATGCTTCTGATGAAATAGGCTATGCCTGCATAGGTTTTTGTTATGTTGTCCTAAAATGCCACTACTCTTTTGTCTCTTCCTTCTGAAGGATCCCGGTGAACAAGCAAAAAGCCCTTGAAACACACACACACACACACACACACACACACACACACACGAGGACAAGACAAGACAGGGCTGTGCACCACAAACCATCCCAAAATAAGCCTCCATTCCCCATCAATCAATATTGGGCTAAAAGCTATAGAACACAAAGCTAAATGCACCTAAAAACTGGTTTTGAAATAGCCTTGGTCTTGCCTAGTCCCCCAGCCTTGTGAGTTTGGGAGTTAGTCTGCAAGGGTGAAAATCTAATGGAGGATTCCATTGTTGAATTAACCAAGCAAGGGTCATAGTTGCCACCTATGTACCTTGTGGTTGCTCTGTGCCAGAGGGCAAATGAGGGTGGGCCTCCTCCCTCGCCTGGCTGGGAATGAGAAAGGAAAAGGTCAGAGTTGTGTGAGAGAGCTGGGCTGGAAGTTGGCAGAAGTCACAGAGAGAGAGCCATGCCTGATTGCTTCTTGATTCGAAGGCTGTAACTGGAAGAAGCAAGACCTTCTGGGGCGTTAATGCTGTGAGCCTCTCCATCTTAGACTCAGGTTGTATATGTGTGTGAATAAACTATATATCATAAAGACACCACAGTCTCCGCTGAGCCTCATTCCAAGGAAACTTGCTGTAACAACCTCACTAATGCAGCCCCTTCAGTGATTTATTCTAGTTCCCCTTTCCATGCCGTACCATACAAGGCTTTGCCAGTATTTTCAGGGTCATCTTCCACCACAAGTTAGGGTTGCCATATGTCTGGGGGAACCTGGACATGTCCTCTTTTTGGGGACCAACATGCCTATCTGGGCGATTTTTTACATTTTAAAGGAAATGTCCAGGTTGAGGGGGAGTTGTTGGGGTCTCGGGCTCAGGTGGCTCGGGATTGGGCTGCTCTGCCCGTCATGGCCCCTGCCAGCCCGAGCTGGGGAAAGGGGCATGGCAGTGGCGACCCCGCACACCTCTTTTCCCAGCTCGGGCTTGCAGTGCCTCAGGCTGTCCTCTTTTTTTGCTCTTCAATATATTATTTAATTATTTATTACTTATTGAATTTATATACCACCCTATACCTGCAGGTCTCAGGGTGTTTCACAAAGTAAAATGAAAATATAAAACAAATAAATAAATACAGTTGTACCCTCATTTTCAAACAGCTTAGTTCTTGAACGTTTTGGCTCCCGGAACTGTTTCCATTCAACTTCCAAGGTACGACTGTAATCAAAATAAAAACAACCATGCAGTAACCCACAATTGGATGGCCAAATTGGGTTCTGGAATTATGGAGTGATGAAAAACTTATCGCATTCCACTTTCTCTATACTATGCGTGTACCCCTGACCGTGTCCTCCCTTACTCATTTCCCCCCTAAACTAGAAAGCCCCAAATGTTTTAGCTTCTCATCTGGGAGTTGCTCCAGCCCCTTGATAATTTTGGTTACCCTCTGCTGAACATTCCTGCTCCCCCCCCCCCAAGCTCTGCCTTCAACTGCAAACGTGGCAGACAATGCCTTCCCTGCAGTTGCACTGCCAAAAAAGTTCAGTTTTACTTTTAAGGACAGAAAATTCTCCTGCAGGCCATCTGTGCTAAAGAGAGGGTGCAGATATAAGTCTCCTTGTTTTGGACCACCCAATTTGCATAAAAATAAGACAAGATTAAAAGTGTTGAGTTTTCCCCACCCCATGGAAAAGGAGCAAATGAAAAATCCTCTCCTGAGCTGTGGCTGCTACTTCCTGAGCATGAGAGATGAAAAGGGCCTGTATGGATTTGGCAAAGTCAGCATTCACAGTTCGAGAATCACACTTGGCTCATGACCAAGGGTGTCAAAAAATAGCAAAAGCCAAACTTTTGGCTCAGAGTTGAAATGCTGACGTTCCTCTTCTCTATGGCCTGCTGGTCAGCGGATGCCTTGACAAAGACCTGGTTGTCTAACTTTAGACCTTTCGCCTACACCTGCTGTTCTGGGCTATGAAACAACAGCAGCAATTCAGCCCTTGGCTCACTGCAAATCATGTGTGCAAAGCCCTGGCTTTGGGCTGCTTTGCCTCTGACTTACTTTGCAACATCCTCTCCCTCCAGAGGAATCTTGCTTTGAACAAAAGTAACCCACGGTGGAGGATCAATTTCACTTTATAAGCCCTGCCCCCCCCACTCCACCCCACATATGGGGGAAATAATACTGTTATAACTGACCTCTCCTGAGGATCCCTTGCTGTTATTCTGTGAGGTCCAAAGCTTTTCGTGACTCCACCAAGCCCCAAACAATGTGGTCCTTAAAATATATATATGCCTGCACCCACCTTTACACTTCAGTGGCACTTACTTTGACATGTTGACCATGAATCAGTGTGGCCCTCAGCCAGAAATGGGATTAGCTATCGCTGGTCTGTGTTAGGATTTTTATCTCACCAGCTGCTCAGCAAGTATCACTATGGTTGTTTACATCATGTGAGTGTCTGAGAGCGTGAGAAAGGAAGTTGGAGTACTGTGAGAAGTTACTTTCACTTCTGTGTGAGATGTTTTTCTGTACTGCTGCTGAGAGAGAGCAGACATGCTGATGGAGTCTCTGTATATAGACTGTAAAATAAAGTAGTTTATAGCTACTTATTGTCTCTTTCTTCTGCAATGAGATGCTAGAAGACGAGCGTGCTCCTCTCAGGAGGGAGGGGTCGCTTATCACCGGTCTCACTGGACTGAGGAAGATTTACAGCCAGAGAGATGCCCCGGTGTCTTGAGAAGGTGGAGGCCTTGCCAGGCGTTTTTCCAACAAATGGTAGCAGAGGATGGTTGGTTGCATTCCATCGATCTCTGCTCTTGCTTTGAGATGAAGCACGACGTGTCCTTGTTTCAGGGGAGTCTTGGACCACCTATGAAGAGCTGCATTCCTGCTGGACAAGGACGGAGGCTTTTGGTGGCTTGCCGCTTGGAACTGTGAGTAACCAGTTTGATTTATTGAGGCTGATAAACCTCAAGAAGCAGGTCTTCCTTGCCCAAAGCCTGCTTGAAGATTTACAGCTTGCTACCTAGAAGGAGCTGAAGAGCTGTTAATTGGAGCCAAGATGGATTCCAAACAGGGAGTTGGGTTGTTGTCTTGCCCTCCCCTCCCAGATGGCAATTATGCGAGCTGGGTCCTAAAAATGGAGGCTGTGCTTGTGCGTCAGAGAATATATGATGTTATTCAGAACAACATTCCTGCAGCGCCTGGGAGGCTCTGGAATGATCGCGACACGCAAGCTAAAGCTGCGATAATTCTGTGTGTATCAGATGAGCAACTGATCCACATTCAGGATCAGGCCCACGCACGTGATATGTGGGACGCATTACGTCGCATTCATATGCGAGAAGCAGCTGGGACAGCTTTGCTACATTTCCAACAGCTCACGAATTTGAGGCTGAAGGAAGGAGCGGATCTCCAAAGGTGCCTCACTCGGATGAAATTCCTGCACAGTCAGTTAGTGCAGAGGAATTTTTGCACTGCCGGAGCCTGTGTTTTGTTTCATGTTGATCAACAGTCTGGATCAGAGATTTATGACTGTTGCATCACAGCTTGGCACGTTGCCTGCTGCAGATCTCACGGTGCCGAGGATATGTGCCGCTTTCTTTAATTAGTTTAATGTTAAGTAAACGTCCAGTGCGATTCCAACGCCATAAATCTTATCTCAGCAGAGATTTTCGTGCAGCGGTTGAAGAAGGCAGGAGAGTCAGTACCTTTCAATGAAGAATCCTGGAGCAAGCACTTTGGAACTCAGGAAAAAACTTTATATTTACAAAAGAAAAACCCTGGCGATAAAGCACACATGCTTTTATCTCCGGCATAAAGAAAACTTTACTCTAAACTTAACTCATATCAGCAAACACGCCCATGGCCACAAACTGAGTCTGCGAGTCAGGTCAAGGGGCCAAAACACACGGGTGAACTGACTATTTATACAAACTAACTCACATTCCTGGATGCTTAATGACTTCCAGCTGCTCAGTGATTAGAGCGACTTGTTACCTCTTAACCCTTTAGTACCAACACCCCCTCTCGCTCGTAACACTGAGCTGTACCAACCTTAATTCAAATTTAAACCTGAACAGAAATATTTATGAGATTGCGGACTCAAAGCTTTTGTAAAACCGTCTGCGAGATTTTCTTTGCTTGGACAATACTTTAGTTCAATTAAACCTTCTTTTACACTTTGGAATACATTTTGATAACAGATATCCAAGTGTTTTGTGAGTGCCTTGAATTGACCTGATTTAGCTAGTTTAATACAAGGTTGATTGTCTTCCCACATTCTGATAGGTAGGGAACATTCTCCAAACAATTCTTGTACCAGTTGCTTATAAAATTCCAGTTCTCTACATACATCTGATAATGCATTGAACTCAGATTCAGTTGAACTTAAAGCTATAAGTGATTGCTTTCTTGATCTCCAACCAATTAGTGCATTTCCAAATTTTATCGCCATTCCTGCCACTGATTTTCTATCTGGTCCAGCATCTGCCCAACTGCTGTTGGCCCAACATTCAAGTTGTGTGCTGCCCTCTGCTGATAGTTTTAAGCAAAACCTTTTGGTAGTTTGGAGATACCTTAAAACTCTTTTTACTCCTTGCCAAGCATGCATTGATGGTTTTTCAGCTTGTCTACACAGCATGTTGACAGCATATGTTATATCGGGCCGAGTCCACTGTGCAATGTGGAGTAGACTGCCTATCGCTGACTGGTAAACCCCGGGATTACTGAACTCTGCCTGTTGCTCGACTTGAGCATCCTTTGTGTAACTTAACTCCATTGGGGTTTTAACACCAGCACAGTTGTCCATTTTAAACCTTTCCAGCAACTGCTGGATCTTAGCTTCTTGGCTGAGCCAATAGTTCCCATTTTCATCTTGCTGAATTTTAACTCCTAGATAAACAGATACAGTGCCTAGTGATTTTATCTGAAACTTTTCTCCAAGTTTTGTGGCAAATTGTTGTGCAAGTTTATCGTCCTTTCCACTGTATAATAAATCGTCAACAAATATCAAAACTGCTTCTTGTTCACATCCCGAGCCTTTTAGATAAAGACACGCATCTGCTGCGCTCTTTCTGAACCCCATGCTCTCTAGAGCATCGTTTAAGCAGGAATTCCAATTACAGGCGGACTGTTTCAACCCATAAATGGATTTGTGTAGGCGCCAGACCTGGTTTGGCTTGTCTCCTTCAAAACCTGGTGGTGGTGTCATATAGACTTCCTCCTGTAAGTCTGCATTTAAATAAGCCACATTGACATCAAAATGAAACAGCTTATTTCCCTTCTTAGCTGAAGAAGCTAGAAGCATTCTTAATGACTCCAATCTTGAAGTAGGGGCTTAGATTTGAGAATAGTGAACACCTTTGCGCTGTGAAAATCCTTTTGCAACTAGTCGGGCTTTATATTGCAACTCCTCAGTAGTTGTGGGCTTTAAACGATATACCCATCGACAACCTACAGCTTGTTGCCCTTTGGGAAGCTCTGTACTTGTAAACACACCGAGAGACTTCATTGAAGCCATCTCTTTTTCCATTGCTTCCTGCCACTTTACGGCTTCTGAGCTTGGAAGCTGTTGTACCTCTATATAGCTATCTGGCTCACACTGTGCCATATTTACGTATACACTTGTCACCTTAAACCGCTCTGGTGGTTTGCCCTTTGTGGCACGTTTTGATCTGCGCAATTGTTCCTCTTGTGCCCCCGCTGACCGTTGGCTGTCAGAATCTGTCTCAGACTTTATATCTGGATGCGCCCCTAGGGATAAAGACCTCCGTTTAGATACCTCCCTTGGGCTTGGTGTTGCAGGCGACCTGCTTCGCTTTTGCTGTCTGCTAGGCCTACTGACTGGCGATGTTGGAACACTCCTAGATTCTGGCTTTTCTACCTTAGGAGAAGAACCTTGTGCCTGGTCAGAATCTGCATCTGAACCATGTGCACCATCCCCTTCTGGCTCACCACCCTCTGGACTCTCTGCTGGACACCCTCTCAGCATAAATGCCTAAATCATCTCTCAAAATGTCAGGGTTAGCATGTAAGTGAGTCCATCCGGATTGCTCACAAAATTCAGCGCTCCTACTGATGACCACTCTTGTAGTATCCCCATCTGGGTTCACGAACCTCCTAGATTTGGCGTGTGGTTCGTACCCACAAAAGATGAGTTTCCTAGCCCTTGGACTTCCCTTTTTCCTTAACGCTTTTGGGATAAGTACATAGGCTTGAGATCCAAACACCCGAAAGTAATTAACTTTGGGCTTCTTCCCGTGTAAAGCAAAATATGGCGTAGTATCAATTACCGAATTATATACTCGGTTCAGAATATGAGTAGCCGTCTGCCAGGCTTCCGCCCAGTAACTTTGAGGGAGTTTAGAATCAAACAACATAGAGTTTGCCAACTCTTGCAGAACCCTGTTTTTACGTTCGGCCACGCCTCCTTCTTGGGGGGAATAAGGTGTAGACAGACGATGCTTAATTCCCTTTTTCTTAAAGAAATTCTGCAACACAGACCCGGTAAATTCTGACCCTCTGTCTGTCTGAAAAGCAAGTACTCTAGTACCAAATTCAAGTTCTACTGCATGAACCCAATTTTTAACTGTTTTTGCAGTATCTGCTTTTGTTTTGAGAGGAAAAAACCATGTGACTTTTGTTTCGTCATCCGAGAGACACGGTGCATACCTCGAACCTCCCATGCTAGCAACAGGCATTGGGCCACATAGGTCCATATGCACAAGTTGGAATACTTTGTCAGATTTCCTATCTGAACTGGGATAGCTGCATCTATGAACCTTCGCCCGTTTGCATGCAGTACAATCCAAATACTTAGTACATTTGTTCATTTTGCACCCTTCTGATAATTCAGGTTGCCTTTTAACATACTGAAAATGAATATGTCCCAAACGGCGGTGCCATAAATGAACACAAGAATTATGGGTAGGCGAGTTCACACAACCAGCATGAACCTGTTCAACTTCATCTGGACTTGTCTCAAAATAATATAACCCATTTCTGCATTCCACCTGCAAAAGAGATACGTTATTCTTTGAAATAGTGCAAACCCCATTTTCAAACACAGTTTTAAACCCATCTCTATCAAGTTCTGACACAGACAAAATACACCCCTTCATTCAGCATCCATCAGGTTTAGTTTGGTTAACACATCAGCGATTTTCCGTGACTGGTGTACTAGAATGTTACCATCTTGATCTCTCTCTATTTCCAGAGATAGGTAGTTGGTTACCTCACCAAGATCTTTCATGTCAAAGTGCTCTTTCAGTTGAGCTAGGACGTTATTGTACATTGTGACATCTTTCCAAAAGAACAAAATATCATCAACATAAAACAAGCAATACAGCTTCTTTTGCCCCTCCTTTTTGACAAATACACATGGATCAGCTTTCCCTTGCTGAAAACCTAGAGAAAACAATACCTCAGTGAGTTTCGTTTGCCAACACCGTGCACTTTGTTTGAGACCATAAAGGGACTTCTTCAGAGCACAAACAAATCCCTGTTTTACCTGTACGCCATCAGGTGGAAGCATATAAAGAGATTCACCTAGAGATCCGTACAAAAACGCTGTATTCACGTCGTGGTGACTAACGTGAAGATTCTCTTCTGCAGCAAGCTTGAGCATAAGCCTAATGCTCTCATACCTCACAGTGGGTGAGTAGGTCTCGTGATAGTCTTCTCTTGGTACCTGTGAAAAACCTCTGGCTACCAATCTGGCTTTGTGTCTGACTATCTTGCCCTTTTGATCATTCTTCGCTTTGAAGACCCATTTGCTTCCAAGCAGTTTCATTCCTGGAACTACTGGAACTAGCTCCCATGTTTTGTTCCTCTCTAAGGAATCAAGCTCAGCCTTCATGGCATTTAACCATGGCTCAGCATCCTTTGAATCCAAATCCTGGATTTCTTGGAAACTTGAAGGTTCAAATACCTTCTTGGAGCTTTTAACAGCTGCTACTGCTGCCTTAGCAAACTCATCAGCAAATCTCTTTGGAGGTCTACCCTTTGTGGCTCTTTTTGACCTGCGAATTAGGCGTAGGTCTTCAACACTCTCCTCTTCCTTCTTAGGAGAAAAGTGACCTTTTGTGAACAAGGTTCCTCCAATTCTTGATCAGAGCCTTCAGAGGGTCGCATAGAGGCTTTCGCACTCTTGAAATCCTCTGAATCACCCAATTCAGTCTCAGACTCAGAATCAGGACCTTCATCAGTGGGTGTGGGTTGTTGCTGCTGCTGTTGCTGTGGCTGTTGCCTATCCTCAGTCTCATCACTGTCATCAGGATAACATTGGAAAATACTCACATTCTCCCCCCACTTGGCATTGTACTCAACACTTCTTGTGAGCCTAACTGTCTTAGAGTCAGTCATCATTATTCTGTAAGAACCTTTCTGATAACCTAGAAAGATACCATGCAATCCACGCTTGCCTAACTTGGAGCTTTGTGGTGTGTGAACCCACATGTCAGAACCAAAAATTCTCATGTGTTTGATGTATGGTTTCTTGCCAAACATCTTCTCATAGGGGGTACAACCAATCGCTGAAGATAACCTGCGATTATAACTGTAAACAAAACACGCCAAAGATTCCGCCCAATAACTCTCTGGAAGATTTGCATCATGCAGCAAGGTTTTTAAACCTTGAAGCAATGTCTGATTTGCCCTCTCGCAAAGTCCATTCTGCCATGGCGAATGAGGACTAGACAAATCGTGCTGAATTCCTTTCTCAGTCAGAAAAGCTTCAAACTGCTGAGAAGGGAATTCCCCCCTGCGATCAGTGAAAAGAGTCTTTATCTTCTTACCATGCACATTTTCCAACCAAGCACAGAATTCATTGAACCTTGGAAAAGCCTCTGATTTCTGCTCGAGATTGTACACATAAATATACCTGGGAAATGCATCAATGAGAACCATGTTCCCACCCAAAGAGGGCGATAGTGGACCAACCAAATCAGCATGAAGAACCTGGTATGGTTCTGTAGCTCGCCTACTAGACACCTTACCTTTTGCAGCCATTTTCACCTTGTTTGCTGCGCATGCCTTACACTTCATGTGGTACCTGCAAGGTTTAATAGTCATACCTTCAACCAAGGCAGGCATTTTAGATACTGCCTCAAAATGCAAATGACCAAATTTCCTGTGAAAATCATGAATACATCCTGCATGCAAACTTTTGTTAGAACCTGCAATGCAACAAGTTTCATCCTGCACATCATCATCAAAATACAAAACAAACAAACGATCAACATATTCAGCATGCAATACATAATCGTTTTTCTTTGTGATGGTGCACTTCTTGTTCTTGAAGGAAACGTCAATTTTCCGTTCATTCAGCTGCGCAACACTGAGTAGATTGTGTGCAGCATCTGGAACGTAGAGAACATCTTGTATCGATAAGTCCAAACTGTGAAGAACAACAGTTCCGTAGCCTTGACTGGGGATCGTGTGGTCATCCGCCTGGTGAATCGCACCTTCCTGCGGTGTAAAAGACACGAACAGTTGCTTGTCGCTGCATAAGTGGTGCGTTGCGCCTGTATCTACCACGAAGAAAGATCTAGACGTCTTCTGGACCTTTGCAACCTTTGGAGTGAAGCGTGAGACCATTGCCTTGTGCTGTGTTGTCCTGGACACCGGACCTTTGCCTTTGCCTTTTCCACGCGATGAGCCTTCGCTGCGTTGCTCTGTCTTGGCCCTGGGAAATCTGCATTCCCTCTTCATATGGCCTAGACGTCCACACGAGTAGCATTTCACTGCCTTCAAAGCTTTGGCGCCATCTGGTGGTTCCACTGCATTCTGGGATGACATCTGTGAAGACTCCCCCTTACCCATGCAGCTACCACCTCGCCTGTCCGCTTCATTCAGAATCACGGCAGTAACATGCGCTACTGTGATCTGAGCAGTTGGCTGAACTGCAATCTGAGTGGCAACGGACTCCCAACTTGAACCCAAAGAATGTAGTATCATGAAGGAATACACAGCCTCTGGAAAGGTGAGTCCTCTCTGTTGCAGCTCATGTCTCAGATTCTGCATCTCCATCAGATGTGTACGAACATCTGCACCTTCAGCAAGTGCCATATCATGCAGCTTGGCATAGTAGAACAAAGAAGCACCAGCTTCTGTCCTCAAATGAGCATCTCTCAAAGTGTCCCAAATCTCTCTGGCTGAGGTCTTATCACGCAACAGACAGAGCTCTTCTGGGGAGACTATCAATGTAAGAGTTCCCCTTGCTTTGGAATCCTTAGCTGCCCATTCATCTGTTATTGGAGCTGGGGGGTTGTCTGCAATAACTGTAAACAGACCTTCTTTTCACAGAAGAGCCTCTGCGTAGAGTACCCACTCCACATAATTCTTCTTATCGAGCTTTGGAATCCCGAAAGCATCCCGAAGGGCCGCCATGACTCTGGCATTAGCCTTCTGCGTCATTAATCAAACTGTGTCTGAGTACAGCTGCTTCCAAAAGCACTTGTAAAAGTACTTTCGGTTTTCAAGCCTCCCAAGCCTTTGAGCCTGTGCCGCGGCAAACGGCTTTAAAAGTTCAAAGTCCAGCCATAAAGCCATTAATTAGGAGCTGGCAGGCTTCCCGGAGCAATGAGCACATACCTCTCATCAATCTTCTTGACGCGCAGAGCAGATAAGACCGTTCCATCTCTCTGTTCCTCTGCTGGCATTCTGATTCTGTTTATCTGGGCCCGGAACCAAAAATGTGAGATTTTGACCAGCTTCGGCCCATCTGAAGCTGATACAGGCTCGTCTCATCTTGAGCCCAAGCAGAGTAGTCCACACAGCAGAAGGATAAGCAGTATGTGCCACATTCTTAACTTTATTTACACTTCTATGCTGAGAGAATACAAACATGCATCTTGCCTCTGTGAGAGCAGAGAAGCAACCGTCTCTCTAACAAAGAAACCGAGAGAACAGTGAAAAACAGGAAACCAGTGTACGTCACATCCAGTCTCCCATTCCCGTGGGAATCCAACAGTAACTTGGACTGTGGAATGCAAAACAATGTCTTGTGACTGCAGTTGCTGCTCAGTGAGGGAAATAGAAACCAACACTAGGCTCCCTCTGTCACCTCGCCTCCTAGATGGGACACGGACTTCAGCGGCAACTTTTTAACGCTGCCGGATCCTGACAAACCTTTGAGGGTGGAGACAGATGCTTCAGATCGGGCCATCGGAGCAGTACTGTTGCAACGAGGTCCAGGGGAGGATTGGAGGCCTTGTGCCTTTTTCTCTCGGAAGCTGAGCAAATCGGAGCAAAATTACACCATTTATGACAAGGAATTGTTGGCCATTTATGCGGCTTTTAAGCAGTGGAGACACTTTCTGATTGGGGCACAGCAGCAGATCCAGGTGTGGACAGACCACAAGAACCTGGAATATTGGCGGACAGCGCACGTGCTCTGTCAGAAACAGATTCGTTGGGCGCAGTATTTTGCTAATTTTAACTTTAAGATCCAATACGTACCAGGGGAGCAGAACGTGAGGGTGGATGCGCTCTCCAGGAAGCCTGAGTACATGGAAGAGGAAGGGCCCCCCATGGCCAGACAAATGTTCCAGGAGGACAAATGGACTTGTGGGGGAGCACTGGCAGGGGAGGCAGAACTGATTGGACTCACCAGACATGATGAGTTTGCTCAAACTAAAATGAGGGAGCTCAAGTAAGGTATGGGAGCAAATGGGGGCTTTGAGGAGAAAGGGGGGCTGTTGTTCTACAAAGGGGCACTTTGAGGCCAAAGTCCTCAAACAGCTCCATGACAACCCCACAGCTGAGCATTTTGGGCAACATAAGATCATGTTGTTAGTCACAAGGCAGTTCTGGTGGCCCAAGGTAAGGGGGGATGTACGGGAATATGTCCGGGGGTGCGACAGGTGTCAGAGAGCCAAGGGGGAAAGGGCAGCACCGGCGGGGTTACTAGAACCCTTACCGACACCGGGGAGACCCTAGGAGGTGGTGTCCATAGATTTCATGACGGATCTGCCCAGGTCACGAGGTAAGATGGCACTCATGGTGGTGGTAGATCTGCTGTCAAAGATGTGTCACTTTGTGGCATGTTCTCATGCAGTGACAGCCGAGGAAACTGCCAAGCTGTTGGTGGATCACGTCTTTCGACTGCATGGAGTCCCCTCGAGGGTAATCTCCGACCGCAGAAGAAGAAGAAGAAGAGTTTGGATTTGATATCCCGCCTTTCACTCCCCTTCAGGAGTCTCAAAGCGGCTAACATTCTCCTTTCCCTTCCTCCCCCACAACAAACACTCTGTGAGGTGAGTGGGGCTGAGAGACTTCAAAGAAGTGTGACTAGCCCAAGGTCACCCAGCAGCTGCATGTGGAGGAGCGGAGACGCGAACCCGGTTCCCCAGATTACGTGACTACCACTCTTAACCACTACACCACACTGGCTCTCTCTCTCTGGCAGTTCACCTCATGTTTCTGGCACAAACTCATGAGCTTGTTGCAGGTAGAGGTGAACTTCTCGACAGCAAGACACCCAGAAACCAACGGACAGGCCGAGAGAGCGAACGCCATTTTGCAGCAGTACTTGCGCTGTTACAGTTTTTGAATTCACAGAGGAGGATGATTCTTTCATAGGTTTTCCCCCCTCTCCCGCAAACGCCTGTGAGTGGGAAGCAGCTATGGACCCCACCAATGGGGAGGGGGGTGGATGTCAGGGAACTGCCATTGGAACAGGGGTGGGAAACAGAAGGGCAGTTGTGTTACAGGGGGCCTCCAAAAATCTTGCGAAGCAGTTCCTCTTCCGGTGATGAGAAAAGCCCCACCTCCAGTGGGTAAGAGATAAAAGGTCCAAAGGATGCTGGTGGGAGCCTCAGCACCGCTCCTGGCCAAGCCGGCCAGGAGGGAAGCACATCCCTTCTGTTGCTCACCCTGCGCAGAAGTCTAAAGAGCAAAGAGGGAAGGAAAAGGCTGGGAGTAACAAGATTTTTATGTTGGGGGAGGTCCAGGAAACAACCACTCCTGGACTCTGCTAGCGATTGAGGCAGACATGGGGTTCTGCACTGTGAATCGTTTTGCACCAAATAAAAGCTGTAAAAGACAGGTCGGAGTCCTGCCTGGTTACTCGTGAGCAACCACCTTTGCCATCTGACAGCCATCTGACAGACCAGACTGGTAAGGTTGTAAGGCACAAAGCCAGATTGGTCGCCAGAGGTTTTTCACAGGACAGGATTACCACGAGACCTACTCACCCACCGTCAAGTATGAGAGCATTAGGCTAATGCTCCAGATTGCTGCAGAGGAGAAACATCACGTTTCTCATTACGATGTGAGTACAGCTTTTTTGTACGGGATTTTGCAAGAGGAGCTGTACATGCTTCCACCTGATGGAGTGCAGGTAAAGAAGGGAATGGTCTGTGAGCTACAGAAATCCCTATATGGTCTCAAGCAGAGTGCCAGGTGTTGGAACACAAAACGCACTGAGAAATTGCTTTCTCTAGGTTTTCACCAAGGCAAAGCTGAGCCATGTGTGTTTGTCAAAGAGGAGGGGCAAAACAAACTGTATTTGTTGCAGCTGGGGCAGATGAAGGTGCCTAGTTGTGCCGCTGTAGAAGCACTATGTTGTTTCTTCCCTCTGCGCTCCTTCAAGTGGTCATTCTTCCCATGACCACATTGACTGTCTCCAGGTACTACAGTCATGTGCAAGGAATTCCCACACAACAGGGCTGATGTTGCCAGCCTTCTTGTCACATTTGCAGACATCTTTGTAACACAGAGTTGGTCTGCCAACAAGCCTGGTTCATGAAACCAGCCCCCTGTAGAGCACACCCTTGGGCAGGCATGACCACTGGTTAGTTTAATCCAGCCCCTGTGGCAGTTTATTTCCTGGGGTAAAATCCTAAAAAACCTTCAACAACGTCAACCCTAAAAAAGCTCAGCATTTTGGCCCTCACGGCCCTTCACTTCAAATCTGGCTCTCTTTGAAAAAAGTTTGGACACCACTGTCCTTGGGGATTCTTCCATCTTCCATTCTGTGGACATGACCAAGCCAGTGTAGATGTTGCTGAGACAGGAGTGTGAACATGCTGGGATTGCAGGCCTGGGAGAGCACATCTTAGTTTGAAACTCTGTCTTGCCATGTGATGCCCAGAATCTTCCTGATGCAGCACATGTGAGAGGCGTTGAGGCGCTGCTCCTGGCAGTTGTAAGTTGTCCACAAGTCAACACACAGTGTGCAATAGCAGCGTGCTCAACACGCAAACCTGGTAGACGACCTTCATCTTGGTATTACAGTCATACCTCAGGCTGAAGTTGCTTCAGGTTGAGCGCTTTAGGGTTGCGCTCTGCGGCGACCCGGAAGTAACGGAACACGTTACTTCCAGGTTTCGCCTCTCGCACACGCTCAGACGGTCAAAATGACGTCACACGCATGCATAGAAATGGCGAATCGCGACCCACACATGCACAGACGCGGGTTGCGTTTGCTTCAGGATGTGAATGGGGCTCTGGAACGGATCCCGTTCATATCCAGAGGTACCACTGTAGATGTTAGCATCACATTCTCCCATACCCTTTGGAGAGGCAAGCCATTGCCAAAGCTGCCTTGCCAATATGCTTGTCCAGCTCAGCATTAATGGAAAGGTTGCTGGTTATGGTGGAGCCCAGGTAAACAAAATCGCCTACCACCTCAAGTGTGTGGTCACCAGTGCTGATGCGTGGAGTGCTGGGGGCGTTCTCACCCAGGATGTTGGTCTTCATCAGACTGGTGGTATGGCCAAATTCCATGCAGGCTTGGACAAAAGAGTTGGTGTGTCTTTGTGGAGCTTCCTTGGAGAGAACTGTCAAGGCTGCGTCATCTGCAAACATCTCTCAGATAAGGACTCGCCACATTTTTGCCTTGGTACAGAGATGTGTCAGGTTGAACAAACCCTGTCGCTCCTCGAATGAAAGTATACACTGTCTTCAGTCAAGCTGAATTCATGAGACCAGCAGGGAGAAGAATATGCCAAAGAGAGTTTGGGTGAGAACACAGCCCTGTTTCACACCCTAAAAGCTTAAATGTGTTGTCTTCTTCTTTTAGAATATGTTTTATTGCTTTTACATGTAATTTAAAATACAATGAACTACAACAATAGCAGGTAGCCTGTCATTTCTTGGGGAAAGTCTAATAGCAGCATGAAATTAAAACCATTACTTAGAACAAGTTTATGGACTTGAAGTCTCTCCAGATGCTTTCACATGGGTCTGAGGGTATTATCTGAAAATGGTTGATACAGACCATAATGAACAAGATATTCCCCAAGTGATCCTATGCAAGATATCCCACAAATAATTAGGACACAAATCTCACGCAGCCTTCACCCTGTGCTGACTAGGACTGATGAGAACTTTAGTCCAAAACACCTGGAGAGCACTAGGTTTTCAAAGACTGTTCTAACCCAACTTTGCAACTGCCTCTGCCGGAGTTTAACTCTAGTGGTGGGCAGACCAAAGGCTTGCAGGATCTACTGTGTCTCTATGTGTGTGTCTGTGTTTTACTAGAACCTGCAGATCTACTAATCTGCAGATCTACTAACCAAAGCTGGATAGGGGTGTGGCCTAGGGAGAGGATGTGTAGCCCGGGAAGAGTTCTGTACCTGAGGTTCCCCATCCCTGCTTCAAGTGATGCTACCCCCCCCCCAAAAAAAACCCAGGTCTTCTAGCTTCTGTCATTGCCGTACCTCATCATCAAATATCTGTCTGTAGACTTTCCCACTGGGGACGACACGGGACACCCTCACTAGAGTCATGTTGCAGACTTTTCCTAGGCGCTTGATTGGTTTGCAGCTGAACTTTTTCTTGGGTTAGCTGAGAAAAAGGAAAATGCAGTGAAAGAGAAAGAAAGAAAGAATTGAATGGTTTGGTGTCATTCCTTGAGTGATGTTGGGAATGGCGAGTGGGGAAGAAACTGCTGTGAACAAGACTTTTTTGTAATTGCATGGCACCTCGAACTGACTCATATATCAGCAGTAAATGCCAGTGTATTTCAGTGGGGTTTTATGATATTATAGCTGCAGTCTTATTTGCAACTGTGGACTCCCTCCCCATTATCTGCCATTAATGTTTTAATGTTGTATTTTAATCTTGTTTTTTAAATTGTATTTTAATCAACTTGTTTTTATTATTGGTTGTTAGCCGCCCTGAGCCTGGTCTTGGCTGGGGAGGGTGGGGTATAAATAATTTTTTTTAAAAAAAAATATTATTATTATTATTATTATTATTATTATTATTATTATTATTATTTACCTATCTGGGTGCCAGTGCCCTGAGCAATTTTAAATAAAATTGTCATTTATTTATACAATTAATGATTGCATTTAATTGTGCAAATTTATTTACAGCACTTATTTATGCAAATCATCAAATGCAATTAAGCAATAACCAAGAGTGGGGTCCCCTCTCCCTCCCCAAGTCCTGTGCTGATATTTGGGGAGAAGAGAAAAATGGCTTTTGTGGCTTGCATCAGGTCCTGCCATGAGGGATACATTTGAGATCCAAACTAAATGTGATGGGAGGGACGGATTCGTACCATGTGCTGCTCTCCCAGAATGCTTAGCAGGGCGTGTGGCTGCTTTCCCCCTTAGGGCAAAGGAAAGGAATGCAACTCATTGCAACGTATGGGGGGGGGCCCTCTCCTCTTCAACATCTCTTCCTGCCTTCCCGCAGTTGCCCCTCTCTCACCTGACAGCGAACCTTACCTGAGGAACCCTTGAAAAGCCAGTCCTAAAAGCTGCCTCAAGGCAGCTAGGCCAAGAACAGCGTCTTTTGGTTGCCATGGTGACTATCAAGAGCAGGGAAGAGGAAGGAATGGAGAAAGTGTGTGTTACTCTCTCGCGGGATTCAGCAGGATTCAACATGGCTGCTCTGGCGACGAGTTGTTGCCATAGAGATGTGGAAAGCGGTTTTTTAAATTTATGGACGGCAGGGGCTTGTTTTTGTCTTACGAGTTCGTCATTGTGTCCTGGTCACTTATACAGTAATCATGTTAGAAACAGCGATAACAGTGTTTTATAGAGGACTAGTTGTTATAGTTGTTTTCCTCCATAATTCCCCCCACCAGAATATTGCGCGGTAAATAAGAGTCCGAGCATGTACAGAGTCTTTCCGACTTGAATCCTTTTTAAACTTAGAATAACGTCAAGATGCTTCCGCATTTTGAATCCCGCTTTTCAATGCAAGATTCCCTGCATTGAAGGTTACCACCTTTCCATGTTTTTTGGGGGGGGGGCGAGAGATTGTAAAAATGTGTTATTTTTAAAAAGTTGGGAAGTAGCAAAAATCACCACGCACCAGCCACGGAGCTGTCTGGCTGATTTCATTAGTATACACGTGTTTTTGTCAGGACACAGGTGTGCATCCAGAGTTTATGGAGGGGATTTGCTTGGGTAACTGGGGAGAAATTGTTTTGCATCCCCTTATAAAATGAGATCACAGGCCCTGGCTGGTGGCAAAATCAAAACTCCATTTTCAGAGGCAGTCTATCCACACCAGGAACTGAGGACGAGCAACAGGAGAAGGGTACTTCTTTAACGCCTTGATTGTGAACTTACAGATGCAGATAAGAAAAGCTTCTTGTCCTTCCGGTTGATCGCGTGCGCCATCACAGTAGGAGGTCTCTTCTTCGGAGGAGACCTCGATACATCAAAGGCGGGGGAAACCGCTCCAGCACAGCGGACCCCCAGGAAAAACCTCAGATCAAGCATTTTGAGGACATGGGATCCGGCAGGCGTCAAAAGCAGGCTCCCCCCCAGTAAGCTCTGTTTTGAGCTCCTAGAGCGAGGGGGTTGGAGCTGCGACGCATAGGATAGAACGCTTCCTTTGATGGTACGAAGCTGCGAGACTTTGAGGCATTAGCGGTCAATTCTTCCAACGCTAAAATCATTTAAGGACTGTACCGTGAGTACTTTTTACATTTGGATTAAATTTTGGAACAATTTGGACATGGGTAAGGGAATTTAAAAACGGAAGCCGGTCCCTACCTGCTGACAGATTGGGAAAGCAGAGACGTTTCCGAAGCCAAGAGAAAAGATTTAGAGACTTTTAAATTTCCAAAGACTGAATTTATTAACCCTCCAAAAGCAGGTGAAGGGGGGGGGAGAGAATTTAACATTACTGAAATACCCGCGAAAGCTTTTAAAAGGACTTTTAAAAGCTGCTTGACTCTCTGGAAACGGTGACCCAGTCAGAGCAGCGAGCAGCCATTGTGAGGTAACAATAGAAGGAATGTTGTTACTTTCATTTCCTACTTGGTTACTTTGAAATTCTGCAGCGGTCTGAGCTGAAACATTTTAACCCTTCAAGTGAAAACTGGCAACATATCCTTATTTGAATTGCTTGAGGAATGAAAAAGGAAAATAAGTAAGAACGCCAGGCTGGAAAAATTGGGACTGTATTTTAACTGCCTTGTCCCGTAAACTGGAGCTGTTGTCTGACTTCCAGCTCATTACTCCTGACTGTTTTGAAATAAAAGTATCTTTGAGCTTGGAAATCTGAGTTACTAGCGGAGTTATGGCTGGTGAGCCTGGGAAAAAGCCACAAACAAGAAGAGAATCTAAAGACCAGGCTTTCCAAGAGCAAATATTGGAGTTTATGAAAGATAATAAGCAGGGTTTGCAGAGTCTTGCAACAGAGGTCAGAGCTAATACTCTCTGTCTACAAGAATTTTAAAAAGACTTTGGAATTCTGTGCAAAGATCTCCAAGAGATCAGAAGTTGTAGGTTTACAGAAAAGAGTATCAGAGATTGAAACTGTTAAACTTTTGGACTTAGAAAGATCACAGGAAGAGGCCCAATCAGCAATAGCTTTTTTACAACTTAAGGAAAGAGAGACATATCTTCGTTTGAGAGGCCTACCAGAGATTGAACAAGGAAATTTGAAAGAATGTTTGTTCCAGGAATTTTTGTCCTTTTGGGACCTAACAAAGGAAGAGGTGGAATCTACAATTGTAAAGGCCTATAGATTTGGACCTAGAGGAAAAACGGACTCAAAAATTTTAAGTGATTGTATGGTAGTCTTTCAAACAAAGGATCAAAGAGATAAAATGTTGGGATTGCATTACAAGAAGAATTTTGAAGTACAAAAACATTTAATTGTTTTATCTAAAGAAATCCCAAAAAATTTCTTGGCAAAAAGAAATAACTATTTGGATCTTACAAGTGCTTTGAGAAGAAAAAATATCTTCTTTCGATGGGAATTTCCGCAAGGCATTTCATTTAAATGTCAGCAAAGGAAACATTGAATCAGGTCAACCGAAGAAAAGAGAAGATTTTTAGAAAAGAACGCTAGTGATTTTGGATTTGACACAGGAGGAGGAGTTGGATCAGCCACAGGTGCAGGTTCAGGATCAGGATTAGGACTTGGGGCAGGAGTCGGACCTCCAGATTTGGACTGAGATAACATGGTATTAAGAATTTTATCTTGGAATGTTAACGGAATTAATTCACGGCCTAAAAGAAATAAAATTCAACATGTACTGATAAAACAGAATTTAGATGTGATATGTTTACAAGAAACTCATGTAATAAGAACCCACAGGAAAATTCTGCAAAATAAAAAATTAGACCAGGAATTTATCTCCTCAGATAAGGCTAAAAGTTTAAATTATTAACAGATGTGAAAAGGGGGGGTGTGTTCTCCCTGCCAGATTTAAGGATCTACTTTGAAGTAGCAGCTTTTTGCTGGCTGAAAGAATGATTTTTGTTGGAGGATACAGATGTTTTAGATTTGGAAGGTTTTGATAATGTATTTGGTTGTCATGCATATTTATGGTATGATAAGACAAAAGCTCACAAAGGATTTAAAAATCATATGATTAGAAAATCTTTGTATAATGTTTGGATAAGATATAAGGATTTGTTAGAAAGGAAAACACCCAGGTGGATATCACCATTGGAAGCTAAGACCCATAAAAGGTTGACTATGAAAGCCACGTGGTTGAAGTTATAATGATATTTTGATGGAAGTAGGGGACCAATTTAGATTAAAATCTTATGATCAGTTGAAAAATCTTATGCCCACTTTTGGGGTCTGTTCTTATACAAGCCACTTTTGGAACAGTATTTTGGTTATTTAACAGATTATCATCTAACTACAGATGAAAAAAATAAATCTTATACATTATTGAAAAGTTGAAATGAAAATGAAATAAAAAACAGAGGACTTGCAAACAGTATTAAACTTACTAACTCATACCTGAAAACTCTAGAACCACCACAAAAAGGACTGCACAAATTTATTTCACAAAAATCTATTATAAATCTCAAATTGACTGGTTTATGGAAAAGTGGTACTGTTTATTAACTTCTGGAATTAGTATTTTCATGATAACATTCAACTTCTGTGCATCTCTGCAAACAGCTGTAAATATTTGTTCTTTATCTTCTGGAAATTATATGTACATAGTATTTTTATGTTGCGCTAATATAAAGTAATTAAAAATAATCCCATATTTTCTTTTAATTTATCCCATTATTGTTATGATATTAAATTCATTTGCTTCCTTCCTGAGCTCCTGTTGATGAGTTTTTGTGAAATTTCTTCACAAAAAATACATTTGTCAGCCTTAGGGCTGTGTTCCCTTCTGGGAAATTTTCAAGGGGCTGCATGCCAGTTGATGGGCAGGGCAAAAGCAAAAATGAAGGGGAGGAATGAATACACTTTTTACCCAAGGGGAAAAAAAGACATTATAGCACAGTTAGAGGTAGAAAATATTCAAGGAGGGTGTTAAGCTGTGCCAGGGGGGCTGGAAGATAGGTTTTGAAGGCCACATTTAGCACCCAGACTGAAAGTTCCCTTATGCTGACTCAGGGAGAGGGATGAAAAGATCCACTTGATCAACTGGCATAGTTAAGGGTTGTATGACCACAGAAACAGTCTTGTGGAAATATATCTCTTTTGCATCTCAAGTGTAGGAGCTCCCTCTTCTTGGTCTAGCTGCACAGCCTGATAACTCCAAGTCATCTCACAACCAAGGAGATTTAGATAATAATAATAATAATAATAATAATAATAATAATAATAATAATAATAAAAAATTTATTATTTATACCCCACCCATCTGGCTGGGCTTCCCCAGCCACTCTGGGCGGCTTCCAAAAAAATTTAAAATACTGTAATACATCAAACTTTAAAAGCTTCCCTAAACAGGGCTGCCTTCAGATGTCTTCTAAAAGTCTGGTAGTTGTTGTTCTCTTTGACATCTGGTGGGAGGGCGTTCCACAGGGAGGGCGCCACTACCGAGAAGGCCCTCTGCCTGGTTCCCTGTAACTTGGCTTCTCGCAGTGAGGGAACCGGCAGAAGGCTCTCGGTGCTGGACCTCAGTGTCCGGGTAGAGGTTCCACTACAAAATAGTTTTTATTAATGAGCCCTGTGAGCACCTGCCCTGGAGTGGGTTCCAATGGTCCACTAGCCTGATTCACTTAAATTTGGCTTTGTCCAGGTCCTTGGGCAGGATGCAACCCTTTTTGAGAGCCTTGGCTTTCTTCCTCTCCACCTTGGCCATCTTTTTCTTCTGGAGGTTCTTGCCTTGCCACTGCTGCATTTTCATCGTTCAAAAGAGCAAACTTTTTAAGCTAAAAAGACAGTGCCTAGAATAGAGCACTAACATGTATATCGTTGTAAATCTGGTCACTGTATTATTTTTACATTTAAAAGCAGGAAAGCCGGCAAGGATTATTTCCTTCAAGAGAATTTGAGCTGGAAGACTAACAATGTACCTGTAATTATACATTACTGGATGCCACAATCATAATATTAGGGGGGGGGGAACACAAGACTTTTATGCATGATTTAGAAATCACTATTGACCCCCCAAATGGAAGCTACTTCAACCTGTCCTACTTATTCCTACAGAACAACCATAAAATCCATCTTAATAGCAGGAGGATGCACAGACTCAAGACCCTGATACCCTGTGGACTTAATCCAGAAAACAAAATTTAGGCTGCAATTCTGAACCTACTTACCCGAGAGTAGGCCACATTGAACTCAGTGGGACATACTCTGGAGACAGTATTATAGAACCGCTCTGCTAATTTCTATCTAGCTAATAATAATAGTAATTTTTAAAGGGATAATTTGTATATGTCACATCTCTTATTTTTTTTCCATCCTGAGTACTCTTAGAATTGTCACTATTTATTAACTAAACAGTGTTGGGATCTATCTCAGTTTCAAAACACACACACACACACAGTATCTATATATTACACATGTTTACAGAAAAACCCCAAATACTGCAAAAGTTATTGGAACTGTGGGATAACTAGCCTCATATAATCAATGTGCTTAGCTCACTTTGGGAGAGACTGGATAATCAAGGCTTTGTTCTCTCCCAGTTTACCTGAGCAGCTCAGGTGTAAGAGGATGTGGTGGTTGCTCAGCTTTCACAAGTCACTCTTCAGTTCCTATACCAATGATTTAGGAACTTGGACCACTGTAATTAAGCCACATTTTACTGCCTGTGCAGCTTTTTCTGAATGCTGTATGGAAAAGCACATGAATCTGACATTTGGAGAGCGTGTAAGTAAACTTTTTAATTTGCCAAATGTGTTCTTTTTCTAAGCTACTGAAAGTGGAACTTTGGAACTCACTTTAAGTGGCATATTTTAAAAGTCTAAAAACCTTTATTTCCATACTTTACAGTGGTACCTCGGGTTACATACGCTTCAGGTTACAGGCGCTTCAAGTTACAGACTTCGCTGACCCAGAAATAGTACTGTCAGGGACTCAGGAGCAGGAGCACTGGGGAGAGAGGAAATGGAGAGGGAAGGGGAAGAATCCGAGGGCAGCGTAGGGGAGTATGACAGTGGCCCGAGAGATTCCATGAGCTTCTCCAGCGAATCAGAAGATTCCCAGAAGGGGGCGCCTATGGTCAGGGCAAGGGGGGGTCCCAGGGGGGACGCGCCAGAAACAAGGAGACAGAGGGGAACCCCAAAGCAGCAGTGGGGGATTGGGACCAGTTTCCCCAGCAGAGCGTAGTGGGGGGGAAGAGTCACATGTGTCAGGGCCAGCGTCTCCTCCAGCGGGGAGAGAGAGTGAGTCAGGGCTGACCACGCCTCCAACGGAGGGGAGGTCAGTTGCAGCTAGCCCCCCCAGAGGGGGAAGCAGTGACAGCAGCAGCAGTGAAACGGTCAGGAGAAAAGTTACCGGCTGGGCGCGCGCGCCAAGTTCAAATGTACAGGCGCGGGGAACAGCAGGAGACCCGAATGGGGAACCAGCTCCTAAAGCCCGCCGGAGGGAGGGGGAAGGCTCAGGGGACTCAGCGTCAGAAGAGGCTAGAAAGGGCGAGACCCCAACGGCCAGGCGGAACCAGAGGCGGAAGGAACTGAGGAAGAGGTGGAGTAAGGCTAGAATCTTAAATTGGTGTCAGGGGGGAGGAGACTCAGACGGAGCATCAGCGGTCTAACAGTTGAGACGTAGAGCTGCGCGCTGCGGCTCTGGAAGTGAAACTGAACTTCAATAAAGACTTTGTATCTAACAACGAAGCAGCGTTGGTCCTTTGTGAGCTGGGACCTTGGGCAGCTCTGACAGTATGCTCCGTCTCACACTGAATTAACCCTCGCAGCGTGAGTTGGTGCAGCGAGGGGCAAGACTTGGCGTTTTGCGAGCTCACGAAGATTAGCAAAGATGACTACAGAGGACCAGGTGAAAGAACTGCAAAGCGCAGTCACGAGGCTGTATGCAGAAGTAGAGGCATCCAGAAAAAGAGAAGACAAAGCAGTAGCGCTCTGCCGGGATCTGCAGACCAGGTGGGAACGTTTGGACAAGGGGGGGCTGCCAGGACCCAAGCCGGAGGGAGTTGGCCTCGGGAAGAGGGGGGGCAGCATAGTAGCCCACTTCGACGGGAACCTGCAGCAGTACCCTAACTTCAGAGCCGACATAGTTTACGCGCTCAATTTGCTTCGGAAAGACTTTAGAGATGAGGAAGAGAAAGTGGGATTCATAATTACTCATCTGCATGGGGAAGCTAAAGCGTGGCTGCGGAATTTGTGGCGCGAAAATGATCCAGTTCTCCGAGATGCGGACGCGTTTATCAAAGCTATGGACGCTTGTTTTAAATCAACAGTAGATGTGGATGTGGCTCGGAGGGAGATGCATGGGCTGCAGCAAGGGAAAGCCACGGTGAGGCAATATCACTCACGCTTTTTTGCATTAGTAAACGTGCTCGGGTGGGAGAAAGACTCCATTGCCGTCAGAGATCTGTTCTGGGAGGGACTGAATGGGGCCGTGAAAGATGAGCTGGCAAGAGGAGAAAGACCTAAAAGCACCACAGAGGTCGTTCAAAGAGCACTTGCGATAGGAGTGTGCCTGGAAGACTGCCCTTGGAGCAGAGAGGAGGGGCGCAGGGCGAACACTCCAGCCAGAACAACTCCCTTCCTACCCAAAGAGACAGGGCGCGTGTTATCCACGCCTCCACTGGGGAGGGGAGAAGAGCCGATGGAGATAGGTGGTGCTAGAGCTCAGACAGCAAACAGAGCCCAAACACCGGGAGCAGTCAAGGCGAAGACTCCTAGAGGGAGCAGGAAGTGTTACATCTGCGACAGTGCACAGCACATGGCCAAAGAGTGTCCCCAGAGGATCCGGAAGCACACTGCAGCCTCAGCAACAGTAAAGGGAGCATTTCAGCAGCAAGAACAACTGCAGGGGGAAGAAGAAGCCTGGTTGGAAACAGAACCACTGGGGCCCAGCCAGGCGAGTCAGTGAAGCAGTCCCCAGAGATTTTACAGCCCACAGATCCCCTCCCACCCAAACCAGTGGTGCAACTCACCGCATCACTCCAGCTGCCCAATGGGCTCACCCTGGAAGTCCCAATCACCATCGACTCTGGGAGCAACGCAGACTTTGTAGGAGTGGACTTCATCAAGCAACATCGCATAGCACTCCTGCCAGCCACGATGCCCCTAAACGTGGTCACGGTCGACGGCAGGAAGATACTGGGGGGAGAGGTGATACAGCAAACACCGCCTATGGTAATGCAAATTGGAAACCACCGCGAAGTCATCAGCTTCAACGTCACCCACCTGTCGGACACGCCCATAGTGTTGGGCATGAGTTGGCTGGATAGGCACAGCCCGGCATTAGCATGGTACCAGCGGCAATTAACCTTCTGCTCTTCCTACTGCGCAGAACACTGCATCCGGACTGGCCAGGAAGAGGAGGGGCAAGAGGATGAACCGCAGCTACACCTAGGCATGGTGCAAGTGGTACCCAACAAGTACAAGGAGTTTTTGGAGGTCTTCTGCGAGAGGGAAGCGGATAAGCTGCCGCCCCACAGGCCCTACGACTGCAAGATTGACCTCCTGCCGGGGGCGACGCTGCCGACTGGGAAACTGTATTCCATGTCTGAGGACGAACTGCAAGAACTCAGGGAGTTCATAGATCAGAACTTGAAGCGGGGATTCATCCAAGAATCCAAAGCAGTGGGGGGCAGTCCCGTGTTTTTCGTGAAGAAGAAAGACACGCCCCAACGCAGGCTTGTAGTTGATTATAGGACCATCAATTCCAGGACGAAGCCCACAGCATTCCCCATGCCCAAGATCGACGACCTGCTCGCGACGGTGAGGAAGGGACGACTCTTCACCAAGTTGGATCTACGAGGGGCGTACAACCTTATACGCATGCGGGAGGGCGATGAGTGGAAGACGGCCATGTTTACACCTTTAGGCACCTATGAATATCGCGTAATGCCGTTTGGTCTACAAAATGGCTCCCATACATTCCAAGCTTTCATGCATCACGTGTTAGCGGGACTCCTCTACAAGAAGTGCGTCTGCTTCCTAGACGACATCCTTATCTTCTCGGAATCGCAGGAGGCTCACGAGGGGGACGTCAAGGAGGTCCCGCAGAGGCTACGGGAGCACAGACTTTACGCCAAACTAGAGAAGTGCCAGTTCGACATGACGGAGGTGGATTTCCTGGGCTACAAGCTGTCCGACAAGGGACTCGCCATGGACAGCACAAAGGTCTGCGCGGTGTTGGACTGGAAGAGCCCGCGCAATCGGAAGGAGGTCCAGAAGTTCGTCGGCTTCGCCAACTTTTATCGCAAGTTCATCAAGGGGTTCGCGAAGGAGACGGCGGCCATCACGGACACACTCAGCTCCAAGAAGAAGAAGTTCACCTGGACGGACCAGGCGGAGCAGTCCTTTCGGAGACTCAAGCGTCTCTTCGCGTCCGAAGAACAGCTGCTACACGTGAACCCCAGCAAGCCAATGAGGGTTGAGACGGACGCCTCGGACAGAGCGGTGGGGGCGGTCCTGTTGCAGCAAGATCCGCAAGGGAACTGGAGGCCGTGCGCGTTCTACTCCAGGAAACTCAGCAAGTCGGAACGGAACTACACCATCTGGGACAGGGAGTTGCTGGCCATTCATGCAGCCTTCAAGGCATGGAGGCACTTCCTAGTCGGAGCCAGACACACAGTGCAGGTCCGCACGGACCATAAGAACCTGGAGTACTGGCGCACGGCGCGGTTCCTGAACCAGAGACACATCCGCTGGGCGGAGTTCTTTGCGGATTTCGATTTCCGGATAGAATACGTCCTGGGTGACACCAACGTCATGGCGGATGCACTATCCAGGAAGCCGCAGTATCTCGAGGAAGCGGCACCGGTGGCGGCCAAACACATTTTCGCACCGAAAGCGTGGGCGTGTGCTTCAGCCGCAGTGGACCTGGACGCGGTGCGTCGAGCGCTGCAGACGGATTCGTTTGCACAGTCCAAAATGGAGGAGGTGCGAAGAGGCACAGCGAAGGACGACGAGTTCCAGATACGAGACGGACTGCTCATACACAAAGGGGCTCTCTACGTACCCGGAGACGACCTCCGCGCGAAAGTCCTGCAGCAGTTACACGACGCGCCCAGCGCTGGGCACTTCGGCAAGGACAAGACGGCGGAATTGATAACCAGAGACTTTTGGTGGCCCAAGATGAGGGGTGAAGTCGCGGATTACGTCTCCAGGTGTGACACCTGCCAAAGGGCCAAGCCAGTACACAGGAAGCCAGCGGGTCTGCTGGAACCCCTACAGACGCCGTTCGAACCGTGGGAGAGAGTGGCCCTGGACTTTGTCACAGATCTGCCCAGCTCGCGAGGCAAAACAGCCGTACTCGTGGTCGTAGACATGTTCACCAAGATGGCGCACTTCATTGCTTGCGCGAAGGTGGCCACAGCGGAACAGACCGCCAAGCTGTTCATAGACCACGTGTTCAAGGCGCACGGCTTGCCGCGATCCATCCTGTCCGACCGGGGTCGCCAATTCATCTCGAGCTTCTGGCAGAAGCTGCTGGGCATCCTGAACGTCAAGATCAACTTAGCGTCGGCACGACATCCGCAGACCAACGGACAGGCGGAGAGGGTCAACGCCATCATGCAGCAGTACCTGCGATGCTATGCTAATCAACAACCCTCGACCTGGGTGGACTACTTACCGCTGGCCGAGTTTGCCTACAACAACACGAAGCACGCGTCTACAGGGGTGACACCGTTCTTCGCCAACAATGGGCGGCATCCCAGAACCTTCCTGGGGTTAGAGCCTGAGGGGGTGGGGGAGCCACGGGGAGCAGAGCACTTAGCAGCAGAGTTACAGGAGGTCCACGAGCAACTCCGCAGAAACTTGGAACTGGCGAAACACGCCTACAAAATGCAGGCAGACAAGCACAGGAGAGTTGGGGAAGACATCCAGGTGGGGGACTGGGTCTGGTTAGCGGCCCATGCAGTGCCGGCCAGGACGTTAGCTAAGAGGAAGCTCAAACACAAGCAGCTGGGGCCTTACCAGGTCGCGGCACGAGTCAACCCAGTGGCCTTCCGGTTGACACTCCCGGAGGGCTCCAGAATGCATCCAGTCTTTCATAGGTCAGTGCTCACACCCTACAGGGCACCCCACAGGTTTCAGGCGCCAGGGAACGCGCCAGACCCACTTAACGAATCTCCAAAGAGGGAGGGGTAACGGAGGGCGACGCCACTCAACGAGGTCACGGAGATTTTGGACTCGAGGTGGGGGGAAGAGGGGGTGGAATATCTCCTCGCCAGGGAAGGTACCCCAGCCAGCGCCAACAGATGGGTACCGTGCTATGCCGTGGAGGAGCACTACCTCAAAGACGAGTTCCATGCACTCTTCCCACACAGACCTATGCCGGCAGAGTATTTCGACGACTGGCTTTTCACACCCACACTTTCAGCCAGTACATTCCAGGGTTTTTCATCAGCTGAAGGGACGACACCGGAAACAAGCTCCCCGGAGGGGTCACTCTCGGGGTTTGCCACAGACCGCTCCTATTGGTGGGACACTCAACCGGAAGTGGGGTGGCGCAGGGAGCTGCTGCGGGGACCTTTACACGCAGTCTCACCAGAGGTACCCGGGGGAGGGGAGGACATGGACGTGTTGGGGGAGGATCCTGGATTCGAGCACAACAGCAGAGAGATGGAAGCAGAAGAAATCGACGTCGATGAGCCCATTGCGGTCTGGCCGGATCCCGCGGACCGGCTGCGCACCGGGGGGGAAGAATGGTATCCCGCACTCACACCCACAGCACTGGAGCACCCGGAACCCACACCCGAAGAGGGGGAGGGGGGAAGGGGGGGCTTCGAGGGGGGGATGGATGTCAGGGACTCAGGAGCAGGAGCACTGGGGAGAGAGGGAATGGAGAGCGAAGGGGAAGAATCCGAGGGCAGCGTAGGGGAGTATGACAGTGGCCCGAGAGATTCCATGAGATTCTCCAGCGAATCAGAAGATTCCCAGAAGGGGCGCCTATGGTCAGGGTGTTACGAAAAAGGAGCAATGCTGCAGCTGAGTGCTCCAGATGGCTGTAAAGCCAAACAGGATGTTGATGTTTTGGGACTGTACCGTGGGAACAAGGGACAGTCTATTCTGTGCACTGAGCACCGGATGTTAGCTCAGAGTGTCACATGACCCTGTACTGGAAGTACATGGGAGGAGTTTTTCTCTCTCTGCTGTTGCTGTTGAGAGAGTGCAGACACGTTTTCTCTGTACTGCTGGAAAGACAGAAATAAAGGCATGTAAATACATTTCTGTCTGTCTCTCTCCCCTCCCTGGGGATGGCAGGGGAGGAGGGATGGTGTGTCCTTCTCACGTTTGTGGAGGATCGCCGGGATCTCGCCTTGTCTTGCCGGGAGTCGCTGACGGGGGAGATCAACAAGGAATCCAAGCCGGGCACCTGGAGAGTGGCCAAATTCCTCTGACTGAAGGCTTGATTCCGACACAGGGCAAGGGGGGTCCCAGGGGGGACGCACCAGAAACAAGGAGACAGAGGGGAACCCCAAAGCAGCAGTGGGGGATTGGGACCAGTTTCCCCAGCAGAGCGTAGTGGGGGGGAAGAGTCACATGTGTCAGGGCCAGCGTCTCCTCCAGCGGGGAGAGAGAGTGAGTCAGGGCTGACCACGCCTCCAACGGAGGGGAGGTCAGTTGCAGCTAGCCCCCCCAGAGGGGGAAGCAGTGACAGCAGCAGCAGTGAAACGGTCAGGAGAAAAGTTACCGGCTGGGCGCGCGCGCCAAGTTCAAATGTACAGGCGCGGGGAACAGCAGGAGACCCGGATGGGGAACCAGCTCCTAAAGCCCGCCGGAGGGAGGGGGAAGGCTCAGGGGACTCAGCGTCAGAAGAGGCTAGAAAGGGTGAGACCCCAACGGCCAGGCGGAACCAGAGGCGGAAGGAACTGAGGAAGAGGTGGAGTAAGGCTAGAATCTTAAATTGGTGTCAGGGGGGAGGAGACTCAGACGGAGCATCAGCGGTCTAACAGTTGAGACGTAGAGCTGCGCGCTGCGGCTCTGGAAGTGAAACTGAACTTCAATAAAGACTTTGTATCTAACAACGAAGCAGCGTTGGTCCTTTGTGAGCTGGGACCTTGGGCAGCTCTGACAAGTACCTTGGGTTAAGAACTTTGCTTCAGGTTGAGAACAGAAATCCTGCTCCAGCGGCGGACGCGGCAGTAGCGGGAGGCCCCATTAGCTAAAGTGGTGCTTCAGTTTAAGAACAGTTTCAGGTTAAGAACAGACCTCCAGAACGAATTAAGTTCTTAACCCGAGGTACAACTGTACTTTGCTGTGTATTTTGCTATTTCAAATCTCTGCTGGTATTCTCATGCCAAAGAGTACTTGCCCCAAACTTGGCTCATGGTTTCCATGAATTCTCATTTTTATATACCTTTCTCTCTCTCTCCTTGAACCAACAGAAAGGTTCTTCATTTGCATACTTAGGCTCATGCTTATCCTTAGGATCACTGCCTATCTTTCTCATGGGGAGGGGTAAGGTGCATAGGACACTGGAAGCTTAGAATGCCTTGCTTATGTACTATAAGCTTATATACGATACAATATCTTTATTGTCATTGTCCCATACAGAACAATGAAACTGAAAAACTACATAAAACATTCAAAACCCCCTAAAAACTCTGAAACCCCATTTTAAAATACACTATACTATACTATACTATACTATACTATACTATACTATACTATAAAAACCCCTAAAAACTCTGAAACCCTATTTTAAAATTCACTATACTATACTATACTATACTATACTATACTATACTATACTATACACTATACTAAATAATACACTATACTATAGAGACCCCTTATGCTGCGTTTAGAACCAGAATTGCATTTGCGTAGAAACTGTTTCTCAGGCGGCTAGTCCTGGCCTTTATAACCCTATACCTTCTTCCAGAAGGCAGAAGCTGAAAGAGATCATTTCCGGGGTGTGTACTATCCTGCGCTATCTCTGCTGCTTTCTTATGGCACCTGGCAGCATAGATTTGATCTAAGGTGGGAAGAGTGCACCCACTTATTCTCTCTGCAGTCTTTACAACCCTGGACAGCATTGCTTTTTCCCTAGCCGTGTGATCTAGAAACTTGCTTTTTAGAGTGAAAATAGTAAAGCTAAGATTATTAAAAAGCTGGTTTTTTTCCACCCAAATATTTCTCACCCATGCTATGTTTGAATAGAATCACAAAGTACAAACAGGCCTGACTGAAGAGTGTGTTATATTTATACACTCAGGATGGGGAAGCTGTAACCCTTCGGATGTTTCTAACCATCCCTGACCACTGGCAATGCTGGCTGGGGCTGATGGGAGCTGGCTGTTCAACATCTGGAGAGCCATAGGTTCCCCACCCCTATTATACATCAACCACCCCCCATCACATCCTCCAAAGATGGGTGAACTGTTTTAGTTCAAATCAAGGTAGAGCAGAAGCCAGTATGATATCAACTGGAACCAGAATAGTAGAGGCATAGGAATATTTCCACCACACATCTAACAGTGCAATCAGGAGCAAGTTCCACTGCCCTAAAGAAGGCTTGCTCCCAAATTAAGCTGGCATATGCCTACAGCCTAAAATTGGCTTTGGATTCCCCAGGCTTTCTCCACATTTTGACAACTGTTTTTTAAAGGAGGGTGCTGATCTTACCTGGCCAGAGATTTCTTGGATCTTCTCATGAAGTCTCTGCTGCAAGAGATTCATGGCTGAAAACGAGTGGTCAGGAGTGAAGATGGCAGGCATCTAACCTGTCCCATGAAGCCCAGGCCTGGTTGGTACATTCTCCCCCAATTTTGTTTTTTAAAAAAACATTTATTGGAGGAGGGTAAAAATGGTTTGCAAAAATGACTGCCACGACTCACCTGTTACCTGCTCCTGCCTAGCCTAGTCTTTGTCTGTGCTGTTTGCGGCCCATCCTCCATATTGTTTCCTTTTATTGGCTTTATTTTATTTTTAAAAAAACAAGCAGTAGGGGAGACATGACAAGTGCACAAATGGCAGCTGCAGTTTGCCTGTTATGCGCCTGCTGGTGCCTGGGTTGGCCTGAGGTGTCTCCTGCCTCTTTGGCTATCCTCAGTGTGTTTTTTATTTTGGAGGATGAAAGAGGTGTTGCTATTTGTTAAAGTTTGTAGATGGTAAATCCTTTGACCCACGGAGTCTGCTGCCCGGCACGGCAATTGGCCTGATTTATGAGCTGGTCTGACGTTTATGGCCGCCCGCCCGCTTCTTCAGCATGCTGCCACACTTCGCAGTTGTCGGCCGTTGCAGAGTTCGTACGCAGCATAAATGGCTTGGTCTGTGTCAAAGTGGTGTCTCCAATAAATCAACTTGACACCAGTGCTTCTATTCTCCCAAAGGTGTTTATTCAGAAGCATAAAGAAACAGAAAAGAAACCGACAGAATCAAGCTGCATGCTTGCAGCGTTCTGTCTCTCACGAAAACGAAACCAACTCTCAGAGACTCTCAGAACGAAAGGAAAAACCCGGATGATATGGGCAGGCACCCAGTGAATAAGAACGCCTTCTGGAGTGTTAACTCTTAACTGTCCAGAACCACAACACCCCCTCTTGTTCACAATGACCTGGGTGCGAATATACAAACAGCTTAACCCATGTTTAAACATCACAGAACTCTCTGTGTCTCTGAAAACTCAAGGATTTTGTAAATCCATCAGCAAGGTTTTCCTGGCTAGGACAATACCTCAGTTTGATCACATTTGTCCTAACACTCTCACACAGGTTTTTGAAATGTATATCTAAATGCTTGGTCCGGGCGTTAAATTGGCCTGATTCTGCCAATTTCAGGCAGGCTTGATTGTCTTTCCACACTGTTATGGGTAGGCAACAATCTTCACATATCTCCCGGACCAGACATGTGTAGAATTCCAGCTCTCTGCATACTCCCGAAAGAGAGCTGAATTCTGCCTCAGCCGATGACAGAGCAATGAGGCTTTGTTTTTTGGACCTCCAGCCAATTACAGAACCTCCAAACATTACAACCATTCTGGAGATTGACTTCCTGTCTGAGGTGTTGGCCCAATCTGCATCAGCCCAGCATTGAAGCTGTGCATCACCCTGAGCTGACAGTGTGAGGCTATACTCCTTGGTCTCTTGCAGATACTTAAGGACCCTTTTTACACCGTTCCAGGCCACCACACTGGGTTTTGCAGCCTCTCTGCTCAGGAGATTGACAGCAAATGCTATGTCGGGTCTGCTCCATTGAGAGAGCTATAGCAGACTCCCCAGAGCAGACTGAAACACCTCCTGGTTCTCAAACTCTGGCTTTACCTCAGACTGGCTGTCTTTAAGAAAACACGTCTCCATTGATGTTCTGACACCTTTGCAGTCTGCCATCTTGAACTTCTGCAGCAATTGCTCTATCTTTGCTCTCTGATTTAGCAAAAAACTGCCGTCTTGGTCTCTGTGAATTTGGACCCCTAGGTACATGCTCACAGGACCTAAATCCTTGAGTTTGAAGTGCTGTTTCAGCTTGCTTGCAAACTCCTGCACTTGTTTACCTGTCCTGGCAACTAATATAATGCCGCTGACAAAAATAAGAGCGAGTTCCTCCTGCTGGCCTGACCCCTTCAGGTACAGGCAGCTGTCTGCCAGACTCTTCTGAAACCCTAGCTTCTCCAGAGCTTCGTTGAGACATAAATTCTAATTTCTGGCTGGTTGTTTCAAGCCATAAATGGAATGGTGCAGTCTCTATACCAGACCTGGCCTATCACCCTCAAACCCTGGTGGAGGTAACATGTAAATCTCCTCGGGCACAAGATGTTGGACATAACATCATGTTTGCTGACTGGGAACAGTTGTGGACCACAGGTATGAAATTTACAGCATGTAATGCCTTAAGAGAAAATATTATGAAAATGATATATAGGTGGTACATGACCCCAGTCAAGCTTGCAAAAATTTACCATTTGCCTGATAATAAATGTTGGAAATGTAAAGAAACTGAAGGTACTTTTTTCCACCTTTGGTGGACGTGCCCTAGGATTAAGGCTTTCTGGGAAATGATTTATAATGAATTGAAAAAGGTATTTAAATATACCTTTGTGAAGAAACCAGAGGCCTTTCTCCTGGGCATGGTCGGCCAATTGGTGTTAAAAAAGGATAGAACTTTCTTTATGTATGCTACAACAGCAGCAAGAATACTCATTGCAAAGTATTGGAAGACGCAAGACCAACCCACTCTGGAAGAATGGCAGACGAAATTGATTGATTTTATGGGACTGGCAGAATTGACTGGCAGAATCCGTGACCAGGGAGAAGAATCGGCAGAAGAAGAATGGAAGAAATTCAAAGACTATTTGCAAAAATATTGTAATATTAAGGAACACTGAGTGATGTTGGATTGAAATTAAGGGGTTATTAGCTGTAATGATATAAAAGAATATGAAAAAATAGTTCTTTTTTGTACATAAGTAAAAGTATAAGTTACAATAATTTAAGAAGATGGATTGAAAATAAGGTTTATAGCTGTAATGCTATGAGATAAGGATTTGCTGGATGAATAATTTGAACTGGAATACAAGAAGGGGAGGTATGAGGAGGTCAAGGAAATATGTTATTGGAAAATATGACATGAAATTTATGTGTTTTTAATATTTTTTTCTTTTTAATCTTTTTTTCTCTTTTTTTCTTTTTCTTTTTGATTTGTATAAAATGGAAAATCTCAATAAATATCTTTTTTTAAAAAAAACCCATGTAAATCTCCTCCTGCAGCGGTGAGTTTAAATAGGCAACATCAATGCCAAAATGAGCGACCTCAGAACCTCTTTGTGCTGCTTTCGCCAAAAGCAATCGCACGGTCTCATTTCTGGCTGTGGGTGCGTACACCTGAGAATAGTGTAGCCCTGGTCACTGGCTGAAACCTCTTGCCACCAATCTGGCTTTATATTGTGGTTCTCCACATGCAGTGGGTTTTAACCGGTAGACCCAGCAACAACTCACTGCCTGCTGGTCAGCTGGCAGAGTTGTGAGTGTGAAGACTCCTAGAGACTTCATGGCACTAAGCTCTTTTTCCATGGCTTGCTGCCATTTGCTGGATTCTGCCTG
Organism: Podarcis filfolensis; assembly: GCF_964270895.1. Taxonomy (NCBI): domain Eukaryota; kingdom Metazoa; phylum Chordata; class Lepidosauria; order Squamata; family Lacertidae; genus Podarcis; species Podarcis filfolensis. Next base: position 31,842,959 of record NC_139619.1, on the reverse strand, counting down.
AGGTAACTTCTGAACCTCAGCAAAGCTTTCTTTCTTTTTTTTTTTTGCAGATAAATTTTTATTGGAATTTACACAAATAAACATATCAATATATACAAAGTTCATTTGAATAACTTATACATATTATGTCCACCAAATTATACAAAAAATAAACACCTTGTTTTAGGCTCTGCCGAGCCTTGGACTTCCCTCCACCCCTTTGGTAAGTGTCAAATCAATTCTATGGTCACGTAATTTATTTTTGATCTTAAATAGTAACCCCTTACTGTTAGAGTTGTTCTACCCCCGCTAGTGCCGTCTACCAATTAATTCCAATATACATCCAATATTTATTCCAGTCGTCATGAAATTTCCGTTCATCTTGGTCCCTAATCCTTGCTGTTATTCTAGCGAGCTCGGCATAGTTTACCATTTTAACTTGCCATTCACTTATATTAGGTATAACTTCCGTTTTCCAGTTTTGTGCTAACATGATTCTTGCGGCTGTGGTAGCATAAAGGAATAATATCTTGTCTTCTTTTTTAATTTCTTTACCCATCATTCCTAACAGAAAAGCTTCGGGCTTTTTGGGAAACGTGTATCTAAAGATTTTTTTAAGTTCGTTATATATTGATTCCCAAAAGCCTTTCACTTTGCTGCATGACCACCACATGTGGTAAAAATCACCTTCTGCTTCTCCACATTTCCAGCATCTTTTGTTTTTTAGCCTATACATCTTAGCCAATTTCACTGGCGTGAGATACCACCTATATATCATTTTCCATAAGTTTTCTCTCAATACCGTACACGCCGTAAACTTCATGTTATTGTTCCATAATTCAATCCACCTTTCAAAATCAATATTATGTCCGACATCTATCGCCCATTTGGTCATTACCTCCTTCACCTCTTCGTCCTTTGTGTGCCACTCCAACAAGATATCATACATTCTGGACAGAGTTTTATTCTTGCCTTCAATAACTTCCACATTAAACTTAGATTTTTTGTCTTCAAATCCTAATTTCTTTTTATCTTCTTTTAACAGATCATTTACCTGATGGTATTGCAACCAACTAGTAAATAAATTTTTTATCTCATCGTACGGTCTAAGTTTAATACCATGCTCTGTTTTCCTTGTAAGCTCTTCATACGTGGCATTTTTTCCTTCCATATTAATTTTTTTAATAGTTAACACCTCTATTGGTGAAATCCACCAAGGTGTCTTCCTTTCCAAAAGATTTTTATTTCTTTCCCATACTTGGTAGATTGGACCTCTGAAAATATGATTTAAAAAGCCTCTATGCACTTTTACTTTTTCATACCACAGGTACGAGTGCCACCCGTACCTGTTGTCGAAGCCTTCCAAATCCAAGATGTCCCTATTTTCTAGTCTTATCCAATCTTTTAACCACAATAAACATGCCGCTTCATAATATAGAGTTAAATCCGGTAGGGAAAAGCCCCCTCTTTCCTTTCTATCTACCAATATTTTCATTTTTATTCGCGGTCTTTTTCCTTGCCAGATATATCTCGCCAAGGCTCTTTGCCACTCTTTACATTGCTTTACACCTTTAAGTATCGGAATATTTTGAAATAAGAATAACATTCTAGGCAGGACGTTCATTTTAATTACCGCTATCCTCCCCAAAAAAGACAATCTCATTCTCTCCCAAATTTCTAAATCCTTCTTAATCTTCTTCCAGGTGACCTCATAGTTGTCCTTATATAAGTTGATGTTCTTAACCGTAATCCATACTCCGAGATACTTTACCTTCTTTGCTGTCCTAATTCCCGACCTTTGTTCTAAATCTACAACATCTTCTTTAGTTAAGTTTTTTACCAGCATTTTGGTCTTGATCTTATTAACCTTAAGGCCTGACACAGCACCAAACTCTTCAAATTTTTGTAAAGCTTCTTTTACGCTATGTTTTGGATCTTCTAATGTTAATACAATGTCATCCGCAAAAGCCTTGATTTTATGTTCTTTCAATCCTACCTTAATTCCTTTCACCTCTGTTGCCTCCCTCAATCTCTTATTAAGTACTTCCAACACTGTTATAAATAATAGAGGAGACAAGGGGCAGCCTTGTCTGGTTCCTTTAGATATATCAAAAAATTCTGACGTGGTATTATTTATTATAAGTTTTGCTTTTTGCTCATAATAGATAGCTTCTATACCTTTTCTAAATCTTTCTCCCATCCCCATCATTTTCATATTTTTCATCAGAAAACGCCAGGAGACGTTGTCGAATGCCTTTTCAGCGTCAATAAATACCAATGCCGCCTGTTTGTCTATTCTAGTATCCAAATATTCAATGATATCTATTACGTTTCTTACGTTATCCCTCAGTTGTCTCCCTGGTAGGAAGCCTGTTTGGTCTTTGTGAATTCTGTTGTTTAATACCCTTTTTAGTCTTTCTGCCATTACGTCCGCGAACAATTTATAATCGTTATTTAATAACGAAATCGGTCTATAATTTTTCACCTCCAAGGAGTCTACGTCTTTTTTAGGTATTAATGTAATAAAGGCCTCCTTCCAGGTATTAGGAATCCTTCCCTCTTTTAGGATATTATTCATCACATCGCATAAAACTGGACAGACTTCCGGGACGCCGCAGCCACAAGAAGGAGCGCGAGGCTACCCTCCGGGGGGGTCTCGAACAACATGGAGGTCTAGAGGGGTTACAAAGGCTCCGTGAACCCTAAAACCTCGGGAGGATTATCCTGGGGGACAGAGTACCCAGCGAAGCTGCCTGTGCTCGCCTGTGTTGCCGGCGTTTAACAGGGCTGGAGCAGCAGCGTGAAGGGGAAGTAACAGTCTCCATGTTGTGAAGCCTCAGGCTCCGTGTGAAAGCGGCGAACCTCCGACAGCAGTTAAAAATGCTGGGAAATAGCGACTAAGAAAAATATTGGAAAAACAGTGCAAGCTACGGAGGTGAAAAGGTGCAATTAAAGTTTAATTAAAGAACTCAGCGGAAAAGAACAACGGGGCGAAGGAGAAGGAATCCATTACCGGCGGTAAGAGAAAATGGAGTATAGCGGAAGACTGGGAGAGAGAAAGTAAGAAAGTAAGAAAGTTGCCGCTAAGTGGGTGTAGAGGAAAGACCTCAGATACAAAGTAAAAGTGTCTGAGGCAAAAGTAATTTTGAAATACTTTAATGGACTAAAGAGTAGGAAAAGGAAATTTTCTGCTTCACCTGGTCGGAGAACGTTGTGCTAGCGAACAGTTTGGGAGCATATCAGCAGATCTCTTACACCTAACTATGCTGCCTGCTGCATTTGAATGGGGACTGATTTGAATAGCACGCAAATGCTACTTTAGTTACCCTTTCCATTTATTACTTTGTATAAAAAAGGACAGAGGCTGGTAAACATTTATGCCAGTTTTATGGTCTGAAAATTTAACAGAAACAGGAGGAGGGGAGTTGTGGACAAGTATCACCGGTTAGACACAGCGGCACCTATTGCGCCATTTTTCCCCCCATCTCTTCCTCTTCAAAAGAGAACTAAATTACTGTTCAAGCAGGAATATGGAGGTCAAACTTTAGAGGGATCTATCGCTATAGAGAAAAGCGATTGGGACAGTTTAACAGGACTCTCCGTGACATGCAGAAAGTCTCTCTTCGTGGAACATATCTTGGTTCGACCCTGCTTCACCCGCCTGTGCCTGCGCTCGGACTGAGTCTCGCCCCATACTTCTTCCAAAAGGACAGAGCTTTAATTTGGGACTTTCTACATTTGCACCCATAACTTTGGCAGTTATTTCCCTCCTGCATTTCTCTCCCCTACTTTCCTTTAATCTCCTTTATTTTTTCTGCCCCTTAGGGGTATGTTTCCGGTCATTTTTGGAGACGTAGGATCTACATACACCCCCCTTTATTTTGTTTCTTACTGCCCCTTTTTGTTTCACTCCTTCTTTGATTGTGTTTAATTCTGCGTATTTGCTCTCCCCCCTAAAAAGTGTGACTACTGAATATAAAAGAATAGCTGCTTGGGATAGTGGGGAGGGAGGCTCCCGGCTGAGGAAACACACGGAAAAGAAAGAGACTTGGAAGAGTAATAAGGCGCCACCGTGTGGAAACAAAGGAAATAGTACTAGAAGAATTTAAGAAATCAACGGGAGGAATAGAGAAACCCAGCAGCTTCCTCAAGAGACTGCTAGGGGGGGAAAGAGACTTTAATTATTAGCTAAAATAAGTTGTTATACAAAATGAAAAAGGGTGTGGGAACGCCAGCAGAAAGGAGGCCATCTAGACAAGAAGATGGGAAAGAGGGGAAAGAAATTAAGGACTATGACAGTTTAATGGCGGAAATAAGGAAAGAATTTAAACATAATGAACAGTACATTGAGAGAAAGCTACTGGAAGTACAGGACACCTTGGATAAGAGATTGGAGGGGGTGGTGGGAGAATTGACAGGGAAAGTTAAAGATCTATCGGTAAGAGCCAAAGCACTTGAAGACTCAAAGAAAAGGATGCAAAAGGAAACAAAAGATAGTAAGAGGGACCAGGACAGGATCAAAATAGAATTCAAGGAGATAGCAAAAGTGCAGGAAGAATTGCTGGACAGTATGGCAATGACTCAGATGAGACAAAACCAATCAAACCTGAAATTTAGAGGGATTCCGGAGGAACCAAATGAGAATATAAGATCTAAAATGGTTAAAGAGTTAGCAATTTGGCTAGATAGGAAGGAAGAAGAGATAAGCTACTGTCTAGTAAATATCTTCCGGATAAAAACAAAATCGGCTAAAGCTAAGGGGAAAAAATTGCCAGGAGACGTTTTAGCCATGTTTAACTCCTTGGATTTAAGGAACGAAATACTGAAACAGAACTATAGTAAAAGGTTAAACATTGAAGGAAATTCAATTATCATATTTAAAGAGATCCCCTCGAGGTTTCTTCGAAGGAGAGATATTTATAAGAAATTAACTAATCAGTTGAAGAAGAATGGGATCTTATATAGATGGGAATTTCCGGAAGGTATTTCATTCTACTTTAAGGAAAAAAGATTCAAACTGTCCAGCTCCTTAGAACTTGAAAAATTTGCAAGAAGATACGAGAAGGAACTTGGAAGGATGGCGGGGTGGGGGGAAGTGGGGGAGCGGCCGGGGGAGGGGGGTGGGGGCGGAGGGAGTGAAGAGGAAGAGAAAGAAATAAACTCAGCAGAAGAGAGGGAAAGGGAAGAAAAAGAAGACAAAGAACAGTAGGTTTAATAAAGACTAGAGAACTTTTAAATTTTGCATAACAGATGGCTTTAAAAACACTGTCTTGGAACGTGAATGGGTTAAACAATAAAAATAAAAGGAACCAGATTATGCATATATTGTTAAAAAAGAACCTTGATTTAATCTGCCTACAGGAGACTCATGTAACGAAAAAACATAAGAGAGTTTTAAGTAATAACAGACTGGGGTTGGACTTTGTGGCTGCGGATAAGGTTAAGAAAAGGGGTGTGGTACTTTATATAAAGGAAAAACTTGATCCAAAACTGTTGTACAAAGATGAACAAGGGAGACTGATAGTAGTACAGATAGTGTTCCATGGAGTAAAAATAATTGTTGTTGGAATATATGCACCTAATGAAAAAAAGTCAACTTTTTACCTTGAATTAGGTAATAAGTTAGTAGAGTGGATGGATCAAAAAATGATATTGATGGGTGACTTTAACGGAGTGGTATCACCAAATTTGGACAGGTCAACAAAAATCCAAGTGACAAAAGAAGGTAAATTACCGCGCACTTTCTTCGATTTGGTAGATAATATGGGTCTAATAGATGCGTGGAGATTTAAAAACCCCACTATAAAGCAGTACACTTTTTTCTCAAATTCAAACCAGAGTTGGGGGAGAATAGATAATATTTGGATCTCGAAGGAACTGACACAGAGTCTAATTAAGTCTGAAATTCTCCCGCAAACTTTATCTGACCACAACCCGGTATTTATAGAGATAAAGGGTAAAGATGTTACAGTAGGTAGATGGAGAATGAACGAATATTTATTTAATGATCAAAAGATAGTAAACAAGGCAAAAGAAACAATTGAAGAATACTTTAAGCGGAACCTAAACAAAGAAACTGCGATAGAAACGGTTTGGGACGCAGGAAAAGCAGTTATGAGGGGCTTCCTAATTCAGAAAAATTGTCACTTGAAAAAAGAAAAAGAGAAAAAAAAGGAGGAGGTCTTAATACAACTTATGGAAAATGAAAGAAAATTAGTCAGTAAACCTGGGGAGGAGACTATAAAGCAAAATATAAAAATACTACAAGCCAAATTTTCCATGTTAGTCAATCAGGAGATAGAATGGAAAATTAAAACGATGAAACAAAAGAATTTTGAATCAGCCAATAAAATAGGGAAATATTTGGCATGGCAACTAAGAGAAAGGACGAAACAAAATACGATTTGTAAGATAAGAGAGGGAGATAGGATAGTGGAAGAGCCGAAAGAAATAAAAAGGTTATTCCAGAAGTATTATAAGGACTTATACAAAAGAGGAAACGAAACAGACTATGAAATAGAGCGTTACCTGCAAGAACATCATTTGCAACAGATCGCAACTGAAGAAAAAGAATTATTAGACCAGCCGATTACACAAGAGGAGATAAAGAAGGCCATAAAAAAGATGAAAATTGGAAAAGCGCCGGGGCCGGATGGCTTACCGGCCAAATATTATAAAATACTAAGTGACCAACTCAGCAAAGCTTTCTGGTTCACACTGAGCAAAACCAGCCCACACATTTGTGGCTGTGAAACAGTCAGGAGGTTTGCCCTTCATGGTGTGCTTAAAATGTCTTGGCACCACACTGGACTCCCCCTCTGACCCAGACGTGCTGGACTCTGCCTGTGAGTCCCTGGCGTCTGGTGAACCACCAAGCGACTTGCTGTGCTTGCTGTGCGTTCTTGGACTGAGCTTGGCTGTGGGAGACAATGGAGATCTACTGCGCCTGCTAGGCCTCGCCTGCAGAGATGAGAGTGCACTCTTGGTCTCTGGCTTCACCTCTCTCTTTGGAATTGCACCTCTCTCTCTGGCACTGCACCCTGGTGGTGGTCGGCAGCTTGGCCCGGACCGCCAGCAGCTCCTCCAGCAGGTGCAATTGGTTGATCCTCAGAATCAAGATCACTAAACCAATTTGTGAGCACTTCAGGATTCCTGTGAATCCTGTTCCAACCACTCTGCTCACAGAATTCTGTGCTCCTGCTGATTACCGCATGTGAGCGATCTCCACCTGGATAAGCAAACCTCCAGGCTTTTGACCCTGGCTCGTACCCACAGAAAATCATTTTGCGGGATCTAGGGCCACCATTTTTGTGCTGTTTGGGAATCAATATCCAAGCCTCCGCCCCAAAGGTACGAAAATAGTGCACCTTGGGTTTCTTGCCATGGAGCATAAAATACGGCATGTTCCCAACCACAGAATTATACGTCCTATTCAAAGTGAAAGACACAGTTTTTACAGCTTCGGCCCAATAGCATTTTGGCAGCCCTGGATCAAAGAGAAGAGCCTCCATGGCTTCTTGCAGGGTTCGATTCCTGTGCGCTGAAACTCCATTTTCTTGCGGGGAGTAAGAAGCTGTCTTCCTGTGCTTAATACCTTTCGCACGGAAGAAGCTTTGCAAACTAGACGCCATAAATTCTGTGCCTCTGTCTGTTTGAAAAGCTTTGACTCGGGTGTCAAACTCAAGTTCTACTGACACCACCCACTCTTTGAACTCCTTGGCTGCTTGCCCTTTGTCTTTGAGCGTGAAAATCCACCCCATCCTCGAAAAATCATTTGTCAGACAAAGAATGTATTTAGAATTACCCATACTTGCCACTGGCATTGGACCACAGAGATCCGCATGCACGAGCTCAAAAACCTGTTTGGTCACTCTCTCAGACCTTGGGTAATTGGCCGTGTGCACTTTGGCTTTTTTACAAGCTCTACAGTCAAGGAACTTAGAGCACTCCTTCATTTTGCAGCCATCAGCGCACTCTACCTGTTTGCGCACGTAACACCAGTTTGCATGCGAAAATCTTCTATGCCATACGTGCAGACACTGGTCATGAGTGGGACCGTTGGCACACTTTGCCTGTGCTTCCTAAGAAGCAACATCACCTGTTTCAGCAACCTGTGCCCCCTCAGAGGCATCATCACCTGTTTCCAGTATGTACAGCCCATCGTGGCCTCGTACCTGGACTTACTGCTCCCCATCTTTGGAGATGGTGCATGCCTGGTTACCAAAACGGACCTGAAAACCAGCATTGTCAAGAGCAAAAACAGAAAGTAACCCACATTTCCTACACATCAATACCAGCTTTTAAACAAGGCATAAAAACAACACCAGCTTTTGAAATAGCTCTCTTAGTCACATCAGCCAATGTAACTGTTGTCCCATCTGGAATTTGCCAGCAGTTCTGCAACTGGCTACCGGGTGGAGCTAGATGCCTGCTGGCTCCACTATCAATTATCCAATGCTGTTTACAGTTGGCTGCAGTCTTTCCAACAAAAGCATATGCAGCTGCCTTTTGATGTGTTCCTGTATCGCTGCCTCTGCCCCCTCTCGCAGGGCCTCTCCTCCCACGACGTGCTCTGCCTCTTATCTCCTGGTTGCCATGGGAGACGGCCTTGGGGCAGTTTCTCCGCAGATGTTGGTCTGAATTGCAGACGTAGCACCGCTTTGCTGCAAAGGCATGCACAGTGCTCCCAGCGTTTTCTGCACTCCCACTCCTGGGCACAGGGCAACCCCCCTTCGCAGCTTTTCCTTTCTCTCTCAGCCTTTTATCCTGTTCATCCTGCAACCTGCCCGACACAAGCTGTGCTGCAGGCATGGCTTCCAACGTGAGAGAAAGTGTCTCATAGCTGGGGTCTAAAGAACTCAGCAATATGTAAACTTTATGCTGCTCTGTGAAGAGAATCTGTAGTTGCCTCAAACGGATGAACAACACCAGCATGTGGGATATGTGCTCTTTCACGCAGCCTCCCGGTTGCAAACGTAACTCAAACAGCTGTCTGGTGACATGAATCCGGGCCCCAGCCATATCCCACTGATGCACACGTTGAAGGGCCCCCCAGATCTCGTGGGCATAGGTGGCGTGGTCAGTGTGAACCATCTGAGCCCCATCAATGGCCATGACCAAATGAGCAACAGCTCTCTGGTCTCTTCTCAGCTCTGCAGCTGCAGCAGCTACAACTCCATCTGCTGCCCCTGCCAGGGCCTGTACAGGTGGGTTCTGCGTACAAGTCCAAAGGCCTTTAGCAGTTAACAAAACCTGCATTTTCTTGGACCAGTCCACCCAGTTCTTCCCCGTCAGCCTTGGGAAGGCCACCATAAAATTTTCCTGAACCTCTGCCATTTTTTTTCTTTCTGGGGCTTGTGTTACTTACACGGCTGCTGCTCTCTCCTGCTTCCAGCTCTCAGCTCCCAGCTCTGGAAAATGGCTTGCTTTCACCAGTGAGTTTCTACTGCTCTGTGCCTCAAGGCATGGCACAAAACAGGCCTCTAGCCAGACTTTTAAGCTGCCGGCTGCAGCAGACACACAGACCTCCCGTCCTGGCCATCAATCACCTCAGGACACGCTACCATTAACACGTTGCTATCTTGGCCATAACATGTTAAAGTTTGTAGATGGTAAATCCTTTGACCCACGGAGTCTGCTGCCCGGCACGGCAATTGGCCTGATTTATGAGCTGGTCTGACGTTTATGGCCGCCCGCCCGCTTCTTCAGCATGCTGCCACACTTCGCAGTTGTCGGCCGTTGCAGAGTTCGTACGCAGCATAAATGGCTTGGTCTGTGTCAAAGTGGTGTCTCCAATAAATCAACTTGACACCAGTGCTTCTATTCTCCCAAAGATGTTTATTCAGAAGCATAAAAAAACAGAAAAGAAACCGACAGAATCAAGCTGCATGCTCTCAGAACGAAAGGAAAAACCCGGATGATATGGGCAGGCACCCAGTGAATAAGAACGCCTTCTGGAGTGTTAACTCTAAACTGTCCAGAACCTCAACACTATTATTAGTGAGGAAAAGGTCAGGATTGTAACAGAGAGAGAGAGCGAGAGCGAGAGCGAGAGAGAGAGAGAGAGAGAGAGAGAGAGAGTTGTTCAACATTTCTGTTTTCTCATAATTATTATCAGCACAAAGTGGGGTCAGGAATGCAGCCTGAGAAAGTGTGTGTTTGTTGCTCAAGTTTGCTGTTGTTCTTTCATGACATTTATTCAATGCCCCATTTACTTTGCAGGAGATGTTACAATTGCTGCCATCTGTCTGTCTCGAGGGACAATTGAGTGTGCCTCTGGGGGTGAAGTAATTGGCTGTGTTAGCAGCTCCTACTGCAAAAAAACCTGTTGCGCGGACAGGCGGAGACCCCCCAACCCTGGGCGACACCCGTGTGGAATAATGACTCAAGACAACGTCTTATGGGATTAAAATTTGGCAACAACTTTATTAAAACTTCAGATGTAGGGAGACCTTGGCTTAGGCATTGGGCGTTTAACCCTCCCAGTCCCCAGCCGGGGATCTGGGGAACAGAATGTGTGGGGATTGGGCTGGCGCTGGAGAGAGCCCGCCCCCCCATTTCGCCAATGACAACCTAATGGCATATGGCCAATGACTCCCCTCAAAACAACCCCTTTAATTGGGGAACCCTGGGATCACCACAATGGGGGGGGCGTGGGTCACTGCTTCCCGCCCCCTCCCCCCATTTAGGGAAGATAGGCTAAAGGATTCTGCCCAAGGCCTGAAACCACCAAAGTTGTGATGTTTTGCTACGAGGAAGGCAAAACCTGCGAATGCAGGAAAATTCCTTTCTGGCCCTTCAACAGCAACCATAACGTAGCAGCGCCCGCATACCTGTGAAGAAAAGGTTAACCTGCAAAAGAAGGCTTAACTGAGGGAGGGCAGGGTGGAAGAAGCTCTGAAGCTGACTGAGAACTCCCAGGTAAGTTCCGCCCACTATTGTGTGAGCTGGGTGATCCCTCCCCTTCCCTGGCTAACTCTCTCCTGGCAACGCCTCCCCAGCTGGGATTGGGTAACTGGCAGAAGTAGGCGGCTACCTCCAGGTGTCCAGCCTGGGGGGGGGGATCCAGGCTGTAGTGCTGGGAGCCGCATGGGATGGGGGAGGGCTGCATGCGACCGTGCAAAAAGCGCCCCCTGTTTGATGTGGGGAACAGTTATTTTCTCCCTCTGTGTGTTTGCATTTGCATGTGCATGTGTGCACATAACGAAGGAATGTACCTCCTGCATCTCCCCACCCCACACCTGTGGTGTCAGCTCCTCGGGACTATGCTCATTGTGCACCCCTGTCTCTGAAAGGACCTCATTTCTTAACTTTTTAAGAGCTAAGTGGCTGACTGAGGAAAAGCTCTTACAAGCAAAAGGAAGCTAAGTCATCTTGCAAAAATAGGAGACCTAAACCAAGTGTGGCCTGCAGACTGCAATGCTGGAACTGACTCTCTGTATCACTCAAACTCAAGACTGAAAATTTGAAAGCCTTTCTGAAGTCTGCAAACAGAAGAACAGGGCATTTGACTTCACCTAGCAACATCATTGCCTGTTTATGATTGGAATCATAATTGAATTCCTTTTGAACTGTGTGTCATCATGATGGCCTTGACCGGTTGTGAGTTGTGAAGGCCGCTTCCAGCAAGGCCCTTTCCACCTGGCCTAGGGGGCAGGGCCCAGACACCAGCTCTACTAAAGAGGCTCCTGGTGAGACCAGAGAGACATCGCTAGGCCTGACAAGAAACCCAAACTATTGGATTCTTTTGCCCCATCTTTTTGTGCCTGCTAAACAGCCGTGTCATGCTTATGACAATATTTTATTCTCTTGTTAATTATGCTGTTTTAAATGTGCATTTTATATTTGACTTTACTTAGCAATGTTGGCTTTTGGGGGGGGAATGCTTAAGTTTTTTTGTTTTGTTTTTGTTAACTGTGTTAAATATGTATTCTGTAGTTGACCTCCTTTGTAATGTTTTATTTTGAAATCTTTAATACTTTAGTTTTTTGTTAACTATGCTGCTTTAACTGTATACTCTATATTTGACATTCTTCAGATTGTTTTATTTATGTTTTAATATGCTGTAAACTGCTTGGAGATTTTTCTTGAAAATATAAAGTGGTATAGAAATGAAATTAACAACAACAACAACAACAACAACAACAACAATAATGTTCATTGAAATGTTGTGTCCAAAGACTGCAGCCGATGGAGAGATCACACCTCCCTCAACTTTCTATCAGATTATTTAGATTTGGTAAATAACACTGGGCAACAATTTTTTACTTTTTGAATGTTGTCTAGATTTCTACAAATGATTTAGAGTATTTTTGCACTGCTGAATCAGGAAATGGCATCCGTTTCTCTCCATCAGGTCAGGTTTTTGTGCTATGTTGATCTGAAAAAAATCAGATCTTGTGACAAAATCGATTACATTTTTGTGGCATTATCAGCTGATTTTTGTCAACACAATTTGCCAATTGGTTGGCCAATTGGTGTCAAAGAAGGATAGAACTTTCTTTATGTATGCTACAACAGCAGCAAGAATACTTATTGCAAAGTATTGGAAGACACAAGATCTACCCACCCTGGAAGAATGGCAGATGAAGGTGATGGACTATATGGAACTGGCGGAAATGACTGGCAGAATCCGAGACCAGGGAGAAGAGTCGGTGGAAGAAGATTGGAAGAAATTTAAAGACTATTTACAGAAATACTGCAAAATTAATGAATGTTAGAATGATGTTGGAATGAAGTTAAGTGGTTTTAGCAGTAATGTTACAAAGGGGTATGTAAAAATGGATTGTTAACAGGAGAGAATGTAAAGTTATAATATATTAAGATAAAGGATTAAGATAAAAACAAAGAGGGAAAGGATTTGCTGAATTAACTAACTGAACTGGAATACAAAAAAGGGAGGTGTGAGAAGGTCAGGGAAACAAGTAAATGAAAGACAAGACATGGAAAGATTGATTTGTTTTTAATTGTTTTTATTTTTCTGTATTTTGTATCTTTTGTTTTTTTTCTTTTCTTATTTTTGTATTCTTTTTTGAAACTTTAATAAATATCATTTAAAAAAAAAAGATTTTTGTCAACACATATCATCCTAAATATGGTTTTAAGAGAAAAAAATGTTTTTCCAACAGCATATATTGATTACCTGATAGAAACATCGATTACTGTAAACTGAATGGTGGGCATTGATAAAGGTAAGTACACATAAATTGCATGTTGCTTCACCATTTTTTCAAACTTCAGGGCTTGAACTTCCGTTTCTTTGAACTCCTGGAATGCTCAGCGGCAGGGAAGTCTCTCTTCAGAGTCCAACAGTAGTCAGCCATCATGACTGCGTCCCAGCGACCCTGATACCTGGTCTCCATCTCTTTCATGTCCTGATGGAATCTCTCCCCCTGCTCGTCACTCATTGAACCCAGGTTCTCAGGAAACCGGTCCATATGTGAAAATAGGTAGTGCATCTTGACGCTCATGTTGCAGCCCAGGTTTCTGAAAGCAGTCAGCATGTTGTTGACAAGTTCTGCGTAGTTTCTGGCCTTATTGTTGCCAAGAAAGTTCTTCACTACCAGAACAAATGCCTTCCATGCTTCCAGTTCCACTTCATTCATTGAGTTTCCGAACTCTGGATCTCTGATGAGCTGACGGATCTGAGGACCATCAAAGATGCCAGCTTTCAACTTCTCCATGGTCAATCCTGGAAAAGCCTGGCACAAGTAAGTGAAGCAGTCACCATCCTTGTCCAGAGCCTTGGTGAACTGCTTGATTAAGCCGAGCTTGATGTGCAGCGGTGGGAAGAGTATTCTGTCTCTGTCCACCAGAGGGTCGTTGATGATGTTCCTTTCTTTGCAAGGCACCAATTCCTCCCGCACAGGCCAGTCCTTCTTCGTGTAATGCTGAGCACGGTCCCTACTATCCCACATGCACAGAAAACATGGGTACTTGGTGAAGCCAGACTGTTGTCCCAACAAAAAGTTCACCATCTTCAGGTCAACACAAATAAACCACTTATGCTGATCATAACCAATTTTCTCCAGCACATACTTCACCGCTTCATAGTTCTCCTTCAGTGTACTCGAGTGAGCCAGGGGTATAGAGGCAAACTGGTTGCCGTTGTGTAGCAGAACACATTTCAGTGATCGCTTGCTGCTGTCAATGAACAGTCTCCAATCTTTGGGTTCGTACTGTTGCACTCCAAGCTTGAGCAGAAGCTACGCAATATCTGCACAGTACACCAAGTCCTTCTCTTCCGAGAAAAAACGGAGGTACTCTTGATGCCTGTTGCGGAAGAAGCTGATGCGAGCACTGTCAGAGAGGAAGTTTTTCCCCTTCAATCTGGATGCCAGCAGTTCGGCAGAGTCCTTTGACAAGCTGAGGTCACGAACTAGATCATTCAACTCCTTTTGGGAAAATGGATGTGGAGCATCATCTTCAAGAACCACTTCTTCTTCATGTCCTTCAACACTGGAGGCATCTTCGTCACTAATGTCAGGAAGTTCTCCGAAGATTGGCACTGGAATTTCATCACAATGAGCTACAGGACGACGTGCTGATTGAAGATCAGGATACTTGAGGCTGCTCCGGTTCTTTCTGTTGATCCCAGTCACATCAACAGCGCAGAAGTAGCAGTCAGTGACATGGTTTGTCAGCTCCCTCCAAACCATGGGAATTCCAAAGTTCAGACTCCTCTTGCCATTGGTCCACCCACTTAGAGTCTCGGTGCATGCCTTGAACACCATGTGTGGCGCCCAAGCTTTTTCCTGGTCACCAAGTTTAATACCAAAATAAGCATGGTAAGCACGCCTTATGAAACTTGTGCACCAATTTATGGAAGATTTCAAGGTTTTATGGCTTCAAACTGATCCCTTTTCGACATAATCACCCAGAACTATCGGACCTGAATACTTCTTGTCATTAAAATAATCATTTACAATCAAAACAATTATTCGACATGGCATTTTACCCCCACCAACTTCTTCTAAAATGCTCCACACAAGCGTACATGTGAACAAAAACGTAAAAAAACGACATGTGGCCATAGCTCAAAAACTTGACCTGATTGAGCAAAACCAATGTGATTTTTGGATTCAGCGCATCAGATTCGTCCTAAATCAACTGAAAAAACACAGACAACAAATTTGTTGTTGACCAGTGTAATTCTTATTGCTATTCTTATTGTATTGATTATTATAATTGATTTATGTAGTTCTGATGGTTTAGCTGCCTTGAGCATGAAAATAGAAAGGCAGGATACAAACCTAATCTAATAAAGAGCCCTCCTGCTCCTCCTCCTCCTGAGCCTGGGGCAGGACCGTAGCCTGAGAGAGAGGGGGTTGCACAGTTCCCCAGTTGTTTTGGAGGAATTCCACACCACATATTTAAAGCTCTTACACCACTTTAAAGAGTCCAGGCTTTCCCTAAAGAATCCTGGGAACTGTAGTTTGCTAAGGGTGCTGAGAGATGTTAGATCTTTAACAAACAGAGGTTCCCAGGATGTGTTGGGTGAATCTGTGACCCTTAGTGCAATGGTTCTTGAAATGTGTGGTTGTGACCATTGTCCTCATAACAGTACTGGGGTTCGGATTGCAGTGTGTGTGTGTGTGTGTGTGTGTGTGTGTGTGTGTGTGTTGCAGAATGGTTTAATTAGCTCATTCTCATCCTAGCACATCGTCTTCATTCAACTCTGGCTTTTGAATGAATGCTTTCTTATAATCATTCTTATGTTTAAGTGGGCTTTGGCCTCCTTCCAGACAGCAGCTTGAAAGGGAAGCAGAGGAAAACTCAAATGATGACAGAAGGCAGGGGCATCCAAAAACCAAGAGTTTTGGTTTGGATGTGATACTTTTAGAATTCCCCAAGCCATCCCGAAGCCCCAATTTCACTCGCCCCAATTTCACTCTGGTCCATCTGAGTATCTCCTTTCCACCTATGCCTCCCCTCCCAAAAAAATATTCACAATTAAGAAATCAGAAAACAACCCCCACCTCCCTTTCGACAGAACTAGATGGAATTATCAGACATAGCAACTCCTGCAGAGAGGATAAAACCAAAATGTTTTAAAGGGACAATTTATCAAACAATATATCTGCCCATAGCTCAGTCAGTAGAGTGTGAGACTCTGCATCTCAGGGTCGTGGGTTTGAGCCCCACGTTGGGCAAAATATTCCTGCATTGCAGGGGGTGGACTAGATGACTCTTGTGGTCCCTTCCAACTCTACAATTCCATGATATCCTGTGAGGAGTAGTCAACTGAGTTTTACTCAGAATAGATGCGTCAAAATCAACACATCCACGTAATTTGTGCCCATCAATTTAACTAGGTCTGCTGTGGAAAGGACTAATGTTGACTACTACAACCCTGATGTTTTCTGATTATTTTATAAAGCGTTTCCCTCAATACCAAAAAATGGAGGCAGAGACAATTTACTGAATTTCAAAACCACCAAAGCTTTATTGAATGAACGAATCAATTTATTACAGTCACAAACCACAATATGGACTTATACAGAGATAGAGAACATGTAGATATATATGTAGGTTAAAATTAAAATCTATAAGCTAGAACACAGTAAATAATACAGATGTAAAACAATTAAAATATGTAGTTTAAGACCTTAACCACTAATTTAAAATATGCATGTCAATGCTTTATTATAATTAAGGCAGGTAAAATAATTATTACTCTTAATATTATTCATTGCTATGAGGCTTCTTGAAGCAATTCAGAATACAATCAACATTAGCAGAACACTTTCCTTTACAAGGACAATTTAAAAGCAATAAAAAAGTAATATTGCATAGGAAAGAATTCTAAAACAACAGCAATGATCACAATTAGCAACAACACACACAATTAAACAGCAAGCAAAAATTGCCATTCCATCATTGCTGAGCCTTGAAACTTAGACTTGTGTCTTATCCCTGTAATCAAAATCGACATCAAGTATTATGTCATCTGGAAGAGAATGAAGGAGAAGAGAGATTAATTTATGCCACATTTACTGATTCACCAAATTTACCTGGCACCCATTCAACCATATTTACAATGAGGCTTTCAGGGCTGGGGTTTTATTTATGGATCCTGTCTTTGGTGGTAACGACTCCTTCCAAGCTTGCAGTTTGGCCCTGGAGAGAAATAGCCATGTTTGTGCTGTGGCAGGATTTCATAGCCACATGACCCAGGAGGTCTGCATCAAGCAAGGATGCTGCAGCTACTGAGTGGGCTCTCCTTAGTCTGGAAAGTGCGTCCCATGTCCCCAGGCTGTGGGTGTTACCTTCTTTGGGGCAGAAGTGAGCCAGCTCCAGAGGGACGAGAACATGCGGCAGAGAAAAGAAAAGGCAGTACTGGATCAGATGATTGATCTGATCCTAAACCCTCCACAAATAATGGGTACAAGAGAACATGGAAGCAGACCCAAGCCAGGGAAGACTTGCTTCCATCATGGGATGAGTGAGTTCTATTGCCTGGCCCCAATCCCTTGCCCCAGGCGACCTCAATGGGTCCTGCAGCCTACTAGGCAGAGGTGGAAGTGTAAGATCAAGGAAGAGGGCAGGAAATGTCTCCAGCCTTGTCCGGCATCCCAGGGACACACATTGTGTTGTGTGCCTGATACCAGACTGTGATTCCTACTGTGGGAATCCTTTCACAAGCCACTCTGGGAGCCTCTTGGGGCTGTTAAGGTGAGATTTATTTATTTATTACTGTTTCATTAAATTTGCTTAGTAACATAACATTATTATATATATTCTATAAAACAAAGAATACAAAACAAAATTCATTCATACTACAATGCATAACTACATTACATTAATATATATGGTTTCTGAAAAAAGGCTTACATAACAAAATCAATTCAAAATACCATCTGGTTTACCTCCCCCCCTCCCTACCCGCTCCAACCCCCCCCCCCCCCGGTCAGGCCTCCCTTCTTCATATCTTTATCCATGTACACAGTCTGTTCATTCAAGCTTGTATGTTAGGGTTGGCTTCCCTCCTTTCTTTCCAGTTCCTGTAAAATGCCCATTTATTTGTGTGGCGAGTTCCCGCCTCCCCCCAGTAGGAATAAAGACACATGACACCGTTATTTAAGGTTAATGGGCTAAAATTGGCCACAACTTTATTGGTTACAGGTAATGAGTGGTATTGGCTTAGGCATTGGTCCTAACCGACTATCCGGCTTCAGCCTGTTTGCTTGAAGACTGGGAAGGGTTTACACCAGCAGGGGGAGCCCTGCTGATGCACATCAACTAGGAACTCCCCCGGGGTCACCGATCGGGGGCGTGCCTTAGGCCCTCAGCTCCATAGGTTTCAGACAGGGCCACGCCCCCCGGAATCCTTTATCGGACTAGCCTTCAAAATCCGGGGGAGGTGATGGCACTTCCTCCCCCCATCCATCTACATAACAATACCCCTACCAATTCCTAACCGCCATTCGAGCAAAGCTAGCCACCAATACCCTCAGACCTGCAACCAATCCCTAATCCCAGTAGATATGTCAGCCAACCAAACATCATTTCCCACATCGGAAAGATGCATGCCATCTTCACAGTAGAGGGCAACCTTGTTGGGGTGGTCAATGACCTGCCCCCCAGCGCTGCCACTCTACGAGCCACTGAGCGTTCCAGGATCTTTCTGGCCTTGTTTATAGCGACAGGGCATCGGCAGTCCCTCCAAGTGCGCCTTTCCAACAATGATGACCAAATTATGGCTAAATTTGGAAATGAAGTCATCAGATTGTCGAAATCATTGTAAATGTTCCAAATTAAGTCCATGCCTTTCCGGTAGGCCAAATCATTTTCACCCAGCTGAATGACAAGGGCATTCGGAGGGCCTTCCAGTGCGGCTCTGGCTTTCACTGCCGGCAAAAATTCCACCCAACGCATTCCATGGCGGGTGATCAAGGAAACTTCAACATTTTGTGGCAGATCCAACCCGCACCCCAGGCCACGGCTGACAGCACGGTTTCTGGCCCAGTGGACAATACTGTGGCCAATGATCCAAATGAACACCACCACGCCACCTAAAAGGAAAGAGCGCAACAAGCCGGGGTCAGTGATGATGAAAACAATCATAAAGCTTTCCGAATGTACCCTTTAAACGCATCTGACTTCCATCGACCCAAGTCCTTTATCCTTTCTGCCGGTAGGCCTAAATGCACCGCTGTAGTGGCAGCCCCGATACAAAATGAGTGAGCTGCGAATTCAGCCGGGGGATAACCGCAAGCAGCAATTGCCTTATGCATAACATCCGTAAACTGATGTCTTGTAAGGCGGGAGCCGTCTGCATGTATGAAAAATGAGCCCGGGGATGTTTGGTCTCAAATACACAAATCGTCTCACGTCTTTTACTGGGCATGCCCCCCTTTTTTGAGTAGCTATAAGTCGAATCAGGGCCCCTTTACCTAGTTGATCAGTTTTAGAACTCCGGACATGCAGAACTAAATCTGAGCGAGATAAGGTCACATCCTTTAAAAGGATCCCGCGTGCGACAGAATCCGGCTGGTCGCCGCAGACCACCTCACCTATGCGCAAGGCGCCGAAAAAGGTGATGGAGTAAGCGGCCGAAAATAGGCGTGCTTCATACTTTGAACAACAAATAGCCCTTAATTTTTTATGAATTTGACATAGGATGTCGAAGGTTATGGGTCTTCTACCATCGGTGCTGGGAGGCTGAAGCCTGCGCCAGCCCTCCAGTGCCTTCCGCCCTAGGAAATCTGTGCAAGGGTCTGTGGAGTAAACGGCCTTGCAAAAGATTGCTGAAGACTGCATGTTAAGTGTCTTTGGGGCACGGCCCAATCCCCTTAAATGGACCAGGTATTGCAGCACATCTGCCTTTGTAGGAGGGGTGTCAAGCCTAACATTTTTTATTTTATTACGAAACACCAAAAAATCCAACCATGCCTTTTTATATGATTTAAGTGTTGACGGGGCTACAGATGACAATACTCCCTTCAGGATTTCTCGCTCCCAAGGCTTCAAAGGTGCTCCGGAAACGGTTGTGGCAATTGCTGTGCCTCTGGCGTTAACGAGCAGAAACAGTTCATCTGAAAATGAGATAGAGCATCCGCGATGTCATTATTTACTCCAGGTACAAACTTAGCCGAGAAATAAATGTTTAGCTTTAGGCATAAAAGGACAAAGGATCAGAGCAGGGCTGCCACCCTAGGGGAACGTGAAGATTGTTTAGATAGGATGGAGACAACCGCTTGATTATCTGTCCAAAAGCATACGCGGTGATTTTTTAATTCCCCAGCCCACAAGTGCACCGCGACCACGATCGAAAAAAATATATAGGAAGGTGAGGTCACGCGTTATAGGCTTTCCCTGCCAGGTAGAGGGCCAAGGTTGCACACACCACTGCCCTTTAAAATAGACGCAGAACCCTAAGGAACCTGCCGCGTCAGACTGTACCTGAAAGTCAGCCTGAAGAAACAGATTATCCTGCCATAAAGAAATGCCATTGTACATGTCCAAAAACTTTAGCCAAACATCCAAGTCAGACTTGACCGCTTTTGAGAGGCGCTCCCTGTGTTGGGGAGCCCGCAGTCCTGCTGACAACCTTGCCAAACGCCCACAAAAGGGGTGACCAGGGGACACAACCCGGCAAGCAAAGTTAAGATGACCCAGGAGCAATTGAATCTGCCTGAGGATGACCTTCTTAAGGGGCAGCAGCTGTAAAATTAATTCCTTAAGGGCAGTTAGCTTTTCTTTCGGTAGGCGAGATGTCTGCACGACTGTGTCCAGCTCTATGCCCAAATAGGTCATGATTGTGACTGGACCTTCGGTTTTATCCATAGCCAAAGGGACGCCAAGCTCCTCTGCCAGGGATGTAAATGCTTGGAGCAATGCAGCGCACTTGGGCCTATTACTTGCAACGAGAATAAGGTCATCAAGGTAATGTGCCACCCCTTTGGAACCGGTTTTAAAGCAAAGAGCCCAGTCCAGAAATGTGCTAAAGGCCTCAAAGGCTGCACATGCTACCGAGCATCCAATGGGCATCGCTTTATCTATGAAATATGCTCTCTCAAATTCAAAACCCAGCCAACAGAAGTCGTCCGGGTGAACTGGGAGGAGGCGAAAGGCAGACTCGATGTCACACTTAGCTAACAGGGCTCCTCTACCAAATCTACGAATAAGCTTTACCGCTTGGTCGAAGGAGGCATACTTCACAAAGTTCCTGTGGTATTGCATCGTTAACTGAACTCCCCCTTGGATCGGAAAGGTTGTGTATCGTGCGGTATTCGCCCGGGGCCTTCTTAAAGACAATACCTAATGGTGAAATGTGTAAACCCTCAAAAGGAGGTTCCATGAAGGGGCCAGCTACCCTCCCAGCTATAATTTCCTTATGTATTTTCTTTTTAGCGATATCTGGCATGTCCTTTACAGATTTATGGTTAGGGGGGTTCCCGGAGTTAGGTGTGAATGAAATAGGGATTCTAAAACCGTGGGGAAACCCCTCCCAAAGGTACTTAGTGGCTTGTTTGTTTGGGTATAAATCAAGGAGGATTTTTAGAGGTTGCAGTTTAATCAGTGAGAAGGCCAGACCGAGGGTCATATTAATACCGGTTTCCGGCCATACCCTGGGAGGGTCCGGGGGCACCTCGATTTCCCTGGTGGAAGTGCCCCCTGCCACCCCGAAAGGGCTGCTTACCTTTGAAAGCAAGATGTGGCCGGCTGGTTGCCTAGGCACTTTTCGCATTCGTGCAGGCACTTACAGTTTGGTCGCATACACGTCCCTCTGTTATACTCCCAGCACTGCCTACGACATTTTGGCTTGACCTTCCCAGACCTATATGGGTCCTGTGGTTTCTTTTCCACATATGGACCCACATGCTCCATCCAATAGTTCTGGTCTCTCAGGTCCCAGCGGGTAGTGAGCAGTAAGGAAGCATTTCTGCGGAAATCTTCATCATATGTTAAGGCGGCTGTCTCCCCAGCCAGAGCAGAGGCCCTTCTTACGTGGGCCATGTAAGCTAATAGATGCATGGCGCGTTTGGGGTAACATGCGCAAATCACACCCATGAAGACCTGAAACCCGTCCAGCCAGTTCTCAAAATTGCGTTCTGCCCATGGTGTCCTATACCTTCTTTTCCCATAAGTACGCTTCTTTTCCCCCTTCCCTGACACCTTAGCTGGTGGAAGCAGGGTAAAAATATCCACATAATCCCCATTAAGAATCTTGGCTCTTTTCCTTTTGGACAGATGTTTTCCCAAAATGAAATCAGTGGATACATTAGTGGAGGTTTTCACGTTCTCCACTAAAGCACCTCCCTTCCATTCCAAGGACCCATTAAGTGTTTTACGATGGGAGTTAGCCCTCCTCTCATGAACCCATAACAGAAGCCCGGAACTTTCCACCCCCAGACCCCATTACCCGTCCAAGGGGGCGTCGCTGTCAGAATCTGATGAGGAAGTACCTGATTCATCCCCAGTGTCGGAAGGCTTACTTTTCTTACTCTTCTTTGCCGTGTGTTTCTTCTTTGCCTTTCTCTTCCCCCCCTGCACTTCACTGACATGCGGGGTCGGCTTGGCGGTTGTGGCCGTTACTTGTTGTGCCTGCGCCTCCTCCTCTGATGATGATTCTGATCCGCCTTCTGTGGGTGTAGGCTGAGATGGTGGCTCCTGGAATATACTAGGAACATCTGTAACCTGCTGCTGTGGAATAGAGCGATTAGACCTAGCGGAATGTGTCCTGCCACCCGCGGAACTGGGCATAGACTTTTGGGAGCGCAAAGACTGAGAGCGCGTGTGAGGGCGACTACCCGTGTTGCTGCCAGGCTGCGCAGCACTTAAACAGGAGGCTGGTGTACCCGGGCGCTCCTGATTGTTAGGGATATTGAGAGAGTCAGAACTTACAGGGTTAAGAAGTTCTGAGTGACGCCTCACATTCTTGGAGGCGTGTTTAGAACACTGACTGAAGTGGGAGTGTTCAGTATCTCTGAGAGAGAGAGAGAGAGAGAGACACGCAGTGTGAGTGAGTCCGCTCACGGGAGAGGGTCGACATGAGTTGTATGTCACCGGGAAAGTAACGATCTGTTGTTTTTGTACAAGATTAAAGCTACTTGTAAGATAAGGAAGACACCGAGCGTCTGCCTGATTTATTGAGTACACAAGGCTATCAAGGCTGCTTCTGACGCTGTGCTTAAGCTCTGCTAACTGGAGCTGGAAGCCCGGAGGGAGCAGAGACACGCCACGGAAACGTGTGGGCTCCAAGTGGTGCAAGCGAAGCTACCAGTAAAGTTCTCCAAAGGTTATGGGAGATCAGCTGACGCTGTGAAGCAAGCCAAGTCCGTGCCGGTGTGTGCTGTGTGATCTCCTGCCAAGGAAGAGGGCAGGGAGGAAAGCTGAAAGCCGAGACGCTGAAGCCAGCTGGAGCCAGCTGGGGAGCTGTGCCTTTGATCGTGAGGCAAGGAGCTCGCTGGGAGGAGCTGTGCTGTACCGGGTGCATGAGAAGCTTCTACTGGTCGTAAGTAAGCTGGGCCCCGGGGGAGAAGATGGCAGACAGCCATGAATCGTGTGCAGTCCCTTTTGAAGAGGTGGATGGGAAGGAGCCCTGGGTCGAGTGGCAGGCACTGAAGATAGTGGGAGCCAGACCAGAGGGGGCCAGACGCTGCACAGAAGCTGGGGGTCGCCCAGGAAGCCCAAGGGGGGCTGAAGCCGTGTTTGGAAGCTGCTGCAATGCTTCAACACGCCAGAGCGATGGGCAGCCGTGTGCTGGAAAGCTGCTGGGAGCTGGGAAGAGGAAGGCAGAAGCAAGCTGTTCCTCTGGAAGCTGTGCACCCAGGAATGGGGGTGCAGGCCAGAAAGGCCAGTCCAAGGGTCTTGAGTGCCAGGCTGTTTGGCAGGAGCTGGAGAAGGTTTGCAGAGAAACCACAGAGCTGGAAGCCAAAGGCCACATCCCCAAGCCTCAAAGAAAAGCCTCAAGGAGTGCTGCTGGCAAGAGTGGGGGGGCACAGAAGTCCAAAGGCAAGTTTGTAAAGTTTTCCATTCGTTGCTGTTTTGTTTGCGGTTCCCCTGAACACCTGCGCCGAAGCTGTCCACAGCGAGAGAAAGGGCAGGAAAGTCCCAACGACATTTCCCATGGGAACCAGCCCGGGAGAAGAGGCCAGCGTGGAAAGTCCCAGGGACGGCCGGAAGGGGAAGGAGGTGCTTATCAGCTGTTTGCGTCAATGGCTGTTTTGAAAGACACCTGTAAAGGTCCCAAAGAGGGGGGCAGAAGGAACTCTGTTGCTAAGGCAACGAAGGACAGTGTGCAACGTTGGGTCATTGACTCTGCTGCTAACAGACATCTCGTGCCTGAGTCACCTGGTGTCCAGATAAAGAACTGCAGAGCTGTTTCAGCTGGGAAAACAGTGTGTTTTGCTGATGGGTCACAAAGGCTTGTAAAAAAGTCTGGGAATGTTTATCTTTCTTTCCTGCAGGCGCAGCTGGAAGTCTACGTGGCGCCGGGACTGAATTGTTGTCTTTTGTCGGTACCATGTCTTTTACAGCAGGGGTACATGGTTTGTTTTGAGAACAATGTCTGTACAATTTCCAGAGGGGGGAAGCAACTGGTACGTGTTGAGAAAAATCAGAACAACCTCTTTGTTCTGGAAACAACACCTCTGGAGGGAGTGGGGAATGCTGGGAAAGCTGGGAAAGCAAACATTCACACTCATGTTTCATGTGCATGCGTGTGGCACAAGAGGATTGCACATGGGTCTTGTGATGACTTGCAGATGTTATCAGAATGCACCAAAGGGTGCAAGGTAAGAGAATGTGGTGGAACCCTAAATTGCAGGGCTTGTAGGAAAGCCAAGAACAAGGGATACAGCTATCCCAGGGTGGAGAGGGTAACCACAAAGCCTTTTGAGCTTGTGCACGCAGACCTGTTTGGGCCTATGCCTCAGCCAAGTCTGGGCAAAGCCAGGTTCTTGCTGATTTTGATCGATGATTTTACGCAGAACTCCTGGGCTTTTTCGCTGAGAACGCAGGAGGAAGCAACGCAACTAATCAGGGATTGGGTTGCGCAGGTGGAACAGAGGTTCTCCACCAAGGTGCAGGGATTCCAGTTTGACCGTGGTTCAGAGGTCACTGGGTCTGCTCTAAAGAGTTTCTTTCGCCAGAGGGGGATACGTCACAAGGTGACTTCGCCTCAGGAGAGTGGCGTGGCAGAGCTGAGGAGTAAGGCTCTGGTCCAAGCGACAGAGGTCCTACTGTGTGACTCTGGGTTGCCTCACAGTTTCTGGGGGGAGGCAGTAAAAATGGCCAATTTCACGATGAACAGGTGCTACAATGCAGTGGTAGGTGACACCCCATATTTCTTGCTCAACGGACAGAAGCCGCAGGTGCATTTCTTCCGTTCGTTTGGTTGCAGGGCCATGGTGCCTGTACCAAAGTGTTTGCAGCAAGAGGGTGGTCCAAGGTACCAGGAAATGATCTTCTGTGGGTATGAACCCGCGACCAAGGGGTGGAGATTTGCGTACCCAGAAGGTGATCAGACCAAGCTTCTGGTCAGTAAGCATGCTGAGTTCAAAGAGCAGCAGGAAAGTAGCTCAAGGCGCAAAGTCAGCCATGACATTGTCTCAGATTGTCTGTCCGAATCTGAGGAGGAGGGAGAGACAGGTAATGGTGATCTGGTCGATGATCAGGATCAGCACCAGGGGGGGGCGTCTCCACAGGTTGTGAAAGGAGTGTCCAAGAGTGAGCCCTCATCTCCTGTTAGAGTAATGGAGAACGCTCACAGACGGGTCAAGTCAGAGGGGGAGTCTGATGAAGAAGACGCACTTGCTGGCCCCAGTGGGTCAGAAGAAGAACCCCAGTTTGTGCCCAGGCGGTCTTCACGGGCAACAAAGGGAATTCCACCTGAGAGGTTTCGAGTCACAAATGCGTGGGTCGGTCTCGCACAGTGCGAACCAGAGATTTGTGAGGAGACTCAACAGGCAGGTGGGAAGGTGTGGGACACACAGAGGTCTGTAAAGGTGTGTTCACAAGTCCTCTCAGAATGTGATGCGAGAGGGGGTATTGAGAGAGTCAGAACTTACAGGGTTAAGAAGTTCTGAGTGACGCCTCACATTCTTGGAGGCGTGTTTAGAACACTGACTGAAGTGGGAGTGTTCAGTATCTCTGAGAGAGAGAGAGAGAGAGAGAGAGACGCAGTGTGAGTGAGTCCGCTCACGGGAGAGGGTCGACATGAGTTGTATGTCACCGGGAAAGTAACGATCTGTTGTTTTTGTACAAGATTAAAGCTACTTGTAAGATAAGGAAGACACCGAGCGTCTGCCTGATTTATTGAGTACACAAGGCTATCAAGGCTGCTTCTGACGCTGTGCTTAAGCTCTGCTAACTGGAGCTGGAAGCCCGGAGGGAGCAGAGACACGCCACGGAAACGTGTGGGCTCCAAGTGGTGCAAGCGAAGCTACCAGTAAAGTTCTCCAAACTGGTGTCTGGAATGCAATCCTGCGTACCTATCATTGGTGGGGAGGACCCTGTGACCCTTGGCCTGCATTGTTGATAGAATGTTTCAAAAGCGGAAAAGAATTGAGCAAAGGCCTGTGGGTTGCAAGGCATGGCAGGGGTTTGCGAACCGCCCTGCGCACCAAACCTGCCTCCATTGGGAAAGGGTGCCTGTGGGTTACCCCTGTTAGCCATGTTACCATAGAAATTATGTGTGCTGCGACTCAAATCAGTTAATGCCCTAGTGGTACACTATAGCTCAGTATTTACCACACCAACCTTAAAACAGCTCAAGGTTCACCTAAATTTACTTGTTGGGGTTCGTGCCTTGTTACTCTAACTCAAACCTAACAGAATTTAACTAATTGCCACAAGCACTTTATTTCATGCCACCATGCACCTTTCCTAATGCTGTACTATGCACTTTATGAGTCAGGCGCTGAGTAAAAACACTATAAATTTAGGCCACAAAGCACAGTAATTAGATTCGCTGAGCACGTTATATGCCCCAGAGAGCTGGTACTATCCTGATAAGATGCTAAGCCCTTATGGGCAAGGCGTTAAACAGGAGCACTTTGAATTTCAAAGCAGCATGCACAAAATTCAAACCCCTGCACTCCTTCTGCTCATGCACGTCAGACTTTACCAAATAAATTACTACGCACTTATGCACGATGCGCTCCAAAATAATTCAAAACAGAGGTTTTAAGCCCTCCTTCAAGAGGGATTATAAGAGAATTGGCCTCAACCCCCCCCAAAAAAAACACCGCAAAAAACCAAACTGTATTCCCAGGGCACTTCCAAAGCATCAAGTTATAATTAACAGCCTGCACTCTGAAAGCTAAGTCTTTTAAAATGAGGAGAGATAATTGAACTGCAGCTAATGACTGCACTTTAAATTATAAATTAGCAATCCCCAGCTTTTACTTCAATAAGAGCATTCTTTTTACGCAGTCAGCACTTTATGAGTCAGCCACTTACGGCAATGCACTAGACACTTTATTTCAAATGGAGGATTTAAAACCTCCCTCTGTTAGAGAGCCACGGAGGCAAGAAATTAACTCAATACACATACAATGTAACTCCCAAGAACCAGCACAAAGTAGCCCCGTCAGTTAAGACAAACTCAGCACACAGGCAGGAAGATCCCTAGCCTAAAATGGCCGCCGCCGCACGACCACGTGGTCTCCTTAAAATGGCGGCGCTGGCCAGCGGTAACCCTGGCAACAATAAACAAGTCCTCCTACCTGAACACGCGGGGCCCCAAATCGCTGATTACACCCCCCTCAGACGCTAGCCAGCGATGATGAAAACCTAGGCCGCGCTTCAGTCCTAAAACGATACCCTTTTCTTTGGACGCCCAATTCCTATGCCTGTCCCACAGCGCTCTGCAGCTGCAACGGGAAGGCGGCACAGACCCCAGCCGGGAGAAGCGCTCGGGAGCGTGGCAGGGAGCAGCTTCAGCGGCGTTGTTATTAACTGCAGGCAGGCGCTTCGGCAGCCTCCGAAGCCAGCGGGAGATTGGAGACGCTGCGGGGAAGGAAAAAAACCCCCTGCCCGGTGATTTCGGCTTCAATGGGTCATTTTTAACCCCGTTAAAAAGCCCCTGTGGAGGCAGCAACAAACTCAAAGCAGCCGATTTCGGAGCTAGACCGTAACGAAGAGAACCCCCCCCCAAGTGATTCCAGCTCTTTTTTCCGGCCCTCGAATGCAGACAAAAGCCGGAGGCTTGCAAAAGGGGGAAGCTCTCCGAAGGATTCAAACACGTTCTGGCAGAAAGGAGCAGCCTTCTCCGAGAGCAAGCAGCACGCAGGGGCGCTCCACAGCGCTCGCAGCTGGCACCACATGGCGAACCCCAGTCAAGCAGCAAAATTCCTACAGGGGGAGAAGAAGTTAAGAGTTAAACCAAACTCAAAAGAGATTTTAAGAGAGATTAAGTTATATCAGGTGCAAATATATGAAATTGATTAATGAAGAAATAGAATGGAAAATTAAACAAATGAGACAAAAGACTTTTGAGTCAGCTAATAAATGCGGGAAATTATTGGCGTGGCAACTGAAAAAAAGACAGAAGTTAAATACGATCACAAATCTTGAGATCAATGGAAAAAACATACAGAACCCGGAGGAGATTAGAAGGTGCTTTCAGAGATATTTTAAACAACTCTACACGCAAGGGCCGCAGAAAGAAACTGAGATAGACCAATTTTTAAGAACCAATGGATTACAAAAAATATCTTTAGAAAATAAATTAATATTGAACCAGCAAATCACAGAACAAGAAATTGAAGGTGCCATTCAGAATATGCAACTGGGCAAATCTCCAGGACCGGACGGACTAACCTCCAAATACTACAGAACTTTGAAAGATCTTTTAATTCAACCATTAAAGGAGGTGTGCAATGAGATTTTGGAAGGGAAAAAGGCGCCTGAATCGTGGAAAGAAGCATACATCACATTGATACCCAAGACAGAAGCTGAAAAGACACAACTAAAGAACTACCGTCCCATCTCCCTTTTGAATGTGGATTACAAAATTTTTGCAGACATTTTAGCTAGCAGACTTAAAAAAGTATTAATGGAAGTAATACATAAGGACCAGGCAGGCTTTCTCCCAGGCAGACACTTGTCTGACAATACAAGGAACATAATTGACATTCTGGAGCTGTTGCAAAGGAATATCAACACGAAAGCTGTTTTAGTTTTTATTGATGCGGAGAAAGCCTTTGATAACATCTCTTGGAGTTTTATGAAGAAAAATTTGAAAGGGATGGGAGTGGGTCAGGGGTTCGAAAATGGTATAGGAGCAATATATTCAGAACAAAAAGCGAAATTGATTGTAAACAATGTGGTGACTGAAGATTTTAGGATAGAAAAAGGAACACGTCAGGGCTGCCCTATCTCTCCATTATTATTTATCTCGGTCCTGGAGGTGCTGCTAAACATGATAAGGGGGGACCGATTTGTAAAAGGTATTCAGGTCGGAGCCAAACAATATAAATTGAAAGCCTTTGCAGATGATTTGGTTTTAACTTTACAGGAGCCGGAATCCAGTATGAAAAGAGCTTTGGAATTGATTAAAGAATTTGGTCATGTGGCGGGATTTAGATTAAACAGGGTAAAAACTAAAGTATTAGAGAAGAATTTAACTCCAATGGAAAAGGATAGGTTTCAGAATGAAACAGGTTTAATGGTGGTTAAGAAAGTGAAATACCTAGGGATAAATATGACGGCGAAAAATCTGAATTTATTTAAAGAGAACTATGAGAAATGTTGGGCAGAAGTTAAAAAAGATTTAGAAATCTGGTCCAACTTGAAGCTTTCCTTGTTGGGTCGAATTGCAGCTATAAAAATGAATGTATTGCCTAAAATGTTATTTTTATTTCAATCCTTGCAAATTTTGGACAAGATGGACTGTTTCAAGAAGTGGCAGAGAGACATTTCTAGATTTGTCTGGCAGGGCAAGAAACCTAGAATTAAGTTTAAAATTTTAACTGATGCAAAGGAAAGAGGTGGATTTGCCCTGCCAGATCTTAAATTGTACTATGAATCAGCGGCATTCTGCTGGCTGAAAGACTGGCTGCTTCTTGAGAATACAGACGTTTTGGATTTGGAAGGTTTTAATAATGTTTTTGGGTGGCATGCATATCTTTGGTACGACAAGGTTAAAGCTCATAAGGCATTCAAAAACCATATTGTCAGGAAATCTTTGTTTAATGTCTGGATAAGATATAAAGACTTGCTGGAAAGTAAAACCCCAAGGTGGTTGTCACCTATGGAAGCTAAGGCTCAGAAAAAGCTCAATATGGAGGCTAAATGGCCAAAATATTGGGAAATCTTGGAACAAGAAGGTGACAGACTGAAACTACAGAGTTTTGAAAAATTAAAAGACAAAGTGCGAGATTGGCTTCATTATTACCAAATAAGAGAGGCCTATAATTTGGATAGAAAAATTGGCTTCCAGGTGGATAAATCGAAATTGGAAACAGAATTGTTAGAACCAAAAACTAAGATTTTGTCAAAGATGTATAACTTGCTGTTGAAATGGAATACGCAGGATGAAATGGTCAAATCAGCAATGATCAAATGGGCGCAGGATCTAGGTCATAATATTATGTTTGCTGATTGGGAACAGTTGTGGACCACCGGTATGAAATTTACGGCATGTATTGCCTTAAAGGAGAACATTATGAAAATGATTTACAGGTGGTACATGACCCCAGTCAAGCTTGCTAAAATTTATCACCTGCCTGACAATAAATGTTGGAAATGTAAAGAAGCTGAGGGAACATTCTTTCACCTCTGGTGGACTTGCCCAAGAGTTAAGGCTTACTGGGAAATGATATATAATGAACTTAAGAAAGTATTTAAAAGTACTTTCCCCAAGAAACCAGAGGCCTTTCTCCTGGGCATAGTTGGCCAATGGGTGCCAAAGAAAGATAGAACACTCTTTATGTATGCAACAACAGCAGCAAGAATACTTTTAGCTAAATTTTGGAAGACACAGGATCTACCCACCGTGGAGGAATGGCAGACGCAAGTGATAGACTACATGGAGATGGCTGAAATGACTGGCAGAATCCGTGACCAGGGAGAAGAATCGATGGAACAGGACTGGAAAAAGTTTAAGGACTATCTACAAAAATACTGCAAAATCTTTGAGTGTCAATAGGATGTGGGAAGTAAAAGTAACAGGGTTTGTGTGACTTTGGTCAAAGGTGTGTGAAAAGAAGAATTTAAGAAAAAAAGGATAAGGGGTTTTGAACAGAACAATATTATGTCATATTTTATAAGATGAGGTACGGATTAAAAAAAAATGGAAAATGGGGACATAATAATTAGAATATAACATTAAGTACGGCTGAAACAAGGTTTTGAATTTGCTGAATTTGATTGGAGTAAAGTGGAACACAAAAAAGGGGGATGTGAGGAGGTCAAGACAGAGGGGTATGGAACTTTATAAATTTAAGAAAGAGTGTTTTTTCTTTCTCTGCTTTTTTATTTTCCTTTTTTTCTTTTTTATTTTCTGTCATATATTTTTGTTTTTCTTGAGCTTTATGTATGGAAATGATGCATTTTGAAATGATGAAATTCTTTGTTTTGTAAAACCTTAATAAATATGTTTTTAAAAAAAAAAAGATTGGGGAAGCACATTCCATGGTCTCCATGTATTTCTGTTGATTTAAATAAAAGAACTGAAAGACAAAAAAAAAAAAAAAAAAAGCAGCAAAATTCCTGAATGTGCTGGTCCCGGGGGGGGGGGGGGGTTACCGTGAGGCGTGGTCAAAGTCCGGTCCTGGGTCGAGGGTCTGGAGACTGTCCACCAAGGGGGAAGCGGGGTCCAAAGCAAGAAGCCGGGCGTGGTCAGGAACTCCGGAAAACACAGGTCTGGGTGCTGGCAGCAACAGGTTTCCAAAGTCATTGCTCCCGCAACCTGGGACCGGGCTGACTGGCCTTTATCTTCTCTGAGGCCAGGGGCGGTCCCGGCCCACAGGTGACCCACCTCTCCTGGCCTTAAGGCGAGCACTCCTCCTGAGAGAACCCAGTTCCCTCCGCCTCTCTGCCCTGAGCCTCTGCAGCTCAGGAGAGGCTGGAGGGTTACTGGACCCAGGGGGAGGCTCACCTTCCCCTGACAGGGCTGGTAGAGGCGCACCTGTAGGCAATGGGTCCTCAATCACCTCCAGAGCCAGAGTGGATTCATCTGGTTTCTGTTCCTGAGGATCTGGCACAGGTGCAGGCGCTTCAGATTCAAGGCCCTGCCCCGGCTCAGCCGGCCCTGGAGGCGGGGACTGCTGTGCAGGCTGGGATTCCTCCAGTTCAGCCTCTGAATCAGATTCCCAGGCCATCACACTGAAAGGCAAAAGCAGCGACAAAGGCAGGAAATTCATGCAGCGATAAAAGCAAGACGCAGCAAAACCGAAGCAGCTGAGCGACCAAAGAGGGAGATTCCCGGCCGCACCTGCCTTAAATGGGGCAGGCCACACCCCCTGGGCCAGCCGATTGGCTGGCCAGGGGATGAGATGACCGAGGATTCCCCTGATCGCGCGGAGGCTGAGACCCAGCCCCCGCGTGTGTGTTGGGGGCGTGAAGCCTGCAACACCACCTCCTCCCGAGGTCGGAAGTGGCTTTGTGATTCTTTGGCATTTATTTTCCCATCTATCCTCTGCCACTATCTGTGCGAATATTTCTGATTGTACGTTTTCAAAAACATAATCATTCCATTTTTCCATATTCCATTTGGCCTTTTCTTTCCATCCCAAAGCAATAACTGCCATTCCAGCTAGAATCATAATCTTGTACAACTCTTGCTTATTACTTTTTACTTTGTTATTTCCCAGTATTCCCAAAAATAACAAATCCCTATTAACTTCTATGTTTATTTGAAATAATCCAGAAATTACCTTTATAATCTTTTGCCAATATTCCTTAACCAGATTACATTCCCACCACATGTGTGAATATAGTCCTTTTTCCTGACCACAATGCCAGCATTTGGGACTAAACCCTTTCACTATATACGCCATTTGTGCCGGAGTTCTATACCATTTGTGCCAGAGTTCTATACCAGGGCGGGGCCGAGGAGGACTCCCCTGTGTGAGTGCCTGAGGGCCCTGCTCCTGCCACTCACCACCTGGCCCAGGGCGGGGCCTGACAGGCCTCACAAGGACTGCTTGCTGCCCAGGAGTACTCCCCTGTGTGAGTGCCTCTCTTCACCCTCTGTTTATCCCTACTTTTCTTTAAATAGTTTGCCAGTCTCTTATATGATCCTATTGAGGTTCTCTGAAAATCATTTTTGATCATATTATCTCTCTTCCACACCGCAACTATATCCAGCTCATCCAATTCCTGTTTTAACTTTCTTAACTGCTCCTGTCTGCTCCTTAGAAATTTAACCTGTTGCTGTTATTGCAAAATTTCAATCTCTTTAATTTTTTCCCGTCTCCCCGAGTACCAATCTTTCTTAATCGCAATCTCTTTCAGTATACAATGTCCTCTTATAACCGCTTTGAAAGTGTCCCATACTACCGGGATCTCGGCCGAACCATTGTTCTCTTTAAAATACCATCCAATTTGTTTTCTGATATATTCCCTGTCAATCTCTTTTGCCATTATTAGGTTATTGTACTACCATCTCCTGCTTTTTCCATCCTCTTCCAGTCCCAGCTCTACAAATAGTGGAGCATGGTCTGAAATCCATATTCCCATAGTCTTTGCCGTTCTAACACTGATTTCATTCCCTTCTTTAATTAGCACATAGTCAATATAAGAGAAAATCTTATGTCTGTCGGAGAAGAAGGTAGGTTTGGTGTTGGGGTTTCCCCTCTCAAAAACATCCTTTAATCCCCATTTAGATCTGAAAGCACCGATACTATTGTTCTTTATATTCCAATTAAAGTCTGCTGTAACGATAACTTCCCCTTCAACGTAAAGCTGCAGTCTATTCAAGGTTTTCTTTATAATTTTTTTCTGTCTTGTGTTAGGGCTGCATATATTAGCTATTGTAAAGATTTTTTGTGACAGTTTAATTTTTAAGAATATAAATCTACCATCATTACCTTTTTTCTGGCTCAGAACCTCCGGCCTAAGATTTGCATTACATAGTATAGCGACCCCTCTAGCCTTGTTCATCACTTTCGATTCTGCTATTAGGCCCCATTGCTGAGAGCATAACAAAGGTCTATTGTTTGCTTTGGCTCTATGTGTCTCCTGAAGGCATAGTATATCCACTTTCATTTTCTTTGCCAATGTCAGTACCCTGTAGCGTTTGGTGTTTGAGGCCAGCCTGTTAACATTTAAAGATAAAACCTTTAAAGATCTATCCATTATCCCGACTACTGTTTATTTTTTGAATCCCTCTGTGTACATATATTTTCAATTCTGGCCCATTCAACCCCCTTCCCCCTTGAGACTCAACTAGGGATCTCCATGATCCCTGTCTCATGGTATCTTGGAGAACCACACTCCTGTCCCTTCGCTCTTGTAAAGTTTATATCAGAAAAAAACATATATATATTTACAAAAGCCCATTTTAGATGTCTCTAGCTGGGACGCGGGTGGCGCTGTGGGTTAAACCACAGAGCCTAGGACTTGCCGATCAGAAGGTCGGCGGTTCGAATCCCCGCGACGGGGTGAGCTCCCGTTGCTCGGTCCCTGCTCCTGCCAACCTAG
Organism: Podarcis filfolensis; assembly: GCF_964270895.1. Classification (NCBI taxonomy): domain Eukaryota; kingdom Metazoa; phylum Chordata; class Lepidosauria; order Squamata; family Lacertidae; genus Podarcis; species Podarcis filfolensis. Next base: position 31,808,384 of record NC_139619.1, on the reverse strand, counting down.
CAGTTCGAAAGCACGTCAAAGTGCAAGTAGATAAATAGGTACGGCTCTGGCGGGAAGGTAAACGGCGTTTCCGTGTGCTGTTCTGGTTCGCCAGAAGTGGCTTAGTCATGCTGGCATGACTTGGAAGCTGTAAGCCGGCTCCCTCGGCCAATAAAGCGAGATGAGTCCCACAACCCCAGAGTCGGTCACGACTGGACCTAATGGTCAGGGGTCCCTTTACCTTACTTTAGTATATATTATTTCTTGCTGTTTCCTTCCCCTCTCGACTTCCATCTTCCCAAAATACTCTGGGAGAGGAGAGATTATTCTGGGAGAGAAGAGAATGCTCTGGAAAAGGTGCCGCAGTTCTAGAGCACTCTGGGACGTTCTAGAGCATTCTGGAACGTTCCAGAATATTCTGGGAGAGAAGAGATTATTCTGGAAGAGAAGACAATGCTCTAGAAAAGGTGCCGCTCTTCTAGAGCATTCTGAAACGTTCTAGAGCGCTCTGGAACATTCTAGAGCGCTCTGGAACATTCCAAAATACTCTGGGGGAGAAGAGATTATTGTGGGAGAGAAGAGAATGCTCTAGAAAAGATGCTGCTGTTCTAGAGCACCGCTGTTCTAGAGCACTCTGGAACATTCTAGAGCACTCTGGGACATTCCAAGATATTCTGGAGGAGAAGAGATTATTCTGGGAGAGAAGAGAATGCTCTAGAAAAGAATAGAATATTTCCTGCCGTCTCTAAAAACCAGCAGTGTAGCAGGGTAGGCCCAGGTAAAGAGGGTTTTATGATTATAGAGAGCTTGTGCAAACTGCTGCATACGTTTCCTGTCTTGAAGCGTTTCCTGAGAAAAGTCTTGTCTCACTATGACCTTTCGCTGTTTAAACTGCAGGTCTGCATTCTGCTGGAGTGATTTATAAATTCCATCTCTTAACTTCTCTCTTGTGAATGCCATAATTACATCCCTGGGTAGTCCAGAGCCTCCTCGTGATGTGAACACCCGGTGCACTCTCTCAATTTCATTCTGCTCAATTTCAATTCCTTGTTCTTTGAGCCATTCTAACATCTCCTTTTCCAGGTCCTTATTCCCAATATCTTCAGAAATACCAGAGAATTTTAAATTCCTTCTGCACTGTCTGTCGTTCATTTGTGAAATTCTTTTTGTCAGAGATTCTATTTTGTTTACGTTTGCATCAGCTACCTCTTTTGCAAGTTCTGCTATTTTCGTAACTTTTTCTACTGTAGCAGTCATTCTTCTCATCTCTCTTTTCAAGTCTTGCATATCAGCGCGGACATTTGCTTCTGAATGCTGAAACATTTCACCCAGCTCCTTCAAAGACTTGGCCATCCTGTTAAGTCCTTCTCAAGTCTTTCCCAAATAAATAGATAAACCACCGTTTTAAACACTAACTCACCCCAATCCAGGACTTGGACCTAAGCCCAGTTTTTGGTGAGTTATCTCAGCTATCAGTTTGCAGAGAGTTATTTGTTTTTCAGGCTTTTAATTAGTGAAGTTCCAAGAGCGAGACGGGTGTGCGTCTACCCACACTTGTTGTGTAACCTCTCAGTTCCTGTGGGAGGAAAGAGGACCTCAGAATCAGGAGGCTGGTCTGGGGAAAAGAGGCAGACCACTGTGAAGCCCTTTACACTCTCAGAGAGAGATCCGTTTCTCACTGTCCTCAACTGTTCTAAAATGGCAATGTCCTCCAGCCCCAAATTGTAGCTGTGCATCCAAGGCCCTCCTTTGGTTGTCTGGGCAAGTGGGCCTTTGCTGGCTATTCCATGTGGCCAGCTTGCCTTACAAGAGGGGAAGGGCCCAAGAGGTACACTGCTGAAAAAGTATATGCTAGGTGGTGGCTTCTCCATGAAAGCTTTCTAGGTCAAACAGCCATTGATGCCATCAATATACTTGGTATATTTTCTTGGTATACTTGGTATACTTTTCTTGGTATACTTCTACTCTTACAGTTTCTGTTCCAATTATGTACACGTCACAAGGTTTATATTAAGCCTACTGTAGTTTTTAAATTTCTACAATTACTTTCAATATATGTCACAAATTTACTCCATTCTTCAATAAACTTTGTACCTTCTTGGTGTCTAATTTTATGTGTCATTCTTGCTAATTCTACGTATTCAAATAATTTTACTTGCCAATCCATAACCGTAGGGATCTCTGCTGATTTCCATTTTTGAGCTATCAATACCCTGGCCGCCACCGTCGCATATTGAAACAATCTCTGATCTTCCTTTTTAATTTCATCACCTATTATTCCTAACAAAAATGCCTCCGGTTTTTTTGAAAAAGTATATCTGAAAATTTTCTTTAATTCGTTATATATAAGCTCCCAAATTTTTTTCATTTCCTCACAAACCCACCACATATGGTAAAGGTCCCCATCCTTCTGCTTACATTTCCAGCATGCTTTGTTTCCAATTTTATACATTTTCCCCAATTTTACCGGTGTGATGTACCATCGGTACATCATTTTCTCCAGGTTTTCCCTTAATGTGACACATGCCGTGAACTTCATTCCTTTATTCCATAGCCTCACCCACTTGTCGTACTCTATGTTATATCCAAAGTCAATTGCCCATTTTACCATCACCTCCTTTATCAACTCATCTTTTGTATTCCATTCTAACAAAAAATTATACATCTTAGATAAAAGTTTGGTTTTTCCTTCTAGAATTTCTATCTGATATTTAGATTTTTTCTCATTCATCCCCAATTTTTTATCTTCATTCCAAAGTGCATTTATCTGGTGGTATTGTAGCCAACCTGTCAATCTATCTTTCAATTCCTCATAAGTTCTAATCTTCCAACTTTTTTCTGTTTTTACCAATAAATCTTCGTATGTTAACCTTTTCCCCTCCATGTTCAATTTTTTTATTGTTAAAATATCTACTGGGGATAACCACCAGGGGTTGTTTCTTTCTAGAAGTTGTTTGTTTTTCTCCCAAACTTCGTACAGGGCTCCTCCAAAAATATGATTTGAAAAACCTTTGTGAACCTTTTCTTTGTTGAGCCACAAGTAAGCGTGCCAGCCATATCTATTATTAAAGCCTTCTAAGTCCAACAAGTCCGAATTTTCTAAAACAATCCACTCTTTAAGCCAACATAAACAGGAAGCTTCATAGTATAATCTTAGATTTGGCACGGAAAACCCGCCTCTTTCTCTCCGGTCCGTAAGTAGTTGGTATTTAATTCTCGGCCTCTTTCCCTGCCATATGAATTTTGAAAGAATTTTTTGCCATTCCTTGAATATCGAAGGCCCCCTGATCGGAATAGTCTGAAATAGGAACAACATTTTCGGGAGAATATTCATCTTGATTGCCGCCATTCTTCCGGACCATGAAAGCTTTAACCTATTCCATATATCCAAATCCTTTTTGATCTCTTTCCATGTAGGTATATAATTATCACTGATTAAATTAATATTTTTTGATGTCAACCAGATACCTAGATACTTTACTTTTTTATGACTTTAATTCCATATTTTTGTTCTAATTGCTCTCTTATATTCCTATCCATATTTTTAACCAGCATTTTAGTCTTTATTTTGTTTAATTTGAAACCTGATAATTTGCCGAATTCCTCTAATTGTTCCAAAACCTTACCGAAGCTTGTTTGTGGTTCTTCTAAGGATAACACCAAGTCATCCGCATATGGCTTCAACTTGTACTCCTTGGTACCAATTTTAATACCCCGTATCTCTGGCGTAGTTCTCATCCTGTTTGCTATTACCTCTAACACCATTATGAATAGTAAAGGGGATAGAGGGCAGCCTTGTCTTGTTCCCTTCATAATATTAAATGAATCTGTCAAATTATTGTTAACAATCAATTTAGCTGTTTGATTAGAGTAAATCGCTTTTATGCCTTTCATGAAAGTGCCCTCTATCCCCATTGTCTCCATGCTCTTTAACAGAAACTGCCATGATATGTTATCAAACGATTTTTTATGGAGAGAGTCAGAACTTACAGGGTTAAGAAGTTCTGAGTGACATCTCACATTCTTTGAGGCGTGGCGTTAGAACACTGAGAGGGAGTGTTCTACTCTGTTACACAGAGTGAGCTTAGCCCGGTCCGGGAGAGGATCGAAGATGGGTGCGGTGTCACCGGGAAAGTTACGATCTGTTGTTTTTCTACGAGAATAAAGCTATTTGTAAGATAAGGAGGACACCGAGCGTCCGGCTCTGATTTACTACGCACACACGGCTTACTGCTTTTGCTGCTTTTGCTTCTACCGCTGTATACTTCACTCTGCTAAGCTGCAGCTGGAAACTGCCCAGAGGGAGCAGAGCTACGCAGGGGAGGCGTGTGGGCTCCGGGGGCAAGAGAAGCTGCAAGTCAATTTCATCAAAGGTTATGGGTGGTCAGCTGACGCCGTGAAGCAAGCCAAGTCCGTGCCGGTGTGTGCTGTGATCTCCTGCCAGGAAGGGCAGTGGAGAAAAGCTGAAGCCAGCTGGGAGCTGTACCTAGCTCGTAAGGCAGGGAGCTCGCTGGGAGGAGCTGTGCTGGAACCGGGTGCGTGAAGAAGCTACTACTGTTCGTAAGTAAGCTGGGCCCCAGGGGAGAGGATGGCAGACAGCCATGAATCGTGTGCAGTCCCTTTTGAAGAGGTGGACGGGAAGGAGCCCTGGGTCGAGTGGCAGGCACTGGAGGGAGCAGTGGGAGCCAGACCAGAGGGGGCCAGACGCTGCACAGAAAGAGCACCAGGTCCAGATGGGGCTAGAAGACGCCCAGGGAGCCCAGTGGGGGCTGGAGCAGTGTTTGGAAGCTGCTGCAATGCTTTGACACGCCTGAGTGATGGGCCGTGTGCTGGAGAGCAGCTGAGAGCTGGGAAGAGGAAAGCAGAGGCAAGCTGTTCCTCTGGAAGCTGTGCACCCAGGTCTGGTGGTGCAGGCCAGATGGGCCAGTCCAAGGGTCTTGAGAGTGCCCAGGCTGTTTGGCAGGAGCTGGAGAAGGTTTGCAGAGGAACCACAGCTGGAAGCCAAAGGCCACGTCCCCAAGTGCAGAAAAGCCTCAAGGAGTGCTGCTGGCAAGAGTGGGGGGGCACAGAAGTCCAAAGGCCACTTTGTGAAGTTTTCCACTCGTCGTTGTTATGTTTGCGGTTCCCCTGACCATCTGCGCCGCTGCTGTCCACAGAGAGAGAAAGGGCAGGATGTTGCCAAGGACATTTCCCATGGGAACCAGCCAGGTTTCCATGGCATCCAGCCCGGCAGGAGAGGCCAGCGTGGGAAGACGCAGAGGCGGCCGGAGGGGGGAGAAGGTGTTTATCAGCTGTCTGCTTCAATGGCTGTTTTAAAAGACACCTGGAAAGGCCCCAAGGACGGGGGCAGAGGGAAGTCTGTTGCTAAGGCAACGAAGGACAACGCCAGTGAGGACAGAGTGCTGCGTTGGGTGATAGACTCTGCTGCTAACAGACATCTCGTGCCTGAGACACCTGGTGTCCAGATAAAGAACTGCAGGGCTGTCTCAGCTGGGAAAACAGCTGGGAAAACAGCAAAACAGTGTGTTTTGCTGATGGGTCGCAGAGACAAGTAACCGATGTTGGGAATGTTTTTGTTTCTCTTTTGCAGGCGCAGCTGGAAGTCTACATGGCGCCGGGAATGAAACATTGTCTTTTATCTGTACCATGTCTTTTACAGGAGGGGTATATGGTTTGTTTTGAGAACAATGTCTGTACAATTTCCAGAGGGGGGAAGCAACTGGTACGTGTTGAGAAAAATCAGAACAACCTCTTTGTTCTAGAAACACCTCTGGAGGGAGTGGGGAATGCTGGGAAAGCTACCATTCACACTCATGTTTCATGTGCGTGCGTGTGGCACAAGAGGATTGCACATGGGTCTTGTGAGGACGTTCAGATGTTATCAGAGTGCACCAAAGGGTGCAAGGTAAGAGAATGTGGTGAAACTCTAAATTGCAGGGCTTGCAGGAAAGCCAAGACTAAGGGATACAGTTATCCCAGGGTGGAGAGAGTAACCACAAAGCCTTTTGAGCTTGTGCACGCAGACCTGTTTGGGCCTATGCCTCAGCCAAGTCTGGGCAAAGCCAGGTTTCTGCTGACACTGACAGATGATTTCACTCAGAACTCTTGGGCATTCTCGCTGAGAACGCAAGAGGACGCAATGCAACTAATCAAGGATTGGGTTGCAGAGGTGGAACTAAGGTTCTCCACCAAGGTGCAGGGGTTCATGTGTGACCGAGGTTCAGAGGTCACTGGGTCTGCTCTAAAGAGTTTCTTTCGCCAGAGGGGGATACGTCACAAGGTGACTTCGCCTCAGGAGAGTGGCGTGGCAGAGCTGAGAAGTAAAGCTCTGGTGCAAGCATCAGAGGTTCTACTGTGTGACTCTGGTTTGCCTCACAGTTTCTGGGGGGAGGCAGTAAAGACGGCCAATTTCACGATGAACAGATGCTACAATTCAGTGGTAGGTGACACCCCGTATTTCTTGCTCAACGGACAGAGACCGCAGGTGCATTTCTTCCGTTCGTTTGGTTGCAGAGCCTTGGTGCCTGTACCAAAGTGTCTGCAGCAAGAGGGTGGTCCAAGGTACCAGGAAATGATCTTTTGTGGGTATGAGCCTACGACGAAGGGGTGGAGATTTGCATGGCCAGAAGGTGATCAGACCAAGCTTCTGATCAGTAAACATGCTGAGTTCTATGAGCAGCAAGAAAGTAGGGCACGGCGCAAAATGGGCCCTGACGTTCTCTCAGATTGTTTGTCTGAATCTGAGGAGGAGGGAGAGCCAGGTAATGGTGACCTGATCGATGATCAGGGTCAGCACCAGGGGGAGGCGTCTCCACAGGTTGTTAAAGGAGTGTCCAAGAGTGAGCCCTCATCTCCTGTTAGAATAAAGGAGAAAGCTCACAGACAGGTCAAGTCAGAGGGGGAGTCGTCTGATGAAAAAGACGCACTTGCTGGCCCCAGTGGGTCAGACGAAGCACCCCAGTTTGTGCCCAGGCGGTCATCTCGGGCAACAAAGGGAATTCCACCTGAGAGGTTTCGAGTCACAAATGCATGGGTTGGTCTCGCACAGTGCGAACCTGAGATTTGCGAGGAGGCTCAACAGGCAGGTGGGAAGGTGTGGAACACACAGAGGTCTGTAAATGTGTGTGTTCACAAGTCCTCTCAGAATGTGATACGAGGGGGTATGGAGAGAGTCAGAACTTACAGGGTTAAGAAGTTCTGAGTGACGTCTCACATTCTTTGAGGCGTGGCGTTAGAACACTGAGAGGGAGTGTTCTACTCTGTTACACAGAGTGAGCTTAGCCCGGTCCGGGAGAGGATCGAAGATGGGTGCGGTGTCACCGGGAAAGTTACGATCTGTTGTTTTTCTACGAGAATAAAGCTATTTGTAAGATAAGGAGGACACCGAGCGTCCGGCTCTGATTTACTACGCACACACGGCTTACTGCTTTTGCTGCTTTTGCTTCTACCGCTGTATACTTCACTCTGCTAAGCTGCAGCTGGAAACTGCCCAGAGGGAGCAGAGCTACGCAGGGGAGGCGTGTGGGCTCCGGGGGCAAGAGAAGCTGCAAGTCAATTTCATCAAAGGTTATGGGTGGTCAGCTGACGCCGTGAAGCAAGCCAAGTCCGTGCCGGTGTGTGCTGTGATCTCCTGCCAGGAAGGGCAGTGGAGAAAAGCTGAAGCCAGCTGGGAGCTGTACCTAGCTCGTAAGGCAGGGAGCTCGCTGGGAGGAGCTGTGCTGGAACCGGGTGCGTGAAGAAGCTACTACTGTTCGTAAGTAAGCTGGGCCCCAGGGGAGAGGATGGCAGACAGCCATGAATCGTGTGCAGTCCCTTTTGAAGAGGTGGACGGGAAGGAGCCCTGGGTCGAGTGGCAGGCACTGGAGGGAGCAGTGGGAGCCAGACCAGAGGGGGCCAGACGCTGCACAGAAAGAGCACCAGGTCCAGATGGGGCTAGAAGACGCCCAGGGAGCCCAGTGGGGGCTGGAGCAGTGTTTGGAAGCTGCTGCAATGCTTTGACACGCCTGAGTGATGGGCCGTGTGCTGGAGAGCAGCTGAGAGCTGGGAAGAGGAAAGCAGAGGCAAGCTGTTCCTCTGGAAGCTGTGCACCCAGGTCTGGTGGTGCAGGCCAGATGGGCCAGTCCAAGGGTCTTGAGAGTGCCCAGGCTGTTTGGCAGGAGCTGGAGAAGGTTTGCAGAGGAACCACAGCTGGAAGCCAAAGGCCACGTCCCCAAGTGCAGAAAAGCCTCAAGGAGTGCTGCTGGCAAGAGTGGGGGGGCACAGAAGTCCAAAGGCCACTTTGTGAAGTTTTCCACTCGTCGTTGTTATGTTTGCGGTTCCCCTGACCATCTGCGCCGCTGCTGTCCACAGAGAGAGAAAGGGCAGGATGTTGCCAAGGACATTTCCCATGGGAACCAGCCAGGTTTCCATGGCATCCAGCCCGGCAGGAGAGGCCAGCGTGGGAAGACGCAGAGGCGGCCGGAGGGGGGAGAAGGTGTTTATCAGCTGTCTGCTTCAATGGCTGTTTTAAAAGACACCTGGAAAGGCCCCAAGGACGGGGGCAGAGGGAAGTCTGTTGCTAAGGCAACGAAGGACAACGCCAGTGAGGACAGAGTGCTGCGTTGGGTGATAGACTCTGCTGCTAACAGACATCTCGTGCCTGAGACACCTGGTGTCCAGATAAAGAACTGCAGGGCTGTCTCAGCTGGGAAAACAGCTGGGAAAACAGCAAAACAGTGTGTTTTGCTGATGGGTCGCAGAGACAAGTAACCGATGTTGGGAATGTTTTTGTTTCTCTTTTGCAGGCGCAGCTGGAAGTCTACATGGCGCCGGGAATGAAACATTGTCTTTTATCTGTACCATGTCTTTTACAGGAGGGGTATATGGTTTGTTTTGAGAACAATGTCTGTACAATTTCCAGAGGGGGGAAGCAACTGGTACGTGTTGAGAAAAATCAGAACAACCTCTTTGTTCTAGAAACACCTCTGGAGGGAGTGGGGAATGCTGGGAAAGCTACCATTCACACTCATGTTTCATGTGCGTGCGTGTGGCACAAGAGGATTGCACATGGGTCTTGTGAGGACGTTCAGATGTTATCAGAGTGCACCAAAGGGTGCAAGGTAAGAGAATGTGGTGAAACTCTAAATTGCAGGGCTTGCAGGAAAGCCAAGACTAAGGGATACAGTTATCCCAGGGTGGAGAGAGTAACCACAAAGCCTTTTGAGCTTGTGCACGCAGACCTGTTTGGGCCTATGCCTCAGCCAAGTCTGGGCAAAGCCAGGTTTCTGCTGACACTGACAGATGATTTCACTCAGAACTCTTGGGCATTCTCGCTGAGAACGCAAGAGGACGCAATGCAACTAATCAAGGATTGGGTTGCAGAGGTGGAACTAAGGTTCTCCACCAAGGTGCAGGGGTTCATGTGTGACCGAGGTTCAGAGGTCACTGGGTCTGCTCTAAAGAGTTTCTTTCGCCAGAGGGGGATACGTCACAAGGTGACTTCGCCTCAGGAGAGTGGCGTGGCAGAGCTGAGAAGTAAAGCTCTGGTGCAAGCATCAGAGGTTCTACTGTGTGACTCTGGTTTGCCTCACAGTTTCTGGGGGGAGGCAGTAAAGACGGCCAATTTCACGATGAACAGATGCTACAATTCAGTGGTAGGTGACACCCCGTATTTCTTGCTCAACGGACAGAGACCGCAGGTGCATTTCTTCCGTTCGTTTGGTTGCAGAGCCTTGGTGCCTGTACCAAAGTGTCTGCAGCAAGAGGGTGGTCCAAGGTACCAGGAAATGATCTTTTGTGGGTATGAGCCTACGACGAAGGGGTGGAGATTTGCATGGCCAGAAGGTGATCAGACCAAGCTTCTGATCAGTAAACATGCTGAGTTCTATGAGCAGCAAGAAAGTAGGGCACGGCGCAAAATGGGCCCTGACGTTCTCTCAGATTGTTTGTCTGAATCTGAGGAGGAGGGAGAGCCAGGTAATGGTGACCTGATCGATGATCAGGGTCAGCACCAGGGGGAGGCGTCTCCACAGGTTGTTAAAGGAGTGTCCAAGAGTGAGCCCTCATCTCCTGTTAGAATAAAGGAGAAAGCTCACAGACAGGTCAAGTCAGAGGGGGAGTCGTCTGATGAAAAAGACGCACTTGCTGGCCCCAGTGGGTCAGACGAAGCACCCCAGTTTGTGCCCAGGCGGTCATCTCGGGCAACAAAGGGAATTCCACCTGAGAGGTTTCGAGTCACAAATGCATGGGTTGGTCTCGCACAGTGCGAACCTGAGATTTGCGAGGAGGCTCAACAGGCAGGTGGGAAGGTGTGGAACACACAGAGGTCTGTAAATGTGTGTGTTCACAAGTCCTCTCAGAATGTGATACGAGGGGGTATGGAGAGAGTCAGAACTTACAGGGTTAAGAAGTTCTGAGTGACGTCTCACATTCTTTGAGGCGTGGCGTTAGAACACTGAGAGGGAGTGTTCTACTCTGTTACACAGAGTGAGCTTAGCCCGGTCCGGGAGAGGATCGAAGATGGGTGCGGTGTCACCGGGAAAGTTACGATCTGTTGTTTTTCTACGAGAATAAAGCTATTTGTAAGATAAGGAGGACACCGAGCGTCCGGCTCTGATTTACTACGCACACACGGCTTACTGCTTTTGCTGCTTTTGCTTCTACCGCTGTATACTTCACTCTGCTAAGCTGCAGCTGGAAACTGCCCAGAGGGAGCAGAGCTACGCAGGGGAGGCGTGTGGGCTCCGGGGGCAAGAGAAGCTGCAAGTCAATTTCACCAAATTTTTCAGCATCTATAAATATTAGGGCCGCCGGTATTTCATTTTTGACTTCCAAATATTCTATAATATTTATGATATGCCTGACGTTGTCCTTAAGTTGTCTATTTGGGAGAAATCCAGCTTGGTCTTTATGTATAAAATCCTTTAAACAATTTTTAAGTCTGTTTGCCAGTATTTCTGCAAAAAAATTATAATCATTGTTTAACAATGAAATAGGTCTGTAATTTTTTATATTCAGTCTATCAGTGTCTGGTTTAGGAATCAGGGTTATATGCGCTTCCTTCCAGGTACCTGGTACATTCCCTCCTTGCAAAATGTTGTTCATCACATCACATAACACCGGAGTCAGTTGGTCCACCAAGGTTTTATAATATTTGGCCGGTAATCCGTCCGGGCCTGGGGCTTTACCTAATTTCGTCTTTTTTATCGCTTCTTATATTTCTTCTTTCGTAATTGATTTATTCAATTGTTCCTTTTCTTCTTCTGTTATGTATTTTCCTTTGTAATCTTCTAAATATTTTCCTATTTTGTTTGTTTCTTCATTTTCTCTTTTATATGGTTTTTCCTAATATTTATGGAATGATCTCTTTATTTCATTCGAATCTTCTATTTGACGTCCTTCAACTTTTATCTTATTTATTACACTTTGTTTTTGTCTTTTCCGTAACTGCCATGCCAAAAATTTTCCTGTTCTGTTGGCTGATTCAAAAAATCTCTGCTTCATTGATTTTATTTTCCATTCTACCTCCTGATTTACCAGCGTTGAATATTGGGTTTGTAACATTTTAATTACTTGTTTATTCTTCTCGTCTTTGGGTTTTATCATTAAATTCTTCTCACATTCTCTTAATTGCGTTAGAATATCTTTTCTTCTTTTCTCTTAATTTTCTTCTATAGCTGTTTTGCTGTATTAGGTTACCCCTCATGACGGCTTTGCTTGCATCCCGGACTATGTCAATATTAATATCATTATTTAAATTCCATTTAAGATATTCTTTCAGGGTGTCTTTAGCTTTTTCAATTACTTCGGATTTCTCAAAAAGATTTTCATTCATCCTCCATCTATATATTTTTTGCACTTTACCTTTTATTTCTAAGACTATGGGGTTATGGTCTGATAGAGTTCTTGGCTGTATTTCACATTTCGAAATTCTTGGAGTTAGATACCTTGAGGTCCAGACCTGATCTATCCTCGCCCAACTCTGGTGAGGTTCCGAAAAGAAGGTAAATTGCTTTGTACTTGGATGTTTATCTCTCCAAACATCTATTAAGTCCAGATTTTCCACCAAATTGAACAAGGACCTTGGTAATTTCCCTTGATTATCTTTCTTCTTTTTTGTTAGCCTGTCCAATTCTGACTGTACCACTCCATTGAAATCTCCTAATAAAATTATTTTTTGATCCTCTATTTCAATCTCTCTCTCTTCCAATTTCCTATAAAACTCTGCCTTATTTGTATTTGGCACGTAAATGGCAACCACATTAAGTTTTTCACCCTGATGATTGATTTGTACCCCCAATATTCTCCCTTCCTCATCCTTACAAATTAATTTAGGTTCCCATTTTTCTTTGACATAAAGTACCACCCCTCTTTTTTTACTCACATCAGAATTAATAAATTCCACCCCTAACCTTTTATTTTTCAAAATATATTTGTGTTTTTTGGCAATATGAGTTTCTTGTAAACAAATGATGTCGAGATTTTTCTTCTTCAATACATTCTCAATTTTATTCCTCTTAGATTTCTCGTTTAAACCATTCACATTCCAGGTTATTAATTTCAACGTCATTATTATTTAACCGAATTAACCGTAGTAACAAATTAAAATTAAATTCGAGTGGTTTTGTCGCCTGTGTCCTCCTCCTCCTCTTCTTCTTCTTCTCCCACTTCTGTTTCTTCTGTTTCCTCCTCCTCTTCTTCTTTTCCTCTTCTTTCTTTCTCTTCCTCTCTCTCCCTTTTCCTTCTTCTCTCCTCTAGATCTGACTCCCTTTCTCCAAATTTATCCTCTCTCTACCTTTCCAAGCTCCTTCTCGTATCTCCTTGAAAATTTCCTCACTTCTTGAATGTCCGTCAACCTGAATCTTTTATTTTTGTAATAAAAGGAGATCCCTTCCAGGAACTCCCACCTGTGTTGTATGCCGTTTCTTTTCAAAACACTCACTAGTTGTTTGTAGCCATCTCTCTTACGTAAAAATCTGATAGGAATTTCTTTGAAGATAATAATTGGCCTGCCATCAATTATCAACTTTTTTTGGTAACTCGTTTTCAGTATCGCATTCCTCATGTCTAACGAGTTAAATATCACTAGACAATCTCCCGGTAGTTTCTTTGATTTAGCTTGTAAAGATCTTACTTTTATTCTAAATGCGTTTTCCACTGTATATTCAACTTCTTCTTCTTTCATGTCCAGCCATCTTGCCAGCTCTTTGATCATTTTAACTTTGATGTTCTCTTTCATCTCTTCTCCTACTCCTCTAAGTTTCAAATTCATTTGCTTCTGCCTCATCTCCAACATGGCTAGACTGTCCCATACTTGGTCCTGACTTTTATTCAGGTCTCCTAACTCCTCTTTAATCTTATCTGTCTCTCTCTTGTTCTCCTTCACTTCCTTTTGGATTCTTTTAGTTGACTCTTCTATTGTCTTTGATCTAACTGTCAAGTCTTTGATTTTGTTTGAGAGTTCTCCTACTGCCCCTTCTATTTTTTTATCTAGCATTTCCTGCACTTCTCCTAACTTCTTCTCCATATGCTGTTCGTTTTGCTTAAATTCTTCCTTTATCTTCAGCCACAAAATGTCCAAATCTTTAATTTCTTCTTGTCGGGATATTTTCCTTTCCCCCGGTGTTCCCCCTATCTTTTTGCCATTCTTTCCTGCCATTTTAAATCAATTTTCAAAACTTTTCAAAACTTTTCAAATTTTTCACTTTTTTCCAGAATTTTTTCTAAATTTTTCAAAATTTTTCTAATGCAATATTCAATTTCACCCCTGGGGGGCAGACAACCCCATCTAATGCCTTTTATAGATGAAAGAAACCTATTGTTTATTATACCACAAGATGTCTCTCTTCAACTTCTTTCCCCAACACAATATTCATATATTTTATCACTTTTTCCCTCAGTTTCCTTAAATATCTCCACCAATTAACCAATTCTTGTGATTAAGCAAATTGATACAGATTAATACAAATGCACTTGCATTAACACATTTTTGGTAACCAGCAAATCAGTTAATCAAATAAATCAAATAAATCAAATAAATCAGTTTCAGTACTCTCACTCCAATTACTACAATTAATAATTTTCAACAATAGGGGTTTAATAATAATAATAATAATAATAATAATAATAATAATAATATCTTTATTGCCATTGCCCCCTCTCAGGGACAACGAAATTACTTGACTGCTCCATAAAAAACACTAATTAAAACAATACAGTATAGTACAGCAAGGAAGATTAGATGACTTTCAAAGTCCAGGCTTCCCATTCAGGGCCGAGATCGCTCTGGAGAAGAAGCTGTTCTTAAGACGGCTCGTTCTTGTCTTCATCGTCCTGTATCTCCGTCCCGACGGCAGGAGCTCGAAGAGACAGTGACCAGGATGCGATGGATCTTTTACTATGTCCAGTGCCTTCCTATGGCACCTTGTGGCATAAATCTGCTCTAAGGTGGAGAGTGGGCAGCCAACAATGCTCTCTGCTGCCTTAACAACTCTGCACAACCCCATCCTGTCCTGGGTAGTACAGCTTCCGTACCACACACATAAGCCATAAGTGAGCACGCTCTCAATGGCACAGTGATAGAAGGCAAGCAGCAGTTTCTGCGGAAGATGGTTTTTCCTTAGAATTCTCAAAAAGTTTAAAAGGTCTACTTAAGTTAATTCACTTATAACTGATTTAGCTGAAATCCTCTTTTAGCCCCCTGTTTTCTTATCTTTTGAAGTTTTAATTCAGTTAAGCAATAATTTTCAGCCACTTGTAGGCCTAAATCCACTCGACTTAAATGCTCTTCAGCCACTTGCAGGCCTAATCCAAATCGGGGCAGGTCAACTTGAATGTTAAACAGCTTTAAAGAACCAAAAATGGAATATTTGTAATCCAGAATGGCTTCCTTCTCTTCTTGTCCTCTTACTGGTATAGTCTAATATTATAACAAATTGTATCCAAAACCTACAATCCGGGAGGGAGATAAAGAAAGAAATAGTCCCAAAATCCTGAGTCACTGGAAATCCAATATATAAAAATCCAAAGGGGAAGTGTCCATAGTTCAATATTAAAGTTCTTATATTTTTTCTTCACCTCTTGCCGACTTATTAGTTATTAATCTGAAGAGAATATGAAGAGAGAGGGGAAGAGGCAGGGGAAGAGCCAAAAAAGAGGAAGTTTATTTATTTTCCCCTCTCCACTCTTTTTTCCTTACCCAGAAAAAATATTTAAAAATATAATAAACGGAGGGAATGTACTGAAATAGCATAATAATTAGGCTGGGAGGGTTATCCATGTACTTAAAGTCAATTTGGGTATATAAAAAAACCCCTGGAACCAAAAATAATAGTGTTGATGTTCTTAAAATCCAGCTCTTAAATCCCAGCTCCTAGATCTCAGCTCGTATTTCTGCTTTTCCTCTTCTTGGCCGCCATTAATCAAACACAGTTCATAAGTCCTTTAAATCATTAATCTCTCTCTCCTTCAAAAAAGCCTCTTACGCATTCTTTTCACAAACCAAGAGGGTAAAACAAAGTTCCAATATAACTCTTTTTGCAGCTCTTTAGTTCAAATTAATCCACTGCCTCGGCACAAAGTTGCAGAGGACTTTCACTTTGTACTCACTCAGCAGGGTCGTCAGCCTCCTTCCTTTTTTCTTGCAACTTTCTCTCTCTGTGCCATTTTCTCTCTGCTACTGGGATGGACTCCTTAAATCAATCCTTCGACATCCAGAACTCCCTCAGTGTATTCTTTTCAAGTCTTATCTTTAAAGCCAACTGTGCACACTGAGGGTTCTGTTCTTATAGCTTTGGAAATTTACTGCCTTTCAGTAGAAGTTAGAGACATCGCAACACAGGGGTGGTGGTGCCTCCCTGTCGCATCTGCAGCTCCGTTCGCTCTCGAGCCTTTTTAAAAAAACCCGAAAAAGCGGAGAAGCTGCTTTGACGTCGCTGGGTGCCCTGTCCCCCAAGGCTTCTCCCCTTGAGGTTTGGGGGTGCGCAGTGCCCTTGCGCCACCCCCCGAACCCCCGCGTCGCTCAGAAAGCCTCAGAGAGGTTTTCTGCACTCCCACAATGTCCGCGGTAAACCGGAACTCCCAGACTATAACGTTCCTCTAACTCCTGCAGGCAATGGCAGTTTTCATCCACATGGGTTCGTTGAGGGAGGGAGAGGATGCGCCAAACAGGGGAAAGAGAGATCAGATGTTGAGCAATGGGAGCAATGCTTAAAGCGTGTGAAGAAGAAATAACTATAGAAGTCAAGACTAACAACTTACCTGCTTGTCGGGCTCAGTTTTTACCTCAATGACCACCCCAAAGGCTGCATGCACAATCAGGCTGTGGAGCTTCAGTGGTAATTTGAGCTTCATGAGGCTGGAGAGAAGGAGGGGAAAGTTTTTAGACTCTGTCTCATATTGGAGGGGGCATCAAATACATTTCATTCTCTTGAACTTCTAGTGAATGCATGTGTTAGCTTAAACCACTTTTTACAATCAAGCAGTGAATAAATTTTACACGATAAAAAAGAATAAAGGTAAAATTAAAATAAACACACGAGGGCACTGTTTATGTGGCAGTCTACCTGGCACTTTGTTTGCAAGCCTCTAAAGGTAAAGGGACCCCTGACCATTAGGTCCAGTCGTGACGGACTCTGGGGTTGCGGCGCTCATCTCGCTTTATTGGCCAAGGGAGCCGGCGTACAGCTTCCGGGTCATGTGGCCAGCATGACTAAGCCGCTTCTGGTGAACCAGAGCAGTGCACGGAAATCCGCTCCACTTCCCAGTGGGGAGGAGTTGCGGTGGACCGTGTGGCCACCCACTCCCCACCGGGGCTGGGGGACTTTGTCCCCCATTGCCTGGGGGATCCCGGCCACGTCAGAGCCAAGCCAGCCAATCCGCTGGCCGGGGGCGGGGCCGGGGCCATTTAAACGGAGGAGCGAGCCAGAGGACTTCCTCTTTGGCTCGCTTCCTCAATCGATCAGGACGTCGGTCTCTCTGCTCTTTGGATTTTGCCTTTTGTTTTGTTTCTTGGTTGTTTCCTGCCTCGTGGTTCAGCGTTTGCGAGAAGGACCAGGGAAAAACCAAGTGGGTGAGTTGTTGCGCCCCCTCAGAGCTGCTTTCTGCCTGCTTTCGTCCTTTGTCCCTCCTTCCTGGCCCTTCTCCACATTTCCTCATCCATCCTTTCAGGGGCTAGTCGGCTGAAGTGCGCTCGTTCATGGTTTCTGTTCAAGCTGCATGGATTAAAGGCTAGCGGCGGTGCTGGTGGGTCCCATTGCGCCCCCACCCCACCTTACACGCTCGGTCACAGAGGCGTTTCGCTGTAGCCTTCCCTTGGGTCCCCAGCTTCCCCCCCGTCTGCGTTCCCTCGCTGCCCCGAGGGGAGGGTTGCTTCTTATTGTTTCCTCCCTCGCCGCAGGGCTAGCGAACGGCTTGGTTATCCTTTTAAACACGGCATTCTGCATTGAGTAGCAGCCGTTGGGAGACCGAGCGCTGAGCAATTTAGGGGAGTGCTTGAGTCTTCTTCGAGATGGATAGACAGCAAAGAGTGTTTGGGGCTTTCCAGCGCTTCAACCTTTAGGGCGCAGTTTGAGCCTTGGAGCACCGTCTCCGGACCGCTGCCTTCAGCGGCTCAAACCCCTGCCAGCACACATACCCCTCCCACTCGGCATGGCTGTTGAGCCACACGCGGCTCCTTCCAGCTTGCCTCAAGTGGCTCATTGTTTACTTAATACAGCTTCAGCGCTGCCTTGGCTTTAGCCACTGATTGTGGTTGCTTCAGCCGGTCCTTCCAGTTTGTTTGTGTGCACGTGGCTTGTGTGTTGCGTGGGATGGCAGAAAGAGTGTTTTGGCTGCAGAGAGGGAATTGGGCTTCCTAGGGCGCGGAGCATTCGCGAAGGTGCTTTTGCCATTAGCCGCCGTTGCCCTGCAATTTGCTGACAGACGAAGAGTGCCTTTGTGTTCCTTTGCTCCCCACACTCTTTGCCTTTTCATTGGCTGCAGGCTTCGCCTTTGTCCCACCCTCTTTGTTTTCGGGCTTGCTCAAGTCTGTATGTGCTCACAGCCGGCACCAGCCGGGTTTCACATCCCCTCCCCCCCAGCACAACATTAAGGGAAGGGGGAAAGTTTCTGAGGCACAGGGTTGCCTTTTGGCTGTTTTGTGAATTCCTTTGCACTCGCGCCTACGATCCTCATTGGCGGCAGGGAGCACGTGGTCGGTAGCGACCATTTTAGAAGCAACCACGTGCTTGTGTAGTCAGGCAGCGGCCGACTGCCATCTTGGGAGGGGCAGAGAAGTGCCCGGTCGCTTGCAGCTTCAATCATCCTAACTCCTCCATAAATAAAGCAATTATTCTTTGGAAATCCTCAGGCTGTTGTATTGGTTTCATTAGAGGTCATTCATAGGAATAATTCATAATTGGGGCAATAAATTGATTGTATACAACTGGTTAAGAAATAAATAAATACATATCAACTATTAATAATTAAAATATAATTAATTCAATTAATTAATTAATTAATTCATACTTCAGTTTAAGTCATACATTAGTTTATTATTAATTCATACATCTATAATATTAATCCATACAATTTTAATTAATTTTAATTTATATTCTAATTATTAATTCATTCAATAATTTAACAACTCTAATTTAAACTTACACACATACTATACGGTAGGGCAATTTTGGAGGTTAGCAATTTTGTGAGGTGTTTTGTGTGTGCTGTGCAGATTAGTTAATTCTGATTCAGTGGATTGAGTTTTCGGGCCTATTTGTTTTGGTTAATAATCGAATAGGTTGTCGCAGCGCTGCCATTATTGAAGGTCCTTTTACTAAAAAGTTCAGCATTTCGATTGGTTAATTTTAATTGGCTTCTGGCCTGAATACCAGGTTTTAATTTAGTATTTGAGGCCTTTTGCCTCGTCGCTGCTGAATTAAATTTGCTTTATTGAGTTCTATTTACAATTGGTGTTTGCTGCTCTACCTTGGGGTTCCTTCACTTAATGCTTTCAATCCCAATTGGTAGTTGCAATTGGATATTTGGGTAGGGTGCGCACTCTTTGATACTGTTTATATTATTACAGTTGCCAGCAGTGTAATTAATACCTGAAGGCACTGCCTTTTAATTGAAGTGGTTGAGAGCATGTTAGGTGGTCTCATGGCTCCAAAGAAAAATATTGATCCGGCCCCTGCTGTCTCCGAACCAAAGAGCACTCCTGTCAAGCGTGCACAGTCAGCTCAGTCAGGCAAGGGTTCCTCCATTGCGGGGCAGGCAATGGGGCTATTGGGTTCAACCTTAGCAGGCATGGCTAAAATCCTGCGTGCATTGCGTAAGTTTTTTACCGAATTTGAATCTATGATGGATAGGTTCAGGCCGGGAGACGATGACCAGGGTTCAGGCCATCAGTCTTCCCCTGACCACATTTCCGATAGGGGAGCCAGCGGCTCTAGTGGGTCCCAGAGTGATGATGATGAGATGCCTGGCACATCCCAGGCCTTCTTTGATAATTTGCAAGCGACTAATGCCGCACCCCAGCAGGGGGCTCCCACGCCTAAGCCCCACAGCAAGAAACCTCGTTCTGCATCGCGGGCGTGAAAAAATGTTCAGTCTGCCATCATGCTCCAAAGGGGGGGATGAGCAGCCTCGGCGCACAGGCCGGAAGGCCTTGCAAAAGACAGTCTTCTTCCCCCCATTCCCCTGTCTCGGCTGGGAGGCAGCCATCAGTGTCATTTTCCAGCACCACACTGAGCAAAGCGTTGGCACAAATCGCAGACGCTTACACGTCCTCAGAGGGGGAAAGTGTGCTTCAATACCCAGATGCAGATATAGCACCCAAGAAGTGACAGCATAAGAAGCATTCCAAGAAGAGCAAGAATCCCAAGAGGGACGACTCAGACTTGGACTCAGGTATGTCCTCCTCCTCTTCATCCAGCTCTGACTCTGATAGCGATGAGTCACTGAATTGCTACTGGGGCCTGGGTGAAGGGGTTCCTGGTTTACCATTATGGGCATGGAATAGGAGAGCAAATTCCCATTGTAAGCGGTTTGGCGGGACCTTGAAGTGTAAGGACGGGGTGCTACTGGAGGACGTTAAAGTCTCTACCAACAGACCCAAAGATATGGTCCTGGGTAATCATTTGTCTGCAAGAACCAGGGCCAAAATATTGAATGGTGAGTATGTAGATATCTTTAAGCTGCTCCCGCTAGATGAAAAATCTGAAAGAAAGCGTGTTTATGGTAAGCGAAAGTAATAGTCACTCAGGGCGGATAAAACTTTTGAAAATTGGCTAAATGGCTTCCAAGTTTTTTTCTGCGTAGTAGCAGCGGCTTATCCAAAAAGAGTGATGCATTTGATTGTCTATCAAGCACTCATGAGGACGGCCTACGCCATGGCCGGAGAATCTGCGGCCATTCGTTACGATAAAATGTTCCAGAGAAACGCTGCACTGCTGCCCTTTGCACACTGGCAGGGAGGGTGGCTGGTCCTTTCACTAGCCCACCTATTCCAAATTTACCCTTGGGTATCGTGCCCAAGAAGGCACCTGAGGAATTTCGTATGATTCTTAACTTGTCTTATCCCAAAGGGGGCTCAGTGAATGATGCCATCCCAGGCGAACTCTGCTCAGTAAAATACGCCTCCTTCGATCATGCCATCAAACTTATCCGGACCTTCGGACGAGGGGCACTATTAGCAAAATGTGAAATTGAATCCGCCTTCTGCCAATACATCCTGAGGACTTTCTTTGGTTAGGTTTTAAGTTTGAGGGCTCCTGTTACGTGGATAAAGCAATGCCAATGGGTTGTTCAGTCGCATGCGCTGCTTTCGAAACTTTTAGCACCTTTTTGGATTGGGCCCTGCGTTTCAAAACTGGTTTATCTGATTTTTTACTGGTTGGACCGCCAAATAACAATTCATGCGCAACGTTGCTTGATGCTCTTGCCTCTCTTTCGCTGGAGTTAGGTGTTCCCCTGGCAGCAGAAAAAACTGAGGGTCCAGTCACGACTATGACTTACTTGGGCAACGAGCTCGACACGGTCACCCAGACGTCACATTTGCCTGAGGCCAAACTGACAGCTCTTAAAACGGCAATCTCCCAGCTCCTCCTGCTCAAAAAAGTAACACTCAGGCAAATTAAGTCCTTGCTAGGCCACTTAAACTTTGCCTGTCAGGTGGTAGCCCCCGGGCGCCCATTCTGCTCACGGCTGGCTAGGTTATCTGTAGGGCAGGGCTACGGTCACCACATCACAGGGTACGCCTCACAAAGTCCTGGTTGGACAAACAACCAGTCAGTAGTCAATGTCCTGACCAAACAATCTTCGCGTTCAGAAAGGGTGTCCACGATGCTGCGATCGTTTGTGTTACGGTGCCTGCAATTTAACATCATATTTTCAGCAAAATTCATTCCTGGCATTAATAACAATATTGCGGATGCGCTATCTCGATTGCAGATGGACCGCTTCTGGTCGTTAGCCCCAGAAGCACAGCAATTGCCAGAGCCATTCCCGGAGCACCTGTGGAGCCTTGGAAGCGAGACATGATGCAAGGAGTATTGGTTTCGGTTGCCCCTTCTACGCTTAGGTCCTACTCAAAAGCCTGGTCTGATTTTCTAGCATTTCGGAGAAAATCTTTGGGTATTGCGCATCAAGAGCCCCCCACCACAGACCAGGCACTGCAATTCTTAGTTCATCTGCGCAACCTTGGTCGTGCAGCAAAGACCTTAACTATACAATCGGCTGCAATTTCCTTCTTTGCAAAATCTATTTACTGCACTGACCCTGAGTTCGTGGTGCACAGGGCTCTCATGGGGTGGCACAGATTACAACCACCAAGTAAGGAGGGGCATAGGCCCATTCCATTCAATCTCCTCAGTAAAATACACAATACATTAAAATCAGTGTGCTGGTCCAAATACGAGGCCCGTTTATTCTCAGCTGCATATTCCATAGCATTTTTCGGCGCTCTAAGAGTTGGTGAAGTGGTACATGAAGGTGAGCCGGGTCCTTTATCCCAAGGCCTGCAGCTTGATGATATTCAGTTTTCAGATTCAATGTTGGTGGTTCGCATCCTTTGCTCAAAAACAGACCAAAAAGGAAAGGGTGCCTTGGTTCGGTTGATGGCAACCATGAAAAGCGGTCCCTGCCCTATAAAGTACACAAAAAGGTTTTTGGGTCTCAGGCCCCCAGGTTCCGGCCCTTTCCTGGTACACGAGGATGGGTCCCGTCTTGCCAGGCAGCAATTCACTCGGGTGTTGCGCAAAGCATTTGAAGCTTGTGGGCTTCCGGCTAAGGAATATGCTGCCCATTCTTTTAGGATTGGGGCTGCCACAACGGCGGCTCACTTGGGATTGCCAACAGACAGAATAAAAGACATGGGTCGCTGGCGAGCCAACGCGTACAAAAACTATATCCGCCACAGCTCCAAAATTTAAAACAGACCAATCACTTACACACCTCTGTCATTTTTCTTGCTTTTCAGGGTCAAGCCTCATAGAAATCTGGATTGTGGGACACAGTATCGTCCACTGGGCCCAGGAACGGGCGGTCGCTAATGGCCGGGGATGCCAACTGGGTTTTCCACCGCACATTCGCATTTCTTGGATAACGAGGCATGGGATGCGCTGGGCAGAGATGATGCCAATTGTGATGGCCAGGGTGGAGGCACATGCCCCCCCTAACACTTTGGTTGTGCAGCTGGGCGAGAACGACTTGCCTTGCCAGAAGGGCGTGGACTTGCTATTCACTATCAAAAAGGACTTGGACACTCTTGCGCTGAATTTCCCAAGAATGACTCTCGTTTGGTCGCTGCTGTTGGAGAGACGCATTTGGTGTGGCAGCAATTCCCCAGCCGTTACAGACCGTGCCCGGAAGCGTTTGAATTGTTCCATTTCACAGAAAGTGGTTGCATTAAATGGCCGGGTGATCCCGCACCCTTCCATTGTTTTCAGCAAAATGGCCTTACTTCACGACGATGGCGTGCACCTTTCCGATTGGGGGAATGATATCTTGAACTTCTGCCTGTCCAGTGCGCTTCCCCTGTGCACAAAACACTGCTCAGTGCAATCTTCTGGGGAAAACTTCACCTAAGGCAGGAAATAGCAGAGCTGCAGCGACGTTGCTTCCGTTAAGAAAAACAGGGAGTAAAACAGTCCAGAGACACGGTTCTTCTAATCTAAGAAGCGTTTATTTACATGCCAAGCAGTAAATCAGTCCACCAGAAAATTCAGACATCTTTTCCAGCTCAAAGCACAACTCCGACTGAAATCGAAACCAACTTTCACAGAACAAAGAACTGTGACGTAACATCCTGGCTGACTTCCCGTAGAAGCCCTTCCCTCAGACTCGAAGCACAGAAGGTTAACCCTTTAACCACCACACTCTACACCCCCTCTTGCTTTGCATCTGAGGGGAAACACAGACTCATGGTCATCCCAAACCCAGACCCTCGCAGAACTCTCCATGCCTCTGGAAGGTGAGTGGTTTCGTGAACCCATCAGCGAGGTTCTTGGCGGAGGGACAGTACTTCAGCGCAACTATGAATGTTAGAAGGATGCTGGAATGAAGATATATGGCTTTAGCAGAAATGTTATAAAGAATTAAGTAAAAATATACTGTTAATGGGCCAAAGGGGAAAAAATAAGGTTAGACTGTGTTAAGATAAATTATAGGACAAAAACTGAGAAAGATGGAAAGGATTTGCTGAAATAGCTAACTGAACTAGAATACAAAGAAGGGAGGTGTGAGGAGGTCGTCGAAACAAGTAAATGAAAGATAAGATATGGAAATACTGGATGTGTTTTTAATTGTTTCTGTTTTTATTTTTGTTTTGTTAAGATAAGTAGTGTTTTTTGTTTTTTATGTATTGTATTGTATTGTTTTGCTTTGTTTACCTTTTTTTCTTCTTTTTGTAATCTTTAAACTCTTAATAAATATTATTTAAAAAAAAAAAAAGTACTTCAGCGCAACTAACCCCTCCTGAACACTCTGACACACATTCTGAAAGCGAATGTCTAGGTGTTTGGTCCTAGCCTTGAATTGCCCCGTCTCGGCCAATTTGAGACACTGTTGATTGTCTTCGTGGAGAACTATGGGCAAACAATTCTCTCCACAGAGTTCCTGGACCAAACAGGCATAGAACTCTAACTCTCTGCACACTTCAGAAAGAGCACTGAACTCAGCTTCAGTGGATGAGAGCGCAATGAGGCTCTGCTTCCTGGACCTCCACCCAACTACTGAGTTCCCAAACTTCACCACTAGGCCAGACACGGACTTGCAATCCTGAAGATTAGCCCAGTCTGAGTCCACCCAACAGGTCAGCTTGACCTCACCCTGCGCTGACAGCTTAAGACAAAAGTCTTTGGTTTCCTGTAAATACCGCAGAACTCTATTGATGCCATTCCAGGCCTGCACACTAGGATTTGAAGCCTCCCTGCTGAGCAGATTGATAGCAAACGCTATGTCTGGTCTGCTCCACTGGGACAAATACAGCAAACTTCCTAGAGCTGACTGAAAGACTTCAGCATTTTCGAACACAGTGCGTTCTACTTGCTGACTATCCTTTACATAAGTAGTCTCCATAGGGCTTCTGACACCTGCACAATCGCTCATCCTGAACTTTTGAAGCAGTTGCTCAATTTTGCCTCTCTGGCTGAGCAAGAAACTTCCATCTTGTGTCCTAAAAACATCCACGTCCAGATAAGTCTTAACAGCTCCAAGCTGCTTGAGCTTGAACCGTTTACCAAGCTCCCTAGCAAACTTCTCTACCTGTTTACCTGTCGCAGCGAAATATAACAGGTCATCAACATAGACCTGCACAATTTCCTGTGTCGCACCTGATCCTTTCAGGTAAAGACAACTATCAGCAACACTTCTTCTAAAACCTAGCTCTTCCAAAGCTTCATTCAGGCACATATTCCAGTTTCTGGCAGATTGACGTAACCCATAGATGGATTTGTGCAATCGCCACACAATGCCTTGCCTCATGATCTCAAACCCTGGAGGAGGAAGCATGCACAGCTCCTCCTGGATATCTGAGTTCAGGTAGGCAACATCCACATCAAAGTGGTTTACCTTCCAACCGCTCTGTGCAGCAACAGCTAGAAGCATCCGTAGCATTTCACTCCTAGAGGTAGGCGAATAGACTTCCGTGAAGTGAATCCCTTTCCTCTGGGTGAACCCACGGGCAACTAATCTAGCTTTATATTGTGGTTCTCCAGCTTCTGTGGGTTTAAGGCAGTAAACCCATCTGCAACTCACAGCTTGTTTGCCCGGTGGCAACTCTGTGAGTGAAAACACACCTAGATCTTCCATGGATCTCATCTCCTTCTGCATCGCCTCATGCCATTTGCTGGCTTCTTCCTGAGGCAAATTCTGAACATCCTCGAAGGATTCAGGTTCACACCTAGACACACCAACCCACACACCAGTAGCTTCAAACCTATCAGGTGGCTTCCCTTTGGTTGACCTTGCTGACCTTCTCAGCGTGAACCCAGGTGTTCCTTCTGACCCACTAGGTCCAGCTAAATCATCTTCAGTGTCAGTGACTTCCCCCTCTGACCTGCTGCGCCTTTTGGGCCTCACAGCCGGACCAGGAGGTGAGGAAGGCTCACTCTTTGGCTCAGACTTAACAGCTGTTGGAGGAGGTGTTCTAGGTTCCCCCCTCTGAGGGATACTGAGCTGTCCCTGCCTTGGACTCTGTTGGTACTAAAGGGTTAAGAGGTAACAAGTCGCTCTAATCACTGAGCAGCTGGAAGTCATTAAGCATCCAGGAATGTGAGTTAGTTTGTATAAATAGTCAGTTCACCCATGTGTTTTCCCCTTTTTGACCTGACTCGCAGACTCAGTTTGTGGCCATGGGCGTGTTTGCTGATATGAGTTAAGTTTAGAGTAAAGTTTTCTTTATGCCGGAGATAAAAGCATGTGTGCTTTGTCGCCAGGGTTTTTCTTTTGTAAATAAAGTTTTTTCCTGAGTTCCAAAGTGCTTGCTCCAGGATTCTTCATTGAAAGGTACTGTTTCTCCTGCCTTCTTCAACCGCTGCACGAAATTCTCTGCTGAGATAAGACTTATGGCGTTGGAAGCGCACTGGACGTTTACTTAACATTAAACTAATTAAAGTTTAATGGACAGGTTATGGCTGTTTGTACGTCAAGAAGGAGATAAGGAGTGCAGTTCAGAGTGATTTATGAAAGGACTGGAGCAAAGACAGAAGCGGTTGCCGACAACAAAAGCCTTCAAAGCAGCTTGAGTCCTGCAACGTGCCTAGAAAAAGTTTTAAACAGGCACTGCGCAGTTTGTACTCGCTGGAAGACGTCTTATTCCTCAAGGAGCCACCTCAGCAGCTGGGAGCCGGTCTACAGGTGTGTGAGTATCGTTCCTAAGCCCCAGGGAGGATGGCAGAGTCCCAGGAAAGTTTTGCTGTCCCGTTTACGCGACTCAATGGGAAAAATTGGCAAGATTGGAAGGCTAGAGTAAGGGTTTGGTTGCAAGCAAAAGAGTTGTGGAGTTGTACTGAAGCACCGCCTTTACAGGCAGCTGCAGACGCGTCTGCAGAAGACAAAGCAGCAGCAGCAGCTTCACAGAAATGCGACAGGAAAGCCCAAGGTCTATTAGTTTTGGCAGTGGGACCAGAGCAAATGCCTTATGTTTCTGAGTTAAAGAACACGCATGAGGTCTGGACGATTCTGCAGCGGCTAAATTCCAGAAACACTGCGGGGGCCAAGATCCATGCTACAAGATGTTTGTTTGATTTACGTCTCCAACCGGGAGCGTGTGTGAAAGAACATATTGCCAAAATGGTGTCTGCCTTTAATCAACTAAGACAGCTGGGCATTCCTTTCTCTATGGAGCAGCAGTCATACATATTGTTGTCTTCTCTTGATAAAAGCTATGAGACTCTAGCTTTAACTTTGGAAGCTATGCCTTCAGCTGAATTAACCCTTGAATACATTTCTTCTCGGCTTGCAGATGAACAGGATAAAAGGCAAAGAGAAAGAGGTTTGTCTTCAAAGGGGAGTTGTGCTGTGCCTAAGAGTGGGGATGCTGAGTTTCAGAACACAGTAAATGCTTTTGCAGCTAGACACTGTTTTCGCTGTGGTTCCTCTTCCCATTTAATCAGGAACTGCACACGTGAACCTGGTCAAGACAGCACCAAGGCCGTTACCCCTAGTTACCAGACAAGGAGTTCCAGGGGACGTCGAAGAAGAGGAGGAGGTCGTGGCTACTCCCACAGCACACAGCACATGGCTTCAGCAATGGCGTTGATGCAAGGGCGTGGCCAAGGCAGCAATCTACGCTGGTTGATCGACTGTGGTGCATCTCACCACCTGGTGGCGCCATCTAGTGTCCGTTTGCAGAATTGCAGGCATTTGCAAACCCTTAAAGTTGTGACAATGGCAGATTCAACTAAACGTTCCTTAGAGACCGTAGGCACAGTGTTCTTGAATTGTTTGTTTGCGTGCAATAAAACCCCTGCGTCCAGTCACGCTTCCATTGCGCAGCTCTGTTCAGAAGCTGACCTGGCAGGGGAGCAGAGTCGCAGCAGTCCTGTCCGTGTGAGATGAGGGATAAATCAAGTCCAGAGACAGTTCGGTTCTTATCTCTAGAAGCGTTTATTTACAAGCCATAAATCAGTCTCCTCCATCGGAGCTTTCTTGCATTTTCTCCCGTGCTTCCAAAAGCACACACTCGCAGCTTCTGCTGCTCAGCGAGAAGTGAGAGAGAGTCTGGAAGCAGAGAGACGCTGTACGTCACTGCTCTGCGACGAGCTCCTCCTTCTACTCCCCCTCCTCCCCCCAGATACAGGACACCGCGGAAGTCTGACCCTGTCAGTTCCAAACTCCACACCCCCTCTTGTCCTGCATCTGGGGACAACAGCCAACAATGCTTTCCCCATACACAGACCCTCACAGAACTCCTCGTGCTTCTGGAAGGTTAATGGCTTTGTGAAACCATCAGCGAGGTTCTTGGTTGAGGGACAGTATTTTAGAGCAACTAGCCCCTCATGAACGCTCTGACACACATTTCGGAAGCGTATGTCCAAATGTTTGGTCCTCGCCTTGAATTGCCCTGTCTCAGCTAATTTAAGGCATGGTTGGTTGTCTTCATGCACCACAACGGGCAGACAATTCTCTCCACAGATTTCCTCGACCAAACACACATAGAACTCCAGTTCTCTGCAAACCTCTGATAGCGCACTGAACTCAGCTTCAGTAGAAGAAAGCGCTATGAGACTTTGCTTTCGGGACCTCCACCCAATTACTGAGTCCCCAAACTTCACCACTAGGCCTGACACTGATTTGCGGTCCTCAAGGTTAGCCCAATCCGAATCCACCCAGGCAGTCAGCTTGACATCACCCTCAGCTGACATCTTGAGGCAAAAGTCTTTGGTATCTTGCAGGTAGCGTAGCACCCGCTTAACACCATTCCAGGCCTGCACACTAGGACTTGAAGCTTCTCTACTGAGCAGATTGACAGCAAACGCTATGTCTGGTCTGCTCCACTGTGACAGATACAACAGACTACCCAGAGCTGACTGAAAGAGTTCAGTGTTTTCGAACACCACGCGTTCTACTTGCTGACACTCCTTCACGTACCCAGTCTCCATGGGTGATCTGGCACCTGCACATTCAGACATCCTGAACTTCTTAAGCAACTGTTCAATCTTACCTTTCTGGCGAAGCAAAAAGCTTCCATCACTTGCTCTTGTGATCTCTACGCCTAGATAGGACTTGACATCCCCAAGTTGCTTCAGCTTGAACCGTTTACCAAGCTCCTTAGCAAACTTCTCCACCTGTTCATTTGTTCTTGTCATCAGCAAGATGTCATCAACAAACACCTGTGCCACTTGCTGTTGCAAGCCCGAGTCTCTAATGTAAAGACAACTGTCTGCAAGAGACCTCTTAAAACCTAACTTTTCTAAGGCTTCATGTAGGCACATATTCCAATTCCTGGCAGATTGGCGTAATCCATAGATGGATTTGTGCAACCGCCACACGACGCCTGGCTCACTGACTTCAAACCCTGGAGGAGGACGCATGTACAACTCCTCCTGGAGATCTGAGTTCAGGTAGGCGACATCTACGTCAAAATGGTTCACCTTCCAACCTCTTTGTGCTGCTATTGCCAAAAGCATTCTCAAAGTCTCCGCCCTTGAAGTCGGCGAATAGACCTCTGTGAAGTGGACTCCGCGTCTCTGTGTAAATCCACGCGCCACTAACCTCGCTTTGTACTGTGGTTCTCCTGCTTCTGTGGGTTTAAGTCGGTAAACCCATCTGCAGCCCACAGCTTGCTGGTTAGCCGGCAGCTGTGTGAGTGAGAACACTCCAAGAGACTTCATTGAATTCATCTCCTTCTGCATCGCCTCATGCCATTTGCTGGCTTCTTCCCGAGGCAACTTCTGAACATCCTCAAAGGATTCAGGTTCACATCTAGCCACACCAACCCAGACACTCGTGGCTTCATACCTTTCAGGTGGCTTCCCTTTGGTTGATCTTGCTGACCTCCTCAGCGTGAATTCCGGAACTGCGCCTGATTCACCTGGATCAACCCCCCTATCTTCCATGTCAGCATCATCCCCCTCTGACCTGCTGCGCCGTTTAGGGCGAACAGCTGGTTCTGCTGGCAGGGATGGTTCACTCCTTGGCTCAGACTTGACAGAGACCTGCGGAGGGGTCCTGGGACTCCCTTTTGGAGAGATACGGAGCCTCTCCCTTGGAGATCCCGGCTCTGGGCTCTGTGGCTGTGGACTGTGCTCACCAGCAACAGGTTCAGCCTCACCCTCTTCCTCTTCCTCATCTGATTCTACCAGGATTTCCGGATTTCCGTGAAGCCGCTTCCACCCACTCTGCTCGCAAAACTCAGCACTGCCACTAATAAGCAGCTTGGACTGGTTGCCAGCAGGGTATGCAAAGCGCCACGCTTTTGAACCCGGCTCATAGCCTACAAAGATCATTTTCCTGGATCTTGGCTCACCTTTTCTGCGCATAGCCTTTGGAATCAGAACCCAAGCTGTTGACCCAAAAGTGCGCAGAAAATGTACTTTGGGCTTTTTCCCATGAAGCAGAAAAAATGGTGTGTCACCTACACTGGAATTGAACACTCTATTCTGCAGGAAACATGCTGTTTTATCACTCTCAGCCCAAAAGCGCTGTGGCAGACCTGAGTCTGCCAGCATAGCATTCGCTGACTCCTGTAGCGTGCAAAACTTCCTCTCTGCAACCCCATTTTGTTGCGGA
Source organism: Podarcis filfolensis (assembly GCF_964270895.1). Lineage (NCBI taxonomy): Eukaryota > Metazoa > Chordata > Lepidosauria > Squamata > Lacertidae > Podarcis > Podarcis filfolensis. The sequence continues at coordinate 31,778,216 of NC_139619.1, read as the reverse complement.
GAGTGGGGGGCCGTCAGTCGATGACTGATACCCTTCTGCCTGAAGAACGATTGCAGCGCAGAACCGGTAAACTCCCCCCCACGATCAGATTGAAAGGAAATTACTTTGGTAGAGAACCGTAGCTCTACTGCTGTGATCCAATCCCTGATCAATGCAGCTGCCTCTGACTTCTGTTGCAGCGCAAAAATCCATGAATGTTTAGAAAAATCATCAACCAGAAGCAAAACCCACTTAGAACCAGCTAACGAAGGTGTCGGCATGGGTCCCGACAAATCTGCATGCACAAGTTCAAAGGGTTTACTGGTTTTCCTCTCAGACCTGGGGTATGAGCATGTTGTGACCTTTGATTGCTTACAGGCTTGACAATCTAGGTATTTGTCACATGCTTTGAACTTGCACCCAATAGTGTTGTCTGTGGCCTTCCTCACATACGACCACCCTGCGTGCCCAAATCTCCTGTGCCATAAGTGTAAACAATCATGGTGTGGTGGGACATTTGCACACTGCCCTTGGGCTTCTACAATGGACTCTCCACTAGCCCCATCTTCCACCAGCCCCATTTTCCCACCAGCCCCATCTTCAATGGGCATCTCGACCAGAAAGAGCGTGCCTCTTCTCTGGACACTGTGGATCTTCTTTCCATTCCTGTAGAAGGAACACACATTGTTAGAAAACAAAACATCAAACCCAGCAGCCATAAGGGCTGGCACACTTAAAAGAGAGTGAGCAAGCTCTGGTACCACAAAAGCTTGCAACCAATGATCTAAAAAGGAACAATAAAGAAGCCCAGTTTCAGTCAGTGGTCTTTGAGACCCATCTGCTAAAGTAACATAGCGTCCAGTTTTAACTGTCTTGCAGTTCCTCAGGAGCCCTCTGGAGGTCACCAGACAATGCGAAGCTCCGGAATCCACAACGAGAGATAAAGAGTGTCTCTGGTTGTTTTCCACAGATGCCGTGGCGTTGCTCGCACTCCCATCGGTTGCCATGGCCACAGCCTTCCCCCGACTGAGGCTCTTGCTTTTTCTCAGAGATGCCATCGCAGCTGTGAGATGATAAGACGCCTTGTCTTTGTTTTTCTCCTGGCCTGCTGCTTTCCCACGTCTTTGCTGGGAACCGGCCCTGGGAACCTGCTTTGTTGACATTCCACGCCGGCCAGTCTCCTTGCTGCCACCCTGCGCCTCTAGCGGACAATTGCGGACCAGATGTGTATTGCTACCACACCGATAGCAGCTTTTGGAAACAAAGGCTCTTACACAGTCCTCGCCACTCCTGGCTGCTGCCCCCCCACTCCTTCTTGGGTTGCAGCCTGTGGGCTCTTTCCCAGCCCTCTGCCGCTTCGATTCTTCGTCAATCAAGCGTCCGCTAATATAATCGATCGTAAGATCCTGCGGGGGCATCGTTTCCATCGTGAGAACCAAGTTCTCATAACTCCTGTCCAAAGAGCTTAAAAGCGTGTAAGCCTTAAGTTCATCTGGGAAGGGCACATTGAGCTGACGCAGCTTACTGAAGATAGTCAGCACCTGAGCAATGTGATCCCTTATCGACTCCCCTGGGGTCAGCCTCTTCTCAAACAGAGAACGTATCACATGGATCTTTGCCCCAGCTGTGGTCCTCTGATGTATTCTAGTCAGAGCAGACCAAATCTGATGACAGGTATGCAAGCCATCAATATGAGGGAGCTGTGATGCTTCGATCGCCATCACCACATGGGACATTGCTTTCTTGTCTTTCTTTGCCGCCGCTGCGGCCCTCTCTGCCTCTGCGGCTGATGGATTGGGTGGTGCCTGGGCTGGATCGGCCTGCGTGCATTCCCACAGCTGCTTTCCCTCCAGCCAATAATACATGCGCTTACTCCAATCCTCCCAATTGGCCCCATTCAGTCTTTCGAAGGGGATATTGAAGCTCTCATGGCCCTGCTGTGCTGCAGCCATCTTCCTCCCCCCGGGGCTTCAGCGTACTCACAAGTTTGCCAGCAAGCCGGACCTTTGAAGCAGCCGTTCCTCCTGGCTCTTGGCTCCGCTCTCCGGCGTCTCCTTTCTGCCTGGCAGGAGATTACAGCAACACGTCGCTGGCAGCCTTCTCCCTTCTCACACTTGTCAGGAAACGCGATACTTCCATAACCTATGCGTGCAATAAAACCCCTGCGTCCAGTCACGCTTCCATTGCGCAGCTCTGTTCAGAAGCTGACCTGGCAGGGGAGCAGAGTCGCAGCAGTCCTGTCCGTGTGAGATGAGGGATAAATCAAGTCCAGAGACAGTTCGGTTCTTATCTCTAGAAGCGTTTATTTACAAGCCATAAATCAGTCTCCTCCATCGGAGCTTTCTTGCATTTTCTCCCGTGCTTCCAAAAGCACACACTCGCAGCTTCTGCTGCTCAGCGAGAAGTGAGAGAGAGTCTGGAAGCAGAGAGACGCTGTACGTCACTGCTCTGCGACGAGCTCCTCCTTCTACTCCCCCTCCTCCCCCCAGATACAGGACACCGCGGAAGTCTGACCCTGTCAGTTCCAAACTCCACAGTTTGCATACAGAAATTGATGCCTATGTGCTAAAGGGAATGAAGGGGTGTATTTTGTCTGTGTCAGAACTTGATAGAGATGAGTTTAAAACTGTGTTTGAAAATGGGGTTTGCACTATTTCAAAGAATAACGTATCTCTCTTGCAGGTGGAATGCAGAAATGGGTTATATTATTTTGAGACAAGTCCAGATGAAGTTGAACAGGTTCATGCTGGTTGTGTGAACTCACCTACCCATAATTCTTGTGTTCATTTATGGCACCGCCGTTTGGGACATATTAATTTTCAGTATGTTAAAAGGCAACCTGAATTATCAGAAGGGTGCAAAATGAACAAATGTACTAAGTATTTGGATTGTACTGCATGCAAAAGGGCGAAGGTTCATAGATGCAGCTATCCCAGTTCAGATAGGAAATCTGACAAAGTATTCCAACTTGTGCATATGGACCTATGTGGCCCAATGCCTGTTGCTAGCATGGGAGGTTTGAGGTATGCACTGTGTCTCTCGGATGACAAAACAAAAGTCACATGGTTTTTTCCTCTCAAAACAAAAGCAGATACTGCAGAAACAGTTAAAAATTGGGTTCATGCAGTAGAACTTGAATTCGGTACTAGAGTACTTGCTTTTCAGACAGACAGAGGGTCAGAATTTACCGGGTCTGTGTTGCAGAATTTCTTTAAGAAAAAGGGAATTAAGCATCGTCTGTCTACACCTTATTCCCCCCAAGAAGGAGGCGTGGCCGAACGTAAAAACAGGGTTCTGCAAGAGTTGGCAAACTCTATGTTGTTTGATTCTAAACTCCCTCAAAGTTACTGGGCGGAAGCCTGGCAGACGGCTACTCATATTCTGAACCGAGTATATAATTCGGTAATTGATACTACGCCATATTTTGCTTTATATGGGAAGAAGCCCAAAGTTAATTACTTTCGGGTGTTTGGATCTCAAGCCTATGTACTTATCCCAAAAGCATTAAGGAAAAAGGGAAGTCCAAGGGCTAGGAAACTCATCTTTTGTGGGTACGAACCACACGCCAAATCTTGGAGGTTCGTGAACCCAAATGGGGATACTACAAGAGTGGTCATCAGTAGGAGCGCTGAATTTTGTGAGCAATCCGGATGGACTCACTTACATGCTAACCCTGACATTTTGAGAGATGATTTAGGCATTTATGCTGAGAATGAAAGTCCAGAGGGTGGTGAGCCAGAAGGGGATGGTGCACATGGTCCAGATGCAGATTCTGACCAGGCACAAGGTTCTTCTCCTAAGGTAGAGAAGCCAGAATCTAGGAGTGTTCCAACATCGCCAGTCAGTAGGCCTAGCAGACAGCAAAAGCGAAGCAGATCGCCTGCAACACCAAGCCCAAGGGAGGTATCTAAACGGAGGTCTTTATCCCTAGGGGCGCATCCAGATATAAAGTCTGAGACAGATTCTGACAGCCAACGGTCAGAGGGGGCACAAGAGGAACAATTGCGCAGATCAAAACGTGCCACAAAGGGCAAACCACCAGAGCGGTTTAAGGTGACAAGTGTATACGTAAATATGGCACAGTGTGAGCCAGATAGCTATATAGAGGTACAACAGCTTCCAAGCTCAGAAGCCGTAAAGTGGCAGGAAGCAATGGAAAAAGAGATGGCTTCAATGAAGTCTCTCGGTGTGTTTACAAGTACAGAGCTTCCCAAAGGGCAACAAGCTGTAGGTTGTCGATGGGTATATCGTTTAAAGCCCACAACTACTGAGGAGTTGCAATATAAAGCCCGACTAGTTGCAAAAGGATTTTCACAGCGCAAAGGTGTTCACTATTCTCAAATCTATGCCCCTACTTCAAGATCGGAGTCATTAAGAATGCTTCTAGCCTCTTCAGCTAAGAAGGGAAATAAGCTGTTTCATTTTGATGTCAATGTGGCTTATTTAAATGCAGACTTACAGGAGGAAGTCTATATGACACCACCACCAGGTTTTGAAGGAGACAAGCCAAACCAGGTCTGGCGCCTACACAAATCCATTTATGGGTTGAAACAGTCCGCCTGTAATTGGAATTCCTGCTTAAACGATGCTCTAGAGAGCATGGGGTTCAGAAAGAGCGCAGCAGATGCGTGTCTTTATCTAAAAGGCTCGGGATGTGAACAAGAAGCAGTTTTGATATTTGTTGACGATTTATTATACAGTGGAAAGGACGATAAACTTGCACATCAATTTGCCACAAAACTTGGAGAAAAGTTTCAGATAAAATCACTAGGCACTGTATCTGTTTATCTAGGAGTTAAAATTCAGCAAGATGAAAATGGGAACTATTGGCTCAGCCAAGAAGCTAAGATCCAGCAGTTGCTGGAAAGGTTTAAAATGGACAACTGTGCTGGTGTTAAAACCCCAATGGAGTTAAGTTACACAAAGGATGCTCAAGTCGAGCAACAGGCAGAGTTCAGTAATCCCGGGGTTTACCAGTCAGCGATAGGCAGTCTACTCCACATTGCACAGTGGACTCAGCCCGATATAACATATGCTGTCAACATGCTGTGTAGACAAGCTGAAAAACCATCAATGCATGCTTGGCAAGGAGTAAAAAGAGTTTTAAGGTATCTCCAAACTACCAAAAGGTTTTGCTTAAAACTATCAGCAGAGGGCAGCACACAACTTGAATGTTGGGCCAACAGCAGTTGGGCAGATGCTGGACCAGATAGAAAATCAGTGGCAGGAATGGCGATAAAATTTGGAAATGCACTAATTGGTTGGAGATCAAGAAAGCAATCACTTATAGCTTTAAGTTCAACTGAATCTGAGTTCAATGCATTATCAGATGTATGTAGAGAACTGGAATTTTATAAGCAACTGGTACAAGAATTGTTTGGAGAATGTTCCCTACCTATCAGAATGTGGGAAGACAATCAACCTTGTATTAAACTAGCTAAATCAGGTCAATTCAAGGCACTCACAAAACACTTGGATATCTGTTATCAAAATGTATTCCAAAGTGTAAAAGAAGGTTTAATTGAACTAAAGTATTGTCCAAGCAAAGAAAATCTCGCAGACGGTTTTACAAAAGCTTTGAGTCCGCAATCTCATAAATATTTCTGTTCAGGTTTAAATTTGAATTAAGGTTGGTACAGCTCAGTGTTACGAGCGAGAGGGGGTGTTGGTACTAAAGGGTTAAGAGGTAACAAGTCGCTCTAATCACTGAGCAGCTGGAAGTCATTAAGCATCCAGGAATGTGAGTTAGTTTGTATAAATAGTCAGTTCACCCGTGTGTTTTGGCCCCTTGACCTGACTCGCAGACTCAGTTTGTGGCCATGGGCGTGTTTGCTGATATGAGTTAAGTTTAGAGTAAAGTTTTCTTTATGCCGGAGATAAAAGCATGTGTGCTTTATCGCCAGGGTTTTTCTTTTGTAAATATAAAGTTTTTTCCTGAGTTCCAAAGTGCTTGCTCCAGGATTCTTCATTGAAAGGTACTGACTCTCCTGCCTTCTTCAACCGCTGCACGAAAATCTCTGCTGAGATAAGATTTATGGCGTTGGAATCGCACTGGACGTTTACTTAACATTAAACTAATTAAAGTTTAATGGACAGACTCTGTCCCTGCGGCGGACCCTGTTGCTCCGGACCTTGGTCCCCAGCAACAAGTTCCTCTTCCTCCTCACCGTCTGAGTCATAGAACTGCTGTGAAAGCACGTCTGGATTAGCATGCAGACGTGACCAACCAGCCTGTTCACAGAACTCAGCACTATTGCTGATCACCAGTCTGGACTGGTTCCCACTTGGGAAGGCGAACCTCCAAGCCTTTGAGCCAGGCTCATACCCCACAAAGATCATTTTCTTGGATCTTGGCTCACCCTTCCTGTGTAGAGCATTTGGAATAAGAACCCAGGCCTCACAACCAAACACACGAAGGTAATGCACCTTGGGTTTCTTAACATGCAGCAGAAAATATGGTGTGTTTCCTACACTTGAATTGTACACTCTGTTCTGTGTGAACACAATAAACTTCCAGGCTTCCACCCAATAGTGCTGGGGTAGCCCTGCATCATACAAGATGGCCGACACTTCCTCCTGAATAGCAATTATTACTTTTTTTTAATTATTTTTATTCAATTTCCAATATAAAATTTTAAACATACATTTTCAATATTGTCACAGATACATATTTTTGACTTCCTTCAGCTCATCCGCGAATCTTCCGTTTTCTGATCTTCTATCCGCAATTCTAAATTTAACATTGCCTTTTATTTTAAATAAACCTATTCCCTTGTTCCGTTTTTTACAACGTTTCTTGATGGGATGCTGGATGCTATGAGATGATGGGATGCTGGATACACGACTGTGGCCTGATGGGAAGTCTTGCTCTCACGCTTCGCTCCTGCACATAATGCTGCACAAACCGTCCTAATACTAAAACATTCCTAGAATGTTCAGTTCACATTGAGTTCGTACCTGACTTGTTCTTAATGCATAGTTGACCACATCTACGGATGAATGCGATATCAATCACTAGTAAAAGTTTAATTAGGAGGTCTTCATGCCTGTCTAGTCCTGTGCTCCCTTTCCCAGTCTTTAATCTATTGGTGATTAATGCAACCTTTGCTTTGTACTTGTGTTAACCAATCAGCAATAAGCACATGTGTGACAATGCTGTAATATTCAATAAAAGGGACTCCCCGAGACTTGCTCGGGAGATGCCTCCCAGATGACACTCACTACCTGTCTGTCGTTATTTCAACCCAACAGTTTCTAATATTTATTTCTTCACAAAGCTTCCTGTAAACCCACAAACGTTATTTGTACATCACATATGCTTTTCATATAGTCTACAAATTTACTCCAGTCCTCGGTAAACTTGTGATCTCGTCGGTTTCGAACCTTTCCTGTTAATTTGTCTAATTCTGCGTAGTCCATCAGTTTCATTCTCCATTCTTCTGTCGATGGTAATTCTTCCTGCTTCCATTTTTGGGCCAGTAGTATCCTTGCTGCTGTTACTGCATATAAAAATAATTTATGATCCTTCCTATTTATTTCATTTCCAACCATTCCTGTTTCTGCCACTTGCTTGGCTACTCCTTTAAAATACGAGGCAAAACCAAATTCCGTCTTTTAAAGCCTTTTAAAAACACTTTTCTTTGTCCACCTTAATTCCACCAGCTCCAAAGAGATAGAGAAGCGAGGAAAGGAAAACAAAGGAACAAACACAGGTTTTTTTCACTCCCTCCACCTCGCCAAAAGTCACAAGCTTCCACCTCAGACAACAAAGGGGAGGAAAAAAAGGAGGGGGCAGTTTCTATCGTTCCGTACCTTCAGCAATATTATTCTCAGTCTTTAAAGAAACAGTCTTCAATGAAGAATACTGAAGCAAATGTTTCTTTCCTTCGCCTATATCTTGTGCCAGAAAGGTCTTTCAAATTTTAAAACGTTCAAAATAAATAAGCAAGTAGTCACTACGCAGTTTTTTTTAAATCGAAAGTAAAAAGTTCTGAAAGGTCCTTCCCCCCCGATCTCCTCAAGTTTACCAAAGCGACTCCAAATTTCTAAATATCAACACCACCTTCCAATTTACACCCTCTCAATTCTTCTTGTTAAGCATATGTTCAAATTTAATTTAAAACAAAATAAAAACCGTTTGCAGAGACTCACGGAATCCTCTTTTATGCTCTGTGAATACTTCTTGCTTATATAACCGATTTCGGATGAAGTCGACCTCCTTTTTACTCTTCATCCATTCCGAATCTTTCCAGCTGCCAAATTTGATAGTTATTGCAATTTTAGATCCAGATTTCTTATTGTTTGAGAATCGACCACTTCTTCGTGCAAGCCTGGGGCTGCGCTTTTCAGAGAGTAGCAATGGCTTTCCGTAGCGCCCGCTTCTCCACCTCACCGTTCTCTTCACCCTTTTTCAGGGCTACCTGACGGCTGGGTGTTCAGCTAATGGCTTTGCTGGGATCCTGAACCCCTGGATTATCCTCCAGGGCGTTCTGGGGGGGCTGCGGCGCCCTTGCAGCACCCCCTTTCCTCTCCCAAAGCTCGGATTCCTCCTTATGAGTAAAATCCCACTTGTGCTCGCTCCGTGGTTGACCGGAAGCCGTAAGCAATTATTCCAATCTACAGTGGTACCTCGGGTTACATACGCTTCAGGTTACAGACTCCACTAACCCAGAAATAGTATCTCGGGTTAAGAACTTTGCTTCAGGATGAGAACAGAAATTGTGCTCCGGCAGCACGGCAGCAGTGGCAGGCCCCATTAGCTAAAGTGGTGCTTCAGGTTAAGAACAGTTTCAGGTTAAGAACGGACCTCTGGAACGAATTAAGTACGTAACCAGAGGTACCACTGTAATTCACTGAAGTGGCAAGGTCTTGCATAGCTGTCAACCGTCCCTTATTTGGCGGGAAACTCCCTTATCCCAGCGCCATTTCCTGCTGCTGTCCCGGATTGATGATGTCCCTTAAATTCCCTGGGTTTCATACTCGCCCGGCTCGAGAGGGAAGCAGCGGCTCGGGGTCCTCCGCCTAGAGAGAGCGCACACATGAGCTGCCGCGTCTTCGTCTCTCCCTTTTCCCCCTCAGGGGCGCGTTTTGAGGAGAAGGGTGGTGGCGGGCGAGCAGGCAGCCCCTCTCTTGCGAGACTTCCGCCGCACTGCCAGGGGAAGCTGGAGGCGGCAGCGGCGGCTGAGGAGGCGGCCTGAGGGAGGAGGAAGAGTAGGGGATGGGGAGGGACGCAGAAGGCCGGTGCTTCAGCGGCCGCGGCGGCACCGCAACCGCTGTCGGAAATCAAGCCTTTATCAGGAGAAACTGGCAACTCTCCCAGGCACCCGGCTTGATTCCCTGTTGACCTCCCTGGCTGCATTCCCCAGCAAGATCCAGGCTAGGTCTCGATAGGCGATTCTTCTCAAACGTGGGAAGAACACCCCCCCTCTTTCCTGCCCCCCCCGGCAGGGGAAAGAGATAGACAGAAACGTATTTACATGCCTTTATTTCTGTCTTTGCAGCATTACAAAAAACATGACTGCTCTCTTCAAGCTCCAGCAGTCTAGTGACTAAAACTTCCTGTACTTCCTGTACAGCTCATATTACACTCTGAGCTAATTCCGGTGCTTCGCACTGTGAAATGACTGTCTCTCTGTTTCCCACGGACAGTCCCAACATTCCCATTATGTTTTGCTTTCAAGCTAGCACTTTGCAGCAGCATTGCATCCATATCGTAACATACTCCCCCATATGAATCAATGTGCGCTGCGAACATAGCTTGATCCAGAGAAGAAAACAAACAGTTGTTATACATATAACACTCCCCTGTTGTTTCAGTTCCACCCTTGGAACTACCCGCCACTGGTTTCCCCAGTGTACCTCTCTGGTTGTCTGACTTCCAAGGAATGAGTGCATCTGCATTACCTTGGCTAGGGAATGTAGTGTTACACTTAGCAACTCCCTGTTGTGTCTTTGTCTCTGACTTAGACACAGCTTCAACCTGTCTTGAGTTGTCAACAATAGTAACACATGCTACAGCTGAGTTAGCAAACTCTTTTGAATACCTCTTGGGTGGTACACCCTTTGTAACTCTCTCGGACCTGCGAATGAGGTGCTGATCTTCTCTGCTCACTGGTTCAGTCTCAGGATTCTTTGGAGAACCAGTTCCAATAGTAAACAGTGGTTCATCCTTCACCTGTGAAGGTCTAGCCATTGTGTGAGATTTCCTCTAAATGACTGTGTCAACTGAGCTCTTTGAGCTATCACTGTCACTCTCAGTACCACTGTAATCAGTAAAATCATCATCATCATCTGAATTGTCCTCAGTGGGAAATGTGTGAACAATTACTCTCTCCTGTTCAGGAGCACTCTCTAGAAATTTTGTGAGAATCACCTGACCAGATTCAGACAAAATTACTCTGTAGAGACCCTTTTCATAACCCACAAAAATGCCTCTGGCATTCTTTACTCCACCTGGAGCTTCAGTCAAGACATGAGACCCAAAAACCTTAAAATGGGCAACAGAAGGTTTTCTATGAAATAGCTTTTCAAAAGGAGAACATCCCAAACCTTTTGAAACCTTTCTCAACCAAGAGTAACAAAAACACAATAACGATTCCGCCCAATACTCATGTGGCAAATGTGAACTCAGCAATTGCGCCTTCATCCCATTTTGCAATTCTTTGTTCACTTGCACACAGACACTTTTGTTCCATGCTCCTGCAGAAACAGCAGTCTTTCATGGAACTTTGAAGTGTCAGGCATAGCTCTAATGGCTTTAGCTCAAACGTAGCAGAGTTTTCCTGCACAGCAAAGAAGCTAGTTGAGGTGGAAATGACTAGTCAGCTAGACTCAGAATAACTATTTACAGGATTTATTAAAAGGAAAAATAAAACCAGCAGAGTTTCTGCATACGAAACAAAGCAAAATAAATCCTTTCTTTCTCTCTCTCTCTTAACCATACACAGCACTTCTACTCCTAACACACCTAACCCAAACTGTGCTAGCACTCCTAGATAACAGAGTTGAGTGCTGGTCATTAACCAATCAGAGTAAGTAGTTTCTAGGTCAAGCAGACCTTGGCTTTCTGCCAAGAGTAAATTGACACTGCCTTGAGTTAATTGTGTGAAGCCAGAATCTGTAAGTTTTCATGAGAATCAATTAACAGAAACTGAACACCCCCTCACAGATTCTGCTGGACAATTAACATCAAATAACACCTATGTAGGAGATTATTTTTCCAGCAAACCTAAACCCTTGCCCATTTGCTTGTTCTTTATCTTTGCCAATGGTTTAGTTAATACATCTGCTACATTTTCTTCACTTGATACATAAGTACATGTGATTATATTGTCTTGTACACAGCAACGTACATTTTGGTATTTTACAGAGATATGTTTGGAACGTGATTTGAAACCCTCTGTTTTACTTAAGGTTATACAAGCCTGATTATCAATGTAAACTCATACTGGTTCTCCACAATTTACATTTAAATCTGCTAACAAATGCTTGAAATAAATCACCTCGTTGCACAATTCACTCAATGCGGCGTACTCGGATTCCGTTGATGACACACTTACAACGTCTTGCTTGCGTGACCGCCAGCTGATTAAAGCTCCACCGACCATTATGACTAGTCCTGTGACAGATTTTCTATCTGGCAAATTTCCCCAGTCACTATCACAGTAGCAACTCAACATTTCATCCTCTGAAGAATTTAATTGTAACATATAGCCAATTGTCTGTTTGAGGTATCTCAGAACTTGTTTTACCCCTTTCCAGGCATTTAGTGTGGGTTTTGAGACCAATCTACTTAATATGCCTATTGCGTAGCTAATATCAGGTCTGGACCACTGTGCTAGATACAATAAACTTCCAATTACAGAATGATATACATCAGGATGTTCAAATTCAGGACTCTCATCTATATGAAGTGTTTTTATGAAACCTGGATCCATAGGCACCACTGTCCCTTTGCAATCCTGCATCCCGTATGTAGTCAGTAGTTGTTTAACTTTGTTCTGCTGACTAATTAGGCAGCTGCCATCTTGGGCCCAGCACACTTCCAACCCTAGATATGTCCTAACCGGGCCTAAGTCCTTCATTTTGAACTTACTGGACAATTGCTTGGCAAACCTTTTAGTTTGTTTATCTGTTTTGCAAGCATACAATACATCATCTACATAAATCAGACAAAACTCTTGATCACTGCCTGTACCACGTACATAAACACAATTGTCAGCTGTACTCTGCTTGAAACCAAATGACACTAAAGCCTCATGGAAACATTTGTTCCAAGATCTTGCAGCCTGTTTGAGACCATATAGAGCTTTGTTTAATTTCAACACTCTATTGGAACCTGTCTCATAACCAGGTGGTTCGGCTAGATACAGGTCTTCTGATATTGATGCATGTAAATATGCAGTCTGGATATCAAAATGGTTTAACAGGAGTTTTCTCTTTGCTCCAAGCGTTAGAATCAGCCTTACACTGTCCCCCTTAGCAGTAGGGGAAAAAATCTCGTCATAATCTTTTCCAGGCCTCTGAGAGTATCCTTGAGCCACTAAACGAGCTTTGTATTTGTACTTTCCTGTCACCAGAGGTTTAAGTTTGTACACCCACCTGCAGCCTACAATCTTTGCCCCCTCAGGCGCTGCTACTGGTGTAAAGACCTTGTGCTCATTCAGAGAGGACATCTCTTCCTCCATTGCCTGTTTCCAGAGCTCTGCCTCCTCTTTTGGTAACTTTAACACCTCCTGAAAACTCTTGGGCTCTGCAATTACACTAAACACATTTGCAGTATCTGGAGAAAAACGCACCGGAGGCACTCCTTTGTTTTGTCTTTTAGATCTTCTGGGAGAAAATTTTTCTTCTGACCCACTTTCCTCCTCAGAACTACGACCTCTCTTTTGTTGCTTAGCAACTGGTCTCTGGCTAATTCCACTTTCTTGAGAGCTCTTATCTGAACTTTCCTCCCCCTCAGACTCTGATTCTCTATGTTTACCTTCAGAGTCATGAAGCTCCTGGGAAGGTTCAAACCAAACCTCAGTATTGGCATGTAGTCTCTCCCAGCCACTATGTTCACAAAAATTGGCATTCCTGGGGATCACAATGCCATTTGTCCCTTCAGCAAAGCGGAAACCTTTTCCCAGCTCCTGGTAACCCACAAACACTAACTGTTTGGTCTTAGGATCTCCCTTCTTTCTCATTTGTTTTGGAATTAATACCCAGGCTTTTGATCCAAACACATGCAAATGGTCAATTTTGGGTTTTTTCTGAAACAATTTAAAGTACGGAGTTGTACCTATTGTTTGATGAAAGAGCCTATTTTGGAGATAACACGCGGTGAGCATGCTCTCCCCCCAATAAGACATGGGCAAATCAGCATCATCAAGCATGGCAAACATCATATTTTGTAAAGATCTGTGTTTTCGCTCTGCAACGCCATTCTCCTCTGGGGAAAAGGCGTTCATTTTTCTATGCCCAATGCCACGCTTTTGTAACCAATCTCTAAAAGCATTTGACATAAATTCGCCACCTCTGTCCGTCTGAATCCTTCTGAGTTTAATGGACAGAAATCTTTCCACAGATGCCACCCAGCTTTTCAACTTAGTGAACACGTCACCCTTATTCTTCATGGGAAAAACCCAAGAGTAACACGTGGCGTCATCCACAATTGTTAATGAAAAACGCGATCCACCCCTGCTTACAGCAAATGGACCAATTACGTCCATGTGAACCAGCTGTAGCGGTGACTCACTAACTCTGTCACTTCTGGGGTAAGAGACTCTGTGGGTTTTAACCTTTTTACAAACATTACAATCAAGGTACTTGTTACAACTCTTTAAATCACCCCCATCGGCCAATTCAGACATTTTTAGTACACTTTTCCAGCCAGCATGCCCCATTTTCCTATGCAATAAGTGCACACAGTTGTCATGTATAGCTTTGTTATTCACTGCAGGCTGAGATTTACTGACTACTGCTGCAACTTGAGATCCCGCTTTAAGCCAAAACAAGCCTCCCTCTGACTTAGCAGTGCCTACAGTCTCACCAGCCTTCTTAATAATGCAACTGTCTCCTTCAAAATACACTTTAAACCCAGCTTTTTAGCAAACAATCTACAGACATCAGATTGCTCCTTAATGAAGGCACACAAAGTACATTTTGCAGGCATTCACGAAGACAAGGAACAAAAACTGCACCCCCCGAAATCACTTCGGAAGTACTTCCGTCTGCTAGAGCCACCTGGCTGCGCTGTGCTGAGTTCTTGGAAACAAACAATTCATCTGAATTTACGATGTGCCGAGAGGCTCCCGAATCGACCACCCAGACAGCTTGTTTCTCATCAGCAATCTTGACCTCGGCGGTCACCAGCTGAGCCAACTGTTTTCGTTTGAAGAATTTCCTTTTACGCTGCTGCTGCTGCTGATCTCGTCTCTGCTCCTGCACGGGCCACTGAGACTTCACCAACTCCGGACATTGTCGTTTTAGATGCGCTGAAGACCCACATCGGAAACAATGCCTAACAGCAAACGCTGACTCCTCATCGGTACGCTGCTTTTGCTTCACCTCTGGCACGGCATGAGAACTCCTTCCAAACCGCCCGCCTGTAGAAGCCTCTGCAGCAAATGACCTTTCTTGCCTCTTCTGCCATTCTTCAATCAAACGCCCAGTAACGTAACTGACTGATAAATCACGCTCCTGTATGCCTTCTAGAGACAAAACTAAATTATCCAGCTTTCCGGGAGAGAACTCAAAATAATAGCCACCTTCTCCTGCTGGTCTAACGCACAGTCTCTTTCCTGTAGCGCAGCAAACTTTAACTGTAAACTGTGTAGGTGTTCCTGCATTGTAACCCCAGGCTGTAACATTGCCTTGTACAATGCCTTGCGAATGAACAGCTTGGAAACCGCTGTCTCACGCACATGGAGTTCTTTAAGTGCTTGCCACACACCTCTAGCTGTCATGATTCCCCTCACATACGGCAACTGGGAATCTTCCAGCCCCAAGACAATTGTGGCCCTTGCTCTTTGGTCTTTATCGAGGTCTTCATCATCAGGCTTCGCAGGAAACTTACTCACCACTTGCCAGAGACGATCCCTCTGCAGCACTGCCTGCATGCGTTCCGACCACAGCAAGTAATTGGAGTCATTCAGACGCTCAAAAGCCATCTGAACTGGTTGTGAGGCCATCTTGAGAGCGATGTCCCTGGAACCCGGAACCAGCTACTCACGACCACCGAGAGAGAAAACAGGAACCACAGCACCCAGCACTCACACGCTGCAGCTGTTGTCCTTGTGTCCACTGCGTCAACAGCTCACAACAGTCAGGAACCAGCCAGTGTCCATCTGCTGCACCAACGGGAACAACAACTTCTGGAACTACTGGAACCAACACCGTTGATGCTGACACCACCACAACTCAGGCTGGCAGCACAATACCCATAACCTCATGGAACTTTGAAGTGTCAGGCATAGCTCTAATGGCTTTAGCCCAAACGTAGCAGAGTTTTCCTGCACAGCAAAGAAGCTAGTTGAGGTGGAAATGACTAGTCAGCTAGACTCAGAATAACTATTTACAGGATTTATTAAAAGGAAAAATAAAACCAGCAGAGTTTCTGCATACGAAACAAAGCAAAATAAATCCTTTCTTTCTCTCTCTCTCTTAACCATACACAGCACTTCTACTCCTAACACACCTAACCCAAACTGTGCTAGCACTCCTAGATAACAGAGTTGAGTGCTGGTCGTTAACCAATCAGAGTAAGTAGTTTCTAGGTCAAGCAGACCTTGGCTTTCTGCCAAGAGTAAATTGACACTGCCTTGAGTTAATTGTGTGAAGCCAGAATCTGTAAGTTTTCATGAGAAGCAATTAACAGAAACTGAACAGTCTTGTGCCTTATGCCTTTCTTATCCAGGAAATCCTGAAAATCCTGTAAAAGAAAAACTGGCTTTTCATCTGTGAAAAGACAATCAATGTTAGCATCATGAACATTCTTAACCTTGTCACAAAACTCTTTAAAACTTTCTAAGGCTTTTTGTGGTTTGTGCAATATGTATATCCACACATAATGAAAGAAATAATCCACACACACAAGATAATATATTGCATTGCCTCTAGATGGTGCTAGAGGACCAATCACATCAGCATACACTCGCTGAAAAGCTTTGGTTACTTTCGTTGTCTTCTGGACGTTTTTCTTCATGCCTGCAAGAGAAATCATGTTAGACTCAGATGCATTACAATTTATGCAATCACTTTGATCAAAAGTCAACAAATACAGTCCATCTTTCTCTCTGGCGGAAAGATACAGCTCTCCATCTTTGAAGATTTTGCAGCTTTCTCTATCATAGGACAAAGTCAGTCCTTTCTTTGCGATCTGCGAAACACTCAGCAGATTGAACTTTAAATCAGGAACCAAATCAGTAAAGGGGTCAGACAAGGTTGCCCACTATCCCCCTTAATTTTCATATTAACATTGGAAGTTTTATGTAAACAAATTAGGGAAGAAAAAGAAATAAAAGGGATTATGCTGGGAAATAGAAGTTACAAAATGAGGGCATTTGCTGACGATTTAATTATAACTACGGAGCAACCAAAACAGAGTTTAAGAAAGGCGTTGGAAATAATATATGGCTACGGTAAAGTTGCGGGGTTCAAAATGAATTTAAACAAGACAAAACTATTAGTTAAAAATATGTCGCCAGATGAAAAAGCAGAATTAGAACAAATATTACACATTAAAATCTACCCCAAAATCAAGTATTTAGGATTATGGATAACACCAAAGAATATTAACTTATATGAAGATAACTATACCAATTGTTGGAAAGATATCAAAAGACAGTTGGAGACACGGACAAGGTTAAATTTATCATTCCTGGGCCGTATGTCGGTAATTAAAATGATAGTTTTACCGAAGCTACTCTTTCTATTCCAAACGATTCCAATTACAGGAAAGACCAGCAGTATCAACAAGTGGCAAAAAGAAATTTCTAAATTTTTGTGGAAGGGTAAAAGACCAAGAGTAAAGCATGGGATATTAATAGATACTGTAGAAAGAGGTGGCTACGGGTTACTGGATTTGAAGCTATATTACGAAGGCTCATGTCTTCTCTGGATGAAAGATTGGTATTTATTAAAAAAAATGGGATATTTTAGATCTAGAAGGTCATGACACCCGTTTTGGGTGGCATGGCTATCTTAATTATGGGAAAATAAAGACGCATAGGAGTTTTTCAAATCATATAATAAGAAATGCTATATATAAGGTATGGGGAAAATACAAAAGATATTTGGAACAGAAAACCCCAAGATGGAACTCTCCACTAGAAGCAATCGCTGTTAAAAAAAGCAACAACATCAAAGAGAACTGGATAACGTATAACACAATATTAAGGGGGGGAGGAGGAGGGTCAACTAATATTGATAAGTTATGAGAAAATAAAAGATCACTTTTCTAGTTGCCTAGATTACTTCCAGGTGAATGAAGTGTTCAGACAGGATAAGCAGATAGATTTTGAAAAGGAGCCTTCAAGATTTGAAAGAGAACTACTGAATAGTAAAACCAAAATAATCGCAAAAATGTATAGACTTCTTTTAGACTACGAAGTAATGGATGAGGAGGTTAAGGCTTCAATGATAAAGTGGGCCCAAGATGTGGGCCGTCCAATTATGTTAAAAGATGGGGAAAACTCATGGAATGTAAATTTGAAATTTACAGCCAGCTATAATATAAGAGAGAACATGATGAAAATGGCTCATAGGTGGTACCTCACTCCTTCCAGATGATCAAGAATGTATAAAAATTTGGCAAATGCTTGTTGGAGATGTGGAGGAAATAACGGTGACATGAGCCACATGTGGTAGACGTGTGAAAACATTAAAATTGGGGGGGGGGGGATATACGATGAATTAAAAAAGATGATGGGGATAACTTTTCCGAAAAAACCGGAGGCATTTCTATGAAGTATTTTAGATAAAGAGATCCCAAAAAATCTAAGAGAGGTATTCTTGTATGCAACCGCAGCAGCTCGTATACTTGTGGCCAAGGGATGGAAAGATCACGAGGCTCCAAAAATAACAGATTGGCAAATCAAATTACAGGAATTGGTGGAGACGGCTCAAATGACTAGCAAACTCAGAGGAATCTCAAAGCAAAAATTTGCAGAAAAATGGGATGGTTATACAAGATATGTTCAAAAATACAATAATAGTTTTGACTAAGTGCTAGCATTCAAGTGATAAAAGAACTAAAAGGAGGTGGACAACAATTAAGGATTTATTATGTTTTCAGAATGTATTGGAAAATTTATATAGAAAGGATTATTGTTTTGTGTACATTCCATTGTAAGAATGGAAACAGAGCCAGAGCCACAGCCACAGCCTGAGTCTGAAACAGTCCTTGACAGAGTGCCAGAGCCAGAGCCAGAGCGAGACCCTGAATCAGTGCCATAACCAAGCCCTCATTCAGAACCAGAGCCTGAAAAAGAGCCACAGCCCGAACCAGAGCAACAGCCACAGCCACAGCCTAGAGCCACAGCCTGAGTCTGCAACAGTACTTGATACAATGCCGGAGCCTGAAACAGAGACACAGCCTCAAACTGAGCCTGAAACAGAACCACAGCCACAGCCACAACCACAGCCTGAGTCTGAAACAGTCCTTGATAGAGTGCCAGAGCCAGAGCCAGAGTGAGGCCCTGAATCAGAGTCAGAGTGAGACCATGAATCAGAGCCAGAGCCTCATTCAGAGCCAGAGCTGAAAGAAAGCCAGAGCCAGAGCCAGAGCCAGAGCCAGAGCCAGAGCCAGAGCCAGAGCCAGAAATAGGGCTTGATACAGGGCCGGAGCGCAAAACATAGCTGCAGCCACAGCCTAGAGCCACAGCCTGAGTCTGCAACAGTACTTGATACAGTGCCGGAGCTGGAGCTGGGGCTGGAGCCAGAGCCAGAGCCAGAGACACAGCCAGAGCCAGAACAAAACCCTAATTCAGAACCAGAGCCTGAAAGAGAGCCAGACTCTGAAACATAGCTGTGTCAGAGGCAGAGGAAGAGCCATCATGAGACCCTGAATCAGAGTCAGAACCAGATCTTCATTCAGAACCAGACCCTGAAAGAGAGCCAGAGCCACAGACAGAGCCACAGACGGAGCCTAGAGCCACAGCCGAGATCCACAGCCACAGCCTGAGTCTGAAATAGTGCTTGATAGAGTGCTGGATCCTGAAACAGAGACACTGTCTGATACTGAGCCTGACGCTTAAACGTAGCCAGGGGCAGAGGGAGAGGCAGAGCCTGATACAGTGCTTGATACAGCGTAGGAGCCTGAAGCAGAGACACAGCCAGATCCAGAGACACAGCCAGAGCCAGAACAAAACCCTAATTCAGAACCAGAGCCTGAAAGAGAGCCAGAGCCAGAAACAGTGCTTGATAGAGTGCCAGAGCCTGAAACAGAGGCAGAGGCAGATACAGGGCTTGAAACAGCGTCGGAGCCTGAAACAGAGAAACAGCGTGAAACAGAGACAAAGGCTGACACACAGGCCGAGCCTGAAATAGAGCTAGAATAAGTGCTAGAGCCAAAGACTGAGACAAAGCCTAATAAAGAGCAGAAGCCTGAGCCTGAGCCTGAGCCTGAAACAGTGCTTGATACAGTGCCAGAGCCTGAAACAGAACCAGAGCCACAGCAACAGTCATAGTGCCACAGCCTGAGTCTGCAACAGTGGTTGATACAGCGCCGGAGCCTGAAACAGAGACACAGCCTGAAACAGAACCTGAGCCTGGTTATTAGCATGGCAATTAAAGAAGAGAGAGGCAGAAAGGCTTATAAATAGAGTTAAGTGCGAAGGCAAAATAATAAACAACCCTAAAGAAATAGAGAAACGATTTCTCGAATTCTTTAGAGAAATCTATAAGGAAGGAAATGAAACAACAGAAGAAGTTAAAGAACATTTAGAACAGAACTGTCTTCCGAAACTTACTAAAGAACAAAAAGAACTGTTGAATGTGTTGGGATACTGCCAGGGAGACAAAGGCCATCACTGCCTCCACGTCGACTCCGGACGATCTATCGATCTCCCGTAGATACAGTATCAGCAATTAGCGACAAGAGCTTGCAGAACTAGCTTGCCACATTCCGGAGCTCATGCACACTCTATCAGCAGATAATGCACAGCAAAAGTCGCACTCAGGAGAGCATTATTTACAAGTTTTATTCAGCGTTGATCAGAACAAAAAAAACATGACTACCTGCTTCAGTGTCTTCGACAGGAAATACGCAGGCTGTGACACAAACATCCTGCTCCCTTTTAAGGTGGAACGGAAATATCCTAACATCCTCCCCCTTTCCGTGTAACCTGTAGTACCTGTGGTTCAACCCAATTGCAACCTTTGTACGTAAACCTTAAGTTGTTCTCTGTTAACAACCTTAGACAACAGATCAGCAGGAATTTCATTTCCTGCCATGTAGGACACCTGAATGAGTCCTTTCTGAATACACTCTCTTGCACGATGTAGCTTAATCTGCAAGTACTTGGTTCTTTGCTTGCAACTCTCTGAGTTCAGCAAAGCCAAACAGGATCTATTGTCTTGATACACTTGTATAGGACATTTCACAGAAACTCCGATGTCCTTAAACAGTTGCATCAACCATTCACAATCCATGAGTGAAAATGACAGAGCATTGAGTTCTGCTTCACAGGAACTTAGGCTCACTGTCGTCTGCTTTTTGCACAGCCAGTCAAACAAACAGTGGTTGTACATGTAGCATACTCCAGAAGTGCTTGTACCATCCGTGGTGTCACTTCCAAAACTTGCATCTGCAAAGATTTCAAGACCTCCAGTCTTCTGACTGATGAACCTCAGCCTGTAGTGCATAGTCCCTTTCAAATAGCGGGCTATGCGCTTCAGAGCTTTCCAATCCTGAACAGTAGGATTATTAGCATGTCTGCTAAGCAGGTTAGTGCTTACAGCTATGTCAGGTCTTGAACATCTAGCAATGAAATTCAACTTGCCTAGAATGCATCTGTACAGCGTAGTGTCAGAAAACGCTTCAGCAGTACTATCTACCTGGTAACCTGTCACCATCGGTGTGTCTGCTGGGTTTGCATCAACCAAATTCAACCTGGTTAATACATCAGCAATTTTCTGTGTTTGGTGTACCAGAAAATTACCTGCTTGATCCCTCTCCACCTGCAGAGAAAGATAGTTGGATACCTCACCAAGATCCTTCATGTCAAAGTGCTCCTTCAGCTGAGCTAGGGTGCTTTGGTAGAAAGCCTGATTCTTCCAAAACATCAGAAGATCATCAACAAAACATAAACAATACAGTTTGTTTTGCCCCTCCTCCTTGACAAACACACACGGATCAGTTTTGCCCTGGTGAAAACCTAGAGAAAGCAATGTCTCAGTGAGTTTTGTGTTCCAACACCTGGCACTCTGCTTGAGATCATATAAGGATTTCCGCAGTTTACAGACCATTCCCTTCTGTATCTGCATTCCATCAGGTGGAAGCATGTACAGCTCCTCCCCCAAAATCCCGTACAAAAAAGCTGTATTAATGTCATGATGGGAAACATGCAGTTTCTCCTCTGCAGCGATTTTGAGCATCAGCCGAATGCTCTCATATTTGACGGTGGGCGAGTAGGTCTCGTGGTAATCCTGTCCTGGTACCTGTGAAAAACCTCTGGCAACCAATCTGGCTTTGTGTCTGACAACCTTGCCATTCTGGTCTGTCTTGGCCTTGAAGACCCATTTGCTGCCAACCAGTCTCATTCCTGGGACTACCGGTACCAGCTCCCAAGTTTGGTTCCTGTTCAAGGAATCAACTTCAGCCTTCATGGCATTAAGCCAAGGCTCAGCATCTTTAGAGGTTAACTCCTGAACCTCTTTGAAGCTTGAAGGTTCCCACACCTTCTCTGAGCTACTAAGAACAGCACTTGCCGTCTTAGCAAACTCATCAGCAAATCTCTTTGGAGGTCTGCCTTTGGTCGCCCTTTCAGACCTGCGAACTAGACGCAAGTCTTCTGGACTCATCTCCTCCTTCTTAGGAGAAAAGTGACCAATGGTGAACAGTGGTTCTTCCAGTTCATTGTCAGACGCATCAGATGGTCTGACTGAGGCCTTTGCGCTCTTGTAGTCTGCTGTGTCATCACTGTCGCTGACACCAGCAGCAGCACCACCCACTGAACTGGAATCCGAACTCTGATCATCACCATCATCCTCAGCTTTCTCAGCTTTCTCAACATTATCTGCCTTTTTCACATCACCTTCATCCTCCTCTGGGTGACTCTGGAAAATTCCCACATTTTCCCCCACTTAGGATTGTACTCAACACTCTTTGTGAACTTAATGGACTTAGAGTTAGTCATCCATACTCTGTATGCACCTTTTTCGTACCCCATGAACAAACCATGTGCCCCACGCTTCCCAAGCTTGTTGCTCTGTGGGGTGTGTACCCACATGTCAGAACCAAAGATTCTCATGTGCTTGACGTTCGGTTTCTTACCAAACATCTTCTCGTAGGGAGTACAACCAATAGGTGATGACAGTCTGCGATTATAGGAATAAACAAACGTCGACAGAGCTTCCCCCCAAAACTTCTCAGGGAGGTTGGCATCATGCAACAAGGTTTTCAGGCCTTGAAGCAAAGTCTGATTTGCGCGCTCCGCAAGTCCATTCATCCATGGCGATCTAGGCGTTGACAAGTCATGCTGGATTCCCTTCTCAGTCAGGAAAGCTTCATACTGCTGAGAAGTGAACTCCCCACCCCGATCAGTAAAGAGACAGCCGATACATTTACCGAGAACATTCTCCAACCAAGCACAGAATGCCTTGAACCTAGGAAACGCTTGCGATTTCTGCTCGAGCATAAACACATGAATGTACCTAGAAAAAGAATCAATTAGAACCATGAAGTACCTTGCTCCACCCAAAGAGGGCGCAAGTGGACCAACCAGGTCTGCGTGCACCAGCTGGTAGGGTTTGGAAGCCTGCCTGCTAGACTCCTTGCCTTTTGGAGCTACCTTCTCCTTGTTCTCTGCACAAGATACACATTTCATGTGAAACTTACAGGGTTTGATGTTCAAACCTTCAACCAACTCAGGCATCTTGGCCAGCGCCTGCCAAGACATGTGACAAAATCTTCGATGTTGATCATGAATACATCCTGCATGAAGAACCTTGTTAGTTTGTGCAACACAACAAGAATCAACATTTGAGACAGCAACAGCATTGTCATCATAAGTTATACAGAATAAGCCATCCATAAACTTTGCATGCAAAATGTCCTCTTTGCCTTTCCTGATGACACAGACGCTCCTCTTGAAGGAAATCTCAAAACCACGCCCAGTCAGCTGTGGGACACTAAGCAAATTGTCCACAGCACCTGGAACAAAAAGTACATCTCTGATGGTAGTGTGCAGACTTGCAAGTTTCACAGTCCCTACTCCTGCAATTTGCAATGTCCTTCCATCAGCCAGGTGGATCTCTCCGTCTTGAGGTGTGAAGGAGATAAACAGGTGCCGGTCTTTTGAAAGATGGCGGCTGGCACCAGAGTCCATAAAAAACCTGGCCTTGGCCTTTGGAGCAGCTTTTCTGGCAAGCAAAACCTTGTTTTCCACCGGCGTGGGCTTTTGCTGCTTGCCCCCCTGCTCCTGGCCATCAAACTTGCCTTTAGCCTTTGGTGAAGCAGTGCCAGCAAACAAAGCCTTGTTTTTCCCTGGCTTGGGCTTTCCACCCCCCTTCTGCTTCGGGCCATCTGCAGGCATCTGTCTCTGTTTACCTTTGGCCTTCCGGCCTCTGCAAAGACGATGACCTTGGCTCCCATGGGAAACAGAGCTCTCAGCTGCCGACTCCTTGGCTCCCCCTGGAGGCTGGAATGCTGCCTGGGATGACATCACAGTCAGCTCCCCCTGCAGCTTGCAACCGGTGCCCTCAGCATCCCTGCTTTAACTCGCATTCTGGGAAACAGCCAGGACCTCCGATGCAGTCAAACTCTGGGCTGGGATGACTGGCAGATGAGCTACTTTCAAAGCATTCCACATCTGACGTGCAGTCGTGTTGCCAACTAGCGTTTTAATTTCCTCCAGGGAGACGGATAAGACTATTACGTCCATGGCCCTCGAATCTCGGGCCTTCCATCTATCTGTCAGAGGAACTGGAGGGGCTTCACACACAGTATGCCACACTCCAAACTGACGCAGCAAACTCTCACACCATTTTGCCCAGGTCTCATAATTGTGCCTGTTTAACTTTGGGCACTCAGCAGCTTCAGAGGCTTGGAAAAACTCCATTCCAGCTGTTTACTTGAGCCGTGAGTCTTTTTCACTTCAGAGACTCCTTATCTTGGCTCCCATAAATCACGAAACCTGCTTGGCTCGGCTCCCAGGCCAATTAGGCCAGGTGGACATCAGAGACTCTTGCCGCGGCAAACAGAAAAGCCTTTGCTTTCGCTTTTCCACACATACCTCAGCAGTCTGTCGCAGTCTTACTCTCCTGTAAGTGCCGTGAATCTGGGCCCGAAACCTGTTGTTGGGATACTGCCAGGGAGACAAAGGCCATCACTGCCTCGACGTCGAGTCCGGACGATCCATCGATCTCCCGTAGATACAGTATCAGCAATTAGCGACAGGAGCTTGCAGAACTAGCTTGCCACATTCCGGAGCTCATGCACACTCTATCAGCAGATAATGCACAGCAAAAGTCGCACTCAGGAGAGCATTATTTACAAGTTTTATTCAGCGTTGATCAGAACAAAAAAACCATGACTGCCTGCTTCAGTGTCTTCGACACCAAGAGAGAAACGAAAGCAACAGAAAACATAAACATCCTGTGAACAGGAAATACGCAGGCTGTGACACAAACATCCTGCTCCCTTTTAAGGTGGAACGGAAATATCCTAACAGAATGCCCCTATTACATCGTACGAAATTCAAAGAGCAATTAAGGAAGCAAAGATAGGAAAGCCACCAGGGCCAGACGGCCTACCGGCAATATATTATTAAAAAATTGAGGACTTACTGTCTGACCCATTAAGAAGTATCTTAAAAGACGGAACCATGCCGGATTCTTGGAAAGACAGCCTTATTGCATTAATTCCAAAACAGGGAACGGACAATCTACTTATTAACAACTATAGGCCTATCGCACTTCTAAATAACGAGTATAAATTATATGCAAATATTTTAGCCGAAAGATCAAAAAAAGTCTTCCAGATGATGATACACAATGACCAAGCTGGCTTTTTGCCCGGGAGGCACATTTATAGCAACACTAGAAACATTATAAACTTATTAGCGTATTTAGACTTAAGAATAGAAAAGAAGGCAGTCTTAATGGCTATAGATGCAGAAAAAGCTTTCGACAGGGTATGCTGGAAATTTATGAAAGGTCTATTACACCATATGGATTTTGGTATACAGTATATAAAAGGGATTGAAGCAATATAATCAAAACAAAAAGCTAAAATCATAATCAATGGAAATTTATCACAGAAGTGTGAAATCAGTAAAGGGGTCAGACAAGGTTGCCCACTATCCCCCTTAATTTTCATATTAACATTGGAAGTTTTATGTAAACAAATTAGGGAAGAAAAGGAAATAAAAGGGATTATGCTGGGAAATAGAAGTTACAAAATGAGGGCATTTGCTGGCGATTTAATTATAACTACGGAGCAACCAAAACAGAGTTTAAGAAAGGCGTTGGAAATAATATATGGCTACGGTAAAGTTGCGGGGTTCAAAATGAATTTAAACAAGACAAAACTATTAGTTAAAAATATGTCGCCAGATGAAAAAGCAGAATTAGAACAAATATTACACATTAAAATCTACCCCAAAATCAAGTATTTAGGATTATGGATAACACCAAAGAATATTAACTTATATGAAGATAATTATACCAATTGTTGGAAAGATATCAAAAGACATTTATCATTCCTGGGCCGTATTTCGGTAATTAAAATGATAGTTTTACCGAAGCTACTCTTTCTATTCCAAACGATTCCAATTACAGGAAAGACCAGCAGTATCAACAAGTGGCAAAAAGAAATTTCTAAATTTTTGAGGAAGGGTAAAAGACCAAGAGTAAAGCATGGGATATTAATAGATACTGTAGAAAGAGGTGGCTACGGGTTACCGGATTTGAAGCTATATTACGAAGCCTCATGTCTTCTCTGGTTGAAAGATTGGTATTTATTAAAAAAATTGGGATATTTTAGATCTAGAAGGTCATGACACCCGTTTTGGGTGGCATGGCTATCTTAATTATGGGAAAATAAAGACGCAATATTATACAAGATATGTTCAAAAATACAATAATAGTTTTGACTGCGTGCTAGCATTCGAGTGATAAAGGAACTAAAAGGAGGTGGACAACAATTAAGGATTTATTATGTTTTCATAATGTATTGGAAAATTTATATAGAAAGGATTATTGTTTTGTGTACATTCCATTGTAAGAATGGAAACAGAGCCAGAGCCACAGCCACAGCCTAAGTCTGAAATAGTCCTTGACAGAGTGCCAGAGCCAGAGCCAGAGCCAGAGCCAGACCCTGAATCAGTGCCAGAACCAAGCCCTCATTCAGAACCAGAGCCAGAACCAGAGCAACAGCCACAGCCTGAGTCTGAAACAGCCCTTGATAGAGAGCCAGAATCAGAGAATCAGAATCAGAGTCAGAACCAGATCTTCGGTAAAGACGTGGTCTGGTCTTAGCGCAACTGCTCCTCCCACCCGCGATAACAGAGATTGGGTGTTCCAATACATCACCCCGTAGGGAACCTGCCCCAGCCATTCTGTTGGCTGAGGCCCCCTCCCAGGCAGCCCTGACCCATTCCCCTTAAAAAGCAAAATACAAACTATACAATAACCTAAAAAAATAGTAAAAGAAAAACAAAGCAAGAAACAATTATGCTAAACTTAAAATAATCCCCGCCACAACTAAACATTTGTCCCACCCCAGAAAGAAAATAACAACAACAACAACAAACCACCGTTTGAGGTGCAACAGAGACACAGCCAGAGACAGAGCGAGACCCTGAATCAGTGCCATAACCAAGCCCTCATTCAGAACCAGAGCCTGAAAAAGAGCCACAGCCAGAACCAGAGCAACAGCCACAGCCTAGAGCCACAGCCTGAGTCTGCAACAGTACTTGATACAGTGCTGGAGCCTGAAACAGAGACATAGCCTCAAACAGAGCCTGAGCGTGAAACAGAGGCAGAGCCACAGCCACAGCCTGAGTCTGAAACAGTCCTTGATAGAGTGCCAGAGCCAGAGCGAGACCCTGAATCAGAGTCAGAGGGAGACCATGAATCAGAGCCAGAGCCAGAGCCTCAGCCAGAGCCAGAGCCAGAGCCAGAGCCAGAGCCAGAGCCAGAGCCAGAGCCAGAGCCAGAGCCAGAGCCAGAGCCAGAGCCAGAGCCAGAGCCAGAAATAGGGCTTGATACAGGGCCGGAGCGCAAAACATAGCTGCAGCCACAGCCTAGAGCCACAGCCTGAGTCTGCAACAGTACTTGATACAGTGCTGGAGCTGGAGCTGGAGCCAGAGCCAGAGACACAGCCAGAGACACAGTCAGAGCCAGAACAAAACCCTAATTCAGAACCAGAGCCTGAAAGAGAGCCAGGCCCTGAAACATAGCTGGGTCAGAGGCAGAGGAAGAGCCATCATGAGACCCTGAATCAGAGTCAGAACCAGATCTTCATTCGGAACCAGACCCTGTAAGAGAGCCAGAGCCACAGACAGAGCCACAGACGGAGCCTAGAGCCACAGCCGAGATCCACAGCCACAGCCTAGATATTTTTTTTTAAAAAAAGATATTTATTGAAATTTTCAAAAAATAGAGAAAAAAAATAATAAAAAAAATAAAAAACACACATAGAATTTGCATTCCTTGCTTTCAATAACCTATTTCCTTGACTTCCGCACACCTCCCCTTCTTGTATTCCAGATCAATTTTTTGTTCAGCAAGTTCTTAACCCCTAATTTTACTTTATTATATTTAATTCATTTTAGTTAACCAATTTTAACATAAACCTCATTCTTTATATGTCAGTACTTATTCTTAATATCTTTTTCTAAGGTCGACCCCAATTCCCTTTCACGAGTTCCCCATTTTTATATAAGTAGCAAAACACAAAACAAAGGCAAAGTATAATTGAGCACCCTTTGGATTCCCAAAGCCCCACTCCCCACCTTTCCCGGTTTCGAACCCCAACAAATGTCCATCAGTCTATCTGCTGTCAGCCTGGTGACCTTATGTCCGAGGCTCTTAATTCTCTCTCAATTCCTCTCTGCCGGTTTTTTTGATAGTCCTTTGTATTAAACACCAAATCTCGGAGAAGCTCTGTCCCAATAAGGTCCATATTTCTTCCAGCCAACCTCCATATTTAAAAATGTAGCCCAAATCTTGTTTCTTACTTCTTTTAAGTCCAAATGTCCCAAAAACTCCAGCTTCCACTTTAGTCAAGTTTGTAATCCATAGGTCTTCAGATCTCCACATGAGGAGATCTCTCCATTCCTCATTTTTCAATTCAAACCAGATTTTCATGATCCCATTCTTATTTTCCTTTATATCCATCTTTGCAGACCTCTGGCTCTCCTTAGTCATCTGCGACATTATAGCTCCTCCTTCCTTTCCCTCCAAATCATCATATATCTCTTTCCCCACTTTCTCAAATTTCTCAGATTTCTTTTCTTGTTCAGCTGCAAAGATTTTTAGTTCAGCTACAAAAACTTTTTGTTCAGATGCAAAGACTTGAGTCAAGTCCCTTCCAGATTCAGCAAGTTTATTTACTGTTTCATTCATTGTTGTGACATTTGTAGCCAAAACATTACCTTGTTCTTGTAACTTTCCCAGGAGAAAGAAAGCCCTCTCCAGTTCAGTCAGTATTTTTCCACTTGCAGCCATTCTTGTAATGTCCCAGAGCCCCCTCTAGAGGAGTTCTGGTTACTTAGTATTCCTTCCAGTTCCAATCCAAAAGTCAAATTAGCTTTTTCTCTTTATTTTCAACAATTTATTACCTGAATGTAACAAATATAACCAGCAAAGACAACAGAAACAAAGTTCTCTTTTTTCCCCAGTTTTGACAGCTAGTTTGACAGCTGTCAAAATCTTCTATGTCTCTTCAACAGGCTCTCTCACGGATCGCTCCCGGGTTCTGGGGGGGGGGGTGACGGTTCCACTCTCAAAATTAACTCTTATCCTCCAGCAAATTCGCTTATACTGCCAAAACGTGAAATTAATTACTTTTATCCTCTTAAAGAGAAGGTGTTCTCTCAACCTTAGTTATCTATTCCTTGCTTTAAGATGTTTACAAGGCGGGGAGACGGACTTCCTCTTTGCGCCTTCCCCGATCGTGCCAAATCCAAAAAAGAAGTTTTAAGTCCAATTTCCGTATTACTCACGGGTTGTGACTTTTAGTCCAAATGTTCAAAGGAAGAAGTCAGCGCTCTCCGACCATGGCATGGGGCTTCACTCCGTAGGGGAAGCAGTCGACTCACAGCACCGCGCCGCTCCCTGTCCCCCGTTCCGAAGCCTTTAAAAAGGCTCCTTCGCGGGTCGGGGGAGGCGCAAATGGTGCCCGCCGAGTCACCAAGTCCACAGGCTTCAGCGCCTGTGGTTTCTGAGGGTCCCCGCGTCGCCGCCATGGCAGGACCCGTCCCCTACTGAGCAGATTCCCTCCGGAGCTCGGAGGGAATCCGCCATTAGTCGATCGCGCTAACCCGGAAGTCATTTAGATATTTTAGATCTAGAAGGTCATGACACCCGTTTTGGGTGGCATGGCTATCTTAATAATGGGAAAATAAAGACGCATAGGAGTTTTTCAAATCATATAATAAGAAATGCTATATATAAGGTATGGGGAAAATACAAAAGATATTTGGAACAGAAAACCCCAAGATGGAACTCTCCACTAGAGGCAATCGCTGTTAAAAAAAGCAACAACATCAAAGAGAACTGGATAACGTATAACACAATATTAAGGGGGGGAGGAGGAGGGTCAACTAATATTGATAAGTTATGAGAAAATAAAAGATCACTTTTCTAGTTGCCTAGATTACTTCCAGGTGAATGAAGTGTTCAGACAGGATAAGCAGATAGGTTTTGAAAAGGAGCCTTCAAGATTTGAAAGAGAACTACTGAATAGTAAAACTAAAATAATCGCAAAAATGTATAGACTTCTTTTAGACTACGAAGTAATGGATGAGGAGGTTAAGGCTTCAATGATAAAGTGGGCCCAAGATGTGGGCCGTACAATTATGCTAAAAGACGGGGGAAACTGTTACGAAAAAGGAGCAATGCTGAGATCTCCAGATGGCTGGAAAGCCAAACAGGATATTGATGTTTTGGGACTGTACCGTGGGAACAAAGGGTCAGTCTATTCTGTGCACTGAGCACCGGATGTTAGCTCAGAGTGTCACATGACCCTGTACTGGAAGTACATGGGAGGAGTTATTCCCTCTCTGCTCTTGATGTTAAGAGAGTGCAGACACGTTTTCTCTGTACTGCTGGAAAGACAGAAATAAAGGCATGTAAATACATTTCTGTCTGTCTCTCTCCCCTCCCTGGGAATGAGGGGGGAGGGATGGTGTGTTCTTCTCACGTTTGAGGAGAATCGCTGATAGTTATCTCGCCTTGTCTTGCCGGGAGTCGCTGACGGGGGAGATCAACAAGGAATCCAAGCCGGGCACCTGGAGAGTGGCCATTTCCTCTGACTAAGGCTTGAATTCCGACAACTGGTAGCAGACGCCGGTGGTTATCTGATCCAGAGGAATCAGCATGAGAGGTGAGAGGTTGACGGATCGTGTGCCATCCTCTGCACCAAGGAAAGACGATAACGTCTGCGTTGCAGCCAGAAGCTGAACAGACGGCTGGACACCGAGAGGGGGTGTTTTCCAAGCAACGGAGCCCCAAAAAGGTATGCTGAATTTCGGGCTGAAAGTGTGAACGCAGATTGATTCATTCTCTGGTTCACAGGAGCTGCGTTTGGAAAAACAGCTCTGAGAGCAAAGGCTTGCATACCAGGCATTTCTGTGGTCGATAAGAAATCCTGTCTGAAGAAAGGTATGCACAGTTGCTAGGCAACGACCGTCAGCAGGCTTGGAGAGTTACTGACACGTGGGGCTGGCTCAGTGAGAGCCTGGGAACTCAAAGTTGTTTTGACTTTGAGACAGCTTGCAGATTGCCTGCCTGAGAGAGGCAGTAAACACCCCGGAAAAGACTTTTGGATTTTACTGGCTCGAGAGTGAGAGCAGAGACTTGGATTCAAAATGGATGCCAAGAAGGGGGGAGGCTTACCTTACCCACCTCCCCTGACTAATGACAATTATTCATCTTGGTCTGTAAAGATGAAGGCCCTGCTGCAGAATCAGAGGATTTTTGGGGTGATTGAGAACCCCATCCCTCAAGCACCAACACCAGGTTGGAATTCACAGAATGTGAAAGCCAGGACGGCCATAATTCTGTGTGTCTCGGATGATCAACTTGTGCATATTCAGGATTTGGAATACGCGCAAGACATTTGGGAAACGCTGCGTAGAACACATCAGAGGGATGCTGGTTCTTCAGCGTTGCTGTATTTTGAGAAGCTGACCAATCTGAGGCTTGCGCCTGATGGAGATGTTCAAGCGCACCTGACGGAGATGAAATATCTGCGCCAACAGATGGAGGAACGCAATTTCCGTCTACAGGAGGAAGTGTTCTGCTTCATGATGATAAACAGCCTAAATCGGACTTACAAAACGGTTGCCAGTCAGCTTGGTTCCCTTCCGGCTCACGATTTGACCGCGGAGAGGGTGTGTGCCGTTGTTTTGAATGAACACGACCGCCTTGCTGCGCTGGAAGTGAAGGACAGGGGGAGGGAGGAACGGAGTTCTAATTCCCCCACTGATGTTGCTACTGGAGAGAATGCTGTAGCTTTGAACGTTGCCCGATGTTACAATTGTGGACAGGCTGGGCATCTTCAGCGGAACTGCAAGAAGCCACGCCAGCCAAAAGGAGCTAAGAGCCGCTCAGCAAAACCTGAGGCAGCAGGAAAAGGGAATACCAAGTCTTTGGTGAAACCTGCAAAGGCTATGATGGCGAAAGGAACCACGCCAGATGTTGAAAACTCGTTTATAATCGACACGGGCTGTACTGTTCATATGTCCCCACACAGAGGGCTCTTTTCAGCGTTTAAGAAGCAAAGCTTCGCTGTGAAACAAGCCAACGGTCAGGAGCTGGAAGCTACCGGGATAGGAACTGTGTATCTTAAGAGTCTGAACCTGACTATACACAATGTTTACTTGGTTCCTGAATTGAAGTTCAATCTGCTGAGTGTTTCGCAGATTGCAAAGAAAGGACTGAAACTGTCCTATGATGCTGAGAGCTGCAAGATCTTCAAAGATGGAGAGTTGTATCTTTCTGCCAGAGAGAAAGATGGACTGTATTTGTTGACTTATGAGCAAAGTGATTACATGGAATGTAATTCTGAGTCTAACTTGATTTCTCTCGCAGGTGTGACCAAAACGAGCGCCGAGAAGATGGCCAGGGTCGACAGAGCGTTTCAGCGGGTGTATGCTGATGTGATTGGTCCTCTAGAACCATCTAGAGGCAATGCAAGATTTTATCTTGTGTGTGTGGACCATTTCTCTAACTTTGTCTGGATTTATGTGTTACAGAGGCCACAGGAAGCCTTGGAAAGGTTTCAGGAGTTTTGTGACAAGGTTAAAAATATGCATGATGCTAACATTGATCGTCTTTTAACAGATGAGAAGCAAATTTTTCTTTTACAAGATTTTCAGGTGTTCCTGCAGAAGAAAGGGATAAGACACAAGGTTGCTGTTTCAGCGGAAGCGTGGAACAGGGATGTCTGTATACGGGTGAACAAAGAATTGCAAAAGGGGATGAATGCGCAGTTGCTTAGTTCACATCTGCCACATGAGTTCTGGGCCGAGTCGCTAATGTCGTATTGTTATACGTGGGTGAGAAAGGTTTCAAAAGAGTTGGGAAGTTCTCCTTTTGAGAAACTGTTCCATAGAAAACCTTCTGTTGCCCATTTCAAGGTTTTTGGGTCTCATGTGAGGACAGAAGCTCCAGGTGGAGTAAAGAATGCCAGAGGCATTTTTATGGGATATGAAAAGGGTCTCTACAGAGTAATTTTGTCTGAATCTGGTCAGGTGATTCTCACAAGATTTCTAGAGAGTGCTCCTGAACAGGAGAGAGTGATAGTACACACATTTCCCACAGAGGACAATTCAGATGATGATGATGATTTTACAGATTACAGTGGTACTGAGAGCGACAGTGATAGCTCAGACAGCTCAGTTGTCACAGTCATTGAGAGGAAATCTCACACAATGGATAGACCTTCACAGGTGAAGGATGAACCACTGTTTACTATTGGAACTGGTTCTCCTAAGAGGCCTGAGACTGAACCAGTGAGCAGAGAGGATCAGCACCTCATACGCAGGTCTGAGAGAGTTACAAAGAGTGAACCACCCAAAAGGTACTCAAAAGAGTTTGCTAACTTAGCTGTTGCATGTGTTGCTGTTGTACACAACCGAGGACAGGTTGGAGCTGTGTCTAAGTCAGAGACAAAGACACAACAGAGAGTCGCTAGCCAAGGTAATGCAGATGCACTCATTCCTTGGAAGCCAGACAACCAGAGAGGTACACTGGGGAAACCAGTGGCGAGGAGTTCCAAGGGTGGAACTGTAACAACAGGGGAGTGTTATGTGTATAACAACTGTTTGTTTTCTTCTCTGGATCACGCTTTGCTTGCCGCAACACGCATTGATTCTTTTGGGGGAGGATGTTACGAAAAAGGAGCAATGCTGAGATCTCCAGATGGCTGGAAAGCCAAACAGGATGTTGATGTTTTGGGACTGTACCGTGGGAACAAAGGGTCAGTCTATTCTGTGCACTGAGCACCGGATGTTAGCTCAGAGTGTCACATGACCCTGTACTGGAAGTACATGGGAGGAGTTATTCCCTCTCTGCTCTTGATGTTAAGAGAGTGCAGACACGTTTTCTCTGTACTGCTGGAAAGACAGAAATAAAGGCATGTAAATACATTTCTGTCTGTCTCTCTCCCCTCCCTGGGAATGAGGGGGGAGGGATGGTGTGTTCTTCTCACGTTTGAGGAGAATCGCCGATAGTTATCTCGCCTTGTCTTGCCGGGAGTCGCTGACGGGGGAGATCAACAAGGAATCCAAGCCGGGCGCCTGGAGAGTGGCCATTTCCTCTGACTAAGGCTTGAATTCCGACAGAAACTGATGGAATGTAAATTTGAAATTTACAGCCAGCTATAATATAAGAGAGAACATGATGAAAATGGCTCATAGGTGGTACCTCACTCCTTCCAGATGATCAAGAATGTATAAAAATTTGGCGAATGCTTGTTGGAGATGTGGAGGAAATAACGGTGACATGAGCCACATGTGGTGGACGTGTGAAAAGATTAAGATTTTTTTTTGGGGGGGGGAATATACGATGAATTAAAAAAGATGATGGGGATAACTTTTCCGAAAAAACCGGAGGCATTTCTATGAAGTATTTTAGATAAAGAGATCCCAAAAAATCTAAGAGAGGTATTCTTGTATGCAACCGCAGCAGCTCATATACTTGTGGCCAAGGGATGGAAAGATCACGATGCTCCAAAAATAACAGATTGGCAAATGAAATTACAGGAATTGGTGGAGACGGCTCAAATGACTAGCAAACTCAGAGGAATCTCAAAGCAAAAATTTGCAGAAAAATGGGATGGTTATACAAGATATGTTCAAAAATACAATAATACTTTTGACTCCGTGCTAGCATTCGAGTGATAAAGGAACTAAAAGGAGGTGGACAACAATTAAGGATTTATTATGTTTTCAGAATGTATTGGAAAATTTATATAGAAAGGATTATTGTTTTGTGTACATTCCATTGTAAGAATGGAAACAGAGCCAGAGCCAGAGCCACAGCCTAAGTCTGAAACAGTCCTTGACAGAGTGCCAGAGCCAGAGCCAGAGCGAGACCCTGAATCAGTGCCAGAACCAAGCCCTCATTCAGAACCAGAGCCTGAGAAAGAGCCAGAGCCAGAACCAGAGCAACAGCCACAGCCACAGCCTGAGTCTGAAACAGCCCTTGATAGAGAGCCAGAATCAGAGAATCAGAATCAGAGTCAGAACAAGGTCTTCGGTAAAGACGTGGTCTGGTCTTAGCGCAACTGCTCCTCCCACCCGCGATAACATAGATTGGGTGTTCCAATACATCCCCCCGTAGGGAACCTGCCCCAGCCATTCTGTTGGCTGAGGCCCCCTCCCAGGCAGCCCTGACCCATTCCCCTTAAAAAGCAAAATACAAACTATACAATAACCTAAAAAAATAGTAAAGGAAAAACAAAGCAAGAAACAATTATGCTAAACTTAAAATGATCCCCGCCCCAACTAAACATTTGTCCCACCCCAGAAAGAAAATAACAACAACAACAACAAACCACCGTTTGAGGTGCAACAGAGACACAGCCAGAGACAGAGCGAGACCCTGAATCAGTGCCATAACCAAGCCCTCATTCAGAACCAGAGCCTGAAAAAGAGCCACAGCCAGAACCAGAGCAGAAGCCACAGCCTAGAGCCACAGCCTGAGTCTGCAACAGTACTTGATACAGTGGTGGAGCCTGAAACAGAGACATAGCCTCAAACAGAGCCTGAGCGTGAAACAGAGGCAGAGCCACAGCCACAGCCTGAGTCTGAAACAGTCCTTGATAGAGTGCCAGAGCCAGAGCGAGACCCTGAATCAGAGTCAGAGTGAGACCATGAATCAGAGCCAGAGCCAGAGCCTCATTCAGAGCCAGAGCCAGAGCCAGAAATAGGGCTTGATACAGGGCCGGAGCGCAAAACATAGCTGCAGCCACAGCCTAGAGCCACAGCCTGAGTCTGCAACAGTACTTGATACAGTGCCGGAGCTGGAGCTGGAGCTGGAGCCAGAGCCAGAGACACAGCCAGAGCCAGAACAAAACCCTAATTCAGAACCAGAGCCTGAAAGAGAGCCAGACCCTGAAACATAGCTGTGTCAGAGGTAGAGGAAGAGCCATCATGAGACCCTGAATCAGAGTCAGAACCAGATCTTCATTCAGAACCAGACCCTGAAAGAGAGCCAGAGCCACAGACAGAAGAAGCATTATCTTCAGGTAAACGAAATGTTTAAAAAGGACCTTAAAGAGAGGGGATATATAGAAAAAGAATCAAAATTCCAAATAGAGATAATAAATAATGATGTGAAGATAATGTCAAAAATGTATAAAATTTTATTGGAATGGCAAACGAAGGATGAGGAGATTAAGTCGGTTATGATACATTGGGCCAGAGATTTTGGTTATAATATACAACTAGCTGATTGGGAAAAAGTGTGGAATGAAAATATGAAATTTACTGCATGTTCGGCGATAAAGGAAAATATTATGAAAATGGTATATAGATGGTACATTACACCGGTCAATCTAGCAAAAATGTATAAAACATGTAACAAGTGCTGGAAATGTAAAGAAAAAGAAGGATCTTTCTTTCACATGTGGTGGGAATGTAAGAAGGTTAAGGGTTTCTGGGAAATGATATATAATGAGTTGAAAAAGATGTTTAAATATACATTTGCAAAGAAACCAGAAGCCTTTTTGTTAGGGATAACAGGAAGAGAGATCAACAGAAGGGACTATAAACTTTTTCAATATGCAGTAACAGCGGCAAGAATATTAATGGCCCAAAAATGGAAACAACAAGAACTACCGACACTTGAAGAGTGGAGAATGAAACTTATGGATTACGCAGAACTGGACAAAATGACTGGGAAAATTAGATATCAAAAGGATCACAAATTCATTGAGGACTGCGGAAAGTTTACGGACTATCTGAAAAATATATGTGAAGTACAGACAACGTTAGTGGGTTTTAAAGAAGGTTTGTGAATGTTAAAGACGTATTGTAAAAGAAAAAATAACCTGATAAGTGAGTACCAATCGGCAATATGAGAAATGGAAAATGTGTAATGAATAGATAATATGGATGATTGGTGGAGGAGCTGGTGGAAGTAAAAAAAAATGTGAAACATGAGATTAGGATGTGTTGAATAATTTGTAAAAGAAAATCTAATAAAAATTTATATTAAAAAAAAAGAAAACATAATAAATCCTTAATTGTTGTCCACCTCCTTTTAGTTCCTTTATCACTCGAATGCTAGCACGGAGTCAAAACTATTATTGTATTTTTGAACATATCTTGTATATAATCCCTTTTATATACTGTATACCAAAATCCATATGGTGTAATAGACCTTTCATAAATTTCCAGGATACCCTGTCGAAAGCTTTTTCTGCATCTATAGCCATTAAGACTGCCTTCTTTTCTATTCTTAAGTCTAAATACGCTAATAAGTTTATAATGTTTCTAGTGTTGCTATAAATGTGCCTCCCGGGCAAAAAGCCAGCTTGGTCATTGTGTATCATCATCTGGAAGACTTTTTTTGATCTTTCGGCTAAAATATTTGCATATAATTTATACTCGTTATTTAGAAGTGCGATAGGCCTATAGTTGTTAATAAGTAGATTGTCCGTTCCCTGTTTTGGAATTAATGCAATAAGGCTGTCTTTCCAAGAATCCGGCATGGTTCCGTCTTTTAAGATACTTCTTAATGGGTCAGACAGTAAGTCCTCAATTTTTTAATAATATATTGCCGGTAGGCCGTCTGGCCCTGGTGGCTTTCCTATCTTTGCTTCCTTAATTGCTCTTTGAATTGCGTACGATGTAATAGGGGCATTCGACAGTTCTTTTTGTTCTTTAGTAAGTTTCGGAAGACAGTTCTGTTCTAAATGTTCTTTAACTTCTTCTGTTGTTTCATTTCCTTCCTTATAGATTTCTCTAAAGAATTCGAGAAATCGTTTCTCTATTTCTTTAGGGTTGTTTATTATTTTGCCTTCGCACTTAACTCTATTTATAAGCCTTTCTGCCTCTCTCTTCTTTAATTGCCATGCTAATAACCAGGCTCAGGTTCTGTTTCAGGCTGTGTCTCTGTTTCAGGCTCCGGCGCTGTATCAACCACTGTTGCAGACTCAGGCTGTGGCACTATGGCTGTAGCTGTGGCTCTGGTTCTGTTTCAGGCTCTGGCACTGTATCAAGCACTGTTTCAGGCTCAGGCTCAGGCTCAGGCTTCTTCTCTTTATTAGGCTTTGTCTCAGTCTTTGGCTCTAGCACTTATTCTAGCTCTATTTCAGGCTCGGCCTGTGTGTCAGCCTTTGTCTCTGTTTCACGCTGTTTCTCTGTTTCAGGCTCCGACGCTGTTTCAAGCCCTGTATCTGCCTCTGCCTCTGTTTCAGGCTCTGGCACTCTATCAAGCACTGTTTCTGGCTCTGGCTCTCTTTCAGGCTCTGGTTCTGAATTAGGGTTTTGTTCTGGCTCTGGCTGTGTCTCTGGATCTGGCTGTGTCTCTGCTTCAGGCTCCTACGCTGTATCAAGCACTGTATCAGGCTCTGCCTCTCCCTCTGCCCCTGGCTACGTTTAAGCGTCAGGCTCAGTTTCAGACAGTGTCTCTGTTTCAGGATCCAGCACTCTATCAAGCACTATTTCAGACTCAGGCTGTGGCTGTGGATCTCGGCTGTGGCTCTAGGCTCCGTCTGTGGCTCTGTCTGTGGCTCTGGCTCTCTTTCAGGGTCTGGTTCTGAATGAAGATCTGGTTCTGACTCTGATTCAGGGTCTCATGATGGCTCTTCCTCTGCCTCTGACACAGCTATGTTTCAGAGTCTGGCTCTCTTTCAGGCTCTGGTTCTGAATTAGGGTTTTGTTCTGGCTCTGGCTGTGTCTCTGGCTCTGGCTCCAGCTCCAGCTCCAGCTCCAGCTCCAGCTCCAGCTCCAGCTCCAGCTCCAGCTCCAGCTCCAGCTCCAGCTCCGGCACTGTATCAAGTACTGTTGCAGACTCAGGCTGTGGCTCTAGGCTGTGGCTGCAGCTATGTTTTGCGCTCCGGCCCTGTATCAAGCCGTATTTCTGGCTCTGGCTCTGGCTCTGGCTCTGGCTCTGGCTCTGGCTCTGGCTCTGGCTCTGGCTCTGGCTCTGGCTCTGGCTCTGGCTCTGGCTCTGGCGCTGGCTCTGGCTCTGGCTCTGAATGAGGCTCTGGCTCTGGCTCTGATTCATGGTCTCCCTCTGACTCTGATTCAGGGTCTCGCTCTGGCTCTGGCACTCTATCAAGGACTGTTTCAGACTCAGGCTGTGGCTGTGGCTGTGGCTCTGCCTCTGTTTCACGCTCAGGCTCTGTTTGAGGCTATGTCTCTGTTTCAGGCTCCAGCACTGTATCAAGTACTGTTGCAGACTCAGGTTGTGGCTCTAGGCTGTGGCTGTGGCTCTTTTTCAGGCTCTGGTTCTGAATGAGGGCTTGGTTATGGCACTGATTCAGGGTCTCGCTCTGTCTCTGGCTGTGTCTCTGTTGCACCTCAAACGGTGGTTTGTTGTTGTTGTTGTTATTTTCTTTCTGGGGTGGGACAAATGTTTAGTTGGGGCGGGGATCATTTTAAGTTTAGCATAATTGTTTCTTGCTTTGTTTTTCTTTTACTATTTTTTTAGGTTATTGTATAGTTTGTATTTTGCTTTTTAAGGGGAAAGGGTCAGGGCTGCCTGGGAGGGGGCCTCAGCCAACAGAAGGGCTGGGGCAGGTTCCCTACGGGGGGATGTATTGGAACACCCAATCTCTGTTATCGCGGGTGGGAGGAGCAGTTGCGCTAAGACCAGACCACGTCTTTACCGAAGATCTGGTTCTGACTCTGATTCTGATTCTCTGATTCTGGCTCTCTATCAAGGGCTGTTTCAGACTCAGGCTGTGGCTGTGGCTGTTGCTCTGGTTCTGGCTCTGGCTCTTTCTCAGGCTCTGGTTCTGAATGAGGGCTTGGTTCTGGCACTGATTCAGGGTCTCGCTCTGGCTCTGGCTCTGGCACTCTGTCAAGGACTGTTTCAGACTTAGGCTGTGGCTCTGGCTCTGGCTCTGTTTCCATTCTTACAATGGAATGTACACAAAACAATAATCCTTTCTATATAAATTTTCCAATACATTCTGAAAACATAATAAATCCTTAATTGTTGTCCACCTCCTTTTAGTTCCTTTATCACTCGAATGCTAGCACGGAGTCAAAAGTATTATTGTATTTTTGAACATATCTTGTATCATATTGCGTCTTTATTTTCCCATAATTAAGATAGCCATGCCACCCAAAACGGGTGTCATGACCTTCTAGATCTAAAATATCCCAATTTTTTAAATAAATACCAATCTTTCAACCAGAGAAGACATGAGGCTTCGTAATATAGCTTCAAATCCGGTAACCCGTAGCCACCTCTTTCTACAGTATCTATTAATATCCCATGCTTTACTCTTGGTCTTTTACCCTTCCTCAAAAATTTAGAAATTTCTTTTTGCCACTTGTTGATACTGCTGGTCTTTCCTGTAATTGGAATCGTTTGGAATAGAAAGAGTAGCTTCGGTAAAACTATCATTTTAATTACCGAAATACGGCCCAGGAATGATAAATTTAACCTTGTCCGTGTCTCCAACTGTCTTTTGATATCTTTCCAACAATTGGTATAGTTATCTTCATATAAGTTAATATTCTTTGGTGTTATCCATAATCCTAAATACTTGATTTTGGGGTAGATTTTAATGTGTAATATTTGTTCTAATTCTGCTTTTTCATCTGGCCACATATTTTTAACTAATAGTTTTGTCTTGTTTAAATTCATTTTGAACCCCGCAACTTTACCGTAGCCATATATTATTTCCAACGCCTTTCTTAAACTCTGTTTTGGTTGCTCCGTAGTTATAATTAAATCGTCAGCAAATGCCCTCATTTTGTAACTTCTATTTCCCAGCATAATCCCTTTTATTTCTTTTTCTTCCCTAATTTGTTTACATAAAACTTCCAATGTTAATATGAAAATTAAGGGGGCTAGTGGGCAACCTTGTCTGACCCCTTTACTGATTTCACACTCCTGTGATAAATTTCCATTGATTATGATTTTAGCTTTTTGTTTTGATTATATTGCTTCAATCCCTTTTATATACTGTATACCAAAATCCATATGGTGTAATAGACCTTTCATAAATTTCCAGGATACCCTGTCGAAAGCTTTTTCTGCATCTATAGCCATTAAGACTGCCTTCTTTTCTATTCTTAAGTCTAAATACGCTAATAAGTTTATAATGTTTCTAGTGTTGCTATAAATGTGCCTCCCGGGCAAAAAGCCAGCTTGGTCATTGTGTATCATCATCTGGAAGACTTTTTTTGATCTTTCGGCCAAAATATTTGCATATAATTTATACTCGTTATTTAGAAGTGCGATAGGCCTATAGTTGTTAATAAGTAGATTGTCCGTTCCCTGTTTTGGAATTAATGCAATAAGGCTGTCTTTCCAAGAATCCGGCATGGTTCCGTCTTTTAAGATACTTCTTAATGGGTCAGACAGTAAGTCCTCAATTTTTTAATAATATATTGCCGGTAGGCCGTCTGGCCCTGGTGGCTTTCCTATCTTTGCTTCCTTAATTGCTCTTTGAATTTCGTACGATGTAATAGGGGCATTCGACAGTTCTTTTTGTTCTTTAGTAAGTTTCGGAAGACAGTTCTGTTCTAAATGTTCTTTAACTTCTTCTGTTGTTTCATTTCCTTCCTTATAGATTTCTCTAAAGAATTCGAGAAATCGTTTCTCTATTTCTTTAGGGTTATTATTTTGCCTTCGCACTTAACTCTATTTATAAGCCTTTCTGCCTCTCTCTTCTTTAATTGCCATGCTAATAACCAGGCTCAGGTTCTGTTTCAGGCTGTGTCTCTGTTTCAGGCTCCGGCGCTGTATCAACCACTGTTGCAGACTCAGGCTGTGGCACTATGGCTGTAGCTGTGGCTCTGGTTCTGTTTCAGGCTCTGGCACTGTATCAAGCACTGTTTCAGGCTCAGGCTCAGGCTCAGGCTTCTGCTCTTTATTAGGCTTTGTCTCAGTCTTTGGCTCTAGCACTTATTCTAGCTCTATTTCAGGCTCGGCCTGTGTGTCATTTGAGCTCGCATTGACTGTGGATACAGTAAATATTTGATCTAACTCTGCAAGAAGATACATTTCTGAGTTTTACTGATCTGAATACTTAGTTTCAATTAAAGAGGGGACACGGAAAGTTACAAAAAGACTTGTTTGTCTGGCTATTGAGAATTTTATGGTAGCTACTGTGTCCCCCTAGAGGACTATTGAAGTTAATACTTGACTGGAGGAATTTTCCACTGCTAACTTTGGGGACTTTCCACTACAAGGCTTGCCTGTGGGAATTGACCTTGACTGAAGATAAAGGGGAATGACTGACCAAAGAACAACAAAATCCAAGGTCAAAGTCCAACAATCTACTTCAATCTCCCAGCAACGTAGGGCATCTGTGCCTGGCCCCCCTGTGACTCAGGAGGAAGACCCAGGGCAAATTGAGCCAAAAGGAATGGCCTCAGAAGGGGAATTTACATCTGTGTTGAATAAAATTTACGAAAAATTGGAAGGCCTAAGTAAACAGGTCTCAGATCAGTCAGCTGAAATTAAAGGGAACACAGCCAGTATTAACTCAAATACCAAAGCTATAGAAAAACTGTTGGAGGAATCTGCGACTACTAGGAAAATAGCCGAGGAGGCAAAAGAAAAAGCTGTGGCTGTGGAGGAAGAAATCAAACCAATACGTAAACAGATTGGGGACCACCAGGCCTTATTGTCTATGGTTGAATTGAGAGAGAGACAGACAAACCTGAGGATCAGGGCGGTGCCAGAACTTGAGAGAGATAATTTGAATGACTATCTTTCACAGGAATTTCAGAAATTCTGGAACTTGGAGCTGGATAAAGATTTTAAGATAGTGAGCGCCTTCAGACTTGGAAGAGGAGGGAGGAAAAACAGGGTGAGAGACTGTTTGGTGACCCTCCGATCGAAAGAGGAACGAGACAAAATATTGAGTGCTCACTTCCAGAAGACCCTAGAGATTAATGAGACCAGAGCGGAGATTTTTAAAGATATTCCGAAACACCTTTTGGATTTGAGAACTAACTACGGAGACTTGGTGGCCTTGTTGAGAAAGAATACTATTGTTTTCAGATGGGAGTTCCCCCAGGGACTGTCCTTTACATTTAAGGGGAAAAAGTTCAGAATCAGATCAGTGGAAGATAAGGAAAAATTTCTGAGAGATTTTGAAGAAGATCTACAAAAGGAAGCGACAGATCTGCCAAAAGCCTTGAGACCAGGAGCTGGCACAGCACCACCACCTTTGGAATTTGACAAATCAAAAAAGAAGATACCACCGCAAGAACTTGACGAGCTCTTG
Organism: Podarcis filfolensis; assembly: GCF_964270895.1. NCBI lineage: Eukaryota > Metazoa > Chordata > Lepidosauria > Squamata > Lacertidae > Podarcis > Podarcis filfolensis. The sequence goes on along the minus strand of NC_139619.1, from coordinate 31,734,937 downwards.
GGAGCGGCTGGAGGAAATTAAAATAATCAAACCATGTCTCTGCAATTATTAAGTTGGAACATTCACGGTTTTAACTCGCCGGAGAAGAGGAGGAAAGTATTTCATATATTGAAAAAGGACCAATTGGATCTAATTTGCTTGCAGGAAACTCATGTGGTAAGGCTCCATAGGAAAGTTCTTATTAATAAAAGATTGGGTCAAGAATTTATTTCATCGGACAAAGTTAAAAAGAGAGGAGTTGTTATATACGCTAAAGAGAGCCTATCACCGAAATTTGTTTTTAAAGATGAACAAGGAAGGTTTATTGCAATTGAGATTCAACTACAAGGTGAAAAATATTTGATTTTAGGAGTATATGCACCAAATGAGGGGAAATCTGAATTTTTTAAGAAATTGCACGAGACATTGTTGGACTATATGGACTATAACATCATTTTGATGGGAGATATGAATGGAGTGGTATCTACTAACATGGATAAGTCACAAAGACAGGTGGTAACTAAAGATGGAAGACTACCCAAAACTTTCTTTGAATTGACTGACAATATGGATTTGATTGACACTTGGAGAACTAAGAACCCCCTTGGAAGAGAGGGAACATTCTTCTCTGAAGCCAATATGACATGGACAAGAATTGATCAAATATGGATAACTAGAGGACTGGCACCTAAGATTCGAAAAGTGGAAATCTGCCCCAAAACTTGCTCCGACCACAATGCAATAAAGATGGAGATGAAACTAATGCCAATCGGCTCCTTCAGATGGAGGATGAATGACGCCCTGTTTAGAAATCAGGAGGTGATTAAGAAGGCCCAAAAAACATTGAGAGACTATTTTGAGATAAATTTAAACACTACGGTGGAAAAAAGAACAGTCTGGGACGCAGGCAAAGCGGTCATGCGAGGGTTTTTGATTCAACAGAATGCAATAAAGAAGAGAACTCAAAATGAGAAAAAAGATAAAATTTTGGAAAAAATAAAAGAAGGAGAGAAAAGATTAAGAGCGAAACCAAAATCCCAAGAGATTCTGAGAGAAATTAAGTTATATCAAGTACAATATATGAGAATGATAAATCAGGAAGTGGAATGGAAAATTAAACAGATGAGACAAAAGTCTTTTGAATCGGCTAACAAATGTGGGAAACTGCTTGCATGGCAGATGAAGAAAAGACAGAAACTAAATACCATAACAAATTTGGAAGTAAATGGAAAGATTATACAGAACCCATTGGAAATTAGAAACTGCTTCCAGAGATTTTTCAAACAACTTTATACACAAGGGCCACAGAAAGAGGTCGAATTAGACCAATTTCTGAGGAAAAACGGATTACAAAAAATCTCTCAAGAAAAGAGGATAATGTTGAGTGACAAAATTACAGAACAGGAAGTGGAGGGTGCCATTCGGAACATGCAGTTGGGCAAATCTCCAGGACCAGACGGCTTAACCTCCAAATACTATAGAGTTTTGAAAGATTGGTTAATTCGACCACTAATGGAGGTATACAATGAGATACTAGAGGGGGAAAAGGCGCCGGAGTCGTGGCAGGAAGCTTATATTACACTTATACCAAAAACTGAGTCTGAAAAGACGCAACTTAAGAACTACCGCCCCATATCCCTTCTTAATGTGGATTACAAAATATTTGCGGACATTTTGGCAAATAGACTAAAGAAAGTACTACTGGAAGAGATTCATAAGGACCAAGCGGGCTTTCTCCCGGGTAGACACTTGTCTGACAATACAAGGAACATAATCAATATCTTGGAGAAGTTGCAAGTGAATATAAACACCAAAGCAGTTTTAATCTTTATAGATGCGGAGAAAGCCTTTGACAACATTTCTTGGAGTTTTATGAAGAAAAATCTTCAGGGGATGGGGGTGGGTCAAGGGTTTGAAAATGGTATAAGTGCAATTTACTCAGAACAAAAGGCTAAATTAATTGTGAATAATATGGTGACAGAGGGATTTAAGATAGAGAAAGGTACACGACAAGGCTGCCCAATTTCCCCATTGTTATTCATCACAGTCCTGGAGGTATTATTGAATATGATTAGAAGGGACCGTTTGATAAAAGGCATTCAGGTCGGAGCTAAGCAATATAAATTGAAAGCTTTTGCAGATGACTTAGTTTTAACATTACAGGAGCCAGAATCTAGTTCGAAAAGAGTTTTGGAAGTGATCCAAGAATTTGGGCAGATGGCTGGTTTTAAGCTGAATAAATCTAAAACAAAAGTTCTTGAGAAAAATTTAACACCGATTGAGAAAGACAGGTTTCAGAAGGAGACAGGCCTAACAATAGTAAAGAAGGTTAAATATTTGGGGGTTAATATGACTGCTAAGAATCTAAACTTGTTTAAAGATAACTATGAGAAATGTTGGCTAGAAGTGAAGAAAGATCTAGAGATATGGTCAAACTTGAAGCTTTCCTTGTTGGGAAGAATTGCGGCTATAAAGATGAATGTATTGCCAAGGATGTTATTTTTGTTTCAATCTTTGCAAATTGTGGACAAGATGGACTGTTTCAAGAAGTGGCAGAAGGATATTTCTAGATTTGTCTGGCAGGGCAAGAAGCCTAGAATAAAATTTAAAATACTAACCGATGTAAGAGAAAGAGGTGGTTTCGCCCTGCCAGACCTGAAACTCTATTATGAATCGGCCGCATTTTGCTGGCTGAAAGAATGGCTGCTTCTTGAAAACACAGACATTTTGGATTTAGAAGGTTTTAATAATGTCTTTGGGTGGCATGCATATTTGTGGTACGACAAGGTCAAAGCTCATAAAGCATTTAAAAATCATATTGTCAGGAAAGCATTGTTTAACGTCTGGTTAAGATATAAAGACTTACTGGAGAACAAAACCCCAAGGTGGTTGTCACCAATGGAGGCAAAGGCACTTAAAAAGTCCAATATGGAGGCCAAATGGCCGAAATATTGGGAAATACTGGAACAAGAAGGAGATAAATTGAAATTGCAGAGTTTTGAGAAATTAAAAGATAAGGTGCGAGATTGGCTGCACTATTTTCAAATAAGAGAAGCCTATAACATGGATAAAAAAATAGGTTTCCAGGTGGAAAAATCAAAATTGGAAACTGAGTTGTTAGAACCCAAAACTAAAATACTTTCAAGAATGTATAACTTGCTGCTAAAATGGAATACGCAGGATGAAACAGTTAAATCTGCTATGATTAAATGGGCACAAGATGTTGGTCATAACATCATGTTTGCTGACTGGGAACGGTTGTGGACCACAGGTATGAAATTTACGGCATGTAATGCCCTAAGAGAGAATATTATGAAAATGATATACAGGTGGTACATGACACCAGTCAAGCTTGCAAAAATCTACCATTTGCCTGACAATAAATGTTGGAAGTGTAAAGAAAGTGAAGGAACATTCTTTCACCTTTGGTGGACATGCCCAAAGATTAAGGCTTTCTGGGAGATGATATATAACGAAATGAAAAAAATCTTTAGATATACATTCCTTAAGAAGCCAGAGGCCTTTCTCTTGGGCATGGTGGGCCAACTGGTGCCAAAGAAAGATAGAAATTTCTTTATGTACGCAACAACAGCAGCAAGAATTCTCATCGCAAAGTATTGGAAGACACAAGAGCTACCCACCCTGGAAGAATGGCAGATGAAGCTGATAGACTATATGGAATTGGCGGAAATGACTGACAGAATCCGAGACCTGGGAGAAGAGTTGGTGGAAGAAGACTGGAAGAAATTCAAAGACTATCTTCAGAAATATTATAAAATTAATGAGTGTTAAAAATGTGCTTGGATGGGTAATAAGTGGTAATTAGTGATAAAAGTTATTAAGATTATGCAAAAAAGGTATTGATAATTGGTTGAAAAATAGGGATATAGTATATGTTATGGTACAAAGTTTAAACATTTGATAAAGGGTAAGAATTTGCTGAATTAAATATTTGAATGGGAATACAAAAAGGGGAAGGTGCGAGGAGGTCAAGAACATAAGCATATGAAATTGAGGTTATTGGAAAAATGGAATGGTTTTATTTTTTTCTTTGTTTAAATGTAATTTTTCTTAATTAGTTGTGTTTTTCTTTCTGTATTTTTTTTTCTCTTTTGTGTGTTTCTTTTTTCTGTAATTTATGGTTTTTTATTCTGTGAATTTCTATTTTTCTTTTTTGTAAAACTTTAATAAAAATCTTTTAAAAAAAAAAATAAATTTCCATGGTTCCCCTTTCAAAAGCTTTTTCTGCATCTATAGCCATTAAGACTGCCTTCTTTTCTATTCTTAAGTCTAAATACGCTAATAAGTTTATAATGTTTCTAGTGTTGCTATAAATGTGCCTCCCGGGCAAAAAGCCAGCTTGGTCATTGTGTATCATCATCTGGAAGACTTTTTTTGATCTTTCGGCTAAAATATTTGCATATAATTTATACTCGTTATTTAGAAGTGCGATAGGCCTATAGTTGTTAATAAGTAGATTGTCCGTTCCCTGTTTTGGAATTAATGCAATAAGGCTGTCTTTCCAAGAATCCGGCATGGTTCCGTCTTTTAAGATACTTCTTAATGGGTCAGACAGTAAGTCCTCAATTTTTTAATAATATATTGCCGGTAGGCCGTCTGGCCCTGGTGGCTTTCCTATCTTTGCTTCCTTAATTGCTCTTTGAATTGCGTACGATGTAATAGGGGCATTCGACAGTTCTTTTTGTTCTTTAGTAAGTTTCGGAAGACAGTTCTGTTCTAAATGTTCTTTAACTTCTTCTGTTGTTTCATTTCCTTCCTTATAGATTTCTCTAAAGAATTCGAGAAATCGTTTCTCTATTTCTTTAGGGTTGTTTATTATTTTGCCTTCGCACTTAACTCTATTTATAAGCCTTTCTGCCTCTCTCTTCTTTAATTGCCATGCTAATAACCAGGCTCAGGTTCTGTTTCAGGCTGTGTCTCTGTTTCAGGCTCCGGCGCTGTATCAACCACTGTTGCAGACTCAGGCTGTGGCACTATGGCTGTAGCTGTGGCTCTGGTTCTGTTTCAGGCTCTGGCACTGTATCAAGCACTGTTTCAGGCTCAGGCTCAGGCTCAGGCTTCTGCTCTTTATTAGGCTTTGTCTCAGTCTTTGGCTCTACCACTTATTCTAGCTCTATTTCAGGCTCGGCCTGTGTGTCAGCCTTTGTCTCTGTTTCACGCTGTTTCTCTGTTTCAGGCTCCGACGCTGTTTCAAGCCCTGTATCTGCCTCTGCCTCTGTTTCAGGCTCTGGCACTCTATCAAGCACTGTTTCTGGCTCTGGCTCTCTTTCAGGCTCTGGTTCTGAATTAGGGTTTTGTTCTGGCTCTGGCTGTGTCTCTGGATCTGGCTGTGTCTCTGCTTCAGGCTCCTACGCTGTATCAAGCACTGTATCAGGCTCTGCCTCTCCCTCTGTCCCTGGCTACGTTTAAGCGTCAGGCTCAGTTTCAGACAGTGTCTCTGTTTCAGGATCCAGCACTCTATCAAGCACTATTTCAGACTCAGGCTGTGGCTGTGGATCTCGGCTGTGGCTCTAGGCTCCGTCTGTGGCTCTGTCTGTGGCTCTGGCTCTCTTTCAGGGTCTGGTTCTGAATGAAGATCTGGTTCTGACTCTGATTCAGGGTCTCATGATGGCTCTTCCTCTGCCTCTGACACAGCTATGTTTCAGAGTCTGGCTCTCTTTCAGGCTCTGGTTCTGAATTAGGGTTTTGTTCTGGCTGTGGCTGTGGCTGTGGCTGTGGCTGTGGCTGTGGCTGTGGCTGTGGCTGTGGCTGTGGCTGTGGCTCCAGCTCCAGCTCCAGCTCCGGCACTGTATCAAGTACTGTTGCAGACTCAGGCTGTGGCTCTAGGCTGTGGCTGCAGCTATGTTTTGCGCTCCGGCCCTGTATCAAGGCCTATTTCTGGCTCTGGCTCTGGCTCTGGCTCTGGCTCTGGCTCTGGCTCTGGCTCTGGCTCTGGCTCTGGCTCTGGCTCTGGCTCTGGCTCTGGCTCTGGCTCTGGCTCTGGCTCTGGCTCTGGCCCTGGCCCTGGCTCTGGCTCTGGCTCTGATTCATGGTCTCCCTCTGACTCTGATTCAGGGTCTCGCTCTGGCTCTGGCACTCTATCAAGGACTGTTTCAGACTCAGGCTGTGGCTGTGGCTGTTGCTCTGGTTCTGGCTCTGGCTCTTTCTCAGGCTCTGGTTCTGAATGAGGGCTTGGTTCTGGCACTGATTCAGGGTCTCGCTCTGGCTCTGGCACTCTGTCAAGGACTATTTCAGACTTAGGCTGTGGCTGTGGCTCTGGCTCTGTTTCCATTCTTACAATGGAATGTACACAAAACAATAATCCTTTCTATATAAATTTTCCAATACATTCTGAAAACATAATAAATCCTTAATTGTTGTCCACCTCCTTTTAGTTCCTTTATCACTCGAATGCTAGCACGGAGTCAAAACTATTATTGTATTTTTGAACATATCTTGTATAATATTGCGTCTTTATTTTCCCATAATTAAGATAGCCATGCCACCCAAAACGGGTGTCATGACCTTCTAGATCTAAAATATCCCAATTTTTTAAATAAATACCAATCTTTCAACCAGAGAAGACATGAGGCTTCGTAATATAGCTTCAAATCCGGTAACCCGTAGCCACCTCTTTCTACAGTATCTATTAATATCCCATGCTTTACTCTTGGTCTTTTACCCTTCCACAAAAATTTAGAAATTTCTTTTTGCCACTTGTTGCTACCGCTGGTCTTTCCTGTAATTGGAATCGTTTGGAATAGAAAGAGTAGCTTCGGTAAAACTATCATTTTAATTACCGAAATACGGCCCAGGAATGATAAATTTAACCTTGTCCGTGTCTCCAACTGTCATTTGATATCTTTCCAACAATTGGTATAGTTATCTTCATATAAGTTAATATACTTTGGTGTTATCCATAATCCTAAATACTTGATTTTGGGGTAGATTTTAATGTGTAATATTTGTTCTAATTCTGCTTTTTCATCTGGCGACATATTTTTAACTAATAGTTTTGTCTTGTTTAAATTCATTTTGAACCCCGCAACTTTACCGTAGCCATATATTATTTCCAACGCCTTTCTTAAACTCTGTTTTGGTTGCTCCGTAGTTATAATTATAAATCGTCAGCAAATGCCCTCATTTTGTAACTTCTATTTCCCAGCATAATCCCTTTTATTTCTTTTTCTTCCCTAATTTGTTTACATAAAACTTCCAATGTTAATATGAAAATTAAGGGGGCTAGTGGGCAACCTTGTCTGACCCCTTTACAGATTTCACACTCCTGTGATAAATTTCCATTGATTATGATTTTAGCTTTTTGTTTTGATTATATTGCTTCAATCCCTTTTATATACTGTATACCAAAATCCATATGGTGTAATAGACCTTTCATAAATTTCCAGGATACCCTGTCGAAAGCTTTTTCTGCATCTATAGCCATTAAGACTGCCTTCTTTTCTATTCTTAAGTCTAAATGCGCTAATAAGTTTATAATGTTTCTAGTGTTGCTATAAATGTGCCTCCCGGGCAAAAAGCCAGCTTGGTCATTGTGTATCATCATCTGGAAGACTTTTTTTGATCTTTCGGCTAAAATATTTGCATATAATTTATACTCGTTATTTAGAAGTGCGATAGGCCTATAGTTGTTAATAAGTAGATTGTCCGTTCCCTGTTTTGGAATTAATGCAATAAGGCTGTCTTTCCAAGAATCCGGCATGGTTCCGTCTTTTAAGATACTTCTTAATGGGTCAGACAGTAAGTCCTCAATTTTTTTATAATATATTGCCGGTAGGCCGTCTGGCCCTGGTGGCTTTCCTATCTTTGCTTCCTGAATTGCTCTTTGAATTTCGTACGATGTAATAGGGACATTCGACAGTTCTTTTTGTTCTTTAGTAAGTTTCGGAAGACAGTTCTGTTCTAAATGTTCTTTAACTTCTTCTGTTGTTTCATTTCCTTCCTTATAGATTTCTCTAAAGAATTCGAGAAATCGTTTCTCTATTTCTTTAGGGTTGTTTATTATTTTGCCTTCGCACTTAACTCTATTTATAAGCCTTTCTGCCTCTCTCTTCTTTAATTGCCATGCTAATAACCAGGCTCAGGTTCTGTTTCAGGCTGTGTCTCTGTTTCAGGCTCCGGCGCTGTATCAACCACTGTTGCAGACTCAGGCTGTGGCACTATGGCTGTAGCTGTGGCTCTGGTTCTGTTTCAGGCTCTGGCACTGTATCAAGCACTGTTTCAGGCTCAGGCTCAGGCTCAGGCTTCTGCTCTTTATTAGGCTTTGTCTCAGTCTTTGGCTCTACCACTTATTCTAGCTCTATTTCAGGCTCGGCCTGTGTGTCAGCCTTTGTCTCTGTTTCACGCTGTTTCTCTGTTTCAGGCTCCGACGCTGTTTCAAGCCCTGTATCTGCCTCTGCCTCTGTTTCAGGCTCTGGCACTCTATCAAGCACTGTTTCTGGCTCTGGCTCTCTTTCAGGCTCTGGTTCTGAATTAGGGTTTTGTTCTGGCTCTGGCTGTGTCTCTGGATCTGGCTGTGTCTCTGCTTCAGGCTCCTACGCTGTATCAAGCACTGTATCAGGCTCTGCCTCTCCCTCTGTCCCTGGCTACGTTTAAGCGTCAGGCTCAGTTTCAGACAGTGTCTCTGTTTCAGGATCCAGCACTCTATCAAGCACTATTTCAGACTCAGGCTGTGGCTGTGGATCTCGGCTGTGGCTCTAGGCTCCGTCTGTGGCTCTGTCTGTGGCTCTGGCTCTCTTTCAGGGTCTGGTTCTGAATGAAGATCTGGTTCTGACTCTGATTCAGGGTCTCATGATGGCTCTTCCTCTGCCTCTGACACAGCTATGTTTCAGAGTCTGGCTCTCTTTCAGGCTCTGGTTCTGAATTAGGGTTTTGTTCTGGCTCTGGCTGTGTCTCTGGCTCCGGCTCCAGCTCCAGCTCCAGCTCCAGCTCCGGCACTCTATCAAGTACTGTTGCAGACTCAGGCTGTGGCTCTAGGCTGTGGCTGCAGCTATGTTTTGCGCTCCGGCCCTGTATCAAGCCCTATTTCTGGCTCTGGCTCTGGCTCTGGCTCTGGCTCTGGCTCTGGCTCTGGCTCTGGCTCTGGCTCTGGCTCTGGCTCTGGCTCTGGCTCTGGCTCTGGCTCTGGCTCTGGCTCTGGCTCTGGCTCTGATTCATGGTCTCCCTCTGACTCTGATTCAGGGTCTCGCTCTGGCTCTGGCACTCTATCAAGGACTGTTTCAGACTCAGGCTGTGGCTGTGGCTCTGCCTCTGTTTCACGCTCAGGCTCTGTTTGAGGCTATGTCTCTGTTTCAGGCTCCAGCACTGTATCAAGTACTGTTGCAGACTCAGGTTGTGGCTCTAGGCTGTGGCTGTGGCTGTTGCTCTGGTTCTGGCTGTGGCTCTTTTTCAGGCTCTGGTTCTGAATGAGGGCTTGGTTATGGCACTGATTCAGGGTCTCGCTCTGTCTCTGGCTGTGTCTCTGTTGCACCTCAAACGGTGGTTTGTTGTTGTTGTTGTTATTTTCTTTCTGGGGTGGTACAAATGTTTAGTTGGGGCGAGGATCATTTTAAGTTTAGCATAATTGTTTCTTGCTTTGTTTTTCTTTTACTATTTTTTTAGGTTATTGTATAGTTTGTATTTTGCTTTTTAAGGGGAAAGGGTCAGGGCTGCCTGGGAGGGGGCCTCAGCCAACAGAAGGGCTGGGGCAGGTTCCCTACGGGGGGATGTATTGGAACACCCAATCTCTGTTATCGCGGGTGGGAGGAGCAGTTGCGCTAAGACCAGACCACGTCTTTACCGAAGATCTGGTTCTGACTCTGATTCTGATTCTCTGATTCTGGCTCTCTATCAAGGGCTGTTTCAGACTCAGGCTGTGGCTGTGGCTGTTGCTCTGGTTCTGGCTCTGGCTCTTTCTCAGGCTCTGGTTCTGAATGAGGGCTTGGTTCTGGCACTGATTCAGGGTCTCGCTCTGGCTCTGGCTCTGGCACTCTGTCAAGGACTATTTCAGACTTAGGCTGTGGCTGTGGCTCTGGCTCTGTTTCCATTCTTACAATGGAATGTACACAAAACAATAATCCTTTCTATATAAATTTTCCAATACATTCTGAAAACATAATAAATCCTTAATTGTTGTCCACCTCCTTTTAGTTCCTTTATCACTCGAATGCTAGCACGGAGTCAAAACTATTATTGTATTTTTGAACATATCTTGTATAATATTGCGTCTTTATTTTCCCATAATTAAGATAGCCATGCCACCCAAAACGGGTGTCATGACCTTCTAGATCTAAAATATCCCAATTTTTTAAATAAATACCAATCTTTCAACCAGAGAAGACATGAGGCTTCGTAATATAGCTTCAAATCCGGTAACCCGTAGCCACCTCTTTCTACAGTATCTATTAATATCCCATGCTTTACTCTTGGTCTTTTACCCTTCCACAAAAATTTAGAAATTTCTTTTTGCCACTTGTTGATACCGCTGGTCTTTCCTGTAATTGGAATCGTTTGGAATAGAAAGAGTAGCTTCGGTAAAACTATCATTTTAATTACCGAAATACGGCCCAGGAATGATAAATGTCTTTTGATATCTTTCCAACAATTGGTATAATTATCTTCATATAAGTTAATATTCTTTGGTGTTATCCATAATCCTAAATACTTGATTTTGGGGTAGATTTTAATGTGTAATATTTGTTCTAATTCTGCTTTTTCATCTGGCGACATATTTTTAACTAATAGTTTTGTCTTGTTTAAATTCATTTTGAACCCCGCAACTTTACCGTAGCCATATATTATTTCCAACGCCTTTCTTAAACTCTGTTTTGGTTGCTCCGTAGTTATAATTAAATCGCCAGCAAATGCCCTCATTTTGTAACTTCTATTTCCCAGCATAATCCCTTTTATTTCCTTTTCTTCCCTAATTTGTTTACATAAAACTTCCAATGTTAATATGAAAATTAAGGGGGATAGTGGGCAACCTTGTCTGACCCCTTTACTGATTTCACACTTCTGTGATAAATTTCCATTGATTATGATTTTAGCTTTTTGTTTTGATTATATTGCTTCAATCCCTTTTATATACTGTATACCAAAATCCATATGGTGTAATAGACCTTTCATAAATTTCCAGCATACCCTGTCGAAAGCTTTTTCTGCATCTATAGCCATTAAGACTGCCTTCTTTTCTATTCTTAAGTCTAAATACGCTAATAAGTTTATAATGTTTCTAGTGTTGCTATAAATGTGCCTCCCGGGCAAAAAGCCAGCTTGGTCATTGTGTATCATCATCTGGAAGACTTTTTTTGATCTTTCGGCTAAAATATTTGCATATAATTTATACTCGTTATTTAGAAGTGCGATAGGCCTATAGTTGTTAATAAGTAGATTGTCCGTTCCCTGTTTTGGAATTAATGCAATAAGGCTGTCTTTCCAAGAATCCGGCATGGTTCCGTCTTTTAAGATACTTCTTAATGGGTCAGACAGTAAGTCCTCAATTTTTTTATAATATATTGCCGGTAGGCCGTCTGGCCCTGGTGGCTTTCCTATCTTTGCTTCCTGAATTGCTCTTTGAATTTCGTACGATGTAATAGGGACATTCGACAGTTCTTTTTGTTCTTTAGTAAGTTTCGGAAGACAGTTCTGTTCTAAATGTTCTTTAACTTCTTCTGTTGTTTCATTTCCTTCCTTATAGATTTCTCTAAAGAATTCGAGAAATCGTTTCTCTATTTCTTTAGGGTTGTTTATTATTTTGCCTTCGCACTTAACTCTATTTATAAGCCTTTCTGCCTCTCTCTTCTTTAATTGCCATGCTAATAACCAGGCTCAGGTTCTGTTTCAGGCTGTGTCTCTGTTTCAGGCTCCGGCGCTGTATCAACCACTGTTGCAGACTCAGGCTGTGGCACTATGGCTGTAGCTGTGGCTCTGGTTCTGTTTCAGGCTCTGGCACTGTATCAAGCACTGTTTCAGGCTCAGGCTCAGGCTCAGGCTTCTGCTCTTTATTAGGCTTTGTCTCAGTCTTTGGCTCTAGCACTTATTCTAGCTCTATTTCAGGCTCGGCCTGTGTGTCAGCCTTTGTCTCTGTTTCACGCTGTTTCTCTGTTTCAGGCTCCGACGCTGTTTCAAGCCCTGTATCTGCCTCTGCCTCTGTTTCAGGCTCTGGCACTCTATCAAGCACTGTTTCTGGCTCTGGCTCTCTTTCAGGCTCTGGTTCTGAATTAGGGTTTTGTTCTGGCTCTGGCTGTGTCTCTGGATCTGGCTGTGTCTCTGCTTCAGGCTCCTACGCTGTATCAAGCACTGTATCAGGCTCTGCCTCTCCCTCTGTCCCTGGCTACGTTTAAGCGTCAGGCTCAGTTTCAGACAGTGTCTCTGTTTCAGGATCCAGCACTCTATCAAGCACTATTTCAGACTCAGGCTGTGGCTGTGGATCTCGGCTGTGGCTCTAGGCTCCGTCTGTGGCTCTGTCTGTGGCTCTGGCTCTCTTTCAGGGTCTGGTTCTGAATGAAGATCTGGTTCTGACTCTGATTCAGGGTCTCATGATGGCTCTTCCTCTGCCTCTGACACAGCTATGTTTCAGAGTCTGGCTCTCTTTCAGGCTCTGGTTCTGAATTAGGGTTTTGTTCTGGCTGTGGCTGTGGCTGTGGCTGTGGCTGTGGCTGTGGCTGTGGCTGTGGCTGTGGCTGTGGCTGTGGCTCCAGCTCCAGCTCCAGCTCCAGCTCCGGCACTGTATCAAGTACTGTTGCAGACTCAGGCTGTGGCTCTAGGCTGTGGCTGCAGCTATGTTTTGCGCTCCGGCCCTGTATCAAGGCCTATTTCTGGCTCTGGCTCTGGCTCTGGCTCTGGCTCTGGCTCTGGCTCTGGCTCTGGCTCTGGCTCTGGCCCTGGCCCTGGCTCTGGCTCTGATTCATGGTCTCCCTCTGACTCTGATTCAGGGTCTCGCTCTGGCTCTGGCACTCTATCAAGGACTGTTTCAGACTCAGGCTGTGGCTGTGGCTGTTGCTCTGGTTCTGGCTCTGGCTCTTTCTCAGGCTCTGGTTCTGAATGAGGGCTTGGTTCTGGCACTGATTCAGGGTCTCGCTCTGGCTCTGGCACTCTGTCAAGGACTATTTCAGACTTAGGCTGTGGCTGTGGCTCTGGCTCTGTTTCCATTCTTACAATGGAATGTACACAAAACAATAATCCTTTCTATATAAATTTTCCAATACATTCTGAAAACATAATAAATCCTTAATTGTTGTCCACCTCCTTTTAGTTCCTTTATCACTCGAATGCTAGCACGGAGTCAAAACTATTATTGTATTTTTGAACATATCTTGTATAATATTGCGTCTTTATTTTCCCATAATTAAGATAGCCATGCCACCCAAAACGGGTGTCATGACCTTCTAGATCTAAAATATCCCAATTTTTTAAATAAATACCAATCTTTCAACCAGAGAAGACATGAGGCTTCGTAATATAGCTTCAAATCCGGTAACCCGTAGCCACCTCTTTCTACAGTATCTATTAATATCCCATGCTTTACTCTTGGTCTTTTACCCTTCCACAAAAATTTAGAAATTTCTTTTTGCCACTTGTTGATACCGCTGGTCTTTCCTGTAATTGGAATCGTTTGGAATAGAAAGAGTAGCTTCGGTAAAACTATCATTTTAATTACCGAAATACGGCCCAGGAATGATAAATTTAACCTTGTCCGTGTCTCCAACTGTCATTTGATATCTTTCCAACAATTGGTATAGTTATCTTCATATAAGTTAATATACTTTGGTGTTATCCATAATCCTAAATACTTGATTTTGGGGTAGATTTTAATGTGTAATATTTGTTCTAATTCTGCTTTTTCATCTGGCGACATATTTTTAACTAATAGTTTTGTCTTGTTTAAATTCATTTTGAACCCCGCAACTTTACCGTAGCCATATATTATTTCCAACGCCTTTCTTAAACTCTGTTTTGGTTGCTCCGTAGTTATAATTATAAATCGTCAGCAAATGCCCTCATTTTGTAACTTCTATTTCCCAGCATAATCCCTTTTATTTCTTTTTCTTCCCTAATTTGTTTACATAAAACTTCCAATGTTAATATGAAAATTAAGGGGGCTAGTGGGCAACCTTGTCTGACCCCTTTACAGATTTCACACTCCTGTGATAAATTTCCATTGATTATGATTTTAGCTTTTTGTTTTGATTATATTGCTTCAATCCCTTTTATATACTGTATACCAAAATCCATATGGTGTAATAGACCTTTCATAAATTTCCAGGATACCCTGTCGAAAGCTTTTTCTGCATCTATAGCCATTAAGACTGCCTTCTTTTCTATTCTTAAGTCTAAATGCGCTAATAAGTTTATAATGTTTCTAGTGTTGCTATAAATGTGCCTCCCGGGCAAAAAGCCAGCTTGGTCATTGTGTATCATCATCTGGAAGACTTTTTTTGATCTTTCGGCTAAAATATTTGCATATAATTTATACTCGTTATTTAGAAGTGCGATAGGCCTATAGTTGTTAATAAGTAGATTGTCCGTTCCCTGTTTTGGAATTAATGCAATAAGGCTGTCTTTCCAAGAATCCGGCATGGTTCCGTCTTTTAAGATACTTCTTAATGGGTCAGACAGTAAGTCCTCAATTTTTTTATAATATATTGCCGGTAGGCCGTCTGGCCCTGGTGGCTTTCCTATCTTTGCTTCCTGAATTGCTCTTTGAATTTCGTACGATGTAATAGGGGCATTCGACAGTTCTTTTTGTTTTTTAGTAAGTTTCGGAAGACAGTTCTGTTCTAAATGTTCTTTAACTTCTTCTGTTGTTTCATTTCCTTCCTTATAGATTTCTCTAAAGAATTCGAGAAATCGTTTCTCTATTTCTTTAGGGTTGTTTATTATTTTGCCTTCGCACTTAACTCTATTTATAAGCCTTTCTGCCTCTCTCTTCTTTAATTGCCATGCTAATAACCAGGCTCAGGTTCTGTTTCAGGCTGTGTCTCTGTTTCAGGCTCCGGCGCTGTATCAACCACTGTTGCAGACTCAGGCTGTGGCACTATGGCTGTAGCTGTGGCTCTGGTTCTGTTTCAGGCTCTGGCACTGTATCAAGCACTGTTTCAGGCTCAGGCTCAGGCTCAGGCTTCTGCTCTTTATTAGGCTTTGTCTCAGTCTTTGGCTCTACCACTTATTCTAGCTCTATTTCAGGCTCGGCCTGTGTGTCAGCCTTTGTCTCTGTTTCACGCTGTTTCTCTGTTTCAGGCTCCGACGCTGTTTCAAGCCCTGTATCTGCCTCTGCCTCTGTTTCAGGCTCTGGCACTCTATCAAGCACTGTTTCTGGCTCTGGCTCTCTTTCAGGCTCTGGTTCTGAATTAGGGTTTTGTTCTGGCTCTGGCTGTGTCTCTGGATCTGGCTGTGTCTCTGCTTCAGGCTCCTACGCTGTATCAAGCACTGTATCAGGCTCTGCCTCTCCCTCTGTCCCTGGCTACGTTTAAGCGTCAGGCTCAGTTTCAGACAGTGTCTCTGTTTCAGGATCCAGCACTCTATCAAGCACTATTTCAGACTCAGGCTGTGGCTGTGGATCTCGGCTGTGGCTCTAGGCTCCGTCTGTGGCTCTGTCTGTGGCTCTGGCTCTCTTTCAGGGTCTGGTTCTGAATGAAGATCTGGTTCTGACTCTGATTCAGGGTCTCATGATGGCTCTTCCTCTGCCTCTGACACAGCTATGTTTCAGAGTCTGGCTCTCTTTCAGGCTCTGGTTCTGAATTAGGGTTTTGTTCTGGCTGTGGCTGTGGCTGTGGCTGTGGCTGTGGCTGTGGCTGTGGCTGTGGCTGTGGCTGTGGCTGTGGCTCCAGCTCCAGCTCCAGCTCCAGCTCCGGCACTGTATCAAGTACTGTTGCAGACTCAGGCTGTGGCTCTAGGCTGTGGCTGCAGCTATGTTTTGCGCTCCGGCCCTGTATCAAGGCCTATTTCTGGCTCTGGCTCTGGCTCTGGCTCTGGCTCTGGCTCTGGCTCTGGCTCTGGCTCTGGCTCTGGCTCTGGCTCTGGCTCTGGCTCTGGCTCTGGCTCTGGCTCTGGCCCTGGCCCTGGCCCTGGCCCTGGCTCTGGCTCTGATTCATGGTCTCCCTCTGACTCTGATTCAGGGTCTCGCTCTGGCTCTGGCACTCTATCAAGGACTGTTTCAGACTCAGGCTGTGGCTGTGGCTGTTGCTCTGGTTCTGGCTCTGGCTCTTTCTCAGGCTCTGGTTCTGAATGAGGGCTTGGTTCTGGCACTGATTCAGGGTCTCGCTCTGGCTCTGGCACTCTGTCAAGGACTATTTCAGACTTAGGCTGTGGCTGTGGCTCTGGCTCTGTTTCCATTCTTACAATGGAATGTACACAAAACAATAATCCTTTCTATATAAATTTTCCAATACATTCTGAAAACATAATAAATCCTTAATTGTTGTCCACCTCCTTTTAGTTCCTTTATCACTCGAATGCTAGCACGGAGTCAAAACTATTATTGTATTTTTGAACATATCTTGTATAATATTGCGTCTTTATTTTCCCATAATTAAGATAGCCATGCCACCCAAAACGGGTGTCATGACCTTCTAGATCTAAAATATCCCAATTTTTTAAATAAATACCAATCTTTCAACCAGAGAAGACATGAGGCTTCGTAATATAGCTTCAAATCCGGTAACCCGTAGCCACCTCTTTCTACAGTATCTATTAATATCCCATGCTTTACTCTTGGTCTTTTACCCTTCCACAAAAATTTAGAAATTTCTTTTTGCCACTTGTTGATACCGCTGGTCTTTCCTGTAATTGGAATCGTTTGGAATAGAAAGAGTAGCTTCGGTAAAACTATCATTTTAATTACCGAAATACGGCCCAGGAATGATAAATTTAACCTTGTCCGTGTCTCCAACTGTCTTTTGATATCTTTCCAACAATTGGTATAGTTATCTTCATATAAGTTAATATTCTTTGGTGTTATCCATAATCCTAAATACTTGATTTTGGGGTAGATTTTAATGTGTAATATTTGTTCTAATTCTGCTTTTTCATCTGGCGACATATTTTTAACTAATAGTTTTGTCTTGTTTAAATTCATTTTGAACCCCGCAACTTTACCGTAGCCATATATTATTTCCAACGCCTTTCTTAAACTCTGTTTTGGTTGCTCCGTAGTTATAATTATAAATCGTCAGCAAATGCCCTCATTTTGTAACTTCTATTTCCCAGCATAATCCCTTTTATTTCTTTTTCTTCCCTAATTTGTTTACATAAAACTTCCAATGTTAATATGAAAATTAAGGGGGCTAGTGGGCAACCTTGTCTGACCCCTTTACAGATTTCACACTCCTGTGATAAATTTCCATTGATTATGATTTTAGCTTTTTGTTTTGATTATATTGCTTCAATCCCTTTTATATACTGTATACCAAAATCCATATGGTGTAATAGACCTTTCATAAATTTCCAGGATACCCTGTCGAAAGCTTTTTCTGCATCTATAGCCATTAAGACTGCCTTCTTTTCTATTCTTAAGTCTAAATACGCTAATAAGTTTATAATGTTTCTAGTGTTGCTATAAATGTGCCTCCCGGGCAAAAAGCCAGCTTGGTCATTGTGTATCATCATCTGGAAGACTTTTTTTGATCTTTCGGCTAAAATATTTGCATATAATTTATACTCGTTATTTAGAAGTGCGATAGGCCTATAGTTGTTAATAAGTAGATTGTCCGTTCCCTGTTTTGGAATTAATGCAATAAGGCTGTCTTTCCAAGAATCCGGCATGGTTCCGTCTTTTAAGATACTTCTTAATGGGTCAGACAGTAAGTCCTCAATTTTTTTATAATATATTGCCGGTAGGCCGTCTGGCCCTGGTGGCTTTCCTATCTTTGCTTCCTGAATTGCTCTTTGAATTTCGTACGATGTAATAGGGACATTCGACAGTTCTTTTTGTTCTTTAGTAAGTTTCGGAAGACAGTTCTGTTCTAAATGTTCTTTAACTTCTTCTGTTGTTTCATTTCCTTCCTTATAGATTTCTCTAAAGAATTCGAGAAATCGTTTCTCTATTTCTTTAGGGTTGTTTATTATTTTGCCTTCGCACTTAACTCTATTTATAAGCCTTTCTGCCTCTCTCTTCTTTAATTGCCATGCTAATAACCAGGCTCAGGTTCTGTTTCAGGCTGTGTCTCTGTTTCAGGCTCCGGCGCTGTATCAACCACTGTTGCAGACTCAGGCTGTGGCACTATGGCTGTAGCTGTGGCTCTGGTTCTGTTTCAGGCTCTAGCACTGTATCAAGCACTGTTTCAGGCTCAGGCTCAGGCTCAGGCTTCTGCTCTTTATTAGGCTTTGTCTCAGTCTTTGGCTCTAGCACTTATTCTAGCTCTATTTCAGGCTCGGCCTGTGTGTCAGCCTTTGTCTCTGTTTCACGCTGTTTCTCTGTTTCAGGCTCCGACGCTGTTTCAAGCCCTGTATCTGCCTCTGCCTCTGTTTCAGGCTCTGGCACTCTATCAAGCACTGTTTCTGGCTCTGGCTCTCTTTCAGGCTCTGGTTCTGAATTAGGGTTTTGTTCTGGCTCTGGCTGTGTCTCTGGATCTGGCTGTGTCTCTGCTTCAGGCTCCTACGCTGTATCAAGCACTGTATCAGGCTCTGCCTCTCCCTCTGTCCCTGGCTACGTTTAAGCGTCAGGCTCAGTTTCAGACAGTGTCTCTGTTTCAGGATCCAGCACTCTATCAAGCACTATTTCAGACTCAGGCTGTGGCTGTGGATCTCGGCTGTGGCTCTAGGCTCCGTCTGTGGCTCTGTCTGTGGCTCTGGCTCTCTTTCAGGGTCTGGTTCTGAATGAAGATCTGGTTCTGACTCTGATTCAGGGTCTCATGATGGCTCTTCCTCTGCCTCTGACACAGCTATGTTTCAGAGTCTGGCTCTCTTTCAGGCTCTGGTTCTGAATTAGGGTTTTGTTCTGGCTCTGGCTGTGTCTCTGGCTCCGGCTCCAGCTCCAGCTCCAGCTCCAGCTCCGGCACTCTATCAAGTACTGTTGCAGACTCAGGCTGTGGCTCTAGGCTGTGGCTGCAGCTATGTTTTGCGCTCCGGCCCTGTATCAAGCCCTATTTCTGGCTCTGGCTCTGGCTCTGGCTCTGGCTCTGGCTCTGGCTCTGGCTCTGGCTCTGGCTCTGGCTCTGGCTCTGGCTCTGGCTCTGGCTCTGGCTCTGGCTCTGGCTCTGGCTCTGGCTCTGGCTCTGATTCATGGTCTCCCTCTGACTCTGATTCAGGGTCTCGCTCTGGCTCTGGCACTCTATCAAGGACTGTTTCAGACTCAGGCTATGGCTGTGGCTGTGGCTCTGCCTCTGTTTCACGCTCAGGCTCTGTTTGAGGCTATGTCTCTGTTTCAGGCTCCAGCACTGTATCAAGTACTGTTGCAGACTCAGGTTGTGGCTCTAGGCTGTGGCTGTGGCTGTTGCTCTGGTTCTGGCTGTGGCTCTTTTTCAGGCTCTGGTTCTGAATGAGGGCTTGGTTATGGCACTGATTCAGGGTCTCGCTCTGTCTCTGGCTGTGTCTCTGTTGCACCTCAAACGGTGGTTTGTTGTTGTTGTTGTTGTTATTTTCTTTCTGGGGTGGGACAAATGTTTAGTTGGGGCGGGGATCATTTTAAGTTTAGCATAATTGTTTCTTGCTTTGTTTTTCTTTTACTATTTTTTTAGGTTATTGTATAGTTTGTATTTTGCTTTTTAAGGGGAAAGGGTCAGGGCTGCCTGGGAGGGGGCCTCAGCCAACAGAAGGGCTGGGGCAGGTTCCCTACGGGGGGATGTATTGGAACACCCAATCTCTGTTATCGCGGGTGGGAGGAGCAGTTGCGCTAAGACCAGACCACGTCTTTACCGAAAATCTGGTTCTGACTCTGATTCTGATTCTCTGATTCTGGCTCTCTATCAAGGGCTGTTTCAGACTCAGGCTGTGGCTGTGGCTGTTGCTCTGGTTCTGGCTCTGGCTCTTTCTCAGGCTCTGGTTCTGAATGAGGGCTTGGTTCTGGCACTGATTCAGGGTCTCGCTCTGGCTCTGGCTCTGGCACTCTGTCAAGGACTATTTCAGACTTAGGCTGTGGCTGTGGCTCTGGCTCTGTTTCCATTCTTACAATGGAATGTACACAAAACAATAATCCTTTCTATATAAATTTTCCAATACATTCTGAAAACATAATAAATCCTTAATTGTTGTCCACCTCCTTTTAGTTCCTTTATCACTCGAATGCTAGCACGGAGTCAAAACTGTTATTGTATTTTTGAACATATCTTGTATCATATTGCGTCTTTATTTTCCCATAATTAAGATAGCCATGCCACCCAAAACGGGTGTCATGACCTTCTAGATCTAAAATATCCCAATTTTTTTAATAAATACCAATCTTTCAACCAGAGAAGACATGAGGCTTCGTAATATAGCTTCAAATCCGGTAACCCGTAGCCACCTCTTTCTACAGTATCTATTAATATCTCATGCTTTACTCTTGGTCTTTTACCCTTCCACAAAAATTTATAAATTTCTTTTTGCCACTTGTTGATACCGCTGGTCTTTCCTGTAATTGGAATCGTTTGGAATAGAAAGAGTAGCTTCGGTAAAACTATCATTTTAATTACCGAAATACGGCCCAGGAATGATAAATTTAACCTTGTCCGTGTCTCCAACTGTCTTTTGATATCTTTCCAACAATTGGTATAGTTATCTTCATATAAGTTAATATTCTTTGGTGTTATCCATAATCCTAAATACTTGATTTTGGGGTAGATTTTAATGTGTAATATTTGTTCTAATTCTGCTTTTTCATCTGGCGACATATTTTTAACTAATAGTTTTGTCTTGTTTAAATTCATTTTGAACCCCGCAACTTTACCGTAGCCATATATTATTTCCAACGCCTTTCTTAAACTCTGTTTTGGTTGCTCCGTAGTTATAATTATAAATCGTCAGCAAATGCCCTCATTTTGTAACTTCTATTTCCCAGCATAATCCCTTTTATTTCTTTTTCTTCCCTAATTTGTTTACATAAAACTTCCAATGTTAATATGAAAATTAAGGGGGCTAGTGGGCAACCTTGTCTGACCCCTTTACAGATTTCACACTCCTGTGATAAATTTCCATTGATTATGATTTTAGCTTTTTGTTTTGATTATATTGCTTCAATCCCTTTTATATACTGTATACCAAAATCCATATGGTGTAATAGACCTTTCATAAATTTCCAGGATACCCTGTCGAAAGCTTTTTCTGCATCTATAGCCATTAAGACTGCCTTCTTTTCTATTCTTAAGTCTAAATACGCTAATAAGTTTATAATGTTTCTAGTGTTGCTATAAATGTGCCTCCCGGGCAAAAAGCCAGCTTGGTCATTGTGTATCATCATCTGGAAGACTTTTTTTGATCTTTCGGCTAAAATATTTGCATATAATTTATACTCGTTATTTAGAAGTGCGATAGGCCTATAGTTGTTAATAAGTAGATTGTCCGTTCCCTGTTTTGGAATTAATGCAATAAGGCTGTCTTTCCAGGAATCCGGCATGGTTCCGTCTTTTAAGATACTTCTTAATGGGTCAGACAGTAAGTCCTCAATTTTTTTATAATATATTGCCGGTAGGCCGTCTGGCCCTGGTGGCTTTCCTATCGTTGCTTCCTTAATTGCTCTTTGAATTTCGTACGATGTAATAGGGGCATTCGACAGTTCTTTTTGTTCTTTAGTAAGTTTCAGAAGACAGTTCTGTTCTAAAGGTTCTTTAACTTCTTCTGTTGTTTCATTTCCTTCCTTATAGATTTCTCTAAAGAATTCGAGAAATCGTTTCTCTATTTCTTTAGGGTTGTTTATTATTTTGCCTTCACACTTAACTCTATTTATAAGCCTTTCTGCCTCTCTCTTCTTTAATTGCCATGCTAATAACCAGGCTCAGGTTCTGTTTCAGGCTGTGTCTCTGTTTCAGGCTCCGGCGCTGTATCAACCACTGTTGCAGACTCAGGCTGTGGCACTATGGCTGTAGCTGTGGCTCTGGTTCTGTTTCAGGCTCTGACACTGTATCAAGCACTGTTTCAGGCTCAGGCTCAGGCTCAGGCTCAGGCTTCTGCTCTTTATTAGGCTTTGTCTCAGTCTTTGGCTCTAGCACTTATTCTAGCTCTATTTCAGGCTCGGCCTGTGTGTCAGCCTTTGTCTCTGTTTCACGCTGTTTCTCTGTTTCAGGCTCCGACGCTGTTTCAAGCCCTGTATCTGCCTCTGCCTCTGTTTCAGGCTCTGGCACTCTATCAAGCACTGTTTCTGGCTCTGGCTCTCTTTCAGGCTCTGGTTCTGAATTAGGGTTTTGTTCTGGCTCTGGCTGTGTCTCTGGCTCTGGCTGTGTCTCTGGCTCCGGCTCCGGCTCTGGCTCTGGCTCTGGCTCTGGCTCTGGCTCTGGCTCTGGCTCTGGCTCTGGCTCCATCTCCATCTCCAGCTCCAGCTCCAGCTTTAGCTCCAGCACTGTATCAAGTACTGTTGCAGACTCAGGCTGTGGCTCTAGGCTGTGGCTGCAGCTATGTTTTGCGCTCCGGCCCTGTATCAAGCCCTATGTCTGGCTCTGGCTCCGGCTCCGGCTCTGGCTCTGGCTCTGGCTCTGGCTCTGGCTCTGGCTCTGGCTCTGGCTCTGGCTCTGGCTCTGGCTCTGGCTCTGGCTCTGATTCATGGTCTCACTCTGACTCTGATTCAGGGTCTCGCTCTGGATTTGGCTCTGGCTCTGGCTCTGGCTCTGATTCATGGTCTCACTCTGACTCTGATTCAGGGTCTCGCTCTGGCTCTGGCACTCTATCAAGGACTGTTTCAGACTCAGGCTGTGGCTGTGGCTGTGGCTCTGCCTCTGTTTCACGCTCAGGCTCTGTTTCAGGCTTTGTCTCTGTTTCAGGCTCCAGCACTGTATCAAGTACTGTTGCAGACTCAGGTTGTGGCTCTAGGCTGTGGCTGTGGCTGTTGCTCTGGTTCTGGCTGTGGCTCTTTTTAAGGCTCTGGTTCTGAATGAGGGCTTGGTTATGGCACTGATTCAGGGTCTCGCTCTGTCTCTGGCTGTGTCTCTGTTGCACCTCAAACGGTGGTTTGTTGTTGTTGTTGTTATTTTCTTTCTGGGGTGGGACAAATGTTTAGTTGGGGCGGGGATCATTTTAAGTTTAGCATAATTGTTTCTTGCTTTGTTTTTCTTTTACTATTTTTTTAGGTTATTGTATAGTTTGTATTTTGCTTTTTAAGGGGAAAGGGTCAGGGCTGCCTGGGAGGGGGCCTCAGCCAACAGAAGGGCTGGGACAGGTTCCCTACGGGGGGATGTATTGGAACACCCAATCTCTGTTATCGCGGGTGGGAGGAGCAGTTGCGCTAAGACCAGACCACGTCTTTACCGAAGATCTGGTTCTGACTCTGATTCTGATTCTCTGATTCTGGCTCTCTATCAAGGGCTGTTTCAGACTCAGGCTGTGGCTGTGGCTGTTGCTCTGGTTCTGGCTCTGGCTCTTTCTCAGGCTCTGGTTCTGAATGAGGGCTTGGTTCTGGCACTGATTCAGGGTCTCGCTCTGGCTCTGGCTCTGGCTCTGGCACTCTGTCAAGGACTATTTCAGACTTAGGCTGTGGCTGTGGCTCTGGCTCTGTTTCCATTCTTACAATGGAATGTACACAAAACAATAATCCTTTCTATATAAATTTTCCAATACATTCTGAAAACATAATAAATCCTTAATTGTTGTCCACCTCCTTTTAGTTCCTTTATCACTCGAATGCTAGCACGGAGTCAAAACTATTATTGTATTTTTGAACATATCTTGTATAATATTGCGTCTTTATTTTCCCATAATTAAGATAGCCATGCCACCCAAAACGGGTGTCATGACCTTCTAGATCTAAAATATCCCAATTTTTTAAATAAATACCAATCTTTCAACCAGAGAAGACATGAGGCTTCGTAATATAGCTTCAAATCCGGTAACCCGTAGCCACCTCTTTCTACAGTATCTATTAATATCCCATGCTTTACTCTTGGTCTTTTACCCTTCCACAAAAATTTAGAAATTTCTTTTTGCCACTTGTTGCTACCGCTGGTCTTTCCTGTAATTGGAATCGTTTGGAATAGAAAGAGTAGCTTCGGTAAAACTATCATTTTAATTACCGAAATACGGCCCAGGAATGATAAATTTAACCTTGTCCGTGTCTCCAACTGTCATTTGATATCTTTCCAACAATTGGTATAATTATCTTCATATAAGTTAATATTCTTTGGTGTTATCCATAATCCTAAATACTTGATTTTGGGGTAGATTTTAATGTGTAATATTTGTTCTAATTCTGCTTTTTCATCTGGCGACATATTTTTAACTAATAGTTTTGTCTTGTTTAAATTCATTTTGAACCCCGCAACTTTACCGTAGCCATATATTATTTCCAACGCCTTTCTTAAACTCTGTTTTGGTTGCTCCGTAGTTATAATTATAAATCGTCAGCAAATGCCCTCATTTTGTAACTTCTATTTCCCAGCATAATCCCTTTTATTTCTTTTTCTTCCCTAATTTGTTTACATAAAACTTCCAATGTTAATATGAAAATTAAGGGGGATAGTGGGCAACCTTGTCTGACCCCTTTACAGATTTCACACTCCTGTGATAAATTTCCATTGATTATGATTTTAGCTTTTTGTTTTGATTATATTGCTTCAATCCCTTTTATATACTGTATACCAAAATCCATATGGTGTAATAGACCTTTCATAAATTTCCAGGATACCCTGTCGAAAGCTTTTTCTGCATCTATAGCCATTAAGACTGCCTTCTTTTCTATTCTTAAGTCTAAATGCGCTAATAAGTTTATAATGTTTCTAGTGTTGCTATAAATGTGCCTCCCGGGCAAAAAGCCAGCTTGGTCATTGTGTATCATCATCTGGAAGACTTTTTTTGATCTTTCGGCTAAAATATTTGCATATAATTTATACTCGTTATTTAGAAGTGCGATAGGCCTATAGTTGTTAATAAGTAGATTGTCCGTTCCCTGTTTTGGAATTAATGCAATAAGGCTGTCTTTCCAAGAATCCGGCATGGTTCCGTCTTTTAAGATACTTCTTAATGGGTCAGACAGTAAGTCCTCAATTTTTTTATAATATATTGCCGGTAGGCCGTCTGGCCCTGGTGGCTTTCCTATCTTTGCTTCCTTAATTGCTCTTTGAATTTCGTACGATGTAATAGGGGCATTCGACAGTTCTTTTTGTTTTTTAGTAAGTTTCGGAAGACAGTTCTGTTCTAAATGTTCTTTAACTTCTTCTGTTGTTTCATTTCCTTCCTTATAGATTTCTCTAAAGAATTCGAGAAATCGTTTCTCTATTTCTTTAGGGTTGTTTATTATTTTGCCTTCGCACTTAACTCTATTTATAAGCCTTTCTGCCTCTCTCTTCTTTAATTGCCATGCTAATAACCAGGCTCAGGTTCTGTTTCAGGCTGTGTCTCTGTTTCAGGCTCCGGCGCTGTATCAACCACTGTTGCAGACTCAGGCTGTGGCACTATGGCTGTAGCTGTGGCTCTGGTTCTGTTTCAGGCTCTGGCACTGTATCAAGCACTGTTTCAGGCTCAGGCTCAGGCTCAGGCTTCTGCTCTTTATTAGGCTTTGTCTCAGTCTTTGGCTCTACCACTTATTCTAGCTCTATTTCAGGCTCGGCCTGTGTGTCAGCCTTTGTCTCTGTTTCACGCTGTTTCTCTGTTTCAGGCTCCGACGCTGTTTCAAGCCCTGTATCTGCCTCTGCCTCTGTTTCAGGCTCTGGCACTCTATCAAGCACTGTTTCTGGCTCTGGCTCTCTTTCAGGCTCTGGTTCTGAATTAGGGTTTTGTTCTGGCTCTGGCTGTGTCTCTGGCTCTGGCTGTGTCTCTGGCTCTGGCTGTGTCTCTGGCTCTGGCTCTGGCTCTGGCTCTGGCTCTGGCTCTGGCTCTGGCTCCATCTCCATCTCCAGCTCCAGCTCCAGCTCCAGCTTTAGCTCCGGCACTGTATCAAGTACTGTTGCAGACTCAGGCTGTGGCTCTAGGCTGTGGCTGCAGCTATGTTTTGCGCTCCAGCCCTGTATCAAGCCCTATGTCTGGCTCTGGCTCCGGCTCCGGCTCCGGCTCCGGCTCCGGCTCCGGCTCCGGCTCCGGCTCCGGCTCTGGCTCTGGCTCTGGCTCTGGCTCTGGCTCTGGCTCTGATTCATGGTCTCACTCTGACTCTGATTCAGGGTCTCGCTCTGGCTCTGGCTCTGGCTCTGGCTCTGGCTCTGGCTCTGATTCATGGTCTCCCTCTGACTCTGATTCAGGGTCTCGCTCTGGCTCTGGCACTCTATCAAGGACTGTTTCAGACTCAGGCTGTGGCTGTGGCTCTGCCTCTGTTTCACGCTCAGGCTCTGTTTGAGGCTATGTCTCTGTTTCAGGCTCCAGCACTGTATCAAGTACTGTTGCAGACTCAGGTTGTGGCTCTAGGCTGTGGCTGTGGCTGTTGCTCTGGTTCTGGCTGTGGCTCTTTTTCAGGCTCTGGTTCTGAATGAGGGCTTGGTTATGGCACTGATTCAGGGTCTCGCTCTGTCTCTGGCTGTGTCTCTGTTGCACCTCAAACGGTGGTTTGTTGTTGTTGTTGTTATTTTCTTTCTGGGGTGGGACAAATGTTTAGTTGGGGCGGGGATCATTTTAAGTTTAGCATAATTGTTTCTTGCTTTGTTTTTCTTTTACTATTTTTTTAGGTTATTGTATAGTTTGTATTTTGCTTTTTAAGGGGAAAGGGTCAGGGCTGCTTGGGAGGGGGCCTCAGCCAAAAGAATTGCTGGGGCAGGTTCCCTACGGGGGGATGTATTGGAACACCCAATCTCTGTTATCGCGGGTGGGAGGAGCAGTTGCGCTAAGACCAGACCACGTCTTTACCGAAGATCTGGTTCTGACTCTGATTCTGATTCTCTGATTCTGGCTCTCTATCAAGGGCTGTTTCAGACTCAGGCTGTGGCTGTGGCTGTTGCTCTGGTTCTGGCTCTGGCTCTTTCTCAGGCTCTGGTTCTGAATGAGGGCTTGGTTCTGGCACTGATTCAGGGTCTCGCTCTGGCTCTGGCTCTGGCACTCTGTCAAGGACTATTTCAGACTTAGGCTGTGGCTGTGGCTCTGGCTCTGTTTCCATTCTTACAATGGAATGTACACAAAACAATAATCCTTTCTATATAAATTTTCCAATACATTCTGAAAACATAATAAATCCTTAATTGTTGTCCACCTCCTTTTAGTTCCTTTATCACTCGAATGCTAGCACGGAGTCAAAAGTATTATTGTGTTTTTGAACATATCTTGTATAATATTGCGTCTTTATTTTCCCATAATTAAGATAGCCATGCCACCCAAAACGGGTGTCATGACCTTCTAGATCTAAAATATCCCAATTTTTTTAATAAATACCAATCTTTCAACCAGAGAAGACATGAGGCTTCGTAATATAGCTTCAAATCCGGTAACCCGTAGCCACCTCTTTCTACAGTATCTATTAATATCTCATGCTTTACTCTTGGTCTTTTACCCTTCCACAAAAATTTAGAAATTTCTTTTTGCCACTTGTTGATACCGCTGGTCTTTCCTGTAATTGGAATCGTTTGGAATAGAAAGAGTAGCTTCGGTAAAACTATCATTTTAATTACCGAAATACGGCCCAGGAATGATAAATTTAACCTTGTCCGTGTCTCCAACTGTCATTTGATATCTTTCCAACAATTGGTATAATTATCTTCATATAAGTTAATATTCTTTGGTGTTATCCATAATCCTAAATACTTGATTTTGGGGTAGATTTTAATGTGTAATATTTGTTCTAATTCTGCTTTTTCATCTGGCGACATATTTTTAACTAATAGTTTTGTCTTGTTTAAATTCATTTTGAACCCCGCAACTTTACCGTAGCCATATATTATTTCCAACGCCTTTCTTAAACTCTGTTTTGGTTGCTCCGTAGTTATAATTATAAATCGTCAGCAAATGCCCTCATTTTGTAACTTCTATTTCCCAGCATAATCCCTTTTATTTCTTTTTCTTCCCTAATTTGTTTACATAAAACTTCCAATGTTAATATGAAAATTAAGGGGGCTAGTGGGCAACCTTGTCTGACCCCTTTACAGATTTCACACTCCTGTGATAAATTTCCATTGATTATGATTTTAGCTTTTTGTTTTGATTATATTGCTTCAATCCCTTTTATATACTGTATACCAAAATCCATATCGTGTAATAGACCTTTCATAAATTTCCAGGATACCCTGTCGAAAGCTTTTTCTGCATCTATAGCCATTAAGACTGCCTTCTTTTCTATTCTTAAGTCTAAATACGCTAATAAGTTTATAATGTTTCTAGTGTTGCTATAAATGTGCCTCCCGGGCAAAAAGCCAGCTTGGTCATTGTGTATCATCATCTGGAAGACTTTTTTTGATCTTTCGGCTAAAATATTTGCATATAATTTATACTCGTTATTTAGAAGTGCGATAGGCCTATAGTTGTTAATAAGTAGATTGTCCGTTCCCTGTTTTGGAATTAATGCAATAAGGCTGTCTTTCCAGGAATCCGGCATGGTTCCGTCTTTTAAGATACTTCTTAATGGGTCAGACAGTAAGTCCTCAATTTTTTTATAATATATTGCCGGTAGGCCGTCTGGCCCTGGTGGCTTTCCTATCGTTGCTTCCTTAATTGCTCTTTGAATTTCGTACGATGTAATAGGGGCATTCGACAGTTCTTTTTGTTCTTTAGTAAGTTTCAGAAGACAGTTCTGTTCTAAAGGTTCTTTAACTTCTTCTGTTGTTTCATTTCCTTCCTTATAGATTTCTCTAAAGAATTCGAGAAATCGTTTCTCTATTTCTTTAGGGTTGTTTATTATTTTGCCTTCACACTTAACTCTATTTATAAGCCTTTCTGCCTCTCTCTTCTTTAATTGCCATGCTAATAACCAGGCTCAGGTTCTGTTTCAGGCTGTGTCTCTGTTTCAGGCTCCGGCGCTGTATCAACCACTGTTGCAGACTCAGGCTGTGGCACTATGGCTGTAGCTGTGGCTCTGGTTCTGTTTCAGGCTCTGACACTGTATCAAGCACTGTTTCAGGCTCAGGCTCAGGCTCAGGCTCAGGCTTCTGCTCTTTATTAGGCTTTGTCTCAGTCTTTGGCTCTAGCACTTATTCTAGCTCTATTTCAGGCTCGGCCTGTGTGTCAGCCTTTGTCTCTGTTTCACGCTGTTTCTCTGTTTCAGGCTCCGACGCTGTTTCAAGCCCTGTATCTGCCTCTGCCTCTGTTTCAGGCTCTGGCACTCTATCAAGCACTGTTTCTGGCTCTGGCTCTCTTTCAGGCTCTGGTTCTGAATTAGGGTTTTGTTCTGGCTCTGGCTGTGTCTCTGGCTCTGGCTGTGTCTCTGGCTCCGGCTCCGGCTCTGGCTCTGGCTCTGGCTCTGGCTCTGGCTCTGGCTCTGGCTCTGGCTCTGGCTCCATCTCCATCTCCATCTCCAGCTCCAGCTCCAGCTTTAGCTCCAGCACTGTATCAAGTACTGTTGCAGACTCAGGCTGTGGCTCTAGGCTGTGGCTGCAGCTATGTTTTGCGCTCCGGCCCTGTATCAAGCCCTATGTCTGGCTCTGGCTCCGGCTCCGGCTCTGGCTCTGGCTCTGGCTCTGGCTCTGGCTCTGGCTCTGGCTCTGGCTCTGATTCATGGTCTCACTCTGACTCTGATTCAGGGTCTCGCTCTGGATTTGGCTCTGGCTCTGGCTCTGGCTCTGATTCATGGTCTCACTCTGACTCTGATTCAGGGTCTCGCTCTGGCTCTGGCACTCTATCAAGGACTGTTTCAGACTCAGGCTGTGGCTGTGGCTGTGGCTCTGCCTCTGTTTCACGCTCAGGCTCTGTTTCAGGCTTTGTCTCTGTTTCAGGCTCCAGCACTGTATCAAGTAGTGTTGCAGACTCAGGTTGTGGCTCTAGGCTGTGGCTGTGGCTGTTGCTCTGGTTCTGGCTGTGGCTCTTTTTAAGGCTCTGGTTCTGAATGAGGGCTTGGTTATGGCACTGATTCAGGGTCTCGCTCTGTCTCTGGCTGTGTCTCTGTTGCACCTCAAACGGTGGTTTGTTGTTGTTGTTGTTATTTTCTTTCTGGGGTGGGACAAATGTTTAGTTGGGGCGGGGATCATTTTAAGTTTAGCATAATTGTTTCTTGCTTTGTTTTTCTTTTACTATTTTTTTAGGTTATTGTATAGTTTGTATTTTGCTTTTTAAGGGGAAAGGGTCAGGGCTGCCTGGGAGGGGGCCTCAGCCAACAGAAGGGCTGGGGCAGGTTCCCTACGGGGGGATGTATTGGAACACCCAATCTCTGTTATCGCGGGTGGGAGGAGCAGTTGCGCTAAGACCAGACCACGTCTTTACCGAAGATCTGGTTCTGACTCTGATTCTGATTCTCTGATTCTGGCTCTCTATCAAGGGCTGTTTCAGACTCAGGCTGTGGCTGTGGCTGTTGCTCTGGTTCTGGCTCTGGCTCTTTCTCAGGCTCTGGTTCTGAATGAGGGCTTGGTTCTGGCACTGATTCAGGGTCTCGCTCTGGCTCTGGCTCTGGCTCTGGCACTCTGTCAAGGACTATTTCAGACTTAGGCTGTGGCTGTGGCTCTGGCTCTGTTTCCATTC
The DNA here is from genome assembly GCF_964270895.1 of Podarcis filfolensis. Classification (NCBI taxonomy): domain Eukaryota; kingdom Metazoa; phylum Chordata; class Lepidosauria; order Squamata; family Lacertidae; genus Podarcis; species Podarcis filfolensis. The sequence continues at coordinate 31,704,331 of NC_139619.1, read as the reverse complement.
TTACAATGGAATGTACACAAAACAATAATCCTTTCTATATAAATTTTCCAATACATTCTGAAAACATAATAAATCCTTAATTGTTGTCCACCTCCTTTTAGTTCCTTTATCACTCGAATGCTAGCACGGAGTCAAAACTATTATTGTATTTTTGAACATATCTTGTATAATATTGCGTCTTTATTTTCCCATAATTAAGATAGCCATGCCACCCAAAACGGGTGTCATGACCTTCTAGATCTAAAATATCCCAATTTTTTAAATAAATACCAATCTTTCAACCAGAGAAGACATGAGGCTTCGTAATATAGCTTCAAATGTGGTAACCCGTAGCCACCTCTTTCTACAGTATCTATTAATATCCCATGCTTTACTCTTGGTCTTTTACCCTTCCACAAAAATTTAGAAATTTCTTTTTGCCACTTGTTGCTACCGCTGGTCTTTCCTGTAATTGGAATCGTTTGGAATAGAAAGAGTAGCTTCGGTAAAACTATCATTTTAATTACCGAAATACGGCCCAGGAATGATAAATTTAACCTTGTCCGTGTCTCCAACTGTCATTTGATATCTTTCCAACAATTGGTATAATTATCTTCATATAAGTTAATATTCTTTGGTGTTATCCATAATCCTAAATACTTGATTTTGGGGTAGATTTTAATGTGTAATATTTGTTCTAATTCTGCTTTTTCATCTGGCGACATATTTTTAACTAATAGTTTTGTCTTGTTTAAATTCATTTTGAACCCCGCAACTTTACCGTAGCCATATATTATTTCCAACGCCTTTCTTAAACTCTGTTTTGGTTGCTCTGTAGTTATAATTATAAATCGTCAGCAAATGCCCTCATTTTGTAACTTCTATTTCCCAGCATAATCCCTTTTATTTCTTTTTCTTCCCTAATTTGTTTACATAAAACTTCCAATGTTAATATGAAAATTAAGGGGGATAGTGGGCAACCTTGTCTGACCCCTTTACAGATTTCACACTCCTGTGATAAATTTCCATTGATTATGATTTTAGCTTTTTGTTTTGATTATATTGCTTCAATCCCTTTTATATACTGTATACCAAAATCCATATGGTGTAATAGACCTTTCATAAATTTCCAGGATACCCTGTCGAAAGCTTTTTCTGCATCTATAGCCATTAAGACTGCCTTCTTTTCTATTCTTAAGTCTAAATGCGCTAATAAGTTTATAATGTTTCTAGTGTTGCTATAAATGTGCCTCCCGGGCAAAAAGCCAGCTTGGTCATTGTGTATCATCATCTGGAAGACTTTTTTTGATCTTTCGGCTAAAATATTTGCATATAATTTATACTCGTTATTTAGAAGTGCGATAGGCCTATAGTTGTTAATAAGTAGATTGTCCGTTCCCTGTTTTGGAATTAATGCAATAAGGCTGTCTTTCCAAGAATCCGGCATGGTTCCGTCTTTTAAGATACTTCTTAATGGGTCAGACAGTAAGTCCTCAATTTTTTTATAATATATTGCCGGTAGGCCGTCTGGCCCTGGTGGCTTTCCTATCTTTGCTTCCTTAATTGCTCTTTGAATTTCGTACGATGTAATAGGGGCATTCGACAGTTCTTTTTGTTTTTTAGTAAGTTTCGGAAGACAGTTCTGTTCTAAATGTTCTTTAACTTCTTCTGTTGTTTCATTTCCTTCCTTATAGATTTCTCTAAAGAATTCGAGAAATCGTTTCTCTATTTCTTTAGGGTTGTTTATTATTTTGCCTTCGCACTTAACTCTATTTATAAGCCTTTCTGCCTCTCTCTTCTTTAATTGCCATGCTAATAACCAGGCTCAGGTTCTGTTTCAGGCTGTGTCTCTGTTTCAGGCTCCGGCGCTGTATCAACCACTGTTGCAGACTCAGGCTGTGGCACTATGGCTGTAGCTGTGGCTCTGGTTCTGTTTCAGGCTCTGGCACTGTATCAAGCACTGTTTCAGGCTCAGGCTCAGGCTCAGGCTTCTGCTCTTTTTTAGGCTTTGTCTCAGTCTTTGGCTCTAGCACTTATTCTAGCTCTATTTCAGGCTCGGCCTGTGTGTCAGCCTTTGTCTCTGTTTCACGCTGTTTCTCTGTTTCAGGCTCCGACGCTGTTTCAAGCCCTGTATCTGCCTCTGCCTCTGTTTCAGGCTCTGGCACTCTATCAAGCACTGTTTCTGGCTCTGGCTCTCTTTCAGGCTCTGGTTCTGAATTAGGGTTTTGTTCTGGCTCTGGCTGTGTCTCTGGCTCTGGCTGTGTCTCTGGCTCTGGCTCTGGCTCTGGCTCTGGCTCTGGCTCTGGCTCTGGCTCTGGCTCTGGCTCTGGCTCTGGCTCTGGCTCTGGCTCTGGCTCCGGCTCCAGCTCCATCTCCAGCTCCAGCTCCAGCTCCAGCTTTAGCTCCGGCACTGTATCAAGTACTGTTGCAGACTCAGGCTGTGGCTCTAGGCTGTGGCTGCAGCTATGTTTTGCGCTCCAGCCCTGTATCAAGCCCTATGTCTGGCTCTGGCTCTGGCTCCGGCTCCGGCTCCGGCTCCGGCTCCGGCTCCGGCTCCGGCTCCGGCTCTGGCTCTGGCTCTGGCTCTGGCTCTGGCTCTGGCTCTGGCTCTGGCTCTGGCTCTGATTCATGGTCTCACTCTGACTCTGATTCAGGGTCTCGCTCTGGCTCTGGCTCTGGCTCTGGCTCTGGCTCTGGCTCTGGCTCTGATTCATGGTCTCCCTCTGACTCTGATTCAGGGTCTCGCTCTGGCTCTGGCACTCTATCAAGGACTGTTTCAGACTCAGGCTGTGGCTGTGGCTCTGCCTCTGTTTCACGCTCAGGCTCTGTTTGAGGCTATGTCTCTGTTTCAGGCTCCAGCACTGTATCAAGTACTGTTGCAGACTCAGGTTGTGGCTCTAGGCTGTGGCTGTGGCTGTTGCTCTGGTTCTGGCTGTGGCTCTTTTTCAAGCTCTGGTTCTGAATGAGGGCTTGGTTATGGCACTGATTCAGGGTCTCGCTCTGTCTCTGGCTGTGTCTCTGTTGCACCTCAAACGGTGGTTTGTTGTTGTTGTTGTTATTTTCTTTCTGGGGTGGGACAAATGTTTAGTTGGGGCGGGGATCATTTTAAGTTTAGCATAATTGTTTCTTGCTTTGTTTTTCTTTTACTATTTTTTTAGGTTATTGTATAGTTTGTATTTTGCTTTTTAAGGGGAAAGGGTCAGGGCTGCTTGGGAGGGGGCCTCAGCCAAAAGAATTGCTGGGGCAGGTTCCCTACGGGGGGATGTATTGGAACACCCAATCTCTGTTATCGCGGGTGGGAGGAGCAGTTGCGCTAAGACCAGACCACGTCTTTACCGAAGATCTGGTTCTGACTCTGATTCTGATTCTCTGATTCTGGCTCTCTATATAGGGCTGTTTCAGACTCAGGCTGTGGCTGTGGCTGTTGCTCTGGTTCTGGCTCTGGCTCTTTCTCAGGCTCTGGTTCTGAATGAGGGCTTGGTTCTGGCACTGATTCAGGGTCTCGCTCTGGCTCTGGCTCTGGCACTCTGTCAAGGACTATTTCAGACTTAGGCTGTGGCTGTGGCTCTGGCTCTGTTTCCATTCTTACAATGGAATGTACACAAAACAATAATCCTTTCTATATAAATTTTCCAATACATTCTGAAAACATAATAAATCCTTAATTGTTGTCCACCTCCTTTTAGTTCCTTTATCACTCGAATGCTAGCACGGAGTCAAAAGTATTATTGTGTTTTTGAACATATCTTGTATAATATTGCGTCTTTATTTTCCCATAATTAAGATAGCCATGCCACCCAAAACGGGTGTCATGACCTTCTAGATCTAAAATATCCCAATTTTTTTAATAAATACCAATCTTTCAACCAGAGAAGACATGAGGCTTCGTAATATAGCTTCAAATCCGGTAACCCGTAGCCACCTCTTTCTACAGTATCTATTAATATCTCATGCTTTACTCTTGGTCTTTTACCCTTCCACAAAAATTTAGAAATTTCTTTTTGCCACTTGTTGATACCGCTGGTCTTTCCTGTAATTGGAATCGTTTGGAATAGAAAGAGTAGCTTCGGTAAAACTATCATTTTAATTACCGAAATACGGCCCAGGAATGATAAATTTAACCTTGTCCGTGTCTCCAACTGTCATTTGATATCTTTCCAACAATTGGTATAATTATCTTCATATAAGTTAATATTCTTTGGTGTTATCCATAATCCTAAATACTTGATTTTGGGGTAGATTTTAATGTGTAATATTTGTTCTAATTCTGCTTTTTCATCTGGCGACATATTTTTAACTAATAGTTTTGTCTTGTTTAAATTCATTTTGAACCCCGCAACTTTACCGTAGCCATATATTATTTCCAACGCCTTTCTTAAACTCTGTTTTGGTTGCTCCGTAGTTATAATTATAAATCGTCAGCAAATGCCCTCATTTTGTAACTTCTATTTCCCAGCATAATCCCTTTTATTTCTTTTTCTTCCCTAATTTGTTTACATAAAACTTCCAATGTTAATATGAAAATTAAGGGGGCTAGTGGGCAACCTTGTCTGACCCCTTTACAGATTTCACACTCCTGTGATAAATTTCCATTGATTATGATTTTAGCTTTTTGTTTTGATTATATTGCTTCAATCCCTTTTATATACTGTATACCAAAATCCATATGGTGTAATAGACCTTTCATAAATTTCCAGGATACCCTGTCGAAAGCTTTTTCTGCATCTATAGCCATTAAGACTGCCTTCTTTTCTATTCTTAAGTCTAAATACGCTAATAAGTTTATAATGTTTCTAGTGTTGCTATAAATGTGCCTCCCGGGCAAAAAGCCAGCTTGGTCATTGTGTATCATCATCTGGAAGACTTTTTTTGATCTTTCGGCTAAAATATTTGCATATAATTTATACTCGTTATTTAGAAGTGCGATAGGCCTATAGTTGTTAATAAGTAGATTGTCCGTTCCCTGTTTTGGAATTAATGCAATAAGGCTGTCTTTCCAAGAATCCGGCATGGTTCCGTCTTTTAAGATACTTCTTAATGGGTCAGACAGTAAGTCCTCAATTTTTTTATAATATATTGCCGGTAGGCCGTCTGGCCCTGGTGGCTTTCCTATCTTTGCTTCCTGAATTGCTCTTTGAATTTCGTACGATGTAATAGGGACATTCGACAGTTATTTTTGTTCTTTAGTAAGTTTCGGAAGACAGTTCTGTTCTAAATGTTCTTTAACTTCTTCTGTTGTTTCATTTCCTTCCTTATAGATTTCTCTAAAGAATTCGAGAAATCGTTTCTCTATTTCTTTAGGGTTGTTTATTATTTTGCCTTCGCACTTAACTCTATTTATAAGCCTTTCTGCCTCTCTCTTCTTTAATTGCCATGCTAATAACCAGGCTCAGGTTCTGTTTCAGGCTGTGTCTCTGTTTCAGGCTCCGGCGCTGTATCAACCACTGTTGCAGACTCAGGCTGTGGCACTATGGCTGTAGCTGTGGCTCTGGTTCTGTTTCAGGCTCTGGCACTGTATCAAGCACTGTTTCAGGCTCAGGCTCAGGCTCAGGCTTCTGCTCTTTATTAGGCTTTGTCTCAGTCTTTGGCTCTAGCACTTATTCTAGCTCTATTTCAGGCTCGGCCTGTGTGTCAGCCTTTGTCTCTGTTTCACGCTGTTTCTCTGTTTCAGGCTCCGACACTGTTTCAAGCCCTGTATCTGCCTCTGCCTCTGTTTCAGGCTCTGGCACTCTATCAAGCACTGTTTCTGGCTCTGGCTCTCTTTCAGGCTCTGGTTCTGAATTAGGGTTTTGTTCTGGCTCTGGCTGTGTCTCTGGATCTGGCTGTGTCTCTGCTTCAGGCTCCTACGCTGTATCAAGCACTGTATCAGGCTCTGCCTCTCCCTCTGTCCCTGGCTACGTTTAAGCGTCAGGCTCAGTTTCAGACAGTGTCTCTGTTTCAGGATCCAGCACTCTATCAAGCACTATTTCAGACTCAGGCTGTGGCTGTGGATCTCGGCTGTGGCTCTAGGCTCCGTCTGTGGCTCTGTCTGTGGCTCTGGCTCTCTTTCAGGGTCTGGTTCTGAATGAAGATCTGGTTCTGACTCTGATTCAGGGTCTCATGATGGCTCTTCCTCTGCCTCTGACACAGCTATGTTTCAGAGTCTGGCTCTCTTTCAGGCTCTGGTTCTGAATTAGGGTTTTGTTCTGGCTCTGGCTGTGTCTCTGGCTCTGGCTCCAGCTCCAGCTCCAGCTCCGGCTCCGGCACTGTATCAAGTACTGTTGCAGACTCAGGCTGTGGCTCTAGGCTGTGGCTGCAGCTATGTTTTGCGCTCCAGCCCTGTATCAAGCCCTATTTCTGGCTCTGGCTCTGGCTCTGGCTCTGGCTCTGGCTCTGGCTCTGGCTCTGGCTCTGGCTCTGGCTCTGGCTCTGGCTCTGGCTCTGGCTCTGGCTCTGGCTCTGGCTCTGGCTCTGGCTCTGGCTCTGGCTCTGATTCATGGTCTCCCTCTGACTCTGATTCAGGGTCTCGCTCTGGCTCTGGCACTCTATCAAGGACTGTTTCAGACTCAGGCTGTGGCTGTGGCTCTGCCTCTGTTTCACGCTCAGGCTCTGTTTGAGGCTATGTCTCTGTTTCAGGCTCCAGCACTGTATCAAGTACTGTTGCAGACTCAGGTTGTGGCTCTAGGCTGTGGCTGTGGCTGTTGCTCTGGTTCTGGCTGTGGCTCTTTTTCAGGCTCTGGTTCTGAATGAGGGCTTGGTTATGGCACTGATTCAGGGTCTCGCTCTGTCTCTGGCTGTGTCTCTGTTGCACCTCAAACGGTGGTTTGTTGTTGTTGTTGTTATTTTCTTTCTGGGGTGGTACAAATGTTTAGTTGGGGCGAGGATCATTTTAAGTTTAGCATAATTGTTTCTTGCTTTGTTTTTCTTTTACTATTTTTTTAGGTTATTGTATAGTTTGTATTTTGCTTTTTAAGGGGAAAGGGTCAGGGCTGCCTGGGAGGGGGCCTCAGCCAACAGAAGGGCTGGGGCAGGTTCCCTACGGGGGGATGTATTGGAACACCCAATCTCTGTTATCGCGGGTGGGAGGAGCAGTTGCGCTAAGACCAGACCACGTCTTTACCGAAGATCTGGTTCTGACTCTGATTCTGATTCTCTGATTCTGGCTCTCTATCAAGGGCTGTTTCAGACTCAGGCTGTGGCTGTGGCTGTTGCTCTGGTTCTGGCTCTGGCTCTTTCTCAGGCTCTGGTTCTGAATGAGGGCTTGGTTCTGGCACTGATTCAGGGTCTCGCTCTGGCTCTGGCTCTGGCACTCTGTCAAGGACTATTTCAGACTTAGGCTGTGGCTGTGGCTCTGGCTCTGTTTCCATTCTTACAATGGAATGTACACAAAACAATAATCCTTTCTATATAAATTTTCCAATACATTCTGAAAACATAATAAATCCTTAATTGTTGTCCACCTCCTTTTAGTTCCTTTATCACTCGAATGCTAGCACGGAGTCAAAAGTATTATTGTGTTTTTGAACATATCTTGTATAATATTGCGTCTTTATTTTCCCATAATTAAGATAGCCATGCCACCCAAAACGGGTGTCATGACCTTCTAGATCTAAAATATCCCAATTTTTTTAATAAATACCAATCTTTCAACCAGAGAAGACATGAGGCTTCGTAATATAGCTTCAAATCCGGTAACCCGTAGCCACCTCTTTCTACAGTATCTATTAATATCCCATGCTTTACTCTTGGTCTTTTACCCTTCCACAAAAATTTAGAAATTTCTTTTTGCCACTTGTTGATACCGCTGGTCTTTCCTGTAATTGGAATCGTTTGGAATAGAAAGAGTAGCTTCGGTAAAACTATCATTTTAATTACCGAAATACGGCCCAGGAATGATAAATTTAACCTTGTCCGTGTCTCCAACTGTCATTTGATATCTTTCCAACAATTGGTATAATTATCTTCATATAAGTTAATATTCTTTGGTGTTATCCATAATCCTAAATACTTGATTTTGGGGTAGATTTTAATGTGTAATATTTGTTCTAATTCTGCTTTTTCATCTGGCGACATATTTTTAACTAATAGTTTTGTCTTGTTTAAATTCATTTTGAACCCCGCAACTTTACCGTAGCCATATATTATTTCCAACGCCTTTCTTAAACTCTGTTTTGGTTGCTCCGTAGTTATAATTATAAATCGTCAGCAAATGCCCTCATTTTGTAACTTCTATTTCCCAGCATAATCCCTTTTATTTCTTTTTCTTCCCTAATTTGTTTACATAAAACTTCCAATGTTAATATGAAAATTAAGGGGGCTAGTGGGCAACCTTGTCTGACCCCTTTACAGATTTCACACTCCTGTGATAAATTTCCATTGATTATGATTTTAGCTTTTTGTTTTGATTATATTGCTTCAATCCCTTTTATATACTGTATACCAAAATCCATATGGTGTAATAGACCTTTCATAAATTTCCAGGATACCCTGTCGAAAGCTTTTTCTGCATCTATAGCCATTAAGACTGCCTTCTTTTCTATTCTTAAGTCTAAATACGCTAATAAGTTTATAATGTTTCTAGTGTTGCTATAAATGTGCCTCCCGGGCAAAAAGCCAGCTTGGTCATTGTGTATCATCATCTGGAAGACTTTTTTTGATCTTTCGGCTAAAATATTTGCATATAATTTATACTCGTTATTTAGAAGTGCGATAGGCCTATAGTTGTTAATAAGTAGATTGTCCGTTCCCTGTTTTGGAATTAATGCAATAAGGCTGTCTTTCCAAGAATCCGGCATGGTTCCGTCTTTTAAGATACTTCTTAATGGGTCAGACAGTAAGTCCTCAATTTTTTTATAATATATTGCCGGTAGGCCGTCTGGCCCTGGTGGCTTTCCTATCTTTGCTTCCTGAATTGCTCTTTGAATTTCGTACGATGTAATAGGGACATTCGACAGTTATTTTTGTTCTTTAGTAAGTTTCGGAAGACAGTTCTGTTCTAAATGTTCTTTAACTTCTTCTGTTGTTTCATTTCCTTCCTTATAGATTTCTCTAAAGAATTCGAGAAATCGTTTCTCTATTTCTTTAGGGTTGTTTATTATTTTGCCTTCGCACTTAACTCTATTTATAAGCCTTTCTGCCTCTCTCTTCTTTAATTGCCATGCTAATAACCAGGCTCAGGTTCTGTTTCAGGCTGTGTCTCTGTTTCAGGCTCCGGCGCTGTATCAACCACTGTTGCAGACTCAGGCTGTGGCACTATGGCTGTAGCTGTGGCTCTGGTTCTGTTTCAGGCTCTGGCACTGTATCAAGCACTGTTTCAGGCTCAGGCTCAGGCTCAGGCTTCTGCTCTTTATTAGGCTTTGTCTCAGTCTTTGGCTCTAGCACTTATTCTAGCTCTATTTCAGGCTCGGCCTGTGTGTCAGCCTTTGTCTCTGTTTCACGCTGTTTCTCTGTTTCAGGCTCCGACACTGTTTCAAGCCCTGTATCTGCCTCTGCCTCTGTTTCAGGCTCTGGCACTCTATCAAGCACTGTTTCTGGCTCTGGCTCTCTTTCAGGCTCTGGTTCTGAATTAGGGTTTTGTTCTGGCTCTGGCTGTGTCTCTGGATCTGGCTGTGTCTCTGCTTCAGGCTCCTACGCTGTATCAAGCACTGTATCAGGCTCTGCCTCTCCCTCTGTCCCTGGCTACGTTTAAGCGTCAGGCTCAGTTTCAGACAGTGTCTCTGTTTCAGGATCCAGCACTCTATCAAGCACTATTTCAGACTCAGGCTGTGGCTGTGGATCTCGGCTGTGGCTCTAGGCTCCGTCTGTGGCTCTGTCTGTGGCTCTGGCTCTCTTTCAGGGTCTGGTTCTGAATGAAGATCTGGTTCTGACTCTGATTCAGGGTCTCATGATGGCTCTTCCTCTGCCTCTGACACAGCTATGTTTCAGAGTCTGGCTCTCTTTCAGGCTCTGGTTCTGAATTAGGGTTTTGTTCTGGCTCTGGCTGTGTCTCTGGCTCTGGCTCCAGCTCCAGCTCCAGCTCCGGCTCCGGCACTGTATCAAGTACTGTTGCAGACTCAGGCTGTGGCTCTAGGCTGTGGCTGCAGCTATGTTTTGCGCTCCAGCCCTGTATCAAGCCCTATTTCTGGCTCTGGCTCTGGCTCTGGCTCTGGCTCTGGCTCTGGCTCTGGCTCTGGCTCTGGCTCTGGCTCTGGCTCTGGCTCTGGCTCTGGCTCTGGCTCTGGCTCTGGCTCTGATTCATGGTCTCCCTCTGACTCTGATTCAGGGTCTCGCTCTGGCTCTGGCACTCTATCAAGGACTGTTTCAGACTCAGGCTGTGGCTGTGGCTCTGCCTCTGTTTCACGCTCAGGCTCTGTTTGAGGCTATGTCTCTGTTTCAGGCTCCAGCACTGTATCAAGTACTGTTGCAGACTCAGGTTGTGGCTCTAGGCTGTGGCTGTGGCTGTTGCTCTGGTTCTGGCTGTGGCTCTTTTTCAGGCTCTGGTTCTGAATGAGGGCTTGGTTATGGCACTGATTCAGGGTCTCGCTCTGTCTCTGGCTGTGTCTCTGTTGCACCTCAAACGGTGGTTTGTTGTTGTTGTTGTTATTTTCTTTCTGGGGTGGTACAAATGTTTAGTTGGGGCGAGGATCATTTTAAGTTTAGCATAATTGTTTCTTGCTTTGTTTTTCTTTTACTATTTTTTTAGGTTATTGTATAGTTTGTATTTTGCTTTTTAAGGGGAAAGGGTCAGGGCTGCCTGGGAGGGGGCCTCAGCCAACAGAAGGGCTGGGGCAGGTTCCCTACGGGGGGATGTATTGGAACACCCAATCTCTGTTATCGCGGGTGGGAGGAGCAGTTGCGCTAAGACCAGACCACGTCTTTACCGAAGATCTGGTTCTCACTCTGATTCTGATTCTCTGATTCTGGCTCTCTATCAAGGGCTGTTTCAGACTCAGGCTGTGGCTGTGGCTGTTGCTCTGGTTCTGGCTCTGGCTCTTTCTCAGGCTCTGGTTCTGAATGAGGGCTTGGTTCTGGCACTGATTCAGGGTCTCGCTCTGGCTCTGGCTCTGGCACTCTGTCAAGGACTATTTCAGACTTAGGCTGTGGCTGTGGCTCTGGCTCTGTTTCCATTCTTACAATGGAATGTACACAAAACAATAATCCTTTCTATATAAATTTTCCAATACATTCTGAAAACATAATAAATCCTTAATTGTTGTCCACCTCCTTTTAGTTCCTTTATCACTCGAATGCTAGCACGGAGTCAAAAGTATTATTGTGTTTTTGAACATATCTTGTATAATATTGCGTCTTTATTTTCCCATAATTAAGATAGCCATGCCACCCAAAACGGGTGTCATGACCTTCTAGATCTAAAATATCCCAATTTTTTTAATAAATACCAATCTTTCAACCAGAGAAGACATGAGGCTTCGTAATATAGCTTCAAATCCGGTAACCCGTAGCCACCTCTTTCTACAGTATCTATTAATATCCCATGCTTTACTCTTGGTCTTTTACCCTTCCACAAAAATTTAGAAATTTCTTTTTGCCACTTGTTGATACCGCTGGTCTTTCCTGTAATTGGAATCGTTTGGAATAGAAAGAGTAGCTTCGGTAAAACTATCATTTTAATTACCGAAATACGGCCCAGGAATGATAAATTTAACCTTGTCCGTGTCTCCAACTGTCATTTGATATCTTTCCAACAATTGGTATAATTATCTTCATATAAGTTAATATTCTTTGGTGTTATCCATAATCCTAAATACTTGATTTTGGGGTAGATTTTAATGTGTAATATTTGTTCTAATTCTGCTTTTTCATCTGGCGACATATTTTTAACTAATAGTTTTGTCTTGTTTAAATTCATTTTGAACCCCGCAACTTTACCGTAGCCATATATTATTTCCAACGCCTTTCTTAAACTCTGTTTTGGTTGCTCCGTAGTTATAATTATAAATCGTCAGCAAATGCCCTCATTTTGTAACTTCTATTTCCCAGCATAATCCCTTTTATTTCTTTTTCTTCCCTAATTTGTTTACATAAAACTTCCAATGTTAATATGAAAATTAAGGGGGCTAGTGGGCAACCTTGTCTGACCCCTTTACAGATTTCACACTCCTGTGATAAATTTCCATTGATTATGATTTTAGCTTTTTGTTTTGATTATATTGCTTCAATCCCTTTTATATACTGTATACCAAAATCCATATGGTGTAATAGACCTTTCATAAATTTCCAGGATACCCTGTCGAAAGCTTTTTCTGCATCTATAGCCATTAAGACTGCCTTCTTTTCTATTCTTAAGTCTAAATACGCTAATAAGTTTATAATGTTTCTAGTGTTGCTATAAATGTGCCTCCCGGGCAAAAAGCCAGCTTGGTCATTGTGTATCATCATCTGGAAGACTTTTTTTGATCTTTCGGCTAAAATATTTGCATATAATTTATACTCGTTATTTAGAAGTGCGATAGGCCTATAGTTGTTAATAAGTAGATTGTCCGTTCCCTGTTTTGGAATTAATGCAATAAGGCTGTCTTTCCAAGAATCCGGCATGGTTCCGTCTTTTAAGATACTTCTTAATGGGTCAGACAGTAAGTCCTCAATTTTTTTATAATATATTGCCGGTAGGCCGTCTGGCCCTGGTGGCTTTCCTATCTTTGCTTCCTGAATTGCTCTTTGAATTTCGTACGATGTAATAGGGACATTCGACAGTTCTTTTTGTTCTTTAGTAAGTTTCGGAAGACAGTTCTGTTCTAAATGTTCTTTAACTTCTTCTGTTGTTTCATTTCCTTCCTTATAGATTTCTCTAAAGAATTCGAGAAATCGTTTCTCTATTTCTTTAGGGTTGTTTATTATTTTGCCTTCGCACTTAACTCTATTTATAAGCCTTTCTGCCTCTCTCTTCTTTAATTGCCATGCTAATAACCAGGCTCAGGTTCTGTTTCAGGCTGTGTCTCTGTTTCAGGCTCCGGCGCTGTATCAACCACTGTTGCAGACTCAGGCTGTGGCACTATGGCTGTAGCTGTGGCTCTGGTTCTGTTTCAGGCTCTGGCACTGTATCAAGCACTGTTTCAGGCTCAGGCTCAGGCTCAGGCTTCTGCTCTTTATTAGGCTTTGTCTCAGTCTTTGGCTCTAGCACTTATTCTAGCTCTATTTCAGGCTCGGCCTGTGTGTCAGCCTTTGTCTCTGTTTCACGCTGTTTCTCTGTTTCAGGCTCCGACGCTGTTTCAAGCCCTGTATCTGCCTCTGCCTCTGTTTCAGGCTCTGGCACTCTATCAAGCACTGTTTCTGGCTCTGGCTCTCTTTCAGGCTCTGGTTCTGAATTAGGGTTTTGTTCTGGCTCTGGCTGTGTCTCTGGATCTGGCTGTGTCTCTGCTTCAGGCTCCTACGCTGTATCAAGCACTGTATCAGGCTCTGCCTCTCCCTCTGTCCCTGGCTACGTTTAAGCGTCAGGCTCAGTTTCAGACAGTGTCTCTGTTTCAGGATCCGGCACTCTATCAAGCACTATTTCAGACTCAGGCTGTGGCTGTGGATCTCGGCTGTGGCTCTAGGCTCCGTCTGTGGCTCTGTCTGTGGCTCTGGCTCTCTTTCAGGGTCTGGTTCTGAATGAAGATCTGGTTCTGACTCTGATTCAGGGTCTCATGATGGCTCTTCCTCTGCCTCTGACACAGCTATGTTTCAGAGTCTGGCTCTCTTTCAGGCTCTGGTTCTGAATTAGGGTTTTGTTCTGTTTGTGGCTGTCGCTCTGGCTCCGGCTCCAGCTCCAGCTCCAGCTCCAGCTCCGGCACTCTATCAAGTACTGTTGCAGACTCAGGCTGTGGCTCTAGGCTGTGGCTGCAGCTATGTTTTGCGCTCCGGCCCTGTATCAAGCCCTATTTCTGGCTCTGGCTCTGGCTCTGGCTCTGGCTCTGGCTCTGGCTCTGGCTCTGGCTCTGGCTCTGGCTCTGGCTCTGGCTCTGGCTCTGGCTCTGGCTCTGGCTCTGATTCATGGTCTCCCTCTGACTCTGATTCAGGGTCTCGCTCTGGCTCTGGCACTCTATCAAGGACTGTTTCAGACTCAGGCTGTGGCTGTGGCTGTGGCTCTGCCTCTGTTTCACGCTCAGGCTCTGTTTGAGGCTATGTCTCTGTTTCAGGCTCCAGCACTGTATCAAGTACTGTTGCAGACTCAGGTTGTGGCTCTAGGCTGTGGCTGTGGCTGTTGCTCTGGTTCTGGCTGTGGCTCTTTTTCAGGCTCTGGTTCTGAATGAGGGCTTGGTTATGGCACTGATTCAGGGTCTCGCTCTGTCTCTGGCTGTGTCTCTGTTGCACCTCAAACGGTGGTTTGTTGTTGTTGTTGTTATTTTCTTTCTGGGGTGGGACAAATGTTTAGTTGGGGCGGGGATCATTTTAAGTTTAGCATAATTGTTTCTTGCTTTGTTTTTCTTTTACTATTTTTTTAGGTTATTGTATAGTTTGTATTTTGCTTTTTAAGGGGAAAGGGTCAGGGCTGCCTGGGAGGGGGCCTCAGCCAACAGAAGGGCTGGGGCAGGTTCCCTACGGGGGGATGTATTGGAACACCCAATCTCTGTTATCGCGGGTGGGAGGAGCAGTTGCGCTAAGACCAGACCACGTCTTTACCGAAGATCTGGTTCTGACTCTGATTCTGATTCTCTGATTCTGGCTCTCTATCAAGGGCTGTTTCAGACTCAGGCTGTGGCTGTGGCTGTTGCTCTGGTTCTGGCTCTGGCTCTTTCTCAGGCTCTGGTTCTGAATGAGGGCTTGGTTCTGGCACTGATTCAGGGTCTCGCTCTGGCTCTGGCTCTGGCACTCTGTCAAGGACTATTTCAGACTTAGGCTGTGGCTGTGGCTCTGGCTCTGTTTCCATTCTTACAATGGAATGTACACAAAACAATAATCCTTTCTATATAAATTTTCCAATACATTCTGAAAACATAATAAATCCTTAATTGTTGTCCACCTCCTTTTAGTTCCTTTATCACTCGAATGCTAGCACGGAGTCAAAACTGTTATTGTATTTTTGAACATATCTTGTATAATATTGCGTCTTTATTTTCCCATAATTAAGATAGCCATGCCACCCAAAACGGGTGTCATGACCTTCTAGATCTAAAATATCCCAATTTTTTTAATAAATACCAATCTTTCAACCAGAGAAGACATGAGGCTTCGTAATATAGCTTCAAATCCGGTAACCCGTAGCCACCTCTTTCTACAGTATCTATTAATATCTCATGCTTTACTCTTGGTCTTTTACCCTTCCACAAAAATTTAGAAATTTCTTTTTGCCACTTGTTGATACCGCTGGTCTTTCCTGTAATTGGAATCGTTTGGAATAGAAAGAGTAGCTTCGGTAAAACTATCATTTTAATTACCGAAATACGGCCCAGGAATGATAAATTTAACCTTGTCCGTGTCTCCAACTGTCTTTTGATATCTTTCCAACAATTGGTATAGTTATCTTCATATAAGTTAATATTCTTTGGTGTTATCCATAATCCTAAATACTTGATTTTGGGGTAGATTTTAATGTGTAATATTTGTTCTAATTCTGCTTTTTCATCTGGCGACATATTTTTAACTAATAGTTTTGTCTTGTTTAAATTCATTTTGAACCCCGCAACTTTACCGTAGCCATATATTATTTCCAACGCCTTTCTTAAACTCTGTTTTGGTTGCTCCGTAGTTATAATTATAAATCGTCAGCAAATGCCCTCATTTTGTAACTTCTATTTCCCAGCATAATCCCTTTTATTTCTTTTTCTTCCCTAATTTGTTTACATAAAACTTCCAATGTTAATATGAAAATTAAGGGGGCTAGTGGGCAACCTTGTCTGACCCCTTTACAGATTTCACACTCCTGTGATAAATTTCCATTGATTATGATTTTAGCTTTTTGTTTTGATTATATTGCTTCAATCCCTTTTATATACTGTATACCAAAATCCATATGGTGTAATAGACCTTTCATAAATTTCCAGGATACCCTGTCGAAAGCTTTTTCTGCATCTATAGCCATTAAGACTGCCTTCTTTTCTATTCTTAAGTCTAAATACGCTAATAAGTTTATAATGTTTCTAGTGTTGCTATAAATGTGCCTCCCGGGCAAAAAGCCAGCTTGGTCATTGTGTATCATCATCTGGAAGACTTTTTTTGATCTTTCGGCTAAAATATTTGCATATAATTTATACTCGTTATTTAGAAGTGCGATAGGCCTATAGTTGTTAATAAGTAGATTGTCCGTTCCCTGTTTTGGAATTAATGCAATAAGGCTGTCTTTCCAGGAATCCGGCATGGTTCCGTCTTTTAAGATACTTCTTAATGGGTCAGACAGTAAGTCCTCAATTTTTTTATAATATATTGCCGGTAGGCCGTCTGGCCCTGGTGGCTTTCCTATCGTTGCTTCCTTAATTGCTCTTTGAATTTCGTACGATGTAATAGGGGCATTCGACAGTTCTTTTTGTTCTTTAGTAAGTTTCAGAAGACAGTTCTGTTCTAAAGGTTCTTTAACTTCTTCTGTTGTTTCATTTCCTTCCTTATAGATTTCTCTAAAGAATTCGAGAAATCGTTTCTCTATTTCTTTAGGGTTGTTTATTATTTTGCCTTCACACTTAACTCTATTTATAAGCCTTTCTGCCTCTCTCTTCTTTAATTGCCATGCTAATAACCAGGCTCAGGTTCTGTTTCAGGCTGTGTCTCTGTTTCAGGCTCCGGCGCTGTATCAACCACTGTTGCAGACTCAGGCTGTGGCACTATGGCTGTAGCTGTGGCTCTGGTTCTGTTTCAGGCTCTGACACTGTATCAAGCACTGTTTCAGGCTCAGGCTCAGGCTCAGGCTCAGGCTTCTGCTCTTTATTAGGCTTTGTCTCAGTCTTTGGCTCTAGCACTTATTCTAGCTCTATTTCAGGCTCGGCCTGTGTGTCAGCCTTTGTCTCTGTTTCACGCTGTTTCTCTGTTTCAGGCTCCGACACTGTTTCAAGCCCTGTATCTGCCTCTGCCTCTGTTTCAGGCTCTGGCACTCTATCAAGCACTGTTTCTGGCTCTGGCTCTCTTTCAGGCTCTGGTTCTGAATTAGGGTTTTGTTCTGGCTCTGGCTGTGTCTCTGGCTCTGGCTGTGTCTCTGGCTCCGGCTCTGGCTCTGGCTCTGGCTCTGGCTCTGGCTCTGGCTCTGGCTCTGGCTCTGGCTCTGGCTCCATCTCCAGCTCCAGCTCCAGCTCCAGCTTTAGCTCCAGCACTGTATCAAGTACTGTTGCAGACTCAGGCTGTGGCTCTAGGCTGTGGCTGCAGCTATGTTTTGCGCTCCGGCCCTGTATCAAGCCCTATGTCTGGCTCTGGCTCTGGCTCTGGCTCTGGCTCTGGCTCTGGCTCTGGCTCTGGCTCTGGCTCTGGCTCTGGCTCTGATTCATGGTCTCACTCTGACTCTGATTCAGGGTCTCGCACTGGATTTGGCTCTGGCTCTGGCTCTGGCTCTGATTCATGGTCTCACTCTGACTCTGATTCAGGGTCTCGCTCTGGCTCTGGCACTCTATCAAGGACTGTTTCAGACTCAGGCTGTGGCTGTGGCTGTGGCTCTGCCTCTGTTTCACGCTCAGGCTCTGTTTCAGGCTTTGTCTCTGTTTCAGGCTCCAGCACTGTATCAAGTACTGTTGCAGACTCAGGTTGTGGCTCTAGGCTGTGGCTGTGGCTGTTGCTCTGGTTCTGGCTGTGGCTCTTTTTAAGGCTCTGGTTCTGAATGAGGGCTTGGTTATGGCACTGATTCAGGGTCTCGCTCTGTCTCTGGCTGTGTCTCTGTTGCACCTCAAACGGTGGTTTGTTGTTGTTGTTGTTATTTTCTTTCTGGGGTGGGACAAATGTTTAGTTGGGGCGACGATCATTTTAAGTTTAGCATAATTGTTTCTTGCTTTGTTTTTCTTTTACTATTTTTTTAGGTTATTGTATAGTTTGTATTTTGCTTTTTAAGGGGAAAGGGTCAGGGCTGCCTGGGAGGGGGCCTCAGCCAACAGAAGGGCTGGGGCAGGTTCCCTACGGGGGGATGTATTGGAACACCCAATCTCTGTTATCGCGGGTGGGAGGAGCAGTTGCGCTAAGACCAGACCACGTCTTTACCGAAGATCTGGTTCTGACTCTGATTCTGATTCTCTGATTCTGGCTCTCTATCAAGGGCTGTTTCAGACTCAGGCTGTGGCTGTGGCTGTTGCTCTGGTTCTGGCTCTGGCTCTTTCTCAGGCTCTGGTTCTGAATGAGGGCTTGGTTCTGGCACTGATTCAGGGTCTCGCTCTGGCTCTGGCTCTGGCTCTGGCACTCTGTCAAGGACTATTTCAGACTTAGGCTGTGGCTGTGGCTCTGGCTCTGTTTCCATTCTTACAATGGAATGTACACAAAACAATAATCCTTTCTATATAAATTTTCCAATACATTCTGAAAACATAATAAATCCTTAATTGTTGTCCACCTCCTTTTAGTTCCTTTATCACTCGAATGCTAGCACGGAGTCAAAACTATTATTGTATTTTTGAACATATCTTGTATAATATTGCGTCTTTATTTTCCCATAATTAAGATAGCCATGCCACCCAAAACGGGTGTCATGACCTTCTAGATCTAAAATATCCCAATTTTTTAAATAAATACCAATCTTTCAACCAGAGAAGACATGAGGCTTCGTAATATAGCTTCAAATCCGGTAACCCGTAGCCACCTCTTTCTACAGTATCTATTAATATCCCATGCTTTACTCTTGGTCTTTTACCCTTCCACAAAAATTTAGAAATTTCTTTTTGCCACTTGTTGCTACCGCTGGTCTTTCCTGTAATTGGAATCGTTTGGAATAGAAAGAGTAGCTTCGGTAAAACTATCATTTTAATTACCGAAATACGGCCCAGGAATGATAAATTTAACCTTGTCCGTGTCTCCAACTGTCATTTGATATCTTTCCAACAATTGGTATAATTATCTTCATATAAGTTAATATTCTTTGGTGTTATCCATAATCCTAAATACTTGATTTTGGGGTAGATTTTAATGTGTAATATTTGTTCTAATTCTGCTTTTTCATCTGGCGACATATTTTTAACTAATAGTTTTGTCTTGTTTAAATTCATTTTGAACCCCGCAACTTTACCGTAGCCATATATTATTTCCAACGCCTTTCTTAAACTCTGTTTTGGTTGCTCTGTAGTTATAATTATAAATCGTCAGCAAATGCCCTCATTTTGTAACTTCTATTTCCCAGCATAATCCCTTTTATTTCTTTTTCTTCCCTAATTTGTTTACATAAAACTTCCAATGTTAATATGAAAATTAAGGGGGATAGTGGGCAACCTTGTCTGACCCCTTTACAGATTTCACACTCCTGTGATAAATTTCCATTGATTATGATTTTAGCTTTTTGTTTTGATTATATTGCTTCAATCCCTTTTATATACTGTATACCAAAATCCATATGGTGTAATAGACCTTTCATAAATTTCCAGGATACCCTGTCGAAAGCTTTTTCTGCATCTATAGCCATTAAGACTGCCTTCTTTTCTATTCTTAAGTCTAAATACGCTAATAAGTTTATAATGTTTCTAGTGTTGCTATAAATGTGCCTCCCGGGCAAAAAGCCAGCTTGGTCATTGTGTATCATCATCTGGAAGACTTTTTTTGATCTTTCGGCTAAAATATTTGCATATAATTTATACTCGTTATTTAGAAGTGCGATAGGCCTATAGTTGTTAATAAGTAGATTGTCCGTTCCCTGTTTTGGAATTAATGCAATAAGGCTGTCTTTCCAAGAATCCGGCATGGTTCCGTCTTTTAAGATACTTCTTAATGGGTCAGACAGTAAGTCCTCAATTTTTTTATAATATATTGCCGGTAGGCCGTCTGGCCCTGGTGGCTTTCCTATCTTTGCTTCCTTAATTGCTCTTTGAATTTCGTACGATGTAATAGGGGCATTCGACAGTTCTTTTTGTTTTTTAGTAAGTTTCGGAAGACAGTTCTGTTCTAAATGTTCTTTAACTTCTTCTGTTGTTTCATTTCCTTCCTTATAGATTTCTCTAAAGAATTCGAGAAATCGTTTCTCTATTTCTTTAGGGTTGTTTATTATTTTGCCTTCGCACTTAACTCTATTTATAAGCCTTTCTGCCTCTCTCTTCTTTAATTGCCATGCTAATAACCAGGCTCAGGTTCTGTTTCAGGCTGTGTCTCTGTTTCAGGCTCCGGCGCTGTATCAACCACTGTTGCAGACTCAGGCTGTGGCACTATGGCTGTAGCTGTGGCTCTGGTTCTGTTTCAGGCTCTGGCACTGTATCAAGCACTGTTTCAGGCTCAGGCTCAGGCTCAGGCTTCTGCTCTTTATTAGGCTTTGTCTCAGTCTTTGGCTCTAGCACTTATTCTAGCTCTATTTCAGGCTCGGCCTGTGTGTCAGCCTTTGTCTCTGTTTCACGCTGTTTCTCTGTTTCAGGCTCCGACGCTGTTTCAAGCCCTGTATCTGCCTCTGCCTCTGTTTCAGGCTCTGGCACTCTATCAAGCACTGTTTCTGGCTCTGGCTCTCTTTCAGGCTCTGGTTCTGAATTAGGGTTTTGTTCTGGCTCTGGCTGTGTCTCTGGCTCTGGCTGTGTCTCTGGCTCTGGCTCTGGCTCTGGCTCTGGCTCTGGCTCTGGCTCCGGCTCCATCTCCATCTCCATCTCCATCTCCATCTCCAGCTCCAGCTCCAGCTTTAGCTCCGGCACTGTATCAAGTACTGTTGCAGACTCAGGCTGTGGCTCTAGGCTGTGGCTGCAGCTATGTTTTGCGCTCCAGCCCTGTATCAAGCCCTATGTCTGGCTCTGGCTCCGGCTCCGGCTCCGGCTCCGGCTCCGGCTCCGGCTCTGGCTCTGGCTCTGGCTCTGGCTCTGGCTCTGGCTCTGGCTCTGGCTCTGGCTCTGATTCATGGTCTCACTCTGACTCTGATTCAGGGTCTCGCTCTGGCTCTGGCTCTGGCTCTGGCTCTGATTCATGGTCTCCCTCTGACTCTGATTCAGGGTCTCGCTCTGGCTCTGGCACTCTATCAAGGACTGTTTCAGACTCAGGCTGTGGCTGTGGCTCTGCCTCTGTTTCACGCTCAGGCTCTGTTTGAGGCTATGTCTCTGTTTCAGGCTCCAGCACTGTATCAAGTATTGTTGCAGACTCAGGTTGTGGCTCTAGGCTGTGGCTGTGGCTGTTGCTCTGGTTCTGGCTGTGGCTCTTTTTCAGGCTCTGGTTCTGAATGAGGGCTTGGTTATGGCACTGATTCAGGGTCTCGCTCTGTCTCTGGCTGTGTCTCTGTTGCACCTCAAACGGTGGTTTGTTGTTGTTGTTGTTATTTTCTTTCTGGGGTGGGACAAATGTTTAGTTGGGGCGGGGATCATTTTAAGTTTAGCATAATTGTTTCTTGCTTTGTTTTTCTTTTACTATTTTTTTAGGTTATTGTATAGTTTGTATTTTGCTTTTTAAGGGGAAAGGGTCAGGGCTGCTTGGGAGGGGGCCTCAGCCAAAAGAATTGCTGGGGCAGGTTCCCTACGGGGGGATGTATTGGAACACCCAATCTCTGTTATCGCGGGTGGGAGGAGCAGTTGCGCTAAGACCAGACCACGTCTTTACCGAAGATCTGGTTCTGACTCTGATTCTGATTCTCTGATTCTGGCTCTCTATCAAGGGCTGTTTCAGACTCAGGCTGTGGCTGTGGCTGTTGCTCTGGTTCTGGCTCTGGCTCTTTCTCAGGCTCTGGTTCTGAATGAGGGCTTGGTTCTGGCACTGATTCAGGGTCTCGCTCTGGCTCTGGCTCTGGCACTCTGTCAAGGACTATTTCAGACTTAGGCTGTGGCTGTGGCTCTGGCTCTGTTTCCATTCTTACAATGGAATGTACACAAAACAATAATCCTTTCTATATAAATTTTCCAATACATTCTGAAAACATAATAAATCCTTAATTGTTGTCCACCTCCTTTTAGTTCCTTTATCACTCGAATGCTAGCACGGAGTCAAAAGTATTATTGTGTTTTTGAACATATCTTGTATAATATTGCGTCTTTATTTTCCCATAATTAAGATAGCCATGCCACCCAAAACGGGTGTCATGACCTTCTAGATCTAAAATATCCCAATTTTTTTAATAAATACCAATCTTTCAACCAGAGAAGACATGAGGCTTCGTAATATAGCTTCAAATCCGGTAACCCGTAGCCACCTCTTTCTACAGTATCTATTAATATCTCATGCTTTACTCTTGGTCTTTTACCCTTCCACAAAAATTTAGAAATTTCTTTTTGCCACTTGTTGATACCGCTGGTCTTTCCTGTAATTGGAATCGTTTGGAATAGAAAGAGTAGCTTCGGTAAAACTATCATTTTAATTACCGAAATACGGCCCAGGAATGATAAATTTAACCTTGTCCGTGTCTCCAACTGTCATTTGATATCTTTCCAACAATTGGTATAATTATCTTCATATAAGTTAATATTCTTTGGTGTTATCCATAATCCTAAATACTTGATTTTGGGGTAGATTTTAATGTGTAATATTTGTTCTAATTCTGCTTTTTCATCTGGCGACATATTTTTAACTAATAGTTTTGTCTTGTTTAAATTCATTTTGAACCCCGCAACTTTACCGTAGCCATATATTATTTCCAACGCCTTTCTTAAACTCTGTTTTGGTTGCTCCGTAGTTATAATTATAAATCGTCAGCAAATGCCCTCATTTTGTAACTTCTATTTCCCAGCATAATCCCTTTTATTTCTTTTTCTTCCCTAATTTGTTTACATAAAACTTCCAATGTTAATATGAAAATTAAGGGGGCTAGTGGGCAACCTTGTCTGACCCCTTTACAGATTTCACACTCCTGTGATAAATTTCCATTGATTATGATTTTAGCTTTTTGTTTTGATTATATTGCTTCAATCCCTTTTATATACTGTATACCAAAATCCATATGGTGTAATAGACCTTTCATAAATTTCCAGGATACCCTGTCGAAAGCTTTTTCTGCATCTATAGCCATTAAGACTGCCTTCTTTTCTATTCTTAAGTCTAAATACGCTAATAAGTTTATAATGTTTCTAGTGTTGCTATAAATGTGCCTCCCGGGCAAAAAGCCAGCTTGGTCATTGTGTATCATCATCTGGAAGACTTTTTTTGATCTTTCGGCTAAAATATTTGCATATAATTTATACTCGTTATTTAGAAGTGCGATAGGCCTATAGTTGTTAATAAGTAGATTGTCCGTTCCCTGTTTTGGAATTAATGCAATAAGGCTGTCTTTCCAAGAATCCGGCATGGTTCCGTCTTTTAAGATACTTCTTAATGGGTCAGACAGTAAGTCCTCAATTTTTTTATAATATATTGCCGGTAGGCCGTCTGGCCCTGGTGGCTTTCCTATCTTTGCTTCCTGAATTGCTCTTTGAATTTCGTACGATGTAATAGGGACATTCGACAGTTCTTTTTGTTCTTTAGTAAGTTTCGGAAGACAGTTCTGTTCTAAATGTTCTTTAACTTCTTCTGTTGTTTCATTTCCTTCCTTATAGATTTCTCTAAAGAATTCGAGAAATCGTTTCTCTATTTCTTTAGGGTTGTTTATTATTTTGCCTTCGCACTTAACTCTATTTATAAGCCTTTCTGCCTCTCTCTTCTTTAATTGCCATGCTAATAACCAGGCTCAGGTTCTGTTTCAGGCTGTGTCTCTGTTTCAGGCTCCGGCGCTGTATCAACCACTGTTGCAGACTCAGGCTGTGGCACTATGGCTGTAGCTGTGGCTCTGGTTCTGTTTCAGGCTCTGGCACTGTATCAAGCACTGTTTCAGGCTCAGGCTCAGGCTCAGGCTTCTGCTCTTTATTAGGCTTTGTCTCAGTCTTTGGCTCTAGCACTTATTCTAGCTCTATTTCAGGCTCGGCCTGTGTGTCAGCCTTTGTCTCTGTTTCACGCTGTTTCTCTGTTTCAGGCTCCGACGCTGTTTCAAGCCCTGTATCTGCCTCTGCCTCTGTTTCAGGCTCTGGCACTCTATCAAGCACTGTTTCTGGCTCTGGCTCTCTTTCAGGCTCTGGTTCTGAATTAGGGTTTTGTTCTGGCTCTGGCTGTGTCTCTGGATCTGGCTGTGTCTCTGCTTCAGGCTCCTACGCTGTATCAAGCACTGTATCAGGCTCTGCCTCTCCCTCTGTCCCTGGCTACGTTTAAGCGTCAGGCTCAGTTTCAGACAGTGTCTCTGTTTCAGGATCCGGCACTCTATCAAGCACTATTTCAGACTCAGGCTGTGGCTGTGGATCTCGGCTGTGGCTCTAGGCTCCGTCTGTGGCTCTGTCTGTGGCTCTGGCTCTCTTTCAGGGTCTGGTTCTGAATGAAGATCTGGTTCTGACTCTGATTCAGGGTCTCATGATGGCTCTTCCTCTGCCTCTGACACAGCTATGTTTCAGAGTCTGGCTCTCTTTCAGGCTCTGGTTCTGAATTAGGGTTTTGTTCTGGCTCTGGCTGTGTCTCTGGCTCCGGCTCCAGCTCCAGCTCCAGCTCCAGCTCCGGCACTCTATCAAGTACTGTTGCAGACTCAGGCTGTGGCTCTAGGCTGTGGCTGCAGCTATGTTTTGCGCTCCGGCCCTGTATCAAGCCCTATTTCTGGCTCTGGCTCTGGCTCTGGCTCTGGCTCTGGCTCTGGCTCTGGCTCTGGCTCTGGCTCTGGCTCTGGCTCTGGCTCTGGCTCTGGCTCTGGCTCTGGCTCTGGCTCTGGCTCTGGCTCTGATTCATGGTCTCCCTCTGACTCTGATTCAGGGTCTCGCTCTGGCTCTGGCACTCTATCAAGGACTGTTTCAGACTCAGGCTGTGGCTGTGGCTGTGGCTCTGCCTCTGTTTCACGCTCAGGCTCTGTTTGAGGCTATGTCTCTGTTTCAGGCTCCAGCACTGTATCAAGTACTGTTGCAGACTCAGGTTGTGGCTCTAGGCTGTGGCTGTGGCTGTTGCTCTGGTTCTGGCTGTGGCTCTTTTTCAGGCTCTGGTTCTGAATGAGGGCTTGGTTATGGCACTGATTCAGGGTCTCGCTCTGTCTCTGGCTGTGTCTCTGTTGCACCTCAAACGGTGGTTTGTTGTTGTTGTTGTTATTTTCTTTCTGGGGTGGGACAAATGTTTAGTTGGGGCGGGGATCATTTTAAGTTTAGCATAATTGTTTCTTGCTTTGTTTTTCTTTTACTATTTTTTTAGGTTATTGTATAGTTTGTATTTTGCTTTTTAAGGGGAAAGGGTCAGGGCTGCCTGGGAGGGGGCCTCAGCCAACAGAAGGGCTGGGGCAGGTTCCCTACGGGGGGATGTATTGGAACACCCAATCTCTGTTATCGCGGGTGGGAGGAGCAGTTGCGCTAAGACCAGACCACGTCTTTACCGAAGATCTGGTTCTGACTCTGATTCTGATTCTCTGATTCTGGCTCTCTATCAAGGGCTGTTTCAGACTCAGGCTGTGGCTGTGGCTGTTGCTCTGGTTCTGGCTCTGGCTCTTTCTCAGGCTCTGGTTCTGAATGAGGGCTTGGTTCTGGCACTGATTCAGGGTCTCGCTCTGGCTCTGGCTCTGGCACTCTGTCAAGGACTATTTCAGACTTAGGCTGTGGCTGTGGCTCTGGCTCTGTTTCCATTCTTACAATGGAATGTACACAAAACAATAATCCTTTCTATATAAATTTTCCAATACATTCTGAAAACATAATAAATCCTTAATTGTTGTCCACCTCCTTTTAGTTCCTTTATCACTCGAATGCTAGCACGGAGTCAAAACTGTTATTGTATTTTTGAACATATCTTGTATAATATTGCGTCTTTATTTTCCCATAATTAAGATAGCCATGCCACCCAAAACGGGTGTCATGACCTTCTAGATCTAAAATATCCCAATTTTTTTAATAAATACCAATCTTTCAACCAGAGAAGACATGAGGCTTCGTAATATAGCTTCAAATCCGGTAACCCGTAGCCACCTCTTTCTACAGTATCTATTAATATCTCATGCTTTACTCTTGGTCTTTTACCCTTCCACAAAAATTTAGAAATTTCTTTTTGCCACTTGTTGATACCGCTGGTCTTTCCTGTAATTGGAATCGTTTGGAATAGAAAGAGTAGCTTCGGTAAAACTATCATTTTAATTACCGAAATACGGCCCAGGAATGATAAATTTAACCTTGTCCGTGTCTCCAACTGTCTTTTGATATCTTTCCAACAATTGGTATAGTTATCTTCATATAAGTTAATATTCTTTGGTGTTATCCATAATCCTAAATACTTGATTTTGGGGTAGATTTTAATGTGTAATATTTGTTCTAATTCTGCTTTTTCATCTGGCGACATATTTTTAACTAATAGTTTTGTCTTGTTTAAATTCATTTTGAACCCCGCAACTTTACCGTAGCCATATATTATTTCCAACGCCTTTCTTAAACTCTGTTTTGGTTGCTCCGTAGTTATAATTATAAATCGTCAGCAAATGCCCTCATTTTGTAACTTCTATTTCCCAGCATAATCCCTTTTATTTCTTTTTCTTCCCTAATTTGTTTACATAAAACTTCCAATGTTAATATGAAAATTAAGGGGGCTAGTGGGCAACCTTGTCTGACCCCTTTACAGATTTCACACTCCTGTGATAAATTTCCATTGA
Organism: Podarcis filfolensis; assembly: GCF_964270895.1. Taxonomy (NCBI): domain Eukaryota; kingdom Metazoa; phylum Chordata; class Lepidosauria; order Squamata; family Lacertidae; genus Podarcis; species Podarcis filfolensis. The sequence continues at coordinate 31,677,774 of NC_139619.1, read as the reverse complement.
TTATGATTTTAGCTTTTTGTTTTGATTATATTGCTTCAATCCCTTTTATATACTGTATACCAAAATCCATATGGTGTAATAGACCTTTCATAAATTTCCAGGATACCCTGTCGAAAGCTTTTTCTGCATCTATAGCCATTAAGACTGCCTTCTTTTCTATTCTTAAGTCTAAATACGCTAATAAGTTTATAATGTTTCTAGTGTTGCTATAAATGTGCCTCCCGGGCAAAAAGCCAGCTTGGTCATTGTGTATCATCATCTGGAAGACTTTTTTTGATCTTTCGGCTAAAATATTTGCATATAATTTATACTCGTTATTTAGAAGTGCGATAGGCCTATAGTTGTTAATAAGTAGATTGTCCGTTCCCTGTTTTGGAATTAATGCAATAAGGCTGTCTTTCCAGGAATCCGGCATGGTTCCGTCTTTTAAGATACTTCTTAATGGGTCAGACAGTAAGTCCTCAATTTTTTTATAATATATTGCCGGTAGGCCGTCTGGCCCTGGTGGCTTTCCTATCGTTGCTTCCTTAATTGCTCTTTGAATTTCGTACGATGTAATAGGGGCATTCGACAGTTCTTTTTGTTCTTTAGTAAGTTTCAGAAGACAGTTCTGTTCTAAAGGTTCTTTAACTTCTTCTGTTGTTTCATTTCCTTCCTTATAGATTTCTCTAAAGAATTCGAGAAATCGTTTCTCTATTTCTTTAGGGTTGTTTATTATTTTGCCTTCACACTTAACTCTATTTATAAGCCTTTCTGCCTCTCTCTTCTTTAATTGCCATGCTAATAACCAGGCTCAGGTTCTGTTTCAGGCTGTGTCTCTGTTTCAGGCTCCGGCGCTGTATCAACCACTGTTGCAGACTCAGGCTGTGGCACTATGGCTGTAGCTGTGGCTCTGGTTCTGTTTCAGGCTCTGACACTGTATCAAGCACTGTTTCAGGCTCAGGCTCAGGCTCAGGCTCAGGCTTCTGCTCTTTATTAGGCTTTGTCTCAGTCTTTGGCTCTAGCACTTATTCTAGCTCTATTTCAGGCTCGGCCTGTGTGTCAGCCTTTGTCTCTGTTTCACGCTGTTTCTCTGTTTCAGGCTCCGACACTGTTTCAAGCCCTGTATCTGCCTCTGCCTCTGTTTCAGGCTCTGGCACTCTATCAAGCACTGTTTCTGGCTCTGGCTCTCTTTCAGGCTCTGGTTCTGAATTAGGGTTTTGTTCTGGCTCTGGCTGTGTCTCTGGCTCTGGCTGTGTCTCTGGCTCCGGCTCTGGCTCTGGCTCTGGCTCTGGCTCTGGCTCTGGCTCTGGCTCTGGCTCTGGCTCTGGCTCTGGCTCTGGCTCCATCTCCAGCTCCAGCTCCAGCTCCAGCTTTAGCTCCAGCACTGTATCAAGTACTGTTGCAGACTCAGGCTGTGGCTCTAGGCTGTGGCTGCAGCTATGTTTTGCGCTCCGGCCCTGTATCAAGCCCTATGTCTGGCTCTGGCTCTGGCTCTGGCTCTGGCTCTGGCTCTGGCTCTGGCTCTGGCTCTGGCTCTGGCTCTGATTCATGGTCTCACTCTGACTCTGATTCAGGGTCTCGCACTGGATTTGGCTCTGGCTCTGGCTCTGGCTCTGATTCATGGTCTCACTCTGACTCTGATTCAGGGTCTCGCTCTGGCTCTGGCACTCTATCAAGGACTGTTTCAGACTCAGGCTGTGGCTGTGGCTGTGGCTCTGCCTCTGTTTCACGCTCAGGCTCTGTTTCAGGCTTTGTCTCTGTTTCAGGCTCCAGCACTGTATCAAGTACTGTTGCAGACTCAGGTTGTGGCTCTAGGCTGTGGCTGTGGCTGTTGCTCTGGTTCTGGCTGTGGCTCTTTTTAAGGCTCTGGTTCTGAATGAGGGCTTGGTTATGGCACTGATTCAGGGTCTCGCTCTGTCTCTGGCTGTGTCTCTGTTGCACCTCAAACGGTGGTTTGTTGTTGTTGTTGTTATTTTCTTTCTGGGGTGGGACAAATGTTTAGTTGGGGCGACGATCATTTTAAGTTTAGCATAATTGTTTCTTGCTTTGTTTTTCTTTTACTATTTTTTTAGGTTATTGTATAGTTTGTATTTTGCTTTTTAAGGGGAAAGGGTCAGGGCTGCCTGGGAGGGGGCCTCAGCCAACAGAAGGGCTGGGGCAGGTTCCCTACGGGGGGATGTATTGGAACACCCAATCTCTGTTATCGCGGGTGGGAGGAGCAGTTGCGCTAAGACCAGACCACGTCTTTACCGAAGATCTGGTTCTGACTCTGATTCTGATTCTCTGATTCTGGCTCTCTATCAAGGGCTGTTTCAGACTCAGGCTGTGGCTGTGGCTGTTGCTCTGGTTCTGGCTCTGGCTCTTTCTCAGGCTCTGGTTCTGAATGAGGGCTTGGTTCTGGCACTGATTCAGGGTCTCGCTCTGGCTCTGGCTCTGGCTCTGGCACTCTGTCAAGGACTATTTCAGACTTAGGCTGTGGCTGTGGCTCTGGCTCTGTTTCCATTCTTACAATGGAATGTACACAAAACAATAATCCTTTCTATATAAATTTTCCAATACATTCTGAAAACATAATAAATCCTTAATTGTTGTCCACCTCCTTTTAGTTCCTTTATCACTCGAATGCTAGCACGGAGTCAAAACTATTATTGTATTTTTGAACATATCTTGTATAATATTGCGTCTTTATTTTCCCATAATTAAGATAGCCATGCCACCCAAAACGGGTGTCATGACCTTCTAGATCTAAAATATCCCAATTTTTTAAATAAATACCAATCTTTCAACCAGAGAAGACATGAGGCTTCGTAATATAGCTTCAAATCCGGTAACCCGTAGCCACCTCTTTCTACAGTATCTATTAATATCCCATGCTTTACTCTTGGTCTTTTACCCTTCCACAAAAATTTAGAAATTTCTTTTTGCCACTTGTTGCTACCGCTGGTCTTTCCTGTAATTGGAATCGTTTGGAATAGAAAGAGTAGCTTCGGTAAAACTATCATTTTAATTACCGAAATACGGCCCAGGAATGATAAATTTAACCTTGTCCGTGTCTCCAACTGTCATTTGATATCTTTCCAACAATTGGTATAATTATCTTCATATAAGTTAATATTCTTTGGTGTTATCCATAATCCTAAATACTTGATTTTGGGGTAGATTTTAATGTGTAATATTTGTTCTAATTCTGCTTTTTCATCTGGCGACATATTTTTAACTAATAGTTTTGTCTTGTTTAAATTCATTTTGAACCCCGCAACTTTACCGTAGCCATATATTATTTCCAACGCCTTTCTTAAACTCTGTTTTGGTTGCTCTGTAGTTATAATTATAAATCGTCAGCAAATGCCCTCATTTTGTAACTTCTATTTCCCAGCATAATCCCTTTTATTTCTTTTTCTTCCCTAATTTGTTTACATAAAACTTCCAATGTTAATATGAAAATTAAGGGGGATAGTGGGCAACCTTGTCTGACCCCTTTACAGATTTCACACTCCTGTGATAAATTTCCATTGATTATGATTTTAGCTTTTTGTTTTGATTATATTGCTTCAATCCCTTTTATATACTGTATACCAAAATCCATATGGTGTAATAGACCTTTCATAAATTTCCAGGATACCCTGTCGAAAGCTTTTTCTGCATCTATAGCCATTAAGACTGCCTTCTTTTCTATTCTTAAGTCTAAATACGCTAATAAGTTTATAATGTTTCTAGTGTTGCTATAAATGTGCCTCCCGGGCAAAAAGCCAGCTTGGTCATTGTGTATCATCATCTGGAAGACTTTTTTTGATCTTTCGGCTAAAATATTTGCATATAATTTATACTCGTTATTTAGAAGTGCGATAGGCCTATAGTTGTTAATAAGTAGATTGTCCGTTCCCTGTTTTGGAATTAATGCAATAAGGCTGTCTTTCCAAGAATCCGGCATGGTTCCGTCTTTTAAGATACTTCTTAATGGGTCAGACAGTAAGTCCTCAATTTTTTTATAATATATTGCCGGTAGGCCGTCTGGCCCTGGTGGCTTTCCTATCTTTGCTTCCTTAATTGCTCTTTGAATTTCGTACGATGTAATAGGGGCATTCGACAGTTCTTTTTGTTTTTTAGTAAGTTTCGGAAGACAGTTCTGTTCTAAATGTTCTTTAACTTCTTCTGTTGTTTCATTTCCTTCCTTATAGATTTCTCTAAAGAATTCGAGAAATCGTTTCTCTATTTCTTTAGGGTTGTTTATTATTTTGCCTTCGCACTTAACTCTATTTATAAGCCTTTCTGCCTCTCTCTTCTTTAATTGCCATGCTAATAACCAGGCTCAGGTTCTGTTTCAGGCTGTGTCTCTGTTTCAGGCTCCGGCGCTGTATCAACCACTGTTGCAGACTCAGGCTGTGGCACTATGGCTGTAGCTGTGGCTCTGGTTCTGTTTCAGGCTCTGGCACTGTATCAAGCACTGTTTCAGGCTCAGGCTCAGGCTCAGGCTTCTGCTCTTTATTAGGCTTTGTCTCAGTCTTTGGCTCTAGCACTTATTCTAGCTCTATTTCAGGCTCGGCCTGTGTGTCAGCCTTTGTCTCTGTTTCACGCTGTTTCTCTGTTTCAGGCTCCGACGCTGTTTCAAGCCCTGTATCTGCCTCTGCCTCTGTTTCAGGCTCTGGCACTCTATCAAGCACTGTTTCTGGCTCTGGCTCTCTTTCAGGCTCTGGTTCTGAATTAGGGTTTTGTTCTGGCTCTGGCTGTGTCTCTGGATCTGGCTGTGTCTCTGCTTCAGGCTCCTACGCTGTATCAAGCACTGTATCAGGCTCTGCCTCTCCCTCTGTCCCTGGCTACGTTTAAGCGTCAGGCTCAGTTTCAGACAGTGTCTCTGTTTCAGGATCCAGCACTCTATCAAGCACTATTTCAGACTCAGGCTGTGGCTGTGGATCTCGGCTGTGGCTCTAGGCTCCGTCTGTGGCTCTGGCTGTGGCTCTGGCTCTCTTTCAGGGTCTGGTTCTGAATGAAGATCTGGTTCTGACTCTGATTCAGGGTCTCATGATGGCTCTTCCTCTGCCTCTGACACAGCTATGTTTCAGAGTCTGGCTCTCTTTCAGGCTCTGGTTCTGAATTAGGGTTTTGTTCTGGCTCTGGCTGTGTCTCTGGCTCTGGCTCCAGCTCCAGCTCCAGCTCCGGCACTGTATCAAGTACTGTTGCAGACTCAGGCTGTGGCTCTAGGCTGTGGCTGCAGCTATGTTTTGCGCTCCGGACCTGTATCAAGCCCTATTTCTGGCTCTGGCTCTGGCTCTGGCTCTGGCTCTGGCTCTGGCTCTGGCTCTGGCTCTGATTCATGGTCTCCCTCTGACTCTGATTCAGGGTCTCGCTCTGGCTCTGGCACTCTATCAAGGACTGTTTCAGACTCAGGCTGTGGCTGTGGCTCTGCCTCTGTTTCACGCTCAGGCTCTGTTTGAGGCTATGTCTCTGTTTCAGGCTCCAGCACTGTATCAAGTATTGTTGCAGACTCAGGTTGTGGCTCTAGGCTGTGGCTGTGGCTGTTGCTCTGGTTCTGGCTGTGGCTCTTTTTCAGGCTCTGGTTCTGAATGAGGGCTTGGTTATGGCACTGATTCAGGGTCTCGCTCTGTCTCTGGCTGTGTCTCTGTTGCACCTCAAACGGTGGTTTGTTGTTGTTGTTGTTATTTTCTTTCTGGGGTGGGACAAATGTTTAGTTGGGGCGGGGATCATTTTAAGTTTAGCATAATTGTTTCTTGCTTTGTTTTTCTTTTACTATTTTTTTAGGTTATTGTATAGTTTGTATTTTGCTTTTTAAGGGGAAAGGGTCAGGGCTGCTTGGGAGGGGGCCTCAGCCAAAAGAATTGCTGGGGCAGGTTCCCTACGGGGGGATGTATTGGAACACCCAATCTCTGTTATCGCGGGTGGGAGGAGCAGTTGCGCTAAGACCAGACCACGTCTTTACCGAAGATCTGGTTCTGACTCTGATTCTGATTCTCTGATTCTGGCTCTCTATCAAGGGCTGTTTCAGACTCAGGCTGTGGCTGTGGCTGTTGCTCTGGTTCTGGCTCTGGCTCTTTCTCAGGCTCTGGTTCTGAATGAGGGCTTGGTTCTGGCACTGATTCAGGGTCTCGCTCTGGCTCTGGCTCTGGCACTCTGTCAAGGACTATTTCAGACTTAGGCTGTGGCTGTGGCTCTGGCTCTGTTTCCATTCTTACAATGGAATGTACACAAAACAATAATCCTTTCTATATAAATTTTCCAATACATTCTGAAAACATAATAAATCCTTAATTGTTGTCCACCTCCTTTTAGTTCCTTTATCACTCGAATGCTAGCACGGAGTCAAAAGTATTATTGTGTTTTTGAACATATCTTGTATAATATTGCGTCTTTATTTTCCCATAATTAAGATAGCCATGCCACCCAAAACGGGTGTCATGACCTTCTAGATCTAAAATATCCCAATTTTTTTAATAAATACCAATCTTTCAACCAGAGAAGACATGAGGCTTCGTAATATAGCTTCAAATCCGGTAACCCGTAGCCACCTCTTTCTACAGTATCTATTAATATCTCATGCTTTACTCTTGGTCTTTTACCCTTCCACAAAAATTTAGAAATTTCTTTTTGCCACTTGTTGATACCGCTGGTCTTTCCTGTAATTGGAATCGTTTGGAATAGAAAGAGTAGCTTCGGTAAAACTATCATTTTAATTACCGAAATACGGCCCAGGAATGATAAATTTAACCTTGTCCGTGTCTCCAACTGTCATTTGATATCTTTCCAACAATTGGTATAATTATCTTCATATAAGTTAATATTCTTTGGTGTTATCCATAATCCTAAATACTTGATTTTGGGGTAGATTTTAATGTGTAATATTTGTTCTAATTCTGCTTTTTCATCTGGCGACATATTTTTAACTAATAGTTTTGTCTTGTTTAAATTCATTTTGAACCCCGCAACTTTACCGTAGCCATATATTATTTCCAACGCCTTTCTTAAACTCTGTTTTGGTTGCTCCGTAGTTATAATTATAAATCGTCAGCAAATGCCCTCATTTTGTAACTTCTATTTCCCAGCATAATCCCTTTTATTTCTTTTTCTTCCCTAATTTGTTTACATAAAACTTCCAATGTTAATATGAAAATTAAGGGGGATAGTGGGCAACCTTGTCTGACCCCTTTACAGATTTCACACTCCTGTGATAAATTTCCATTGATTATGATTTTAGCTTTTTGTTTTGATTATATTGCTTCAATCCCTTTTATATACTGTATACCAAAATCCATATGGTGTAATAGACCTTTCATAAATTTCCAGGATACCCTGTCGAAAGCTTTTTCTGCATCTATAGCCATTAAGACTGCCTTCTTTTCTATTCTTAAGTCTAAATGCGCTAATAAGTTTATAATGTTTCTAGTGTTGCTATAAATGTGCCTCCCGGGCAAAAAGCCAGCTTGGTCATTGTGTATCATCATCTGGAAGACTTTTTTTGATCTTTCGGCTAAAATATTTGCATATAATTTATACTCGTTATTTAGAAGTGCGATAGGCCTATACTTGTTAATAAGTAGATTGTCCGTTCCCTGTTTTGGAATTAATGCAATAAGGCTGTCTTTCCAAGAATCCGGCATGGTTCCGTCTTTTAAGATACTTCTTAATGGGTCAGACAGTAAGTCCTCAATTTTTTTATAATATATTGCCGGTAGGCCGTCTGGCCCTGGTGGCTTTCCTATCTTTGCTTCCTTAATTGCTCTTTGAATTTCGTACGATGTAATAGGGGCATTCGACAGTTCTTTTTGTTTTTTAGTAAGTTTCGGAAGACAGTTCTGTTCTAAATGTTCTTTAACTTCTTCTGTTGTTTCATTTCCTTCCTTATAGATTTCTCTAAAGAATTCGAGAAATCGTTTCTCTATTTCTTTAGGGTTGTTTATTATTTTGCCTTTGCACTTAACTCTATTTATAAGCCTTTCTGCCTCTCTCTTCTTTAATTGCCATGCTAATAACCAGGCTCAGGTTCTGTTTCAGGCTGTGTCTCTGTTTCAGGCTCCGGCGCTGTATCAACCACTGTTGCAGACTCAGGCTGTGGCACTATGGCTGTAGCTGTGGCTCTGGTTCTGTTTCAGGCTCTGGCACTGTATCAAGCACTGTTTCAGGCTCAGGCTCAGGCTCAGGCTTCTGCTCTTTATTAGGCTTTGTCTCAGTCTTTGGCTCTAGCACTTATTCTAGCTCTATTTCAGGCTCGGCCTGTGTGTCAGCCTTTGTCTCTGTTTCACGCTGTTTCTCTGTTTCAGGCTCCGACGCTGTTTCAAGCCCTGTATCTGCCTCTGCCTCTGTTTCAGGCTCTGGCACTCTATCAAGCACTGTTTCTGGCTCTGGCTCTCTTTCAGGCTCTGGTTCTGAATTAGGGTTTTGTTCTGGCTCTGGCTGTGTCTCTGGATCTGGCTGTGTCTCTGCTTCAGGCTCCTACGCTGTATCAAGCACTGTATCAGGCTCTGCCTCTCCCTCTGTCCCTGGCTACGTTTAAGCGTCAGGCTCAGTTTCAGACAGTGTCTCTGTTTCAGGATCCAGCACTCTATCAAGCACTATTTCAGACTCAGGCTGTGGCTGTGGATCTCGGCTGTGGCTCTAGGCTCCGTCTGTGGCTCTGGCTGTGGCTCTGGCTCTCTTTCAGGGTCTGGTTCTGAATGAAGATCTGGTTCTGACTCTGATTCAGGGTCTCATGATGGCTCTTCCTCTGCCTCTGACACAGCTATGTTTCAGAGTCTGGCTCTCTTTCAGGCTCTGGTTCTGAATTAGGGTTTTGTTCTGGCTCTGGCTGTGTCTCTGGCTCTGGCTCCAGCTCCAGCTCCAGCTCCGGCACTGTATCAAGTACTGTTGCAGACTCAGGCTGTGGCTCTAGGCTGTGGCTGCAGCTATGTTTTGCGCTCCGGACCTGTATCAAGCCCTATTTCTGGCTCTGGCTCTGGCTCTGGCTCTGGCTCTGGCTCTGGCTCTGGCTCTGGCTCTGGCTCTGGCTCTGATTCATGGTCTCCCTCTGACTCTGATTCAGGGTCTCGCTCTGGCTCTGGCACTCTATCAAGGACTGTTTCAGACTCAGGCTGTGGCTGTGGCTCTGCCTCTGTTTCACGCTCAGGCTCTGTTTGAGGCTATGTCTCTGTTTCAGGCTCCAGCACTGTATCAAGTACTGTTGCAGACTCAGGTTGTGGCTCTAGGCTGTGGCTGTTGCTCTGGTTCTGGCTGTGGCTCTTTTTCAGGCTCTGGTTCTGAATGAGGGCTTGGTTATGGCACTGATTCAGGGTCTCGCTCTGTCTCTGGCTGTGTCTCTGTTGCACCTCAAACGGTGGTTTGTTGTTGTTGTTGTTATTTTCTTTCTGGGGTGGGACAAATGTTTAGTTGGGGCGGGGATCATTTTAAGTTTAGCATAATTGTTTCTTGCTTTGTTTTTCTTTTACTATTTTTTAGGTCATTGTATAGTTTGTATTTTGCTTTTTAAGGGGAAAGGGTCAGGGCTGCTTGGGAGGGGGCCTCAGCCAAAAGAATTGCTGGGGCAGGTTCCCTACGGGGGGATATATTGGAACACCCAATCTCTGTTATCGCGGGTGGGAGGAGCAGTTGCGCTAAGACCAGACCACGTCTTTACCGAAGATCTGGTTCTGACTCTGATTCTGATTCTCTGATTCTGGCTCTCTATCAAGGGCTGTTTCAGACTCAGGCTGTGGCTGTGGCTGTTGCTCTGGTTCTGGCTCTGGCTCTTTCTCAGGCTCTGGTTCTGAATGAGGGCTTGGTTCTGGCACTGATTCAGGGTCTCGCTCTGGCTCTGGCTCTGGCACTCTGTCAAGGACTATTTCAGACTTAGGCTGTGGCTGTGGCTCTGGCTCTGTTTCCATTCTTACAATGGAATGTACACAAAACAATAATCCTTTCTATATAAATTTTCCAATACATTCTGAAAACATAATAAATCCTTAATTGTTGTCCACCTCCTTTTAGTTCCTTTATCACTCGAATGCTAGCACGGAGTCAAAAGTATTATTGTGTTTTTGAACATATCTTGTATAATATTGCGTCTTTATTTTCCCATAATTAAGATAGCCATGCCACCCAAAACGGGTGTCATGACCTTCTAGATCTAAAATATCCCAATTTTTTTAATAAATACCAATCTTTCAACCAGAGAAGACATGAGGCTTCGAAATATAGCTTCAAATCCGGTAACCCGTAGCCACCTCTTTCTACAGTATCTATTAATATCCCATGCTTTACTCTTGGTCTTTTACCCTTCCACAAAAATTTAGAAATTTCTTTTTGCCACTTGTTGATACCGCTGGTCTTTCCTGTAATTGGAATCGTTTGGAATAGAAAGAGTAGCTTCGGTAAAACTATCATTTTAATTACCGAAATACGGCCCAGGAATGATAAATTTAACCTTGTCCGTGTCTCCAACTGTCTTTTGATATCTTTCCAACAATTGGTATAGTTATCTTCATATAAGTTAATATTCTTTGGTGTTATCCATAATCCTAAATACTTGATTTTGGGGTAGATTTTAATGTGTAATATTTGTTCTAATTCTGCTTTTTCATCTGGCGACATATTTTTAACTAATAGTTTTGTCTTGTTTAAATTCATTTTGAACCCCGCAACTTTACCGTAGCCATATATTATTTCCAACGCCTTTCTTAAACTCTGTTTTGGTTGCTCCGTAGTTATAATTATAAATCGTCAGCAAATGCCCTCATTTTGTAACTTCTATTTCCCAGCATAATCCCTTTTATTTCTTTTTCTTCCCTAATTTGTTTACATAAAACTTCCAATGTTAATATGAAAATTAAGGGGGATAGTGGGCAACCTTGTCTGACCCCTTTACAGATTTCACACTCCTGTGATAAATTTCCATTGATTATGATTTTAGCTTTTTGTTTTGATTATATTGCTTCAATCCCTTTTATATACTGTATACCAAAATCCATATGGTGTAATAGACCTTTCATAAATTTCCAGGATACCCTGTCGAAAGCTTTTTCTGCATCTATAGCCATTAAGACTGCCTTCTTTTCTATTCTTAAGTCTAAATACGCTAATAAGTTTATAATGTTTCTAGTGTTGCTATAAATGTGCCTCCCGGGCAAAAAGCCAGCTTGGTCATTGTGTATCATCATCTGGAAGACTTTTTTTGATCTTTCGGCTAAAATATTTGCATATAATTTATACTCGTTATTTAGAAGTGCGATAGGCCTATAGTTGTTAATAAGTAGATTGTCCGTTCCCTGTTTTGGAATTAATGCAATAAGGCTGTCTTTCCAGGAATCCGGCATGGTTCCGTCTTTTAAGATACTTCTTAATGGGTCAGACAGTAAGTCCTCAATTTTTTTATAATATATTGCCGGTAGGCCGTCTGGCCCTGGTGGCTTTCCTATCTTTGCTTCCTTAATTGCTCTTTGAATTTCGTACGATGTAATAGGGGCATTCGACAGTTCTTTTTGTTTTTTAGTAAGTTTCGGAAGACAGTTCTGTTCTAAATGTTCTTTAACTTCTTCTGTTGTTTCATTTCCTTCCTTATAGATTTCTCTAAAGAATTCGAGAAATCGTTTCTCTATTTCTTTAGGGTTGTTTATTATTTTGCCTTCGCACTTAACTCTATTTATAAGCCTTTCTGCCTCTCTCTTCTTTAATTGCCATGCTAATAACCAGGCTCAGGTTCTGTTTCAGGCTGTGTCTCTGTTTCAGGCTCCGGCGCTGTATCAACCACTGTTGCAGACTCAGGCTGTGGCACTATGGCTGTAGCTGTGGCTCTGGTTCTGTTTCAGGCTCTGACACTGTATCAAGCACTGTTTCAGGCTCAGGCTCAGGCTCAGGCTCAGGCTTCTGCTCTTTATTAGGCTTTGTCTCAGTCTTTGGCTCTAGCACTTATTCTAGCTCTATTTCAGGCTCGGCCTGTGTGTCAGCCTTTGTCTCTGTTTCACGCTGTTTCTCTGTTTCAGGCTCCGACGCTGTTTCAAGCCCTGTATCTGCCTCTGCCTCTGTTTCAGGCTCTGGCACTCTATCAAGCACTGTTTCTGGCTCTGGCTCTCTTTCAGGCTCTGGTTCTGAATTAGGGTTTTGTTCTGGCTCTGGCTGTGTCTCTGGCTCTGGCTGTGTCTCTGGCTCTGGCTCTGGCTCTGGCTCTGGCTCTGGCTCTGGCTCTGGCTCCATCTCCATCTCCAGCTCCAGCTCCAGCTCCAGCTTTAGCTCCAGCACTGTATCAAGTACTGTTGCAGACTCAGGCTGTGGCTCTAGGCTGTGGCTGCAGCTATGTTTTGCGCTCCGGCCCTGTATCAAGCCCTATGTCTGGCTCTGGCTCCGGCTCTGGCTCTGGCTCTGGCTCTGGCTCTGGCTCTGGCTCTGGCTCTGGCTCTGGCTCTGGCTCTGGCTCTGGCTCTGGCTCTGGCTCTGATTCATGGTCTCACTCTGACTCTGATTCAGGGTCTCGCTCTGGATTTGGCTCTGGCTCGGGCTCTGGCTCTGATTCATGGTCTCACTCTGACTCTGATTCAGGGTCTCGCTCTGGCTCTGGCACTCTATCAAGGACTGTTTCAGACTCAGGCTGTGGCTGTGGCTCTGCCTCTGTTTCACGCTCAGGCTCTGTTTGAGGCTATGTCTCTGTTTCAGGCTCCAGCACTGTATCAAGTACTGTTGCAGACTCAGGTTGTGGCTCTAGGCTGTGGCTGTGGCTGTTGCTCTGGTTCTGGCTGTGGCTCTTTTTCAGGCTCTGGTTCTGAATGAGGGCTTGGTTATGGCACTGATTCAGGGTCTCGCTCTGTCTCTGGCTGTGTCTCTGTTGCACCTCAAACGGTGGTTTGTTGTTGTTGTTGTTATTTTCTTTCTGGGGTGGGACAAATGTTTAGTTGGGGCGGGGATCATTTTAAGTTTAGCATAATTGTTTCTTGCTTTGTTTTTCTTTTACTATTTTTTTAGGTTATTGTATAGTTTGTATTTTGCTTTTTAAGGGGAAAGGGTCAGGGCTGCTTGGGAGGGGGCCTCAGCCAAAAGAATTGCTGGGGCAGGTTCCCTACGGGGGGATGTATTGGAACACCCAATCTCTGTTATCGCGGGTGGGAGGAGCAGTTGCGCTAAGACCAGACCACGTCTTTACCGAAGATCTGGTTCTGACTCTGATTCTGATTCTCTGATTCTGGCTCTCTATCAAGGGCTGTTTCAGACTCAGGCTGTGGCTGTGGCTGTTGCTCTGGTTCTGGCTCTGGCTCTTTCTCAGGCTCTGGTTCTGAATGAGGGCTTGGTTCTGGCACTGATTCAGGGTCTCGCTCTGGCTCTGGCTCTGGCACTCTGTCAAGGACTATTTCAGACTTAGGCTGTGGCTGTGGCTCTGGCTCTGTTTCCATTCTTACAATGGAATGTACACAAAACAATAATCCTTTCTATATAAATTTTCCAATACATTCTGAAAACATAATAAATCCTTAATTGTTGTCCACCTCCTTTTAGTTCCTTTATCACTCGAATGCTAGCACGGAGTCAAAAGTATTATTGTGTTTTTGAACATATCTTGTATAATATTGCGTCTTTATTTTCCCATAATTAAGATAGCCATGCCACCCAAAACGGGTGTCATGACCTTCTAGATCTAAAATATCCCAATTTTTTTAATAAATACCAATCTTTCAACCAGAGAAGACATGAGGCTTCGTAATATAGCTTCAAATCCGGTAACCCGTAGCCACCTCTTTCTACAGTATCTATTAATATCTCATGCTTTACTCTTGGTCTTTTACCCTTCCACAAAAATTTAGAAATTTCTTTTTGCCACTTGTTGATACCGCTGGTCTTTCCTGTAATTGGAATCGTTTGGAATAGAAAGAGTAGCTTCGGTAAAACTATCATTTTAATTACCGAAATACGGCCCAGGAATGATAAATTTAACCTTGTCCGTGTCTCCAACTGTCATTTGATATCTTTCCAACAATTGGTATAATTATCTTCATATAAGTTAATATTCTTTGGTGTTATCCATAATCCTAAATACTTGATTTTGGGGTAGATTTTAATGTGTAATATTTGTTCTAATTCTGCTTTTTCATCTGGCGACATATTTTTAACTAATAGTTTTGTCTTGTTTAAATTCATTTTGAACCCCGCAACTTTACCGTAGCCATATATTATTTCCAACGCCTTTCTTAAACTCTGTTTTGGTTGCTCCGTAGTTATAATTATAAATCGTCAGCAAATGCCCTCATTTTGTAACTTCTATTTCCCAGCATAATCCCTTTTATTTCTTTTTCTTCCCTAATTTGTTTACATAAAACTTCCAATGTTAATATGAAAATTAAGGGGGATAGTGGGCAACCTTGTCTGACCCCTTTACAGATTTCACACTCCTGTGATAAATTTCCATTGATTATGATTTTAGCTTTTTGTTTTGATTATATTGCTTCAATCCCTTTTATATACTGTATACCAAAATCCATATGGTGTAATAGACCTTTCATAAATTTCCAGGATACCCTGTCGAAAGCTTTTTCTGCATCTATAGCCATTAAGACTGCCTTCTTTTCTATTCTTAAGTCTAAATGCGCTAATAAGTTTATAATGTTTCTAGTGTTGCTATAAATGTGCCTCCCGGGCAAAAAGCCAGCTTGGTCATTGTGTATCATCATCTGGAAGACTTTTTTTGATCTTTCGGCTAAAATATTTGCATATAATTTATACTCGTTATTTAGAAGTGCGATAGGCCTATACTTGTTAATAAGTAGATTGTCCGTTCCCTGTTTTGGAATTAATGCAATAAGGCTGTCTTTCCAAGAATCCGGCATGGTTCCGTCTTTTAAGATACTTCTTAATGGGTCAGACAGTAAGTCCTCAATTTTTTTATAATATATTGCCGGTAGGCCGTCTGGCCCTGGTGGCTTTCCTATCTTTGCTTCCTTAATTGCTCTTTGAATTTCGTACGATGTAATAGGGGCATTCGACAGTTCTTTTTGTTTTTTAGTAAGTTTCGGAAGACAGTTCTGTTCTAAATGTTCTTTAACTTCTTCTGTTGTTTCATTTCCTTCCTTATAGATTTCTCTAAAGAATTCGAGAAATCGTTTCTCTATTTCTTTAGGGTTGTTTATTATTTTGCCTTTGCACTTAACTCTATTTATAAGCCTTTCTGCCTCTCTCTTCTTTAATTGCCATGCTAATAACCAGGCTCAGGTTCTGTTTCAGGCTGTGTCTCTGTTTCAGGCTCCGGCGCTGTATCAACCACTGTTGCAGACTCAGGCTGTGGCACTATGGCTGTAGCTGTGGCTCTGGTTCTGTTTCAGGCTCTGGCACTGTATCAAGCACTGTTTCAGGCTCAGGCTCAGGCTCAGGCTTCTGCTCTTTATTAGGCTTTGTCTCAGTCTTTGGCTCTAGCACTTATTCTAGCTCTATTTCAGGCTCGGCCTGTGTGTCAGCCTTTGTCTCTGTTTCACGCTGTTTCTCTGTTTCAGGCTCCGACGCTGTTTCAAGCCCTGTATCTGCCTCTGCCTCTGTTTCAGGCTCTGGCACTCTATCAAGCACTGTTTCTGGCTCTGGCTCTCTTTCAGGCTCTGGTTCTGAATTAGGGTTTTGTTCTGGCTCTGGCTGTGTCTCTGGATCTGGCTGTGTCTCTGCTTCAGGCTCCTACGCTGTATCAAGCACTGTATCAGGCTCTGCCTCTCCCTCTGTCCCTGGCTACGTTTAAGCGTCAGGCTCAGTTTCAGACAGTGTCTCTGTTTCAGGATCCAGCACTCTATCAAGCACTATTTCAGACTCAGGCTGTGGCTGTGGATCTCGGCTGTGGCTCTAGGCTCCGTCTGTGGCTCTGGCTGTGGCTCTGGCTCTCTTTCAGGGTCTGGTTCTGAATGAAGATCTGGTTCTGACTCTGATTCAGGGTCTCATGATGGCTCTTCCTCTGCCTCTGACACAGCTATGTTTCAGAGACTGGCTCTCTTTCAGGCTCTGGTTCTGAATTAGGGTTTTGTTCTGGCTCTGGCTGTGTCTCTGGCTCTGGCTCCAGCTCCAGCTCCAGCTCCGGCACTGTATCAAGTACTGTTGCAGACTCAGGCTGTGGCTCTAGGCTGTGGCTGCAGCTATGTTTTGCGCTCCGGACCTGTATCAAGCCCTATTTCTGGCTCTGGCTCTGGCTCTGGCTCTGGCTCTGGCTCTGGCTCTGGCTCTGGCTCTGGCTCTGGCTCTGGCTCTGGCTCTGATTCATGGTCTCCCTCTGACTCTGATTCAGGGTCTCGCTCTGGCTCTGGCACTCTATCAAGGACTGTTTCAGACTCAGGCTGTGGCTGTGGCTCTGCCTCTGTTTCACGCTCAGGCTCTGTTTGAGGCTATGTGACTTTTTCTGGCTCCAGCACTGTATCAAGTACTGTTGCAGACTCAGGCTGTGGCTCTAGGCTGTGGCTGTTGCTCTGGTTCTGGCTGTGGCTCTTTTTCAGGCTCTGGTTCTGAATGAGGGCTTGGTTATGGCACTGATTCAGGGTCTCGCTCTGTCTCTGGCTGTGTCTCTGTTGCACCTCAAACGGTGGTTTGTTGTTGTTGTTGTTATTTTCTTTCTGGGGTGGGACAAATGTTTAGTTGGGGCGGGGATCATTTTAAGTTTAGCATAATTGTTTCTTGCTTTGTTTTTCTTTTACTATTTTTTTAGGTTATTGTATAGTTTGTATTTTGCTTTTTAAGGGGAAAGGGTCAGGGCTGCTTGGGAGGGGGCCTCAGCCAAAAGAATTGCTGGGGCAGGTTCCCTACGGGGGGATGTATTGGAACACCCAATCTCTGTTATCGCGGGTGGGAGGAGCAGTTGCGCTAAGACCAGACCACGTCTTTACCGAAGATCTGGTTCTGACTCTGATTCTGATTCTCTGATTCTGGCTCTCTATCAAGGGCTGTTTCAGACTCAGGCTGTGGCTGTGGCTGTTGCTCTGGTTCTGGCTCTGGCTCTTTCTCAGGCTCTGGTTCTGAATGAGGGCTTGGTTCTGGCACTGATTCAGGGTCTCGCTCTGGCTCTGGCTCTGGCACTCTGTCAAGGACTATTTCAGACTTAGGCTGTGGCTGTGGCTCTGGCTCTGTTTCCATTCTTACAATGGAATGTACACAAAACAATAATCCTTTCTATATAAATTTTCCAATACATTCTGAAAACATAATAAATCCTTAATTGTTGTCCACCTCCTTTTAGTTCCTTTATCACTCGAATGCTAGCACGGAGTCAAAAGTATTATTGTGTTTTTGAACATATCTTGTATAATATTGCGTCTTTATTTTCCCATAATTAAGATAGCCATGCCACCCAAAACGGGTGTCATGACCTTCTAGATCTAAAATATCCCAATTTTTTTAATAAATACCAATCTTTCAACCAGAGAAGACATGAGGCTTCGTAATATAGCTTCAAATCCGGTAACCCGTAGCCACCTCTTTCTACAGTATCTATTAATATCTCATGCTTTACTCTTGGTCTTTTACCCTTCCACAAAAATTTATAAATTTCTTTTTGCCACTTGTTGATACCGCTGGTCTTTCCTGTAATTGGAATCGTTTGGAATAGAAAGAGTAGCTTCGGTAAAACTATCATTTTAATTACCGAAATACGGCCCAGGAATGATAAATTTAACCTTGTCCGTGTCTCCAACTGTCATTTGATATCTTTCCAACAATTGGTATAATTATCTTCATATAAGTTAATATTCTTTGGTGTTATCCATAATCCTAAATACTTGATTTTGGGGTAGATTTTAATGTGTAATATTTGTTCTAATTCTGCTTTTTCATCTGGCGACATATTTTTAACTAATAGTTTTGTCTTGTTTAAATTCATTTTGAACCCCGCAACTTTACCGTAGCCATATATTATTTCCAACGCCTTTCTTAAACTCTGTTTTGGTTGCTCCGTAGTTATAATTATAAATCGTCAGCAAATGCCCTCATTTTGTAACTTCTATTTCCCAGCATAATCCCTTTTATTTCTTTTTCTTCCCTAATTTGTTTACATAAAACTTCCAATGTTAATATGAAAATTAAGGGGGATAGTGGGCAACCTTGTCTGACCCCTTTACAGATTTCACACTCCTGTGATAAATTTCCATTGATTATGATTTTAGCTTTTTGTTTTGATTATATTGCTTCAATCCCTTTTATATACTGTATACCAAAATCCATATGGTGTAATAGACCTTTCATAAATTTCCAGGATAGCCTGTCGAAAGCTTTTTCTGCATCTATAGCCATTAAGACTGCCTTCTTTTCTATTCTTAAGTCTAAATGCGCTAATAAGTTTATAATGTTTCTAGTGTTGCTATAAATGTGCCTCCCGGGCAAAAAGCCAGCTTGGTCATTGTGTATCATCATCTGGAAGACTTTTTTTGATCTTTCGGCTAAAATATTTGCATATAATTTATACTCGTTATTTAGAAGTGCGATAGGCCTATAGTTGTTAATAAGTAGATTGTCCGTTCCCTGTTTTGGAATTAATGCAATAAGGCTGTCTTTCCAAGAATCCGGCATGGTTCCGTCTTTTAAGATACTTCTTAATGGGTCAGACAGTAAGTCCTCAATTTTTTTTATAATATATTGCCGGTAGGCCGTCTGGCCCTGGTGGCTTTCCTATCTTTGCTTCCTTAATTGCTCTTTGAATTTCGTACGATGTAATAGGGGCATTCGACAGTTCTTTTTGTTTTTTAGTAAGTTTCGGAAGACATTTCTGTTCTAAATGTTCTTTAACTTCTTCTGTTGTTTCATTTCCTTCCTTATAGATTTCTCTAAAGAATTCGAGAAATCGTTTCTCTATTTCTTTAGGGTTGTTTATTATTTTGCCTTCGCACTTAACTCTATTTATAAGCCTTTCTGCCTCTCTCTTCTTTAATTGCCATGCTAATAACCAGGCTCAGGTTCTGTTTCAGGCTGTGTCTCTGTTTCAGGCTCCGGCGCTGTATCAACCACTGTTGCAGACTCAGGCTGTGGCACTATGGCTGTAGCTGTGGCTCTGGTTCTGTTTCAGGCTCTGGCACTGTATCAAGCACTGTTTCAGGCTCAGGCTCAGGCTCAGGCTTCTGCTCTTTATTAGGCTTTGTCTCAGTCTTTGGCTCTAGCACTTATTCTAGCTCTATTTCAGGCTCGGCCTGTGTGTCAGCCTTTGTCTCTGTTTCACGCTGTTTCTCTGTTTCAGGCTCCGACGCTGTTTCAAGCCCTGTATCTGCCTCTGCCTCTGTTTCAGGCTCTGGCACTCTATCAAGCACTGTTTCTGGCTCTGGCTCTCTTTCAGGCTCTGGTTCTGAATTAGGGTTTTGTTCTGGCTCTGGCTGTGTCTCTGGCTCTGGCTGTGTCTCTGGCTCTGGCTCTGGCTCTGGCTCTGGCTCTGGCTCTGGCTCCATCTCCATCTCCAGCTCCAGCTCCAGCTTTAGCTCCGGCACTGTATCAAGTACTGTTGCAGACTCAGGCTGTGGCTCTAGGCTGTGGCTGCAGCTATGTTTTGCGCTCCAGCCCTGTATCAAGCCCTATGTCTGGCTCTGGCTCCGGCTCCGGCTCCGGCTCCGGCTCCGGCTCCGGCTCCGGCTCCGGCTCCGGCTCCGGCTCTGGCTCTGGCTCTGGCTCTGGCTCTGGCTCTGATTCATGGTCTCACTCTGACTCTGATTCAGGGTCTCGCTCTGGCTCTGGCTCTGGCTCTGGCTCTGGCTCTGGCTCTGATTCATGGTCTCCCTCTGACTCTGATTCAGGGTCTCGCTCTGGCTCTGGCACTCTATCAAGGACTGTTTCAGACTCAGGCTGTGGCTGTGGCTCTGCCTCTGTTTCACGCTCAGGCTCTGTTTGAGGCTATGTCTCTGTTTCAGGCTCCAGCACTGTATCAAGTACTGTTGCAGACTCAGGTTGTGGCTCTAGGCTGTGGCTGTGGCTGTTGCTCTGGTTCTGGCTGTGGCTCTTTTTCAGGCTCTGGTTCTGAATGAGGGCTTGGTTATGGCACTGATTCAGGGTCTCGCTCTGTCTCTGGCTGTGTCTCTGTTGCACCTCAAACGGTGGTTTGTTGTTGTTGTTGTTATTTTCTTTCTGGGGTGGGACAAATGTTTAGTTGGGGCGAGGATCATTTTAAGTTTAGCATAATTGTTTCTTGCTTTGTTTTTCTTTTACTATTTTTTTAGGTTATTGTATAGTTTGTATTTTGCTTTTTAAGGGGAAAGGGTCAGGGCTGCCTGGGAGGGGGCCTCAGCCAACAGAAGGGCTGGGGCAGGTTCCCTACGGGGGGATGTATTGGAACACCCAATCTCTGTTATCGCGGGTGGGAGGAGCAGTTGCGCTAAGACCAGACCACGTCTTTACCGAAGATCTGGTTCTGACTCTGATTCTGATTCTCTGATTCTGGCTCTCTATCAAGGGCTGTTTCAGACTCAGGCTGTGGCTGTGGCTGTTGCTCTGGTTCTGGCTCTGGCTCTTTCTCAGGCTCTGGTTCTGAATGAGGGCTTGGTTCTGGCACTGATTCAGGGTCTCGCTCTGGCTCTGGCTCTGGCTCTGGCACTCTGTCAAGGACTATTTCAGACTTAGGCTGTGGCTGTGGCTCTGGCTCTGTTTCCATTCTTACAATGGAATGTACACAAAACAATAATCCTTTCTATATAAATTTTCCAATACATTCTGAAAACATAATAAATCCTTAATTGTTGTCCACCTCCTTTTAGTTCCTTTATCACTCGAATGCTAGCACGGAGTCAAAACTATTATTGTATTTTTGAACATATCTTGTATAATATTGCGTCTTTATTTTCCCATAATTAAGATAGCCATGCCACCCAAAACGGGTGTCATGACCTTCTAGATCTAAAATATCCCAATTTTTTTAATAAATACCAATCTTTCAACCAGAGAAGACATGAGGCTTCGTAATATAGCTTCAAATCCGGTAACCCGTAGCCACCTCTTTCTACAGTATCTATTAATATCCCATGCTTTACTCTTGGTCTTTTACCCTTCCACAAAAATTTAGAAATTTCTTTTTGCCACTTGTTGCTACCGCTGGTCTTTCCTGTAATTGGAATCGTTTGGAATAGAAAGAGTAGCTTCGGTAAAACTATCATTTTAATTACCGAAATACGGCCCAGGAATGATAAATTTAACCTTGTCCGTGTCTCCAACTGTCATTTGATATCTTTCCAACAATTGGTATAATTATCTTCATATAAGTTAATATTCTTTGGTGTTATCCATAATCCTAAATACTTGATTTTGGGGTAGATTTTAATGTGTAATATTTGTTCTAATTCTGCTTTTTCATCTGGCGACATATTTTTAACTAATAGTTTTGTCTTGTTTAAATTCATTTTGAACCCCGCAACTTTACCGTAGCCATATATTATTTCCAACGCCTTTCTTAAACTCTGTTTTGGTGGCTCTGTAGTTATAATTATAAATCGTCAGCAAATGCCCTCATTTTGTAACTTCTATTTCCCAGCATAATCCCTTTTATTTCTTTTTCTTCACTAATTTGTTTACATAAAACTTCCAATGTTAATATGAAAATTAAGGGGGCTAGTGGGCAACCTTGTCTGACCCCTTTACAGATTTCACACTCCTGTGATAAATTTCCATTGATTATGATTTTAGCTTTTTGTTTTGATTATATTGCTTCAATCCCTTTTATATACTGTATACCAAAATCCATATGGTGTAATAGACCTTTCATAAATTTCCAGGATACCCTGTCGAAAGCTTTTTCTGCATCTATAGCCATTAAGACTGCCTTCTTTTCTATTCTTAAGTCTAAATGCGCTAATAAGTTTATAATGTTTCTAGTGTTGCTATAAATGTGCCTCCCGGGCAAAAAGCCAGCTTGGTCATTGTGTATCATCATCTGGAAGACTTTTTTTGATCTTTCGGCTAAAATATTTGCATATAATTTATACTCGTTATTTAGAAGTGCGATAGGCCTATAGTTGTTAATAAGTAGATTGTCCGTTCCCTGTTTTGGAATTAATGCAATAAGGCTGTCTTTCCAAGAATCCGGCATGGTTCCGTCTTTTAAGATACTTCTTAATGGGTCAGACAGTAAGTCCTCAATTTTTTTATAATATATTGCCGGTAGGCCGTCTGGCCCTGGTGGCTTTCCTATCTTTGCTTCCTTAATTGCTCTTTGAATTTCGTACGATGTAATAGGGGCATTCGACAGTTCTTTTTGTTTTTTAGTAAGTTTCGGAAGACAGTTCTGTTCTAAATGTTCTTTAACTTCTTCTGTTGTTTCATTTCCTTCCTTATAGATTTCTCTATAGAATTCGAGAAATCGTTTCTCTATTTCTTTAGGGTTGTTTATTATTTTGCCTTCGCACTTAACTCTATTTATAAGCCTTTCTGCCTCTCTCTTCTTTAATTGCCATGCTAATAACCAGGCTCAGGTTCTGTTTCAGGCTGTGTCTCTGTTTCAGGCTCCGGCGCTGTATCAACCACTGTTGCAGACTCAGGCTGTGGCACTATGGCTGTAGCTGTGGCTCTGGTTCTGTTTCAGGCTCTGGCACTGTATCAAGCACTGTTTCAGGCTCAGGCTCAGGCTCAGGCTTCTGCTCTTTATTAGGCTTTGTCTCAGTCTTTGGCTCTAGCACTTATTCTAGCTCTATTTCAGGCTCGGCCTGTGTGTCAGCCTTTGTCTCTGTTTCACGCTGTTTCTCTGTTTCAGGCTCCGACGCTGTTTCAAGCCCTGTATCTGCCTCTGCCTCTGTTTCAGGCTCTGGCACTCTATCAAGCACTGTTTCTGGCTCTGGCTCTCTTTCAGGCTCTGGTTCTGAATTAGGGTTTTGTTCTGGCTCTGGCTGTGTCTCTGGCTCTGGCTGTGTCTCTGGCTCTGGCTCTGGCTCTGGCTCTGGCTCTGGCTCTGGCTCTGGCTCTGGCTCCATCTCCATCTCCAGCTCCAGCTCCAGCTCCAGCTTTAGCTCCGGCACTGTATCAAGTACTGTTGCAGACTCAGGCTGTGGCTCTAGGCTGTGGCTGCAGCTATGTTTTGCGCTCCAGCCCTGTATCAAGCCCTATGTCTGGCTCTGGCTCCGGCTCCGGCTCCGGCTCCGGCTCCGGCTCTGGCTCTGGCTCTGGCTCTGGCTCTGGCTCTGGCTCTGGCTCTGGCTCTGGCTCTGGCTCTGGCTCTGGCTCTGGCTCTGATTCATGGTCTCACTCTGACTCTGATTCAGGGTCTCGCTCTGGCTCTGGCTCTGGCTCTGGCTCTGGCTCTGATTCATGGTCTCCCTCTGACTCTGATTCAGGGTCTCGCTCTGGCTCTGGCACTCTATCAAGGACTGTTTCAGACTCAGGCTGTGGCTGTGGCTCTGCCTCTGTTTCACGCTCAGGCTCTGTTTGAGGCTATGTCTCTGTTTCAGGCTCCAGCACTGTATCAAGTACTGTTGCAGACTCAGGTTGTGGCTCTAGGCTGTGGCTGTGGCTGTTGCTCTGGTTCTGGCTGTGGCTCTTTTTCAGGCTCTGGTTCTGAATGAGGGCTTGGTTATGGCACTGATTCAGGGTCTCGCTCTGTCTCTGGCTGTGTCTCTGTTGCACCTCAAACGGTGGTTTGTTGTTGTTGTTGTTATTTTCTATCTGGGGTGGGACAAATGTTTAGTTGGGGCGGGGATCATTTTAAGTTTAGCATAATTGTTTCTTGCTTTGTTTTTCTTTTACTATTTTTTTAGGTTATTGTATAGTTTGTATTTTGCTTTTTAAGGGGAAAGGGTCAGGGCTGCTTGGGAGGGGGCCTCAGCCAAAAGAATTGCTGGGGCAGGTTCCCTACGGGGGGATGTATTGGAACACCCAATCTCTGTTATCGCGGGTGGGAGGAGCAGTTGCGCTAAGACCAGACCACGTCTTTACCGAAGATCTGGTTCTGACTCTGATTCTGATTCTCTGATTCTGGCTCTCTATCAAGGGCTGTTTCAGACTCAGGCTGTGGCTGTGGCTGTTGCTCTGGTTCTGGCTCTGGCTCTTTCTCAGGCTCTGGTTCTGAATGAGGGCTTGGTTCTGGCACTGATTCAGGGTCTCGCTCTGGCTCTGGCTCTGGCACTCTGTCAAGGACTATTTCAGACTTAGGCTGTGGCTGTGGCTCTGGCTCTGTTTCCATTCTTACAATGGAATGTACACAAAACAATAATCCTTTCTATATAAATTTTCCAATACATTCTGAAAACATAATAAATCCTTAATTGTTGTCCACCTCCTTTTAGTTCCTTTATCACTCGAATGCTAGCACGGAGTCAAAAGTATTATTGTGTTTTTGAACATATCTTGTATAATATTGCGTCTTTATTTTCCCATAATTAAGATAGCCATGCCACCCAAAACGGGTGTCATGACCTTCTAGATCTAAAATATCCCAATTTTTTTAATAAATACCAATCTTTCAACCAGAGAAGACATGAGGCTTCGTAATATAGCTTCAAATCCGGTAACCCGTAGCCACCTCTTTCTACAGTATCTATTAATATCTCATGCTTTACTCTTGGTCTTTTACCCTTCCACAAAAATTTAGAAATTTCTTTTTGCCACTTGTTGATACCGCTGGTCTTTCCTGTAATTGGAATCGTTTGGAATAGAAAGAGTAGCTTCGGTAAAACTATCATTTTAATTACCGAAATACGGCCCAGGAATGATAAATTTAACCTTGTCCGTGTCTCCAACTGTCATTTGATATCTTTCCAACAATTGGTATAATTATCTTCATATAAGTTAATATTCTTTGGTGTTATCCATAATCCTAAATACTTGATTTTGGGGTAGATTTTAATGTGTAATATTTGTTCTAATTCTGCTTTTTCATCTGGCGACATATTTTTAACTAATAGTTTTGTCTTGTTTAAATTCATTTTGAACCCCGCAACTTTACCGTAGCCATATATTATTTCCAACGCCTTTCTTAAACTCTGTTTTGGTTGCTCCGTAGTTATAATTATAAATCGTCAGCAAATGCCCTCATTTTGTAACTTCTATTTCCCAGCATAATCCCTTTTATTTCTTTTTCTTCCCTAATTTGTTTACATAAAACTTCCAATGTTAATATGAAAATTAAGGGGGATAGTGGGCAACCTTGTCTGACCCCTTTACAGATTTCACACTCCTGTGATAAATTTCCATTGATTATGATTTTAGCTTTTTGTTTTGATTATATTGCTTCAATCCCTTTTATATACTGTATACCAAAATCCATATGGTGTAATAGACCTTTCATAAATTTCCAGGATACCCTGTCGAAAGCTTTTTCTGCATCTATAGCCATTAAGACTGCCTTCTTTTCTATTCTTAAGTCTAAATGCGCTAATAAGTTTATAATGTTTCTAGTGTTGCTATAAATGTGCCTCCCGGGCAAAAAGCCAGCTTGGTCATTGTGTATCATCATCTGGAAGACTTTTTTTGATCTTTCGGCTAAAATATTTGCATATAATTTATACTCGTTATTTAGAAGTGCGATAGGCCTATAGTTGTTAATAAGTAGATTGTCCGTTCCCTGTTTTGGAATTAATGCAATAAGGCTGTCTTTCCAAGAATCCGGCATGGTTCCGTCTTTTAAGATACTTCTTAATGGGTCAGACAGTAAGTCCTCAATTTTTTTATAATATATTGCCGGTAGGCCGTCTGGCCCTGGTGGCTTTCCTATCTTTGCTTCCTTAATTGCTCTTTGAATTTCGTACGATGTAATAGGGGCATTCGACAGTTCTTTTTGTTTTTTAGTAAGTTTCGGAAGACAGTTCTGTTCTAAATGTTCTTTAACTTCTTCTGTTGTTTCATTTCCTTCCTTATAGATTTCTCTAAAGAATTCGAGAAATCGTTTCTCTATTTCTTTAGGGTTGTTTATTATTTTGCCTTCGCACTTAACTCTATTTATAAGCCTTTCTGCCTCTCTCTTCTTTAATTGCCATGCTAATAACCAGGCTCAGGTTCTGTTTCAGGCTGTGTCTCTGTTTCAGGCTCCGGCGCTGTATCAACCACTGTTGCAGACTCAGGCTGTGGCACTATGGCTGTAGCTGTGGCTCTGGTTCTGTTTCAGGCTCTGGCACTGTATCAAGCACTGTTTCAGGCTCAGGCTCAGGCTCAGGCTTCTGCTCTTTATTAGGCTTTGTCTCAGTCTTTGGCTCTAGCACTTATTCTAGCTCTATTTCAGGCTCGGCCTGTGTGTCAGCCTTTGTCTCTGTTTCACGCTGTTTCTCTGTTTCAGGCTCCGACGCTGTTTCAAGCCCTGTATCTGCCTCTGCCTCTGTTTCAGGCTCTGGCACTCTATCAAGCACTGTTTCTGGCTCTGGCTCTCTTTCAGGCTCTGGTTCTGAATTAGGGTTTTGTTCTGGCTCTGGCTGTGTCTCTGGCTCTGGCTGTGTCTCTGGCTCTGGCTCTGGCTCTGGCTCTGGCTCTGGCTCTGGCTCCGGCTCCAGCTCCATCTCCAGCTCCAGCTCCAGCTCCAGCTTTAGCTCCGGCACTGTATCAAGTACTGTTGCAGACTCAGGCTGTGGCTCTAGGCTGTGGCTGCAGCTATGTTTTGCGCTCCAGCCCTGTATCAAGCCCTATGTCTGGCTCTGGCTCCGGCTCCGGCTCCGGCTCCGGCTCCGGCTCCGGCTCTGGCTCTGGCTCTGGCTCTGGCTCTGGCTCTGGCTCTGGCTCTGGCTCTGGCTCTGATTCATGGTCTCACTCTGACTCTGATTCAGGGTCTCGCTCTGGCTCTGGCTCTGGCTCTGGCTCTGGCTCTGGCTCTGATTCATGGTCTCCCTCTGACTCTGATTCAGGGTCTCGCTCTGGCTCTGGCACTCTATCAAGGACTGTTTCAGACTCAGGCTGTGGCTGTGGCTCTGCCTCTGTTTCACGCTCAGGCTCTGTTTGAGGCTATGTCTCTGTTTCAGGCTCCAGCACTGTATCAAGTACTGTTGCAGACTCAGGTTGTGGCTCTAGGCCTTGGCTGTGGCTGTTGCTCTGGTTCTGGCTGTGGCTCTTTTTCAGGCTCTGGTTCTGAATGAGGGCTTGGTTATGGCACTGATTCAGGGTCTCGCTCTGTCTCTGGCTGTGTCTCTGTTGCACCTCAAACGGTGGTTTGTTGTTGTTGTTGTTATTTTCTTTCTGGGGTGGGACAAATGTTTAGTTGGGGCGGGGATCATTTTAAGTTTAGCATAATTGTTTCTTGCTTTGTTTTTCTTTTACTATTTTTTTAGGTTATTGTATAGTTTGTATTTTGCTTTTTAAGGGGAAAGGGTCAGGGCTGCTTGGGAGGGGGCCTCAGCCAAAAGAATTGCTGGGGCAGGTTCCCTACGGGGGGATGTATTGGAACACCCAATCTCTGTTATCGCGGGTGGGAGGAGCAGTTGCGCTAAGACCAGACCACGTCTTTACCGAAGATCTGGTTCTGACTCTGATTCTGATTCTCTGATTCTGGCTCTCTATCAAGGGCTGTTTCAGACTCAGGCTGTGGCTGTGGCTGTTGCTCTGGTTCTGGCTCTGGCTCTTTCTCAGGCTCTGGTTCTGAATGAGGGCTTGGTTCTGGCACTGATTCAGGGTCTCGCTCTGGCTCTGGCTCTGGCACTCTGTCAAGGACTATTTCAGACTTAGGCTGTGGCTGTGGCTGTGGCTCTGGCTCTGTTTCCATTCTTACAATGGAATGTACACAAAACAATAATCCTTTCTATATAAATTTTCCAATACATTCTGAAAACATAATAAATCCTTAATTGTTGTCCACCTCCTTTTAGTTCCTTTATCACTCGAATGCTAGCACGGAGTCAAAAGTATTATTGTGTTTTTGAACATATCTTGTATAATATTGCGTCTTTATTTTCCCATAATTAAGATAGCCATGCCACCCAAAACGGGTGTCATGACCTTCTAGATCTAAAATATCCCAATTTTTTTAATAAATACCAATCTTTCAACCAGAGAAGACATGAGGCTTCGTAATATAGCTTCAAATCCGGTAACCCGTAGCCACCTCTTTCTACAGTATCTATTAATATCTCATGCTTTACTCTTGGTCTTTTACCCTTCCACAAAAATTTAGAAATTTCTTTTTGCCACTTGTTGATACCGCTGGTCTTTCCTGTAATTGGAATCGTTTGGAATAGAAAGAGTAGCTTCGGTAAAACTATCATTTTAATTACCGAAATACGGCCCAGGAATGATAAATTTAACCTTGTCCGTGTCTCCAACTGTCATTTGATATCTTTCCAACAATTGGTATAATTATCTTCATATAAGTTAATATTCTTTGGTGTTATCCATAATCCTAAATACTTGATTTTGGGGTAGATTTTAATGTGTAATATTTGTTCTAATTCTGCTTTTTCATCTGGCGACATATTTTTAACTAATAGTTTTGTCTTGTTTAAATTCATTTTGAACCCCGCAACTTTACCGTAGCCATATATTATTTCCAACGCCTTTCTTAAACTCTGTTTTGGTTGCTCCGTAGTTATAATTATAAATCGTCAGCAAATGCCCTCATTTTGTAACTTCTATTTCCCAGCATAATCCCTTTTATTTCTTTTTCTTCCCTAATTTGTTTACATAAAACTTCCAATGTTAATATGAAAATTAAGGGGGATAGTGGGCAACCTTGTCTGACCCCTTTACAGATTTCACACTCCTGTGATAAATTTCCATTGATTATGATTTTAGCTTTTTGTTTTGATTATATTGCTTCAATCCCTTTTATATACTGTATACCAAAATCCATATGGTGTAATAGACCTTTCATAAATTTCCAGGATACCCTGTCGAAAGCTTTTTCTGCATCTATAGCCATTAAGACTGCCTTCTTTTCTATTCTTAAGTCTAAATGCGCTAATAAGTTTATAATGTTTCTAGTGTTGCTATAAATGTGCCTCCCGGGCAAAAAGCCAGCTTGGTCATTGTGTATCATCATCTGGAAGACTTTTTTTGATCTTTCGGCTAAAATATTTGCATATAATTTATACTCGTTATTTAGAAGTGCGATAGGCCTATAGTTGTTAATAAGTAGATTGTCCGTTCCCTGTTTTGGAATTAATGCAATAAGGCTGTCTTTCCAAGAATCCGGCATGGTTCCGTCTTTTAAGATACTTCTTAATGGGTCAGACAGTAAGTCCTCAATTTTTTTTATAATATATTGCCGGTAGGCCGTCTGGCCCTGGTGGCTTTCCTATCTTTGCTTCCTTAATTGCTCTTTGAATTTCGTACGATGTAATAGGGGCATTCGACAGTTCTTTTTGTTTTTTAGTAAGTTTCGGAAGACAGTTCTGTTCTAAATGTTCTTTAACTTCTTCTGTTGTTTCATTTCCTTCCTTATAGATTTCTCTAAAGAATTCGAGAAATCGTTTCTCTATTTCTTTAGGGTTGTTTATTATTTTGCCTTCGCACTTAACTCTATTTATAAGCCTTTCTGCCTCTCTCTTCTTTAATTGCCATGCTAATAACCAGGCTCAGGTTCTGTTTCAGGCTGTGTCTCTGTTTCAGGCTCCGGCGCTGTATCAACCACTGTTGCAGACTCAGGCTGTGGCACTATGGCTGTAGCTGTGGCTCTGGTTCTGTTTCAGGCTCTGGCACTGTATCAAGCACTGTTTCAGGCTCAGGCTCAGGCTCAGGCTTCTGCTCTTTATTAGGCTTTGTCTCAGTCTTTGGCTCTACCACTTATTCTAGCTCTATTTCAGGCTCGGCCTGTGTGTCAGCCTTTGTCTCTGTTTCACGCTGTTTCTCTGTTTCAGGCTCCGACGCTGTTTCAAGCCCTGTATCTGCCTCTGCCTCTGTTTCAGGCTCTGGCACTCTATCAAGCACTGTTTCTGGCTCTGGCTCTCTTTCAGGCTCTGGTTCTGAATTAGGGTTTTGTTCTGGCTCTGGCTGTGTCTCTGGCTCTGGCTGTGTCTCTGGCTCTGGCTCTGGCTCTGGCTCTGGCTCTGGCTCTGGCTCTGGCTCTGGCTCCATCTCCATCTCCAGCTCCAGCTCCAGCTCCAGCTTTAGCTCCGGCACTGTATCAAGTACTGTTGCAGACTCAGGCTGTGGCTCTAGGCTGTGGCTGCAGCTATGTTTTGCGCTCCAGCCCTGTATCAAGCCCTATGTCTGGCTCTGGCTCCGGCTCCGGCTCCGGCTCCGGCTCCGGCTCCGGCTCCGGCTCCGGCTCCGGCTCCGGCTCCGGCTCCGGCTCCGGCTCTGGCTCTGGCTCTGGCTCTGGCTCTGGCTCTGATTCATGGTCTCACTCTGACTCTGATTCAGGGTCTCGCTCTGGCTCTGGCTCTGGCTCTGGCTCTGGCTCTGGCTCTGATTCATGGTCTCCCTCTGACTCTGATTCAGGGTCTCGCTCTGGCTCTGGCACTCTATCAAGGACTGTTTCAGACTCAGGCTGTGGCTGTGGCTCTGCCTCTGTTTCACGCTCAGGCTCTGTTTGAGGCTATGTCTCTGTTTCAGGCTCCAGCACTGTATCAAGTACTGTTGCAGACTCAGGTTGTGGCTCTAGGCTGTGGCTGTGGCTGTTGCTCTGGTTCTGGCTGTGGCTCTTTTTCAGGCTCTGGTTCTGAATGAGGGCTTGGTTATGGCACTGATTCAGGGTCTCGCTCTGTCTCTGGCTGTGTCTCTGTTGCACCTCAAACGGTGGTTTGTTGTTGTTGTTGTTATTTTCTTTCTGGGGTGGGACAAATGTTTAGTTGGGGCGGGGATCATTTTAAGTTTAGCATAATTGTTTCTTGCTTTGTTTTTCTTTTACTATTTTTTTAGGTTATTGTATAGTTTGTATTTTGCTTTTTAAGGGGAAAGGGTCAGGGCTGCTTGGGAGGGGGCCTCAGCCAAAAGAATTGCTGGGGCAGGTTCCCTACGGGGGGATGTATTGGAACACCCAATCTCTGTTATCGCGGGTGGGAGGAGCAGTTGCGCTAAGACCAGACCACGTCTTTACCGAAGATCTGGTTCTGACTCTGATTCTGATTCTCTGATTCTGGCTCTCTATCAAGGGCTGTTTCAGACTCAGGCTGTGGCTGTGGCTGTTGCTCTGGTTCTGGCTCTGGCTCTTTCTCAGGCTCTGGTTCTGAATGAGGGCTTGGTTCTGGCACTGATTCAGGGTCTCGCTCTGGCTCTGGCTCTGGCACTCTGTCAAGGACTATTTCAGACTTAGGCTGTGGCTGTGGCTCTGGCTCTGTTTCCATTCTTACAATGGAATGTACACAAAACAATAATCCTTTCTATATAAATTTTCCAATACATTCTGAAAACATAATAAATCCTTAATTGTTGTCCACCTCCTTTTAGTTCCTTTATCACTCGAATGCTAGCACGGAGTCAAAAGTATTATTGTGTTTTTGAACATATCTTGTATAATATTGCGTCTTTATTTTCCCATAATTAAGATAGCCATGCCACCCAAAACGGGTGTCATGACCTTCTAGATCTAAAATATCCCAATTTTTTTAATAAATACCAATCTTTCAACCAGAGAAGACATGAGGCTTCGTAATATAGCTTCAAATCCGGTAACCCGTAGCCACCTCTTTCTACAGTATCTATTAATATCTCATGCTTTACTCTTGGTCTTTTACCCTTCCACAAAAATTTAGAAATTTCTTTTTGCCACTTGTTGATACCGCTGGTCTTTCCTGTAATTGGAATCGTTTGGAATAGAAAGAGTAGCTTCGGTAAAAGTATCATTTTAATTACCGAAATACGGCCCAGGAATGATAAATTTAACCTTGTCCGTGTCTCCAACTGTCATTTGATATCTTTCCAACAATTGGTATAATTATCTTCATATAAGTTAATATTCTTTGGTGTTATCCATAATCCTAAATACTTGATTTTGGGGTAGATTTTAATGTGTAATATTTGTTCTAATTCTGCTTTTTCATCTGGCGACATATTTTTAACTAATAGTTTTGTCTTGTTTAAATTCATTTTGAACCCCGCAACTTTACCGTAGCCATATATTATTTCCAACGCCTTTCTTAAACTCTGTTTTGGTTGCTCCGTAGTTATAATTATAAATCGTCAGCAAATGCCCTCATTTTGTAACTTCTATTTCCCAGCATAATCCCTTTTATTTCTTTTTCTTCCCTAATTTGTTTACATAAAACTTCCAATGTTAATATGAAAATTAAGGGGGATAGTGGGCAACCTTGTCTGACCCCTTTACAGATTTCACACTCCTGTGATAAATTTCCATTGATTATGATTTTAGCTTTTTGTTTTGATTATATTGCTTCAATCCCTTTTATATACTGTATACCAAAATCCATATGGTGTAATAGACCTTTCATAAATTTCCAGGATACCCTGTCGAAAGCTTTTTCTGCATCTATAGCCATTAAGACTGCCTTCTTTTCTATTCTTAAGTCTAAATACGCTAATAAGTTTATAATGTTTCTAGTGTTGCTATAAATGTGCCTCCCGGGCAAAAAGCCAGCTTGGTCATTGTGTATCATCATCTGGAAGACTTTTTTTGATCTTTCGGCTAAAATATTTGCATATAATTTATACTCGTTATTTAGAAGTGCGATAGGCCTATAGTTGTTAATAAGTAGATTGTCCGTTCCCTGTTTTGGAATTAATGCAATAAGGCTGTCTTTCCAAGAATCCGGCATGGTTCCGTCTTTTAAGATACTTCTTAATGGGTCAGACAGTAAGTCCTCAATTTTTTTATAATATATTGCCGGTAGGCCGTCTGGCCCTGGTGGCTTTCCTATCTTTGCTTCCTTAATTGCTCTTTGAATTTCGTACGATGTAATAGGGGCATTCGACAGTTCTTTTTGTTTTTTAGTAAGTTTCGGAAGACAGTTCTGTTCTAAATGTTCTTTAACTTCTTCTGTTGTTTCATTTCCTTCCTTATAGATTTCTCTAAAGAATTCGAGAAATCGTTTCTCTATTTCTTTAGGGTTGTTTATTATTTTGCCTTCGCACTTAACTCTATTTATAAGCCTTTCTGCCTCTCTCTTCTTTAATTGCCATGCTAATAACCAGGCTCAGGTTCTGTTTCAGGCTGTGTCTCTGTTTCAGGCTCCGGCGCTGTATCAACCACTGTTGCAGACTCAGGCTGTGGCACTATGGCTGTAGCTGTGGCTCTGGTTCTGTTTCAGGCTCTGGCACTGTATCAAGCACTGTTTCAGGCTCAGGCTCAGGCTCAGGCTTCTGCTCTTTATTAGGCTTTGTCTCAGTCTTTGGCTCTACCACTTATTCTAGCTCTATTTCAGGCTCGGCCTGTGTGTCAGCCTTTGTCTCTGTTTCACGCTGTTTCTCTGTTTCAGGCTCCGACGCTGTTTCAAGCCCTGTATCTGCCTCTGCCTCTGTTTCAGGCTCTGGCACTCTATCAAGCACTGTTTCTGGCTCTGGCTCTCTTTCAGGCTCTGGTTCTGAATTAGGGTTTTGTTCTGGCTCTGGCTGTGTCTCTGGATCTGGCTGTGTCTCTGCTTCAGGCTCCTACGCTGTATCAAGCACTGTATCAGGCTCTGCCTCTCCCTCTGTCCCTGGCTACGTTTAAGCGTCAGGCTCAGTTTCAGACAGTGTCTCTGTTTCAGGATCCAGCACTCTATCAAGCACTATTTCAGACTCAGGCTGTGGCTGTGGATCTCGGCTGTGGCTCTAGGCTCCGTCTTTGGCTCTGTCTGTGGCTCTGGCTCTCTTTCAGGGTCTGGTTCTGAATGAAGATCTGGTTCTGACTCTGATTCAGGGTCTCATGATGGCTCTTCCTCTGCCTCTGACACAGCTATGTTTCAGAGTCTGGCTCTCTTTCAGGCTCTGGTTCTGAATTAGGGTTTTGTTCTGGCTCTGGCTGTGTCTCTGGCTCTGGCTCCAGCTCCAGCTCCAGCTCCGGCTCCGGCACTGTATCAAGTACTGTTGCAGACTCAGGCTGTGGCTCTAGGCTGTGGCTGCAGCTATGTTTTGCGCTCCAGCCCTGTATCAAGCCCTATTTCTGGCTCTGGCTCTGGCTCTGGCTCTGGCTCTGGCTCTGGCTCTGGCTCTGGCTCTGGCTCTGGCTCTGGCTCTGGCTCTGGCTCTGGCTCTGATTCATGGTCTCCCTCTGACTCTGATTCAGGGTCTCGCTCTGGCTCTGGCACTCTATCAAGGACTGTTTCAGACTCAGGCTGTGGCTGTGGCTCTGCCTCTGTTTCACGCTCAGGCTCTGTTTGAGGCTATGTCTCTGTTTCAGGCTCCAGCACTGTATCAAGTACTGTTGCAGACTCAGGTTGTGGCTCTAGGCTGTGGCTGTGGCTGTTGCTCTGGTTCTGGCTGTGGCTCTTTTTCAGGCTCTGGTTCTGAATGAGGGCTTGGTTATGGCACTGATTCAGGGTCTCGCTCTGTCTCTGGCTGTGTCTCTGTTGCACCTCAAACGGTGGTTTGTTGTTGTTGTTGTTATTTTCTTTCTGGGGTGGTACAAATGTTTAGTTGGGGCGAGGATCATTTTAAGTTTAGCATAATTGTTTCTTGCTTTGTTTTTCTTTTACTATTTTTTTAGGTTATTGTATAGTTTGTATTTTGCTTTTTAAGGGGAAAGGGTCAGGGCTGCCTGGGAGGGGGCCTCAGCCAACAGAAGGGCTGGGGCAGGTTCCCTACGGGGGGATGTATTGGAACACCCAATCTCTGTTATCGCGGGTGGGAGGAGCAGTTGCGCTAAGACCAGACCACGTCTTTACCGAAGATCTGGTTCTGACTCTGATTCTGATTCTCTGATTCTGGCTCTCTATCAAGGGCTGTTTCAGACTCAGGCTGTGGCTGTGGCTGTTGCTCTGGTTCTGGCTCTGGCTCTTTCTCAGGCTCTGGTTCTGAATGAGGGCTTGGTTCTGGCACTGATTCAGGGTCTCGCTCTGGCTCTGGCTCTGGCACTCTGTCAAGGACTATTTCAGACTTAGGCTGTGGCTGTGGCTCTGGCTCTGTTTCCATTCTTACAATGGAATGTACACAAAACAATAATCCTTTCTATATAAATTTTCCAATACATTCTGAAAACATAATAAATCCTTAATTGTTGTCCACCTCCTTTTAGTTCCTTTATCACTCGAATGCTAGCACGGAGTCAAAACTATTATTGTATTTTTGAACATATCTTGTATAATATTGCGTCTTTATTTTCCCATAATTAAGATAGCCATGCCACCCAAAACGGGTGTCATGACCTTCTAGATCTAAAATATCCCAATTTTTTTAATAAATACCAATCTTTCAACCAGAGAAGACATGAGGCTTCGTAATATAGCTTCAAATCCGGTAACCCGTAGCCACCTCTTTCTACAGTATCTATTAATATCCCATGCTTTACTCTTGGTCTTTTACCCTTCCACAAAAATTTAGAAATTTCTTTTTGCCACTTGTTGATACCGCTGGTCTTTCCTGTAATTGGAATCGTTTGGAATAGAAAGAGTAGCTTCGGTAAAACTATCATTTTAATTACCGAAATACGGCCCAGGAATGATAAATTTAACCTTGTCCGTGTCTCCAACTGTCTTTTGATATCTTTCCAACAATTGGTATAGTTATCTTCATATAAGTTAATATTCTTTGGTGTTATCCATAATCCTAAATACTTGATTTTGGGGTAGATTTTAATGTGTAATATTTGTTCTAATTCTGCTTTTTCATCTGGCGACATATTTTTAACTAATAGTTTTGTCTTGTTTAAATTCATTTTGAACCCCGCAACTTTACCGTAGCCATATATTATTTCCAACGCCTTTCTTAAACTCTGTTTTGGTTGCTCCGTAGTTATAATTATAAATCGTCAGCAAATGCCCTCATTTTGTAACTTCTATTTCCCAGCATAATCCCTTTTATTTCTTTTTCTTCCCTAATTTGTTTACATAAAACTTCCAATGTTAATATGAAAATTAAGGGGGCTAGTGGGCAACCTTGTCTGACCCCTTTACAGATTTCACACTCCTGTGATAAATTTCCATTGATTATGATTTTAGCTTTTTGTTTTGATTATATTGCTTCAATCCCTTTTATATACTGTATACCAAAATCCATATGGTGTAATAGACCTTTCATAAATTTCCAGGATACCCTGTCGAAAGCTTTTTCTGCATCTATAGCCATTAAGACTGCCTTCTTTTCTATTCTTAAGTCTAAATACGCTAATAAGTTTATAATGTTTCTAGTGTTGCTATAAATGTGCCTCCCGGGCAAAAAGCCAGCTTGGTCATTGTGTATCATCATCTGGAAGACTTTTTTTGATCTTTCGGCTAAAATATTTGCATATAATTTATACTCGTTATTTAGAAGTGCGATAGGCCTATAGTTGTTAATAAGTAGATTGTCCGTTCCCTGTTTTGGAATTAATGCAATAAGGCTGTCTTTCCAAGAATCCGGCATGGTTCCGTCTTTTAAGATACTTCTTAATGGGTCAGACAGTAAGTCCTCAATTTTTTTATAATATATTGCCGGTAGGCCGTCTGGCCCTGGTGGCTTTCCTATCTTTGCTTCCTGAATTGCTCTTTGAATTTCGTACGATGTAATAGGGACATTCGACAGTTATTTTTGTTCTTTAGTAAGTTTCGGAAGACAGTTCTGTTCTAAATGTTCTTTAACTTCTTCTGTTGTTTCATTTCCTTCCTTATAGATTTCTCTAAAGAATTCGAGAAATCGTTTCTCTATTTCTTTAGGGTTGTTTATTATTTTGCCTTCGCACTTAACTCTATTTATAAGCCTTTCTGCCTCTCTCTTCTTTAATTGCCATGCTAATAACCAGGCTCAGGTTCTGTTTCAGGCTGTGTCTCTGTTTCAGGCTCCGGCGCTGTATCAACCACTGTTGCAGACTCAGGCTGTGGCACTATGGCTGTAGCTGTGGCTCTGGTTCTGTTTCAGGCTCTGGCACTGTATCAAGCACTGTTTCAGGCTCAGGCTCAGGCTCAGGCTTCTGCTCTTTATTAGGCTTTGTCTCAGTCTTTGGCTCTACCACTTATTCTAGCTCTATTTCAGGCTCGGCCTGTGTGTCAGCCTTTGTCTCTGTTTCACGCTGTTTCTCTGTTTCAGGCTCCGACGCTGTTTCAAGCCCTGTATCTGCCTCTGCCTCTGTTTCAGGCTCTGGCACTCTATCAAGCACTGTTTCTGGCTCTGGCTCTCTTTCAGGCTCTGGTTCTGAATTAGGGTTTTGTTCTGGCTCTGGCTGTGTCTCTGGATCTGGCTGTGTCTCTGCTTCAGGCTCCTACGCTGTATCAAGCACTGTATCAGGCTCTGCCTCTCCCTCTGTCCCTGGCTACGTTTAAGCGTCAGGCTCAGTTTCAGACAGTGTCTCTGTTTCAGGATCCAGCACTCTATCAAGCACTATTTCAGACTCAGGCTGTGGCTGTGGATCTCGGCTGTGGCTCTAGGCTCCGTCTGTGGCTCTGTCTGTGGCTCTGGCTCTCTTTCAGGGTCTGGTTCTGAATGAAGATCTGGTTCTGACTCTGATTCAGGGTCTCATGATGGCTCTTCCTCTGCCTCTGACACAGCTATGTTTCAGAGTCTGGCTCTCTTTCAGGCTCTGGTTCTGAATTAGGGTTTTGTTCTGGCTCTGGCTGTGTCTCTGGCTCCGGCTCCAGCTCCAGCTCCAGCTCCAGCTCCGGCACTCTATCAAGTACTGTTGCAGACTCAGGCTGTGGCTCTAGGCTGTGGCTGCAGCTATGTTTTGCGCTCCGGCCCTGTATCAAGCCCTATTTCTGGCTCTGGCTCTGGCTCTGGCTCTGGCTCTGGCTCTGGCTCTGGCTCTGGCTCTGGCTCTGGCTCTGGCTCTGGCTCTGGCTCTGGCTCTGGCTCTGGCTCTGATTCATGGTCTCCCTCTGACTCTGATTCAGGGTCTCGCTCTGGCTCTGGCACTCTATCAAGGACTGTTTCAGACTCAGGCTGTGGCTGTGGCTGTGGCTCTGCCTCTGTTTCACGCTCAGGCTCTGTTTGAGGCTATGTCTCTGTTTCAGGCTCCAGCACTGTATCAAGTACTGTTGCAGACTCAGGTTGTGGCTCTAGGCTGTGGCTGTGGCTGTTGCTCTGGTTCTGGCTGTGGCTCTTTTTCAGGCTCTGGTTCTGAATGAGGGCTTGGTTATGGCACTGATTCAGTGTCTCGCTCTGTCTCTGGCTGTGTCTCTGTTGCACCTCAAACGGTGGTTTGTTGTTGTTGTTGTTATTTTCTTTCTGGGGTGGGACAAATGTTTAGTTGGGGCGGGGATCATTTTAAGTTTAGCATAATTGTTTCTTGCTTTGTTTTTCTTTTACTATTTTTTTAGGTTATTGTATAGTTTGTATTTTGCTTTTTAAGGGGAAAGGGTCAGGGCTGCCTGGGAGGGGGCCTCAGCCAACAGAAGGGCTGGGGCAGGTTCCCTACGGGGGGATGTATTGGAACACCCAATCTCTGTTATCGCGGGTGGGAGGAGCAGTTGCGCTAAGACCAGACCACGTCTTTACCGAAGATCTGGTTCTGACTCTGATTCTGATTCTCTGATTCTGGCTCTCTATCAAGGGCTGTTTCAGACTCAGGCTGTGGCTGTGGCTGTTGCTCTGGTTCTGGCTCTGGCTCTTTCTCAGGCTCTGGTTCTGAATGAGGGCTTGGTTCTGGCACTGATTCAGGGTCTCGCTCTGGCTCTGGCTCTGGCACTCTGTCAAGGACTATTTCAGACTTAGGCTGTGGCTGTGGCTCTGGCTCTGTTTCCATTCTTACAATGGAATGTACACAAAACAATAATCCTTTCTATATAAATTTTCCAATACATTCTGAAAACATAATAAATCCTTAATTGTTGTCCACCTCCTTTTAGTTCCTTTATCACTCGAATGCTAGCACGGAGTCAAAACTGTTATTGTATTTTTGAACATATCTTGTATAATATTGCGTCTTTATTTTCCCATAATTAAGATAGCCATGCCACCCAAAACGGGTGTCATGACCTTCTAGATCTAAAATATCCCAATTTTTTTAATAAATACCAATCTTTCAACCAGAGAAGACATGAGGCTTCGTAATATAGCTTCAAATCCGGTAACCCGTAGCCACCTCTTTCTACAGTATCTATTAATATCTCATGCTTTACTCTTGGTCTTTTACCCTTCCACAAAAATTTAGAAATTTCTTTTTGCCACTTGTTGATACCGCTGGTCTTTCCTGTAATTGGAATCGTTTGGAATAGAAAGAGTAGCTTCGGTAAAACTATCATTTTAATTACCGAAATACGGCCCAGGAATGATAAATTTAACCTTGTCCGTGTCTCCAACTGTCTTTTGATATCTTTCCAACAATTGGTATAGTTATCTTCATATAAGTTAATATTCTTTGGTGTTATCCATAATCCTAAATACTTGATTTTGGGGTAGATTTTAATGTGTAATATTTGTTCTAATTCTGCTTTTTCATCTGGCGACATATTTTTAACTAATAGTTTTGTCTTGTTTAAATTCATTTTGAACCCCGCAACTTTACCGTAGCCATATATTATTTCCAACGCCTTTCTTAAACTCTGTTTTGGTTGCTCCGTAGTTATAATTATAAATCGTCAGCAAATGCCCTCATTTTGTAACTTCTATTTCCCAGCATAATCCCTTTTATTTCTTTTTCTTCCCTAATTTGTTTACATAAAACTTCCTATGTTAATATGAAAATTAAGGGGGCTAGTGGGCAACCTTGTCTGACCCCTTTACAGATTTCACACTCCTGTGATAAATTTCCATTGATTATGATTTTAGCTTTTTGTTTTGATTATATTGCTTCAATCCCTTTTATATACTGTATACCAAAATCCATATGGTGTAATAGACCTTTCATAAATTTCCAGGATACCCTGTCGAAAGCTTTTTCTGCATCTATAGCCATTAAGACTGCCTTCTTTTCTATTCTTAAGTCTAAATACGCTAATAAGTTTATAATGTTTCTAGTGTTGCTATAAATGTGCCTCCCGGGCAAAAAGCCAGCTTGGTCATTGTGTATCATCATCTGGAAGACTTTT
Source organism: Podarcis filfolensis (assembly GCF_964270895.1). NCBI lineage: Eukaryota > Metazoa > Chordata > Lepidosauria > Squamata > Lacertidae > Podarcis > Podarcis filfolensis. The sequence continues at coordinate 31,637,980 of NC_139619.1, read as the reverse complement.
TTTGATCTTTCGGCTAAAATATTTGCATATAATTTATACTCGTTATTTAGAAGTGCGATAGGCCTATAGTTGTTAATAAGTAGATTGTCCGTTCCCTGTTTTGGAATTAATGCAATAAGGCTGTCTTTCCAGGAATCCGGCATGGTTCCGTCTTTTAAGATACTTCTTAATGGGTCAGACAGTAAGTCCTCAATTTTTTTATAATATATTGCCGGTAGGCCGTCTGGCCCTGGTGGCTTTCCTATCGTTGCTTCCTTAATTGCTCTTTGAATTTCGTACGATGTAATAGGGGCATTCGACAGTTCTTTTTGTTCTTTAGTAAGTTTCAGAAGACAGCTCTGTTCTAAAGGTTCTTTAACTTCTTCTGTTGTTTCATTTCCTTCCTTATAGATTTCTCTAAAGAATTCGAGAAATCGTTTCTCTATTTCTTTAGGGTTGTTTATTATTTTGCCTTCACACTTAACTCTATTTATAAGCCTTTCTGCCTCTCTCTTCTTTAATTGCCATGCTAATAACCAGGCTCAGGTTCTGTTTCAGGCTGTGTCTCTGTTTCAGGCTCCGGCGCTGTATCAACCACTGTTGCAGACTCAGGCTGTGGCACTATGGCTGTAGCTGTGGCTCTGGTTCTGTTTCAGGCTCTGACACTGTATCAAGCACTGTTTCAGGCTCAGGCTCAGGCTCAGGCTCAGGCTTCTGCTCTTTATTAGGCTTTGTCTCAGTCTTTGGCTCTAGCACTTATTCTAGCTCTATTTCAGGCTCGGCCTGTGTGTCAGCCTTTGTCTCTGTTTCACGCTGTTTCTCTGTTTCAGGCTCCGACGCTGTTTCAAGCCCTGTATCTGCCTCTGCCTCTGTTTCAGGCTCTGGCACTCTATCAAGCACTGTTTCTGGCTCTGGCTCTCTTTCAGGCTCTGGTTCTGAATTAGGGTTTTGTTCTGGCTCTGGCTGTGTCTCTGGCTCTGGCTGTGTCTCTGGCTCCGGCTCTGGCTCTGGCTCTGGCTCTGGCTCTGGCTCTGGCTCTGGCTCTGGCTCTGGCTCTGGCTCTGGCTCCATCTCCAGCTCCAGCTCCAGCTCCAGCTTTAGCTCCAGCACTGTATCAAGTACTGTTGCAGACTCAGGCTGTGGCTCTAGGCTGTGGCTGCAGCTATGTTTTGCGCTCCGGCCCTGTATCAAGCCCTATGTCTGGCTCTGGCTCTGGCTCTGGCTCTGGCTCTGGCTCTGGCTCTGGCTCTGGCTCTGGCTCTGATTCATGGTCTCACTCTGACTCTGATTCAGGGTCTCGCTCTGGATTTGGCTCTGGCTCTGGCTCTGGCTCTGATTCATGGTCTCACTCTGACTCTGATTCAGGGTCTCGCTCTGGCTCTGGCACTCTATCAAGGACTGTTTCAGACTCAGGCTGTGGCTGTGGCTGTGGCTCTGCCTCTGTTTCACGCTCAGGCTCTGTTTCAGGCTTTGTCTCTGTTTCAGGCTCCAGCACTGTATCAAGTACTGTTGCAGACTCAGGTTGTGGCTCTAGGCTACTTCCGGAGGCGGCGCGACCGGTAATGGCTGCCTTCTCCGAGTAAGGAGAAGGGAGCTCCGCTGTAAACGGGTCGTCCGCTACGGCGAAGCGGAGACCCATTCAGGAAAACCACAGGTGGCAGAAGCCTGTGGTCTCGGGACCCGGCGGGCGCCAGAAGCAGCCCCCAAAACGCTGAAGGGACCCCGTAAGGGGCTCCGGATCGCGGAGGGGGTAGCGGCGCTGTGGGTCGTTGCGCAAACAGCGAAGTGAAGCCGCGTTGCTGTTGCCGGTCAGCGCTGTCCTTTCTTCCTGCAACTTTTCTGAACTTTGGAAACTACAACCCGTGAGTAAATTTGGACATTGAAAACTTTCTGAAACTTTTGTCAACTTTCTGAAACTTTTTGAGAACTTTATGAAACTTTTAAAACTTTTTTAAAAAAGTTGAAATCTGGCTGAAAACGGAGTGAGGATAAGCAGGAAGCCCATCTCCCGCTATACTGAACTTTAAGCAAAGAGCAGGAGGAGTGGAGACAAAAAGTTATGCGTTAACTAAATGCTGGCACCCTGTTAAAGCAGTTTTCTGAGTGAAAGACTTTGAGCTATTGACTTTTGCTGGTTATATTCGGGGTGCATTGATATCCTTCTTCTGTGGCACCAGTGGATTATAAAATAAATAAGAATCTCTGGTGCTGGAGCTGCCTGGATGAGCACCAGTTTGCAACTTTGGATACATTGAATTCAGGTTTTGAAACATTCTGAGTTGGAACTGGATACTTTGAAACTGTTGCAGTCAAGGCACTGTAAGAAACACTGTTTCGCTTTAAGTTTTACTCTGCTAAAAATAATACATTGTGGAGGCGATGGACATGGATTTAAATTTATAAGTTTAACTTGGATTTGATCTTTTCCCTGAAGACGTATTAAGCTCCCTCTAGAGGATTTTGGACTTACAGCAGTGACTTTGTTTTACTTTCCCTTTCCCGGCCTCTGTTTGACTATTGTATCTGGGACTCTGCTTTCTCATGGGAACAACTTGGATTGACCTTGGATTACAGATAACTTTGGAATGAGTGGCGCAAGGAGAAGAGGAAGGACTAAACAAACAACTCTAACTTTATCTGCAGCCTCACAGCGTAGATCTTCTGTGCCGGCCTTGCCTTCCACTTTGCCTCCAGACATAGAGGCGGCCTCCCTAATACAGGCAGGGGAGGGTGAGACAGAGGAGCTGCACCTGGGAGATATGGCTTCAGGGACAAGTAGCTCTGTCTTGGAGAAAATTTTGGAGAAACTGGAGGCTCTGGACAAGAAGGCTGATTTGCATACAGCTAAAATTGAACAGAACACAGAAAGCTTGAATAAGCTGACTGGACAAGTTGCACAGAATGCCCAGTCTATTGGAGAATTAAAGGAGGCTGTAGGTGAAAATCGTAAACTGGCTGAAGATACTAGTCAAAGATTGGAAGAACTTGAGAAAGAAGTAAGACCACTCAGCAAACAAGTTGGAGAACATCAGATTTACTTTTTGATGACAGAACTGCGAAACAGGGAGACCAACTTGAGGATACGGTCAATACCAGAGGTGGAAGAAGATAATTTTATTGAATTTCTAACTAAGGAATTTGCCAAGTTTTGGAAGTTAGAGGAAAAAGACTTTAAAATTGTATCTGCTTTCAGGCTTGGCAGAGTCAGAAGGACAGAGAAGCCCAGAGATTGTTTGATAACACTGAGATCAAAGGAGGAAAGGGACAAGATTTTGGGCCTGCACTACGAAAAGTCACTAGACATTTTGGGCAAGAGAATTGAAATCTACAAGGACATTCCTAAGCAGTTGCTGGACCTTAGATCTAACTACACGGAATTGGCAAGACTGTTGAGAAGCAACGCAATTATCTTCAGGTGGGAGTTTCCACAAGGATTATCCTTTACCTACAGAGGGAGAAAGATCAAAATCAAAACAGTGGAAGATAGAGACAAGTTTTTGGGAGCACACGGAGAAGACCTCCACAAAGGACTTGGATTGCCAGCGCCAGAACTTCCAGAGGAGCCCGCCCCCTCGGATCCTCAAGGACCGGAGAACAAGGTACCACCCCAGAAAGAATAACCAGACCTATCCAGGATGTCTCTGCAGCTTTTGAGCTGGAACATAAATGGCTGTAACAGTCCCGAAAAAAGGTCTAAAATTTTTCATATTTTAAAAAAGGAACAATTGGACATTATATGCTTACAAGAAACACATGTGATTAGGCTCCATAGAAAGGTGTTAATAAATAAAAGGCTTGGTCAAGAATTTATATCATCGGATACAGTTAAAAAGAGAGGTGTAGTGATCTATGCAAAAGAGAGCCTTTCACCAAAATTTCTCTTTAAAGATGAAAGTGGAAGAATCCTCGCAATAGAAGTACAGTATCAAGGAGAAAAAATTTTGATATTAGGAATTTATGCTCCAAATGAAGGAAAATCGGATTTTTATAAGAAGTTGCACGAGACCATGCTGGATTATCTGGATTACAACAACGTCATCATGATGGGGGACATGAACGGGGTCGTATCAACAAATATGGATAAGTCACAGAACCAGAACATTACTAAAGAGGGAAGACTACCTAAGACCTTTTTTGAAATGACTGACAATATGGACTGGGTTGACATCTGGAGAGTTAGAAACCCCCTGGGAAGAGAAGGAACATTCTTTTCTGAAGCTCAACTGACTTGGACACGAATCGACCAAATATGGATAACTAGAAGTCTGGCACCTAAGGTGAGGAAGGTGGAAATCTGCCCCAAAACATGCTCCGACCATAACGCCTTGAGAATGGATATGACATTGATCCCAATCGGCTCCTTTAGATGGAAGATGAATGATGGCCTGTTTAGAGACCAAAGAATTGTAAAGAAGGCCCAAAAAACCTTAAAGGATTATTTTGAGATTAATTTGAACACTACGGTGGAAAAAAGAACTATCTGGGATGCAAGTAAAGCTGTGATGAGAGGGTTCTTGATTCAACAGAATTCCTTAAAGAAAAGACTGCAAAATGAAAAGAAAGATAAAATTCTGGAAAGTATCAAAGAGTTGGAGAAGAAGTTAAGATCTAACCCGAAGTCCCAACCGATTCTGAGAGAAATTAAACTTTATCAGGCGCAATATTCCAAGCTGATAAATCAGGAAATAGAATGGAAGATTAAAACAATGAAACAAAAAACTTTTGAATCGGCAAATAAATGTGGGAAACTGCTAGCTTGGCAGTTGAAAAGGAGACAAAGATTAAATACAGTAACAAACTTAGAGGTTGAAGGAAGGAACATTCAGAACCCGGGAGAGATTAGAAAGTGCTTCCAGAGGTATTTTAAAAAGTTATATACTCAAGGGCCACAAGATGAAATAGAGATTACACAATTTTTGGAGAGAAATGGATTAGCAAAGCTGTCAGAAGAAAATAGAACAATTTTAAATGGCAAAATAACACGACAAGAGATTGAACAGGCCATCCTGAGTCTGAAACAGGGCAAATCACCAGGGCCAGATGGACTGACCTCTAACTACTATAAGACATTGAAGGATTATTTGATACAACCTTTGTTGGAGGTCAGTAATGAAATAATGGAGGGGAAGAAGGCGCCTGAATCGTGGAAAGAAGCATTTATCACATTGATTCCAAAGTCAGAAACTGAAAAGACACAACTCAAGAATTACCGTCCCATCTCCCTTTTAAATGTGGATTACAAAATATTTGCAGATGTTTTGGCACGAAGATTTAAGAAAGTTTTAAGTGAGATAATCCATAAAGACCAGGCAGGCTTTCTCCCGGGCAGACATATGTTTACTAACACAAGGAACATCATAGACATATTGGAACTTTTACAAACAAACATAAACACTAAAGCAGTTTTAATTTTTATAGACGCGGAGAAAGCCTTTGACAACATATCTTGGAAATTTATGAAGGGGAATTTAAAAGAAATGGGAGTGGGACGGGGGTTTGAGAACGGGATTGAGGCAATATATTCAGAACAAAAGGCTAAACTGATAGTTAACAATGTGGTTACAGAAGAGTTTAAAATTGAAAAAGGTACACGACAAGGCTGCCCGATTTCCCCATTACTGTTTATTTCGGTTCTGGAAGTGCTCCTGAATATGATTAGGGGGGACCGGTTGGTGGAAGGGATTCAGGTCGGAGCGAAACAATATAAACTTAAAGCTTTTGCAGATGACCTAGTTTTGACATTACAGGAGCCGGAGTCTAGTTTGAAAAGAGTTCTACAACTGATTCAAAACTTCGGTCGAGTGGCAGGATTTAAGTTAAATAAGCAAAAAACTAAAGTTTTGGGGAAAAACATGACAGATATTGAGTTGGAACAGCTTCAGAAAGAGACAGAACTAAATGTGGTTAAAAAAGTTAAATACCTAGGGGTAAACATAACAGCAAAAAATCTGAGTTTATTTAAAGATAATTATGAAAAATGTTGGTCAGAGATTAAGAGGGACTTGGATAGTTGGTCAAGACTAAAACTTTCTTTGTTAGGCCGAATAGCTGCCATCAAGATGAATGTATTGCCAAAAATGTTATTTTTGTTTCAGACACTGCAGATTGTAGACAAGACAGAGTGTTTCCGGAAGTGGCAGAAAGATATTTCTAAATTTGTCTGGCAGGGCAAAAAGCCCAGAATCAAATTTAAAATATTAACAGATGCGAAAGAAAGAGGGGGCTTTGCCCTGCCAGATTTAAAGTTGTATTATGAAGCTGCAGCTTTCTGCTGGTTGAAAGATTGGTTACTTCTTGAAGATACGGACGTCTTGGATTTGGAAGGTTTTAATAATGCGTTTGGATGGCATGCATATTTATGGTATGATAAAGCTAAGATAAATAAGGCCTTCAAGAACCATATTGTCAGAAAATCAGTTTTTAATGTCTGGACAAAATATAAAGACTTACTGGAGAATAAAACTCCGAGGTGGCTGTCACCCCTGGAGGCTAAGGCTCGGAAAAGAGCCAATATGGAGGCCAACTGGCCAAAATATTGGGAGATAATAGAAAAGGATGGTGACAACTGGAAATTGCAGAGTTTAGAAAAGATGAGAGACAAAGTGCGAGACTGGTTACACTATGCTCAGATTAAAGAAGTGTTTAAAAATGACAAAAAGTTAGGATTCCAAGTGGAAAAGTCAAAGTTAGAAACTGAACTGTTAGAACCTAAGACTAAGGTACTTTCAAGAATGTATAACTTGCTGCTGAAATGGAACACACATGACGAAATGGTAAAATCAACAATGATAAAATGGGCGCAGGATATTGGGTATAATATTATGTTTGAAGATTGGGAAAGGTTGTGGACCTCTGGGCTGAACTTCACTGCATGTAATGCGTTGAAGGAAAATGTGATGAAAATGATGTATAGATGGTACATGACCCCTGTTAAACTGGCTAAAATATACCATTCGTCTGATAGCAAATGTTGGAAATGTAAGGAAAATGAAGGAACATTTTTTCACCTCTGGTGGACCTGCCCTAGAGTGAAGGCCTTTTGGGAGAAGATATATAATGAATTAAAAAAGGTGTTTAAATACACCTTTACTAAGAAACCAGAGGCCTTTCTCCTGGGTATTGTCGGCCAGAGTGTGTTAAAAAAGGACAGAACATTCTTTTTGTACGCAACAACAGCAGCAAGAATATTAATTGCCAAGAATTGGAAAACTCAGGAGCTACCCACTGTGGAAGAATGGCAGATGCAACTGATGGACTATATGCAATTAGCCGAGATGACCGGCAGAATTCGAGACCAGGGAGAAGAAAGGATGGAAGAAGACTGGAGGAAATTTAAGATTTATTTACAAAAATATTGTAATTTGGTTGAGTGTTGAATTGGATGCCAGTGCAGACAATTGTCTACCATTAAATTAGATTTAAGGCTGAATTATATGTCAAACCAAATTAAGATTATTAATTAAGATGAGTTAAATGATAATTTGTTTGAAATTAATTTAATAATGATGTAAGTGTATGCGGGAGGTGTGGGGGAGTCCCATGTAACAATTGAGAGATGTTAAATGGACAATGATAAGTTGTGCTTATCTAATATATGCTTTATTTGAAAACTTCAATAAATATATTATAAAAAAAAAAAAAAAAAAGGTTGTGGCTCTAGGCTGTGGCTGTGGCTGTTGCTCTGGTTCTGGCTGTGGCTCTTTTTAAGGCTCTGGTTCTGAATGAGGGCTTGGTTATGGCACTGATTCAGGGTCTCGCTCTGTCTCTGGCTGTGTCTCTGTTGCACCTCAAACGGTGGTTTGTTGTTGTTGTTGTTATTTTCTTTCTGGGGTGGGACAAATGTTTAGTTGGGGCGGGGATCATTTTAAGTTTAGCATAATTGTTTCTTGCTTTGTTTTTCTTTTACTATTTTTTTAGGTTATTGTATAGTTTGTATTTTGCTTTTTAAGGGGAAAGGGTCAGGGCTGCCTGGGAGGGGGCCTCAGCCAACAGAAGGGCTGGGGCAGGTTCCCTACGGGGGGATGTATTGGAACACCCAATCTCTGTTATCGCGGGTGGGAGGAGCAGTTGCGCTAAGACCAGACCACGTCTTTACCGAAGATCTGGTTCTGACTCTGATTCTGATTCTCTGATTCTGGCTCTCTATCAAGGGCTGTTTCAGACTCAGGCTGTGGCTGTGGCTGTTGCTCTGGTTCTGGCTCTGGCTCTTTCTCAGGCTCTGGTTCTGAATGAGGGCTTGGTTCTGGCACTGATTCAGGGTCTCGCTCTGGCTCTGGCTCTGGCTCTGGCACTCTGTCAAGGACTATTTCAGACTTAGGCTGTGGCTGTGGCTCTGGCTCTGTTTCCATTCTTACAATGGAATGTACACAAAACAATAATCCTTTCTATATAAATTTTCCAATACATTCTGAAAACATAATAAATCCTTAATTGTTGTCCACCTCCTTTTAGTTCCTTTATCACTCGAATGCTAGCACGGAGTCAAAACTATTATTGTGTTTTTGAACATATCTTGTATAATATTGCGTCTTTATTTTCCCATAATTAAGATAGCCATGCCACCCAAAACGGGTGTCATGACCTTCTAGATCTAAAATATCCCAATTTTTTAAATAAATACCAATCTTTCAACCAGAGAAGACATGAGGCTTCGTAATATAGCTTCAAATCCGGTAACCCGTAGCCACCTCTTTCTACAGTATCTATTAATATCCCATGCTTTACTCTTGGTCTTTTACCCTTCCACAAAAATTTAGAAATTTCTTTTTGCCACTTGTTGCTACCGCTGGTCTTTCCTGTAATTGGAATCGTTTGGAATAGAAAGAGTAGCTTCGGTAAAACTATCATTTTAATTACCGAAATACGGCCCAGGAATGATAAATTTAACCTTGTCCGTGTCTCCAACTGTCATTTGATATCTTTCCAACAATTGGTATAATTATCTTCATATAAGTTAATATTCTTTGGTGTTATCCATAATCCTAAATACTTGATTTTGGGGTAGATTTTAATGTGTAATATTTGTTCTAATTCTGCTTTTTCATCTGGCGACATATTTTTAACTAATAGTTTTGTCTTGTTTAAATTCATTTTGAACCCCGCAACTTTACCGTAGCCATATATTATTTCCAACGCCTTTCTTAAACTCTGTTTTGGTTGCTCCGTAGTTATAATTATAAATCGTCAGCAAATGCCCTCATTTTGTAACTTCTATTTCCCAGCATAATCCCTTTTATTTCTTTTTCTTCCCTAATTTGTTTACATAAAACTTCCAATGTTAATATGAAAATTAAGGGGGATAGTGGGCAACCTTGTCTGACCCCTTTACAGATTTCACACTCCTGTGATAAATTTCCATTGATTATGATTTTAGCTTTTTGTTTTGATTATATTGCTTCAATCCCTTTTATATACTGTATACCAAAATCCATATGGTGTAATAGACCTTTCATAAATTTCCAGGATACCCTGTCGAAAGCTTTTTCTGCATCTATAGCCATTAAGACTGCCTTCTTTTCTATTCTTAAGTCTAAATGCGCTAATAAGTTTATAATGTTTCTAGTGTTGCTATAAATGTGCCTCCCGGGCAAAAAGCCAGCTTGGTCATTGTGTATCATCATCTGGAAGACTTTTTTTGATCTTTCGGCTAAAATATTTGCATATAATTTATACTCGTTATTTAGAAGTGCGATAGGCCTATAGTTGTTAATAAGTAGATTGTCCGTTCCCTGTTTTGGAATTAATGCAATAAGGCTGTCTTTCCAAGAATCCGGCATGGTTCCGTCTTTTAAGATACTTCTTAATGGGTCAGACAGTAAGTCCTCAATTTTTTTATAATATATTGCCGGTAGGCCGTCTGGCCCTGGTGGCTTTCCTATCTTTGCTTCCTTAATTGCTCTTTGAATTTCGTACGATGTAATAGGGGCATTCGACAGTTCTTTTTGTTTTTTAGTAAGTTTCGGAAGACAGTTCTGTTCTAAATGTTCTTTAACTTCTTCTGTTGTTTCATTTCCTTCCTTATAGATTTCTCTAAAGAATTCGAGAAATCGTTTCTCTATTTCTTTAGGGTTGTTTATTATTTTGCCTTCGCACTTAACTCTATTTATAAGCCTTTCTGCCTCTCTCTTCTTTAATTGCCATGCTAATAACCAGGCTCAGGTTCTGTTTCAGGCTGTGTCTCTGTTTCAGGCTCCGGCGCTGTATCAACCACTGTTGCAGACTCAGGCTGTGGCACTATGGCTGTAGCTGTGGCTCTGGTTCTGTTTCAGGCTCTGGCACTGTATCAAGCACTGTTTCAGGCTCAGGCTCAGGCTCAGGCTTCTGCTCTTTATTAGGCTTTGTCTCAGTCTTTGGCTCTAGCACTTATTCTAGCTCTATTTCAGGCTCGGCCTGTGTGTCAGCCTTTGTCTCTGTTTCACGCTGTTTCTCTGTTTCAGGCTCCGACGCTGTTTCAAGCCCTGTATCTGCCTCTGCCTCTGTTTCAGGCTCTGGCACTCTATCAAGCACTGTTTCTGGCTCTGGCTCTCTTTCAGGCTCTGGTTCTGAATTAGGGTTTTGTTCTGGCTCTGGCTGTGTCTCTGGCTCTGGCTGTGTCTCTGGCTCTGGCTGTGTCTCTGGCTCTGGCTCTGGCTCTGGCTCTGGCTCCATCTCCATCTCCAGCTCCAGCTCCAGCTCCAGCTTTAGCTCCGGCACTGTATCAAGTACTGTTGCAGACTCAGGCTGTGGCTCTAGGCTGTGGCTGCAGCTATGTTTTGCGCTCCAGCCCTGTATCAAGCCCTATGTCTGGCTCTGGCTCCGGCTCCGGCTCCGGCTCCGGCTCCGGCTCCGGCTCCGGCTCCGGCTCTGGCTCTGGCTCTGGCTCTGGCTCTGGCTCTGGCTCTGGCTCTGGCTCTGGCTCTGGCTCTGATTCATGGTCTCACTCTGACTCTGATTCAGGGTCTCGCTCTGGCTCTGGCTCTGGCTCTGGCTCTGGCTCTGATTCATGGTCTCCCTCTGACTCTGATTCAGGGTCTCGCTCTGGCTCTGGCACTCTATCAAGGACTGTTTCAGACTCAGGCTGTGGCTGTGGCTCTGCCTCTGTTTCACGCTCAGGCTCTGTTTGAGGCTATGTCTCTGTTTCAGGCTCCAGCACTGTATCAAGTACTGTTGCAGACTCAGGTTGTGGCTCTAGGCCTTGGCTGTGGCTGTTGCTCTGGTTCTGGCTGTGGCTCTTTTTCAGGCTCTGGTTCTGAATGAGGGCTTGGTTATGGCACTGATTCAGGGTCTCGCTCTGTCTCTGGCTGTGTCTCTGTTGCACCTCAAACGGTGGTTTGTTGTTGTTGTTGTTATTTTCTTTCTGGGGTGGGACAAATGTTTAGTTGGGGCGGGGATCATTTTAAGTTTAGCATAATTGTTTCTTGCTTTGTTTTTCTTTTACTATTTTTTTAGGTTATTGTATAGTTTGTATTTTGCTTTTTAAGGGGAAAGGGTCAGGGCTGCTTGGGAGGGGGCCTCAGCCAAAAGAATTGCTGGGGCAGGTTCCCTACGGGGGGATGTATTGGAACACCCAATCTCTGTTATCGCGGGTGGGAGGAGCAGTTGCGCTAAGACCAGACCACGTCTTTACCGAAGATCTGGTTCTGACTCTGATTCTGATTCTCTGATTCTGGCTCTCTATCAAGGGCTGTTTCAGACTCAGGCTGTGGCTGTGGCTGTTGCTCTGGTTCTGGCTCTGGCTCTTTCTCAGGCTCTGGTTCTGAATGAGGGCTTGGTTCTGGCACTGATTCAGGGTCTCGCTCTGGCTCTGGCTCTGGCACTCTGTCAAGGACTATTTCAGACTTAGGCTGTGGCTGTGGCTCTGGCTCTGTTTCCATTCTTACAATGGAATGTACACAAAACAATAATCCTTTCTATATAAATTTTCCAATACATTCTGAAAACATAATAAATCCTTAATTGTTGTCCACCTCCTTTTAGTTCCTTTATCACTCGAATGCTAGCACGGAGTCAAAAGTATTATTGTGTTTTTGAACATATCTTGTATAATATTGCGTCTTTATTTTCCCATAATTAAGATAGCCATGCCACCCAAAACGGGTGTCATGACCTTCTAGATCTAAAATATCCCAATTTTTTTAATAAATACCAATCTTTCAACCAGAGAAGACATGAGGCTTCGTAATATAGCTTCAAATCCGGTAACCCGTAGCCACCTCTTTCTACAGTATCTATTAATATCTCATGCTTTACTCTTGGTCTTTTACCCTTCCACAAAAATTTAGAAATTTCTTTTTGCCACTTGTTGATACCGCTGGTCTTTCCTGTAATTGGAATCGTTTGGAATAGAAAGAGTAGCTTCGGTAAAACTATCATTTTAATTACCGAAATACGGCCCAGGAATGATAAATTTAACCTTGTCCGTGTCTCCAACTGTCATTTGATATCTTTCCAACAATTGGTATAATTATCTTCATATAAGTTAATATTCTTTGGTGTTATCCATAATCCTAAATACTTGATTTTGGGGTAGATTTTAATGTGTAATATTTGTTCTAATTCTGCTTTTTCATCTGGCGACATATTTTTAACTAATAGTTTTGTCTTGTTTAAATTCATTTTGAACCCCGCAACTTTACCGTAGCCATATATTATTTCCAACGCCTTTCTTAAACTCTGTTTTGGTTGCTCCGTAGTTATAATTATAAATCGTCAGCAAATGCCCTCATTTTGTAACTTCTATTTCCCAGCATAATCCCTTTTATTTCTTTTTCTTCCCTAATTTGTTTACATAAAACTTCCAATGTTAATATGAAAATTAAGGGGGATAGTGGGCAACCTTGTCTGACCCCTTTACAGATTTCACACTCCTGTGATAAATTTCCATTGATTATGATTTTAGCTTTTTGTTTTGATTATATTGCTTCAATCCCTTTTATATACTGTATACCAAAATCCATATGGTGTAATAGACCTTTCATAAATTTCCAGGATACCCTGTCGAAAGCTTTTTCTGCATCTATAGCCATTAAGACTGCCTTCTTTTCTATTCTTAAGTCTAAATGCGCTAATAAGTTTATAATGTTTCTAGTGTTGCTATAAATGTGCCTCCCGGGCAAAAAGCCAGCTTGGTCATTGTGTATCATCATCTGGAAGACTTTTTTTGATCTTTCGGCTAAAATATTTGCATATAATTTATACTCGTTATTTAGAAGTGCGATAGGCCTATAGTTGTTAATAAGTAGATTGTCCGTTCCCTGTTTTGGAATTAATGCAATAAGGCTGTCTTTCCAAGAATCCGGCATGGTTCCGTCTTTTAAGATACTTCTTAATGGGTCAGACAGTAAGTCCTCAATTTTTTTTATAATATATTGCCGGTAGGCCGTCTGGCCCTGGTGGCTTTCCTATCTTTGCTTCCTTAATTGCTCTTTGAATTTCGTACGATGTAATAGGGGCATTCGACAGTTCTTTTTGTTTTTTAGTAAGTTTCGGAAGACAGTTCTGTTCTAAATGTTCTTTAACTTCTTCTGTTGTTTCATTTCCTTCCTTATAGATTTCTCTAAAGAATTCGAGAAATCGTTTCTCTATTTCTTTAGGGTTGTTTATTATTTTGCCTTCGCACTTAACTCTATTTATAAGCCTTTCTGCCTCTCTCTTCTTTAATTGCCATGCTAATAACCAGGCTCAGGTTCTGTTTCAGGCTGTGTCTCTGTTTCAGGCTCCGGCGCTGTATCAACCACTGTTGCAGACTCAGGCTGTGGCACTATGGCTGTAGCTGTGGCTCTGGTTCTGTTTCAGGCTCTGGCACTGTATCAAGCACTGTTTCAGGCTCAGGCTCAGGCTCAGGCTTCTGCTCTTTATTAGGCTTTGTCTCAGTCTTTGGCTCTACCACTTATTCTAGCTCTATTTCAGGCTCGGCCTGTGTGTCAGCCTTTGTCTCTGTTTCACGCTGTTTCTCTGTTTCAGGCTCCGACGCTGTTTCAAGCCCTGTATCTGCCTCTGCCTCTGTTTCAGGCTCTGGCACTCTATCAAGCACTGTTTCTGGCTCTGGCTCTCTTTCAGGCTCTGGTTCTGAATTAGGGTTTTGTTCTGGCTCTGGCTGTGTCTCTGGATCTGGCTGTGTCTCTGCTTCAGGCTCCTACGCTGTATCAAGCACTGTATCAGGCTCTGCCTCTCCCTCTGTCCCTGGCTACGTTTAAGCGTCAGGCTCAGTTTCAGACAGTGTCTCTGTTTCAGGATCCAGCACTCTATCAAGCACTATTTCAGACTCAGGCTGTGGCTGTGGATCTCGGCTGTGGCTCTAGGCTCCGTCTGTGGCTCTGGCTGTGGCTCTGGCTCTCTTTCAGGGTCTGGTTCTGAATGAAGATCTGGTTCTGACTCTGATTCAGGGTCTCATGATGGCTCTTCCTCTGCCTCTGACACAGCTATGTTTCAGAGTCTGGCTCTCTTTCAGGCTCTGGTTCTGAATTAGGGTTTTGTTCTGGCTCTGGCTGTGTCTCTGGCTCTGGCTCCAGCTCCAGCTCCAGCTCCGGCACTGTATCAAGTACTGTTGCAGACTCAGGCTGTGGCTCTAGGCTGTGGCTGCAGCTATGTTTTGCGCTCCGGACCTGTATCAAGCCCTATTTCTGGCTCTGGCTCTGGCTCTGGCTCTGGCTCTGGCTCTGGCTCTGGCTCTGGCTCTGGCTCTGGCTCTGGCTCTGGCTCTGGCTCTGGCTCTGATTCATGGTCTCCCTCTGACTCTGATTCAGGGTCTCGCTCTGGCTCTGGCACTCTATCAAGGACTGTTTCAGACTCAGGCTGTGGCTGTGGCTCTGCCTCTGTTTCACGCTCAGGCTCTGTTTGAGGCTATGTCTCTGTTTCAGGCTCCAGCACTGTATCAAGTACTGTTGCAGACTCAGGTTGTGGCTCTAGGCTGTGGCTGTTGCTCTGGTTCTGGCTGTGGCTCTTTTTCAGGCTCTGGTTCTGAATGAGGGCTTGGTTATGGCACTGATTCAGGGTCTCGCTCTGTCTCTGGCTGTGTCTCGGTTGCACCTCAAACGGTGGTTTGTTGTTGTTGTTGTTATTTTCTTTCTGGGGTGGGACAAATGTTTAGTTGGGGCGGGGATCATTTTAAGTTTAGCATAATTGTTTCTTGCTTTGTTTTTCTTTTACTATTTTTTAGGTCATTGTATAGTTTGTATTTTGCTTTTTAAGGGGAAAGGGTCAGGGCTGCTTGGGAGGGGGCCTCAGCCAAAAGAATTGCTGGGGCAGGTTCCCTACGGGGGGATATATTGGAACACCCAATCTCTGTTATCGCGGGTGGGAGGAGCAGTTGCGCTAAGACCAGACCACGTCTTTACCGAAGATCTGGTTCTGACTCTGATTCTGATTCTCTGATTCTGGCTCTCTATCAAGGGCTGTTTCAGACTCAGGCTGTGGCTGTGGCTGTTGCTCTGGTTCTGGCTCTGGCTCTTTCTCAGGCTCTGGTTCTGAATGAGGGCTTGGTTCTGGCACTGATTCAGGGTCTCGCTCTGGCTCTGGCTCTGGCACTCTGTCAAGGACTATTTCAGACTTAGGCTGTGGCTGTGGCTCTGGCTCTGTTTCCATTCTTACAATGGAATGTACACAAAACAATAATCCTTTCTATATAAATTTTCCAATACATTCTGAAAACATAATAAATCCTTAATTGTTGTCCACCTCCTTTTAGTTCCTTTATCACTCGAATGCTAGCACGGAGTCAAAAGTATTATTGTGTTTTTGAACATATCTTGTATAATATTGCGTCTTTATTTTCCCATAATTAAGATAGCCATGCCACCCAAAACGGGTGTCATGACCTTCTAGATCTAAAATATCCCAATTTTTTAAATAAATACCAATCTTTCAACCAGAGAAGACATGAGGCTTCGTAATATAGCTTCAAATCCGGTAACCCGTAGCCACCTCTTTCTACAGTATCTATTAATATCCCATGCTTTACTCTTGGTCTTTTACCCTTCCACAAAAATTTAGAAATTTCTTTTTGCCACTTGTTGATACCGCTGGTCTTTCCTGTAATTGGAATCGTTTGGAATAGAAAGAGTAGCTTCGGTAAAACTATCATTTTAATTACCGAAATACGGCCCAGGAATGATAAATTTAACCTTGTCCGTGTCTCCAACTGTCTTTTGATATCTTTCCAACAATTGGTATAGTTATCTTCATATAAGTTAATATTCTTTGGTGTTATCCATAATCCTAAATACTTGATTTTGGGGTAGATTTTAATGTGTAATATTTGTTCTAATTCTGCTTTTTCATCTGGCGACATATTTTTAACTAATAGTTTTGTCTTGTTTAAATTCATTTTGAACCCCGCAACTTTACCGTAGCCATATATTATTTCCAACGCCTTTCTTAAACTCTGTTTTGGTGGCTCTGTAGTTATAATTATAAATCGTCAGCAAATGCCCTCATTTTGTAACTTCTATTTCCCAGCATAATCCCTTTTATTTCTTTTTCTTCCCTAATTTGTTTACATAAAACTTCCAATGTTAATATGAAAATTAAGGGGGCTAGTGGGCAACCTTGTCTGACCCCTTTACAGATTTCACACTCCTGTGATAAATTTCCATTGATTATGATTTTAGCTTTTTGTTTTGATTATATTGCTTCAATCCCTTTTATATACTGTATACCAAAATCCATATGGTGTAATAGACCTTTCATAAATTTCCAGGATACCCTGTCGAAAGCTTTTTCTGCATCTATAGCCATTAAGACTGCCTTCTTTTCTATTCTTAAGTCTAAATACGCTAATAAGTTTATAATGTTTCTAGTGTTGCTATAAATGTGCCTCCCGGGCAAAAAGCCAGCTTGGTCATTGTGTATCATCATCTGGAAGACTTTTTTTGATCTTTCGGCTAAAATATTTGCATATAATTTATACTCGTTATTTAGAAGTGCGATAGGCCTATACTTGTTAATAAGTAGATTGTCCGTTCCCTGTTTTGGAATTAATGCAATAAGGCTGTCTTTCCAGGAATCCGGCATGGTTCCGTCTTTTAAGATACTTCTTAATGGGTCAGACAGTAAGTCCTCAATTTTTTTATAATATATTGCCGGTAGGCCGTCTGGCCCTGGTGGCTTTCCTATCGTTGCTTCCTTAATTGCTCTTTGAATTTCGTACGATGTAATAGGGGCATTCGACAGTTCTTTTTGTTCTTTAGTAAGTTTCAGAAGACAGTTCTGTTCTAAAGGTTCTTTAACTTCTTCTGTTGTTTCATTTCCTTCCTTATAGATTTCTCTAAAGAATTCGAGAAATCGTTTCTCTATTTCTTTAGGGTTGTTTATTATTTTGCCTTCACACTTAACTCTATTTATAAGCCTTTCTGCCTCTCTCTTCTTTAATTGCCATGCTAATAACCAGGCTCAGGTTCTGTTTCAGGCTGTGTCTCTGTTTCAGGCTCCGGCGCTGTATCAACCACTGTTGCAGACTCAGGCTGTGGCACTATGGCTGTAGCTGTGGCTCTGGTTCTGTTTCAGGCTCTGACACTGTATCAAGCACTGTTTCAGGCTCAGGCTCAGGCTCAGGCTCAGGCTTCTGCTCTTTATTAGGCTTTGTCTCAGTCTTTGGCTCTAGCACTTATTCTAGCTCTATTTCAGGCTCGGCCTGTGTGTCAGCCTTTGTCTCTGTTTCACGCTGTTTCTCTGTTTCAGGCTCCGACGCTGTTTCAAGCCCTGTATCTGCCTCTGCCTCTGTTTCAGGCTCTGGCACTCTATCAAGCACTGTTTCTGGCTCTGGCTCTCTTTCAGGCTCTGGTTCTGAATTAGGGTTTTGTTCTGGCTCTGGCTGTGTCTCTGGCTCTGGCTGTGTCTCTGGCTCTGGCTCTGGCTCTGGCTCTGGCTCTGGCTCTGGCTCTGGCTCTGGCTCTGGCTCTGGCTCTGGCTCTGGCTCTGGCTCTGGCTCTGGCTCTGGCTCCATCTCCATCTCCAGCTCCAGCTCCAGCTTTAGCTCCAGCACTGTATCAAGTACTGTTGCAGACTCAGGCTGTGGCTCTAGGCTGTGGCTGCAGCTATGTTTTGCGCTCCGGCCCTGTATCAAGCCCTATGTCTGGCTCTGGCTCCGGCTCCGGCTCCGGCTCTGGCTCTGGCTCTGGCTCTGGCTCTGGCTCTGGCTCTGGCTCTGGCTCTGGCTCTGATTCATGGTCTCACTCTGACTCTGATTCAGGGTCTCGCTCTGGATTTGGCTCTGGCTCTGGCTCTGGCTCTGATTCATGGTCTCACTCTGACTCTGATTCAGGGTCTCGCTCTGGCTCTGGCACTCTATCAAGGACTGTTTCAGACTCAGGCTGTGGCTGTGGCTCTGCCTCTGTTTCACGCTCAGGCTCTGTTTGAGGCTATGTCTCTGTTTCAGGCTCCAGCACTGTATCAAGTACTGTTGCAGACTCAGGTTGTGGCTCTAGGCTGTGGCTGTGGCTGTTGCTCTGGTTCTGGCTGTGGCTCTTTTTCAGGCTCTGGTTCTGAATGAGGGCTTGGTTATGGCACTGATTCAGGGTCTCGCTCTGTCTCTGGCTGTGTCTCTGTTGCACCTCAAACGGTGGTTTGTTGTTGTTGTTGTTATTTTCTTTCTGGGGTGGGACAAATGTTTAGTTGGGGCGGGGATCATTTTAAGTTTAGCATAATTGTTTCTTGCTTTGTTTTTCTTTTACTATTTTTTTAGGTTATTGTATAGTTTGTATTTTGCTTTTTAAGGGGAAAGGGTCAGGGCTGCTTGGGAGGGGGCCTCAGCCAAAAGAATTGCTGGGGCAGGTTCCCTACGGGGGGATGTATTGGAACACCCAATCTCTGTTATCGCGGGTGGGAGGAGCAGTTGCGCTAAGACCAGACCACGTCTTTACCGAAGATCTGGTTCTGACTCTGATTCTGATTCTCTGATTCTGGCTCTCTATCAAGGGCTGTTTCAGACTCAGGCTGTGGCTGTGGCTGTTGCTCTGGTTCTGGCTCTGGCTCTTTCTCAGGCTCTGGTTCTGAATGAGGGCTTGGTTCTGGCACTGATTCAGGGTCTCGCTCTGGCTCTGGCTCTGGCACTCTGTCAAGGACTATTTCAGACTTAGGCTGTGGCTGTGGCTCTGGCTCTGTTTCCATTCTTACAATGGAATGTACACAAAACAATAATCCTTTCTATATAAATTTTCCAATACATTCTGAAAACATAATAAATCCTTAATTGTTGTCCACCTCCTTTTAGTTCCTTTATCACTCGAATGCTAGCACGGAGTCAAAAGTATTATTGTGTTTTTGAACATATCTTGTATAATATTGCGTCTTTATTTTCCCATAATTAAGATAGCCATGCCACCCAAAACGGGTGTCATGACCTTCTAGATCTAAAATATCCCAATTTTTTTAATAAATACCAATCTTTCAACCAGAGAAGACATGAGGCTTCGTAATATAGCTTCAAATCCGGTAACCCGTAGCCACCTCTTTCTACAGTATCTATTAATATCTCATGCTTTACTCTTGGTCTTTTACCCTTCCACAAAAATTTAGAAATTTCTTTTTGCCACTTGTTGATACCGCTGGTCTTTCCTGTAATTGGAATCGTTTGGAATAGAAAGAGTAGCTTCGGTAAAACTATCATTTTAATTACCGAAATACGGCCCAGGAATGATAAATTTAACCTTGTCCGTGTCTCCAACTGTCATTTGATATCTTTCCAACAATTGGTATAATTATCTTCATATAAGTTAATATTCTTTGGTGTTATCCATAATCCTAAATACTTGATTTTGGGGTAGATTTTAATGTGTAATATTTGTTCTAATTCTGCTTTTTCATCTGGCGACATATTTTTAACTAATAGTTTTGTCTTGTTTAAATTCATTTTGAACCCCGCAACTTTACCGTAGCCATATATTATTTCCAACGCCTTTCTTAAACTCTGTTTTGGTTGCTCCGTAGTTATAATTATAAATCGTCAGCAAATGCCCTCATTTTGTAACTTCTATTTCCCAGCATAATCCCTTTTATTTCTTTTTCTTCCCTAATTTGTTTACATAAAACTTCCAATGTTAATATGAAAATTAAGGGGGATAGTGGGCAACCTTGTCTGACCCCTTTACAGATTTCACACTCCTGTGATAAATTTCCATTGATTATGATTTTAGCTTTTTGTTTTGATTATATTGCTTCAATCCCTTTTATATACTGTATACCAAAATCCATATGGTGTAATAGACCTTTCATAAATTTCCAGGATACCCTGTCGAAAGCTTTTTCTGCATCTATAGCCATTAAGACTGCCTTCTTTTCTATTCTTAAGTCTAAATGCGCTAATAAGTTTATAATGTTTCTAGTGTTGCTATAAATGTGCCTCCCGGGCAAAAAGCCAGCTTGGTCATTGTGTATCATCATCTGGAAGACTTTTTTTGATCTTTCGGCTAAAATATTTGCATATAATTTATACTCGTTATTTAGAAGTGCGATAGGCCTATACTTGTTAATAAGTAGATTGTCCGTTCCCTGTTTTGGAATTAATGCAATAAGGCTGTCTTTCCAAGAATCCGGCATGGTTCCGTCTTTTAAGATACTTCTTAATGGGTCAGACAGTAAGTCCTCAATTTTTTTATAATATATTGCCGGTAGGCCGTCTGGCCCTGGTGGCTTTCCTATCTTTGCTTCCTTAATTGCTCTTTGAATTTCGTACGATGTAATAGGGGCATTCGACAGTTCTTTTTGTTTTTTAGTAAGTTTCGGAAGACAGTTCTGTTCTAAATGTTCTTTAACTTCTTCTGTTGTTTCATTTCCTTCCTTATAGATTTCTCTAAAGAATTCGAGAAATCGTTTCTCTATTTCTTTAGGGTTGTTTATTATTTTGCCTTCGCACTTAACTCTATTTATAAGCCTTTCTGCCTCTCTCTTCTTTAATTGCCATGCTAATAACCAGGCTCAGGTTCTGTTTCAGGCTGTGTCTCTGTTTCAGGCTCCGGCGCTGTATCAACCACTGTTGCAGACTCAGGCTGTGGCACTATGGCTGTAGCTGTGGCTCTGGTTCTGTTTCAGGCTCTGGCACTGTATCAAGCACTGTTTCAGGCTCAGGCTCAGGCTCAGGCTTCTGCTCTTTATTAGGCTTTGTCTCAGTCTTTGGCTCTAGCACTTATTCTAGCTCTATTTCAGGCTCGGCCTGTGTGTCAGCCTTTGTCTCTGTTTCACGCTGTTTCTCTGTTTCAGGCTCCGACGCTGTTTCAAGCCCTGTATCTGCCTCTGCCTCTGTTTCAGGCTCTGGCACTCTATCAAGCACTGTTTCTGGCTCTGGCTCTCTTTCAGGCTCTGGTTCTGAATTAGGGTTTTGTTCTGGCTCTGGCTGTGTCTCTGGATCTGGCTGTGTCTCTGCTTCAGGCTCCTACGCTGTATCAAGCACTGTATCAGGCTCTGCCTCTCCCTCTGTCCCTGGCTACGTTTAAGCGTCAGGCTCAGTTTCAGACAGTGTCTCTGTTTCAGGATCCAGCACTCTATCAAGCACTATTTCAGACTCAGGCTGTGGCTGTGGATCTCGGCTGTGGCTCTAGGCTCCGTCTGTGGCTCTGGCTGTGGCTCTGGCTCTCTTTCAGGGTCTGGTTCTGAATGAAGATCTGGTTCTGACTCTGATTCAGGGTCTCATGATGGCTCTTCCTCTGCCTCTGACACAGCTATGTTTCAGAGACTGGCTCTCTTTCAGGCTCTGGTTCTGAATTAGGGTTTTGTTCTGGCTCTGGCTGTGTCTCTGGCTCTGGCTCCAGCTCCAGCTCCAGCTCCGGCACTGTATCAAGTACTGTTGCAGACTCAGGCTGTGGCTCTAGGCTGTGGCTGCAGCTATGTTTTGCGCTCCGGACCTGTATCAAGCCCTATTTCTGGCTCTGGCTCTGGCTCTGGCTCTGGCTCTGGCTCTGGCTCTGGCTCTGGCTCTGGCTCTGGCTCTGGCTCTGGCTCTGGCTCTGGCTCTGGCTCTGGCTCTGGCTCTGGCTCTGGCTCTGATTCATGGTCTCCCTCTGACTCTGATTCAGGGTCTCGCTCTGGCTCTGGCACTCTATCAAGGACTGTTTCAGACTCAGGCTGTGGCTGTGGCTCTGCCTCTGTTTCACGCTCAGGCTCTGTTTGAGGCTATGTGACTTTTTCTGGCTCCAGCACTGTATCAAGTACTGTTGCAGACTCAGGCTGTGGCTCTAGGCTGTGGCTGTTGCTCTGGTTCTGGCTGTGGCTCTTTTTCAGGCTCTGGTTCTGAATGAGGGCTTGGTTATGGCACTGATTCAGGGTCTCGCTCTGTCTCTGGCTGTGTCTCGGTTGCACCTCAAACGGTGGTTTGTTGTTGTTGTTGTTATTTTCTTTCTGGGGTGGGACAAATGTTTAGTTGGGGCGGGGATCATTTTAAGTTTAGCATAATTGTTTCTTGCTTTGTTTTTCTTTTACTATTTTTTAGGTTATTGTATAGTTTGTATTTTGCTTTTTAAGGGGAAAGGGTCAGGGCTGCTTGGGAGGGGGCCTCAGCCAAAAGAATTGCTGGGGCAGGTTCCCTACGGGGGGATATATTGGAACACCCAATCTCTGTTATCGCGGGTGGGAGGAGCAGTTGCGCTAAGACCAGACCACGTCTTTACCGAAGATCTGGTTCTGACTCTGATTCTGATTCTCTGATTCTGGCTCTCTATCAAGGGCTGTTTCAGACTCAGGCTGTGGCTGTGGCTGTTGCTCTGGTTCTGGCTCTGGCTCTTTCTCAGGCTCTGGTTCTGAATGAGGGCTTGGTTCTGGCACTGATTCAGGGTCTCGCTCTGGCTCTGGCTCTGGCACTCTGTCAAGGACTATTTCAGACTTAGGCTGTGGCTGTGGCTCTGGCTCTGTTTCCATTCTTACAATGGAATGTACACAAAACAATAATCCTTTCTATATAAATTTTCCAATACATTCTGAAAACATAATAAATCCTTAATTGTTGTCCACCTCCTTTTAGTTCCTTTATCACTCGAATGCTAGCACGGAGTCAAAAGTATTATTGTGTTTTTGAACATATCTTGTATAATATTGCGTCTTTATTTTCCCATAATTAAGATAGCCATGCCACCCAAAACGGGTGTCATGACCTTCTAGATCTAAAATATCCCAATTTTTTTAATAAATACCAATCTTTCAACCAGAGAAGACATGAGGCTTCGTAATATAGCTTCAAATCCGGTAACCCGTAGCCACCTCTTTCTACAGTATCTATTAATATCTCATGCTTTACTCTTGGTCTTTTACCCTTCCACAAAAATTTAGAAATTTCTTTTTGCCACTTGTTGATACCGCTGGTCTTTCCTGTAATTGGAATCGTTTGGAATAGAAAGAGTAGCTTCGGTAAAACTATCATTTTAATTACCGAAATACGGCCCAGGAATGATAAATTTAACCTTGTCCGTGTCTCCAACTGTCTTTTGATATCTTTCCAACAATTGGTATAATTATCTTCATATAAGTTAATATTCTTTGGTGTTATCCATAATCCTAAATACTTGATTTTGGGGTAGATTTTAATGTGTAATATTTGTTCTAATTCTGCTTTTTCATCTGGCGACATATTTTTAACTAATAGTTTTGCTTGTTTAAATTCATTTTGAACCCCGCAACTTTACCGTAGCCATATATTATTTCCAACGCCTTTCTTAAACTCTGTTTTGGTGGCTCTGTAGTTATAATTATAAATCGTCAGCAAATGCCCTCATTTTGTAACTTCTATTTCCCAGCATAATCCCTTTTATTTCTTTTTCTTCACTAATTTGTTTACATAAAACTTCCAATGTTAATATGAAAATTAAGGGGGCTAGTGGGCAACCTTGTCTGACCCCTTTACAGATTTCACACTCCTGTGATAAATTTCCATTGATTATGATTTTAGCTTTTTGTTTTGATTATATTGCTTCAATCCCTTTTATATACTGTATACCAAAATCCATATGGTGTAATAGACCTTTCATAAATTTCCAGGATACCCTGTCGAAAGCTTTTTCTGCATCTATAGCCATTAAGACTGCCTTCTTTTCTATTCTTAAGTCTAAATACGCTAATAAGTTTATAATGTTTCTAGTGTTGCTATAAATGTGCCTCCCGGGCAAAAAGCCAGCTTGGTCATTGTGTATCATCATCTGGAAGACTTTTTTTGATCTTTCGGCTAAAATATTTGCATATAATTTATACTCGTTATTTAGAAGTGCGATAGGCCTATAGTTGTTAATAAGTAGATTGTCCGTTCCCTGTTTTGGAATTAATGCAATAAGGCTGTCTTTCCAGGAATCCGGCATGGTTCCATCTTTTAAGATACTTCTTAATGGGTCAGACAGTAAGTCCTCAATTTTTTTATAATATATTGCCGGTAGGCCGTCTGGCCCTGGTGGCTTTCCTATCTTTGCTTCCTTAATTGCTCTTTGAATTGCATACGATGTAATAGGGGCATTCGACAGTTCTTTTTGTTCTTTAGTAAGTTTCGGAAGACAGTTCTGTTCTAAATGTTCTTTAACTTCTTCTGTTGTTTCATTTCCTTCCTTATAGATTTCTCTAAAGAATTCGAGAAATCGTTTCTCTATTTCTTTAGGGTTGTTTATTATTTTGCCTTCGCACTTAACTCTATTTATAAGCCTTTCTGCCTCTCTCTTCTTTAATTGCCATGCTAATAACCAGGCTCAGGTTCTGTTTCAGGCTGTGTCTCTGTTTCAGGCTCCGGCGCTGTATCAACCACTGTTGCAGACTCAGGCTGTGGCACTATGGCTGTAGCTGTGGCTCTGGTTCTGTTTCAGGCTCAGGCTCAGGCTCAGGCTTCTGCTCTTTATTAGGCTTTGTCTCAGTCTTTGGCTCTAGCACTTATTCTAGCTCTATTTCAGGCTCGGCCTGTGTGTCAGCCTTTGTCTCTGTTTCACGCTGTTTCTCTGTTTCAGGCTCCGACGCTGTTTCAAGCCCTGTATCTGCCTCTGCCTCTGTTTCAGGCTCTGGCACTCTATCAAGCACTGTTTCTGGCTCTGGCTCTCTTTCAGGCTCTGGTTCTGAATTAGGGTTTTGTTCTGGCTCTGGCTGTGTCTCTGGATCTGGCTGTGTCTCTGCTTCAGGCTCCTACGCTGTATCAAGCACTGTATCAGGCTCTGCCTCTCCCTCTGTCCCTGGCTACGTTTAAGCGTCAGGCTCAGTTTCAGACAGTGTCTCTGTTTCAGGATCCAGCACTCTATCAAGCACTATTTCAGACTCAGGCTGTGGCTGTGGATCTCGGCTGTGGCTCTAGGCTCCGTCTGTGGCTCTGGCTGTGGCTCTGGCTCTCTTTCAGGGTCTGGTTCTGAATGAAGATCTGGTTCTGACTCTGATTCAGGGTCTCATGATGGCTCTTCCTCTGCCTCTGACACAGCTATGTTTCAGAGTCTGGCTCTCTTTCAGGCTCTGGTTCTGAATTAGGGTTTTGTTCTGGCTCTGGCTGTGTCTCTGGCTCTGGCTCCAGCTCCAGCTCCAGCTCCAGCTCCGGCACTGTATCAAGTACTGTTGCAGACTCAGGCTGTGGCTCTAGGCTGTGGCTGCAGCTATGTTTTGCGCTCCGGCCCTGTATCAAGCCCTATTTCTGGCTCTGGCTCTGGCTCTGGCTCTGGCTCTGGCTCTGGCTCTGGCTCTGGCTCTGGCTCTGGCTCTGGCTCTGGCTCTGGCTCTGGCTCTGGCTCTGAATGAGGCTCTGGCTCTGGCTCTGATTCATGGTCTCCCTCTGACTCTGATTCAGGGTCTCGCTCTGGCTCTGGCACTCTATCAAGGACTGTTTCAGACTCAGGCTGTGGCTGTGGCTGTGGCTCTGCCTCTGTTTCACGCTCAGGCTCTGTTTGAGGCTATGTCTCTGTTTCAGGCTCCAGCACTGTATCAAGTACTGTTGCAGACTCAGGTTGTGGCTCTAGGCTGTGGCTGTGGCTGTTGCTCTGGTTCTGGCTGTGGCTCTTTTTCAGGCTCTGGTTCTGAATGAGGGCTTGGTTATGGCACTGATTCAGGGTCTCGCTCTGTCTCTGGCTGTGTCTCTGTTGCACCTCAAACGGTGGTTTGTTGTTGTTGTTGTTATTTTCTTTCTGGGGTGGTACAAATGTTTAGTTGGGGCGAGGATCATTTTAAGTTTAGCATAATTGTTTCTTGCTTTGTTTTTCTTTTACTATTTTTTTAGGTTATTGTATAGTTTGTATTTTGCTTTTTAAGGGGAAAGGGTCAGGGCTGCCTGGGAGGGGGCCTCAGCCAACAGAAGGGCTGGGGCAGGTTCCCTACGGGGGGATGTATTGGAACACCCAATCTCTGTTATCGCGGGTGGGAGGAGCAGTTGCGCTAAGACCAGACCACGTCTTTACCGAAGATCTGGTTCTGACTCTGATTCTGATTCTCTGATTCTGGCTCTCTATCAAGGGCTGTTTCAGACTCAGGCTGTGGCTGTGGCTGTGGCTGTTGCTCTGGTTCTGGCTCTGGCTCTTTCTCAGGCTCTGGTTCTGAATGAGGGCTTGGTTCTGGCACTGATTCAGGGTCTCGCTCTGGCTCTGGCTCTGGCACTCTGTCAAGGACTATTTCAGACTTAGGCTGTGGCTGTGGCTCTGGCTCTGTTTCCATTCTTACAATGGAATGTACACAAAACAATAATCCTTTCTATATAAATTTTCCAATACATTCTGAAAACATAATAAATCCTTAATTGTTGTCCACCTCCTTTTAGTTCCTTTATCACTCGAATGCTAGCACGGAGTCAAAACTATTATTGTATTTTTGAACATATCTTGTATCATATTGCGTCTTTATTTTCCCATAATTAAGATAGCCATGCCACCCAAAACGGGTGTCATGACCTTCTAGATCTAAAATATCCCAATTTTTTAAATAAATACCAATCTTTCAACCAGAGAAGACATGAGGCTTCGTAATATAGCTTCAAATCCGGTAACCCGTAGCCACCTCTTTCTACAGTATCTATTAATATCCCATGCTTTACTCTTGGTCTTTTACCCTTCCACAAAAATTTAGAAATTTCTTTTTGCCACTTGTTGATACCGCTGGTCTTTCCTGTAATTGGAATCGTTTGGAATAGAAAGAGTAGCTTCGGTAAAACTATCATTTTAATTACCGAAATACGGCCCAGGAATGATAAATTTAACCTTGTCCGCGTCTCCAACTGTCTTTTGATATCTTTCCAACAATTGGTATAATTATCTTCATATAAGTTAATATTCTTTGGTGTTATCCATAATCCTAAATACTTGATTTTGGGTTAGATTTTAATGTGTAATATTTGTTCTAATTCTGCTTTTTCATCTGGCGACATATTTTTAACTAATAGTTTTGTCTTGTTTAAATTCATTTTGAACCCCGCAACTTTACCGTAGCCATATATTATTTCCAACGCCTTTCTTAAACTCTGTTTTGGTTGCTCCGTAGTTATAATTATAAATCGTCAGCAAATGCCCTCATTTTGTAACTTCTATTTCCCAGCATAATCCCTTTTATTTCTTTTTCTTCCCTAATTTGTTTACATAAAACTTCCAATGTTAATATGAAAATTAAGGGGGCTAGTGGGCAACCTTGTCTGACCCCTTTACAGATTTCACACTCCTGTGATAAATTTCCATTGATTATGATTTTAGCTTTTTGTTTTGATTATATTGCTTCAATCCCTTTTATATACTGTATACCAAAATCCATATGGTGTAATAGACCTTTCATAAATTTCCAGGATACCCTGTCGAAAGCTTTTTCTGCATCTATAGCCATTAAGACTGCCTTCTTTTCTATTCTTAAGTCTAAATACGCTAATAAGTTTATAATGTTTCTAGTGTTGCTATAAATGTGCCTCCCGGGCAAAAAGCCAGCTTGGTCATTGTGTATCATCATCTGGAAGACTTTTTTTGATCTTTCGGCTAAAATATTTGCATATAATTTATACTAGTTATTTAGAAGTGCGATAGGCCTATACTTGTTAATAAGTAGATTGTCCGTTCCCTGTTTTGGAATTAATGCAATAAGGCTGTCTTTCCAGGAATCCGGCATGGTTCCGTCTTTTAAGATACTTCTTAATGGGTCAGACAGTAAGTCCTCAATTTTTTTATAATATATTGCCGGTAGGCCGTCTGGCCCTGGTGGCTTTCCTATCTTTGCTTCCTTAATTGCTCTTTGAATTGCATACGATGTAATAGGGGCATTCGACAGTTCTTTTTGTTTTTTAGTAAGTTTCGGAAGACAGTTCTGTTCTAAATGTTCTTTAACTTCTTCTGTTGTTTCATTTCCTTCCTTATAGATTTCTCTAAAGAATTCGAGAAATCGTTTCTCTATTTCTTTAGGGTTGTTTATTATTTTGCCTTCGCACTTAACTCTATTTATAAGCCTTTCTGCCTCTCTCTTCTTTAATTGCCATGCTAATAACCAGGCTCAGGTTCTGTTTCAGGCTGTGTCTCTGTTTCAGGCTCCGGCGCTGTATCAACCACTGTTGCAGACTCAGGCTGTGGCACTATGGCTGTAGCTGTGGCTCTGGTTCTGTTTCAGGCTCTGGCACTGTATCAAGCACTGTTTCAGGCTCAGGCTCAGGCTCAGGCTTCTGCTCTTTATTAGGCTTTGTCTCAGTCTTTGGCTCTAGCACTTATTCTAGCTCTATTTCAGGCTCGGCCTGTGTGTCAGCCTTTGTCTCTGTTTCACGCTGTTTCTCTGTTTCAGGCTCCGACGCTGTTTCAAGCCCTGTATCTGCCTCTGCCTCTGTTTCAGGCTCTGGCACTCTATCAAGCACTGTTTCTGGCTCTGGCTCTCTTTCAGGCTCTGGTTCTGAATTAGGGTTTTGTTCTGGCTCTGGCTGTGTCTCTGGATCTGGCTGTGTCTCTGCTTCAGGCTCCTACGCTGTATCAAGCACTGTATCAGGCTCTGCCTCTCCCTCTGTCCCTGGCTACGTTTAAGCGTCAGGCTCAGTTTCAGACAGTGTCTCTGTTTCAGGATCCAGCACTCTATCAAGCACTATTTCAGACTCAGGCTGTGGCTGTGGATCTCGGCTGTGGCTCTAGGCTCCGTCTGTGGCTCTGGCTGTGGCTCTGGCTCTCTTTCAGGGTCTGGTTCTGAATGAAGATCTGGTTCTGACTCTGATTCAGGGTCTCATGATGGCTCTTCCTCTGCCTCTGACACAGCTATGTTTCAGAGTCTGGCTCTCTTTCAGGCTCTGGTTCTGAATTAGGGTTTTGTTCTGGCTCTGGCTGTGTCTCTGGATCTGGCTGTGTCTCTGCTTCAGGCTCCTACGCTGTATCAAGCACTGTATCAGGCTCTGCCTCTCCCTCTGTCCCTGGCTACGTTATAGCGTCAGGCTCAGTTTCAGACAGTGTCTCTTTTTCAGGATCCAGCACTCTATCAAGCACTATTTCAGACTCAGGCTGTGGCTGTGGATCTCGGCTGTGGCTCTAGGCTCCGTCTGTGGCTCTGTCTGTGGCTCTGTCTCTCTTTCAGGGTCTGGTTCTGAATGAAGATCTCGTTCTGACTCTTATTCAGGGTCTCATGATGGCTCTTCCTCTGCCTCTGACACAGCTATGTTTCAGAGTCTGGCTCTCTTTCAGGCTCTGGTTCTGAATTAGGGTTTTGTTCTGGCTCTGGCTGTGTCTCTGGCTCCAGCTCCAGCTCCAGCTCCGGCACTGTATCAAGGACTGTTTCAGACTCAGGCTGTGGCTGTGGCTGTGGCTCTGCCTCTGTTTCACGCTCAGGCTCTGTTTGAGGCTATGTCTCTGTTTCAGGCTCCAGCACTGTATCAAGTACTGTTGCAGACTCAGGTTGTGGCTCTAGGCTGTGGCTGTGGCTGTTGCTCTGGTTCTGGCTGTGGCTCTTTTTCAGGCTCTGGTTCTGAATGAGGGCTTGGTTATGGCACTGATTCAGGGTCTCGCTCTGGCTCTGGCTCTGGCACTCTGTCAAGGACTATTTCAGACTTAGGCTGTGGCTGTGGCTCTGGCTCTGTTTCCATTCTTACAATGGAATGTACACAAAACAATAATCCTTTCTATATAAATTTTCCAATACATTCTGAAAACATAATAAATCCTTAATTGTTGTCCACCTCCTTTTAGTTCCTTTATCACTCGAATGCTAGCACGGAGTCAAAACTGTTATTGTATTTTTGAACATATCTTGTATAATATTGCGTCTTTATTTTCCCATAATTAAGATAGCCATGCCACCCAAAACGGGTGTCATGACCTTCTAGATCTAAAATATCCCAATTTTTTTAATAAATACCAATCTTTCAACCAGAGAAGACATGAGGCTTCGTAATATAGCTTCAAATCCGGTAA
Organism: Podarcis filfolensis; assembly: GCF_964270895.1. Taxonomy (NCBI): domain Eukaryota; kingdom Metazoa; phylum Chordata; class Lepidosauria; order Squamata; family Lacertidae; genus Podarcis; species Podarcis filfolensis. The sequence goes on along the minus strand of NC_139619.1, from coordinate 31,607,756 downwards.
CCCGTAGCCACCTCTTTCTACAGTATCTATTAATATCCCATGCTTTACTCTTGGTCTTTTACCCTTCCACAAAAATTTAGAAATTTCTTTTTGCCACTTGTTGATACCGCTGGTCTTTCCTGTAATTGGAATCGTTTGGAATAGAAAGAGTAGCTTCGGTAAAACTATCATTTTAATTACCGAAATACGGCCCAGGAATGATAAATTTAACCTTGTCCGTGTCTCCAACTGTCTTTTGATATCTTTCCAACAATTGGTATAGTTATCTTCATATAAGTTAATATTCTTTGGTGTTATCCATAATCCTAAATACTTGATTTTGGGGTAGATTTTAATGTGTAATATTTGTTCTAATTCTGCTTTTTCATCTGGCGACATATTTTTAACTAATAGTTTTGTCTTGTTTAAATTCATTTTGAACCCCGCAACTTTACCGTAGCCATATATTATTTCCAACGCCTTTCTTAAACTCTGTTTTGGTTGCTCCGTAGTTATAATTATAAATCGTCAGCAAATGCCCTCATTTTGTAACTTCTATTTCCCAGCATAATCCCTTTTATTTCTTTTTCTTCCCTAATTTGTTTACATAAAACTTCCAATGTTAATATGAAAATTAAGGGGGCTAGTGGGCAACCTTGTCTGACCCCTTTACAGATTTCACACTCCTGTGATAAATTTCCATTGATTATGATTTTAGCTTTTTGTTTTGATTATATTGCTTCAATCCCTTTTATATACTGTATACCAAAATCCATATGGTGTAATAGACCTTTCATAAATTTCCAGGATACCCTGTCGAAAGCTTTTTCTGCATCTATAGCCATTAAGACTGCCTTCTTTTCTATTCTTAAGTCTAAATACGCTAATAAGTTTATAATGTTTCTAGTGTTGCTATAAATGTGCCTCCCGGGCAAAAAGCCAGCTTGCTCATTGTGTATCATCATCTGGAAGACTTTTTTTGATCTTTCGGCTAAAATATTTGCATATAATTTATACTCGTTATTTAGAAGTGCGATAGGCCTATAGTTGTTAATAAGTAGATTGTCCGTTCCCTGTTTTGGAATTAATGCAATAAGGCTGTCTTTCCAAGAATCCGGCATGGTTCCGTCTTTTAAGATACTTCTTAATGGGTAAGTCCTCAATTTTTTTATAATATATTGCCGGTAGGCCGTCTGGCCCTGGTGGCTTTCCTATCTTTGCTTCCTTAATTGCTCTTTGAATTTCGTACGATGTAATAGGGGCATTCGACAGTTCTTGTTGTTCTTTAGTAAGTTTCGGAAGACAGTTCTGTTCTAAAGGTTCTTTAACTTCTTCTGTTGTTTCATTTCCTTCCTTATAGATTTCTCTAAAGAATTCGAGAAATCGTTTCTCTATTTCTTTAGGGTTGTTTATTATTTTGCCTTCGCACTTAACTCTATTTATAAGCCTTTCTGCCTCTCTCTTCTTTAATTGCCATGCTAATAACCAGGCTCAGGTTCTGTTTCAGGCTGTGTATCTGTTTCAGGCTCCGGCGCTGTATCAACCACTGTTGCAGACTCAGGCTGTGGCACTATGGCTGTAGCTGTGGCTCTGGTTCTGTTTCAGGCTCTGGCACTGTATCAAGCACTGTTTCAGGCTCAGGCTCAGGCTCAGGCTTCTGCTCTTTATTAGGCTTTGTCTCAGTCTTTGGCTCTAGCACTTATTCTAGCTCTATTTCAGGCTCGGCCTGTGTGTCAGCCTTTGTCTCTGTTTCACGCTGTTTCTCTGTTTCAGGCTCCGACGCTGTTTCAAGCCCTGTATCTGCCTCTGCCTCTGTTTCAGGCTCTGGCACTCTATCAAGCACTGTTTCTGGCTCTGGCTCTCTTTCAGGCTCTGGTTCTGAATTAGGGTTTTGTTCTGGCTCTGGCTGTGTCTCTGGATCTGGCTGTGTCTCTGCTTCAGGCTCCTACGCTGTATCAAGCACTGTATCAGGCTCTGCCTCTCCCTCTGTCCCTGGCTACGTTTAAGCGTCAGGCTCAGTTTCAGACAGTGTCTCTGTTTCAGGATCCAGCACTCTATCAAGCACTATTTCAGACTCAGGCTGTGGCTGTGGATCTCGGCTGTGGCTCTAGGCTCCGTCTGTGGCTCTGGCTGTGGCTCTGGCTCTCTTTCAGGGTCTGGTTCTGAATGAAGATCTGGTTCTGACTCTGATTCAGGGTCTCATGATGGCTCTTCCTCTGCCTCTGACACAGCTATGTTTCAGAGTCTGGCTCTCTTTCAGGCTCTGGTTCTGAATTAGGGTTTTGTTCTGGCTCTGGCTGTGTCTCTGGCTCTGGCTCCAGCTCCAGCTCCAGCTCTGGCACTGTATCAAGTACTGTTGCAGACTCAGGCTGTGGCTCTAGGCTGTGGCTGCAGCTATGTTTTGCGCTCCGGCCCTGTATCAAGCCCTATTTCTGGCTCTGGCTCTGGCTCTGGCTCTGGCTCTGGCTCTGGCTCTGGCTCTGGCTCTGGCTCTGGCTCTGGCTCTGGCTCTGGCTCTGGCTCTGGCTCTGGCCCTGGCTCTGGCTCTGGCTCTGATTCATGGTCTCCCTCTGACTCTGATTCAGGGTCTCGCTCTGGCTCTGGCACTCTATCAAGGACTGTTTCAGACTCAGGCTGTGGCTGTGGCTCTGCCTCTGTTTCACGCTCAGGCTCTGTTTGAGGCTATGTCTCTGTTTCAGGCTCCAGCACTGTATCAAGTACTGTTGCAGACTCAGGTTGTGGCTCTAGGCTGTGGCTGTGGCTGTTGCTCTGGTTCTGGCTGTGGCTCTTTTTCAGGCTCTGGTTCTGAATGAGGGCTTGGTTATGGCACTGATTCAGGGTCTCGCTCTGTCTCTGGCTGTGTCTCTGTTGCACCTCAAACGGTGGTTTGTTGTTGTTGTTGTTATTTTCTTTCTGGGGTGGGACAAATGTTTAGTTGGGGCGGGGATCATTTTAAGTTTAGCATAATTGTTTCTTCCTTTGTTTTTCTTTTACTATTTTTTTAGGTTATTGTATAGTTTGTATTTTGCTTTTTAAGGGGAAAGGGTCAGGGCTGCCTGGGAGGGGGCCTCAGCCAACAGAAGGGCTGGGCAAGGTTCCCTACGGGGGGATGTATTGGAACACCCAATCTCTGTTATCGCGGGTGGGAGGAGCAGTTGCGCTAAGACCAGACCACGTCTTTACCGAAGACCTGGTTCTGACTCTGATTCTGATTCTCTGATTCTGGCTCTCTATCAAGGGCTGTTTCAGACTCAGGCTGTGGCTGTGGCTGTTGCTCTGGTTCTGGCTCTGGCTCTTTCTCAGGCTCTGGTTCTGAATGAGGGCTTGGTTCTGGCACTGATTCAGGGTCTCGCTCTGGCTCTGGCACTCTGTCAAGGACTATTTCAGACTTAGGCTGTGGGTGTGGCTCTGGCTCTGTTTCCATTCTTACAATGGAATGTACACAAAACAATAATCCTTTCTATATAAATTTTCCAATACATTCTGAAAACATAATAAATCCTTAATTGTTGTCCACCTCCTTTTAGTTCCTTTATCACTCGAATGCTAGCACGGAGTCAAAAGTATTATTGTATTTTTGAACATATCTTGTATCATATTGCGACTTTATTTTCCCATAATTAAGATAGCCATGCCACCCAAAACGGGTGTCATGACCTTCTAGATCTAAAATATCCCAATTTTTTTAATAAATACCAATCTTTCAACCAGAGAAGACATGAGGCTTCGTAATATAGCTTCAAATCCGGTAACCCGTAGCCACCTCTTTCTACAGTATCTATTAATATCCCATGCTTTACTCTTGGTCTTTTACCCTTCCACAAAAATTTAGAAATTTCTTTTTGCCACTTGTTGATACCGCTGGTCTTTCCTGTAATTGGAATCGTTTGGAATAGAAAGAGTAGCTTCGGTAAAACTATCATTTTAATTACCGAAATGCGGCCCAGGAGTGATAAATTTAACCTTGTCCGTGTCTCCAACTGTCTTTTGATATCTTTCCAACAATTGGTATAGTTATCTTCATATAAGTTAATATTCTTTGGTGTTATCCATAATCCTAAATACTTGATTTTGGGGTAGATTTTAATGTGTAATATTTGTTCTAATTCTGCTTTTTCATCTGGCGACATATTTTTAACTAATAGTTTTGTCTTGTTTAAATTCATTTTGAACCCCGCAACTTTACCGTAGCCATATATTATTTCCAACGCCTTTCTTAAACTCTGTTTTGGTTGCTCTGTAGTTATAATTATAAATCGTCAGCAAATGCCCTCATTTTGTAACTTCTATTTCCCAGCATAATCCCTTTTATTTCTTTTTCTTCCCTAATTTGTTTACATAAAACTTCCAATGTTAATATGAAAATTAAGGGGGCTAGTGGGCAACCTTGTCTGACCCCTTTACTGATTTCACACTCCTGTGATAAATTTCCATTGATTGTGATTTTAGCTTTTTGTTTTGATTATATTGCTTCAATCCCTTTTATATACTGTATACCAAAATCCATATGGTGTAATAGACCTTTCATAAATTTCCAGGATACCCTGTCGAAAGCTTTTTCTGCATCTATAGCCATTAAGACTGCCTTCTTTTCTATTCTTAAGTCTAAATACGCTAATAAGTTTATAATGTTTCTAGTGTTGCTATAAATGTGCCTCCCGGGCAAAAAGCCAGCTTGCTCATTGTGTATCATCATCTGGAAGACTTTTTTTGATCTTTCGGCTAAAATATTTGCATATAATTTATACTCGTTATTTAGAAGTGCGATAGGCCTATAGTTGTTAATAAGTAGATTGTCCGTTCCCTGTTTTGGAATTAATGCAATAAGGCTGTCTTTCCAAGAATCCGGCATGGTTCCGTCTTTTAAGATACTTCTTAATGGGTAAGTCCTCAATTTTTTTATAATATATTGCCGGTAGGCCGTCTGGCCCTGGTGGCTTTCCTATCTTTGCTTCCTTAATTGCTCTTTGAATTTCGTACGATGTAATAGGGGCATTCGACAGTTCTTTTTGTTCTTTAGTAAGTTTCGGAAGACAGTTCTGTTCTAAAGGTTCTTTAACTTCTTCTGTTGTTTCATTTCCTTCCTTATAGATTTCTCTAAAGAATTCGAGAAATCGTTTCTCTATTTCTTTAGGGTTGTTTATTATTTTGCCTTCGCACTTAACTCTATTTATAAGCCTTTCTGCCTCTCTCTTCTTTAATTGCCATGCTAATAACCAGGCTCAGGTTCTGTTTCAGGCTGTGTCTCTGTTTCAGGCTCCGGCGCTGTATCAACCACTGTTGCAGACTCAGGCTGTGGCACTATGGCTGTAGCTGTGGCTCTGGTTCTGTTTCAGGCTCTGGCACTGTATCAAGCACTGTTTCAGGCTCAGGCTCAGGCTCAGGCTTCTGCTCTTTATTAGGCTTTGTCTCAGTCTTTGGCTCTAGCACTTATTCTAGCTCTATTTCAGGCTCGGCCTGTGTGTCAGCCTTTGTCTCTGTTTCACGCTGTTTCTCTGTTTCAGGCTCCGACGCTGTTTCAAGCCCTATATCTGCCTCTGCCTCTGTTTCAGGCTCTGGCACTCTATCAAGCACTGTTTCTGGCTCTGGCTCTCTTTCAGGCTCTGGTTCTGAATTAGGGTTTTGTTCTGGCTCTGGCTGTGTCTCTGGATCTGGCTGTGTCTCTGCTTCAGGCTCCTACGCTGTATCAAGCACTGTATCAGGCTCTGCCTCTCCCTCTGTCCCTGGCTACGTTTAAGCGTCAGGCTCAGTTTCAGACAGTGTCTCTGTTTCAGGATCCAGCACTCTATCAAGCACTATTTCAGACTCAGGCTGTGGCTGTGGATCTCGGCTGTGGCTCTAGGCTCCGTCTGTGGCTCTGTCTGTGGCTCTGGCTCTCTTTCAGGGTCTGGTTCTGAATGAAGATCTGGTTCTGACTCTGATTCAGGGTCTCATGATGGCTCTTCCTCTGCCTCTGACACAGCTATGTTTCAGAGTCTGGCTCTCTTTCAGGCTCTGGTTCTGAATTAGGGTTTTGTTCTGGCTCTGGCTGTGTCTCTGGATCTGGCTGTGTCTCTGCTTCAGGCTCCTACGCTGTATCAAGCACTGTATCAGGCTCTGCCTCTCCCTCTGTCCCTGGCTACGTTTAAGCGTCAGGCTCAGTTTCAGACAGTGTCTCTGTTTCAGGATCCAGCACTCTATCAAGCACTATTTCAGACTCAGGCTGTGGCTGTGGATCTCGGCTGTGGCTCTAGGCTCCGTCTGTGGCTCTGTCTGTGGCTCTGTCTCTCTTTCAGGGTCTGGTTCTGAATGAAGATCTGGTTCTGACTCTGATTCAGGGTCTCATGATGGCTCTTCCTCTGCCTCTGACACAGCTATGTTTCAGAGTCTGGCTCTCTTTCAGGCTCTGGTTCTGAATTAGGGTTTTGTTCTGGCTCTGGCTGTGTCTCTGGCTCCAGCTCCAGCTCCAGCTCCGGCACTGTATCAAGGACTGTTTCAGACTCAGGCTGTGGCTGTGGCTGTGGCTCTGCCTCTGTTTCACGCTCAGGCTCTGTTTGAGGCTATGTCTCTGTTTCAGGCTCCAGCACTGTATCAAGTACTGTTGCAGACTCAGGTTGTGGCTCTAGGCTGTGGCTGTGGCTGTTGCTCTGGTTCTGGCTGTGGCTCTTTTTCAGGCTCTGGTTCTGAATGAGGGCTTGGTTATGGCACTGATTCAGGGTCTCGCTCTGTCTCTGGCTGTGTCTCTGTTGCACCTCAAACGGTGGTTTGTTGTAGTTGTTGTTATTTAATTTCTGGGGTGGGACAAATGTTTAGTTGGGGCGGGGATCATTTTAAGTTTAGCATAATTGTTTCTTGCTTTGTTTTTCTTTTACTATTTTTTTAGGTTATTGTATAGTTTGTATTTTGCTTTTTAAGGGGAAAGGGTCAGGGCTGCCTGGGAGGGGGCCTCAGCCAACAGAAGGGCTGGGGAAGGTTCCCTACGGGGGGATGTATTGGAACACCCAATCTCTGTTATCGCGGGTGGGAGGAGCATTTGCGCTAAGACCAGACCACGTCTTTACCGAAGATCTGGTTCTGACTCTGATTCTGATTCTCTGATTCTGGCTCTCTATCAAGGGCTGTTTCAGACTCAGGCTGTGGCTGTGGCTGTTGCTCTGGTTCTGGCTCTGGCTCTTTCTCAGGCTCTGGTTCTGAATGAGGGCTTGGTTCTGGCACTGATTCAGGGTCTCGCTCTGGCTCTGGCTCTGGCTCTGGCACTCTGTCAAGGACTATTTCAGACTTAGGCTGTGGCTGTGGCTCTGGCTCTGTTTCCATTCTTACAATGGAATGTACACAAAACAATAATCCTTTCTATATAAATTTTCCAATACATTCTGAAAACATAATAAATCCTTAATTGTTGTCCACCTCCTTTTAGTTCCTTTATCACTCGAATGCTAGCACGGAGTCAAAACTATTATTGTATTTTTGAACATATCTTGTATAATATTGCGTCTTTATTTTCCCATAATTAAGATAGCCATGCCACCCAAAACGGGTGTCATGACCTTCTAGATCTAAAATATCCCAATTTTTTTAATAAATACCAATCTTTCAACCAGAGAAGACATGAGGCTTCGTAATATAGCTTCAAATCCGGTAACCCGTAGCCACCTCTTTCTACAGTATCTATTAATATCCCATGCTTTACTCTTGGTCTTTTACCCTTCCACAAAAATTTAGAAATTTCTTTTTGCCACTTGTTGATACCGCTGGTCTTTCCTGTAATTGGAATCGTTTGGAATAGAAAGAGTAGCTTCGGTAAAACTATCATTTTAATTACCGAAATACGGCCCAGGAATGATAAATTTAACCTTGTCCGTGTCTCCAACTGTCTTTTGATATCTTTCCAACAATTGGTATAGTTATCTTCATATAAGTTAATATTCTTTGGTGTTATCCATAATCCTAAATACTTGATTTTGGGGTAGATTTTAATGTGTAATATTTGTTCTAATTCTGCTTTTTCATCTGGCGACATATTTTTAACTAATAGTTTTGTCTTGTTTAAATTCATTTTGAACCCCGCAACTTTACCGTAGCCGTACATTATTTCCAACGCCTTTCTTAAACTCTGTTTTGGTTGCTCCGTAGTTATAATTATAAATCGTCAGCAAATGCCCTCATTTTGTAACTTCTATTTCCCAGCATAATCCCTTTTATTTCTTTTTCTTCCCTAATTTGTTTACATAAAACTTCCAATGTTAATATGAAAATTAAGGGGGCTAGTGGGCAACCTTGTCTGACCCCTTTACAGATTTCACACTCCTGTGATAAATTTCCATTGATTATGATTTTAGCTTTTTGTTTTGATTATATTGCTTCAATCCCTTTTATATACTGTATACCAAAATCCATATGGTGTAATAGACCTTTCATAAATTTCCAGGATACCCTGTCGAAAGCTTTTTCTGCATCTATAGCCATTAAGACTGCCTTCTTTTCTATTCTTAAGTCTAAATACGCTAATAAGTTTATAATGTTTCTAGTGTTGCTATAAATGTGCCTCCCGGGCAAAAAGCCAGCTTGCTCATTGTGTATCATCATCTGGAAGACTTTTTTTGATCTTTCGGCTAAAATATTTGCATATAATTTATACTCGTTATTTAGAAGTGCGATAGGCCTATAGTTGTTAATAAGTAGATTGTCCGTTCCCTGTTTTGGAATTAATGCAATAAGGCTGTCTTTCCAAGAATCCGGCATGGTTCCGTCTTTTAAGATACTTCTTAATGGGTCAGACAGTAAGTCCTCAATTTTTTTATAATATATTGCCGGTAGGCCGTCTGGCCCTGGTGGCTTTCCTATCTTTGCTTCCTTAATTGCTCTTTGAATTTCGTACGATGTAATAGGGGCATTCGACAGTTCTTTTTGTTCTTTAGTAAGTTTCGGAAGACAGTTCTGTTCTAAAGGTTCTTTAACTTCTTCTGTTGTTTCATTTCCTTCCTTATAGATTTCTCTAAAGAATTCGAGAAATCGTTTCTCTATTTCTTTAGGGTTGTTTATTATTTTGCCTTCGCACTTAACTCTATTTATAAGCCTTTCTGCCTCTCTCTTCTTTAATTGCCATGCTAATAACCAGGCTCAGGTTCTGTTTCAGGCTGTGTCTCTGTTTCAGGCTCCGGCGCTGTATCAACCACTGTTGCAGACTCAGGCTGTGGCACTATGGCTGTAGCTGTGGCTCTGGTTCTGTTTCAGGCTCTGGCACTGTATCAAGCACTGTTTCAGGCTCAGGCTCAGGCTCAGGCTTCTGCTCTTTATTAGGCTTTGTCTCAGTCTTTGGCTCTAGCACTTATTCTAGCTCTATTTCAGGCTCGGCCTGTGTGTCAGCCTTTGTCTCTGTTTCACGCTGTTTCTCTGTTTCAGGCTCCGATGCTGTTTCAAGCCCTGTATCTGCCTCTGCCTCTGTTTCAGGCTCTGGCACTCTATCAAGCACTGTTTCTGGCTCTGGCTCTCTTTCAGGCTCTGGTTCTGAATTAGGGTTTTGTTCTGGCTCTGGCTGTGTCTCTGGATCTGGCTGTGTCTCTGCTTCAGGCTCCTACGCTGTATCAAGCACTGTATCAGGCTCTGCCTCTCCCTCTGTCCCTGGCTACGTTTAAGCGTCAGGCTCAGTTTCAGACAGTGTCTCTGTTTCAGGATCCAGCACTCTATCAAGCACTATTTCAGACTCAGGCTGTGGCTGTGGATCTCGGCTGTGGCTCTAGGCTCCGTCTGTGGCTCTGTCTGTGGCTCTGGCTCTCTTTCAGGGTCTGGTTCTGAATGAAGAACTGGTTCTGACTCTGATTCAGGGTCTCATGATGGCTCTTCCTCTGCCTCTGACACAGCTATGTTTCAGAGTCTGGCTCTCTTTCAGGCTCTGGTTCTGAATTAGGGTTTTGTTCTGGCTCTGGCTGTGTCTCTGGCTCTGGCTCCAGCTCCAGCTCCAGCTCCGGCACTGTATCAAGTACTGTTGCAGACTCAGGCTGTGGCTCTAGGCTGTGGCTGCAGCTATGTTTTGCGCTCCGGCCCTGTATCAAGCCCTATTTCTGGCTCTGGCTCTGGCTCTGGCTCTGGCTCTGGCTCTGGCTCTGGCTCTGGCTCTGGCTCGCGCTCCGGCTCCGGCTCCGGCTCCGGCTCCGGCTCCGGCTCCAGCTCCGGCACTGTATCAAGTACTGTTGCAGACTCAGGCTGTGGCTCTAGGCTGTGGCTGCAGCTGTGTTTTGCGCTCCGGCCCTCTATCAAGCCCTATGTCTGGCTCTGGCTCTGGCTCTGGCTCTGGCTCTGGCTGTGTCTCTGGCTCTGGCTCTGGCTGTGTCTCTGGCTCTGGCTCTGGCTCTGGCTCTGGCTCTGGCTCTGGCTCTGGCTCTGGCTCTGGCTCTGGCTCTGATTCATGGTCTCACTCTGACTCTGATTCAGGCTCTGGCTCTGGCTCTGGCTCTGGCTCTGGCTCTGGCTCTGGCTCTGGCTCTGGCTCTGGCTCTGGCTCTGGCTCTGGCTCTGGCTCTGATTCATGGTCTCCCTCTGACTCTGATTCAGGGTCTCGCTCTGGCTCTGGCACTCTATCAAGGACTGTTTCAGACTCAGGCTGTGGCTGTGGCTCTGCCTCTGTTTCACGCTCAGGCTCTGTTTGAGGCTATGTCTCTGTTTCAGGCTCCAGCACTGTATCAATTACTGTTGCAGACTCAGGTTGTGGCTCTAGGCTGTGGCTGTGGCTGTTGCTCTGGTTCTGGCTGTGGCTCTTTTTCAGGCTCTGGTTCTGAATGAGGGCTTGGTTATGGCACTGATTCAGGGTCTCGCTCTGTCTCTGGCTGTGTCTCTGTTGCACCTCAAACGGTGGTTTGTTGTAGTTGTTGTTATTTAATTTCTGGGGTGGGACAAATGTTTAGTTGGGGCGGGGATCATTTTAAGTTTAGCATAATTGTTTCTTGCTTTGTTTTTCTTTTACTATTTTTTTAGGTTATTGTATAGTTTGTATTTTGCTTTTTAAGGGGAAAGGGTCAGGGCTGCCTGGGAGGGGGCCTCAGCCAACAGAAGGGCTGGGGCAGGTTCCCTACGGGGGGATGTATTGGAACACCCAATCTCTGTTATCGCGGGTGGGAGGAGCATTTGCGCTAAGACCAGACCACGTCTTTACCGAAGATCTGGTTCTGACTCTGATTCTGATTCTCTGATTCTGGCTCTCTATCAAGGGCTGTTTCAGACTCAGGCTGTGGCTGTGGCTGTTGCTCTGGTTCTGGCTCTGGCTCTTTCTCAGGCTCTGGTTCTGAATGAGGGCTTGGTTCTGGCACTGATTCAGGGTCTCGCTCTGGCTCTGGCTCTGGCACTCTGTCAAGGACTATTTCAGACTTAGGCTGTGGCTGTGGCTCTGGCTCTGTTTCCATTCTTACAATGGAATGTACACAAAACAATAATCCTTTCTATATAAATTTTCCAATACATTCTGAAAACATAATAAATCCTTAATTGTTGTCCACCTCCTTTTAGTTCCTTTATCACTCGAATGCTAGCACGGATTCAAAACTATTATTGTATTTTTGAACATATCTTGTATAATATTGCGTCTTTATTTTCCCATAATTAAGATAGCCATGCCACCCAAAACGGGTGTCATGACCTTCTAGATCTAAAATATCCCAATTTTTTTAATAAATACCAATCTTTCAACCAGAGAAGACATGAGGCTTCGTAATATAGCTTCAAATCCGGTAACCCGTAGCCACCTCTTTCTACAGTATCTATTAATATCTCATGCTTTACTCTTGGTCTTTTACCCTTCCACAAAAATTTAGAAATTTCTTTTTGCCACTTGTTGATACCGCTGGTCTTTCCTGTAATTGGAATCGTTTGGAATAGAAAGAGTAGCTTCGGTAAAACTATCATTTTAATTACCGAAATACGGCCCAGGAATGATAAATTTAACCTTGTCCGTGTCTCCAACTGTCTTTTGATATCTTTCCAACAATTGGTATAGTTATCTTCATATAAGTTAATATTCTTTGGTGTTATCCATAATCCTAAATACTTGATTTTGGGGTAGATTTTAATGTGTAATATTTGTTCTAATTCTGCTTTTTCATCTGGCGACATATTTTTAACTAATAGTTTTGTCTTGTTTAAATTCATTTTGAACCCCGCAACTTTACCGTAGCCATATATTATTTCCAACGCCTTTCTTAAACTCTGTTTTGGTTGCTCCGTAGTTATAATTATAAATCGTCAGCAAATGCCCTCATTTTGTAACTTCTATTTCCCAGCATAATCCCTTTTATTTCTTTTTCTTCCCTAATTTGTTTACATAAAACTTCCAATGTTAATATGAAAATTAAGGGGGCTAGTGGGCAACCTTGTCTGACCCCTTTACAGATTTCACACTCCTGTGATAAATTTCCATTGATTATGATTTTAGCTTTTTGTTTTGATTATATTGCTTCAATCCCTTTTATATACTGTATACCAAAATCCATATGGTGTAATAGACCTTTCATAAATTTCCAGGATACCCTGTCGAAAGCTTTTTCTGCATCTATAGCCATTAAGACTGCCTTCTTTTCTATTCTTAAGTCTAAATACGCTAATAAGTTTATAATGTTTCTAGTGTTGCTATAAATGTGCCTCCCGGGCAAAAAGCCAGCTTGCTCATTGTGTATCATCATCTGGAAGACTTTTTTTGATCTTTCGGCTAAAATATTTGCATATAATTTATACTCGTTATTTAGAAGTGCGATAGGCCTATAGTTGTTAATAAGTAGATTGTCCGTTCCCTGTTTTGGAATTAATGCAATAAGGCTGTCTTTCCAAGAATCCGGCATGGTTCCGTCTTTTAAGATACTTCTTAATGGGTCAGACAGTAAGTCCTCAATTTTTTTATAATATATTGCCGGTAGGCCGTCTGGCCCTGGTGGCTTTCCTATCTTTGCTTCCTGAATTGCTCTTTGAATTTCGTACGATGTAATAGGGGCATTCGACAGTTCTTGTTGTTCTTTAGTAAGTTTCGGAAGACAGTTCTGTTCTAAAGGTTCTTTAACTTCTTCTGTTGTTTCATTTCCTTCCTTATAGATTTCTCTAAAGAATTCGAGAAATCGTTTCTCTATTTCTTTAGGGTTGTTTATTATTTTGCCTTCGCACTTAACTCTATTTATAAGCCTTTCTGCCTCTCTCTTCTTTAATTGCCATGCTAATAACCAGGCTCAGGTTCTGTTTCAGGCTGTGTATCTGTTTCAGGCTCCGGCGCTGTATCAACCACTGTTGCAGACTCAGGCTGTGGCACTATGGCTGTAGCTGTGGCTCTGGTTCTGTTTCAGGCTCTGGCACTGTATCAAGCACTGTTTCAGGCTCAGGCTCAGGCTCAGGCTTCTGCTCTTTATTAGGCTTTGTCTCAGTCTTTGGCTCTAGCACTTATTCTAGCTCTATTTCAGGCTCGGCCTGTGTGTCAGCCTTTGTCTCTGTTTCACGCTGTTTCTCTGTTTCAGGCTCCGACACTGTTTCAAGCCCTGTATCTGCCTCTGCCTCTGTTTCAGGCTCTGGCACTCTATCAAGCACTGTTTCTGGCTCTGGCTCTCTTTCAGGCTCTGGTTCTGAATTAGGGTTTTGTTCTGGCTCTGGCTGTGTCTCTGGATCTGGCTGTGTCTCTGCTTCAGGCTCCTACGCTGTATCAAGCACTGTATCAGGCTCTGCCTCTCCCTCTGTCCCTGGCTACGTTTAAGCGTCAGGCTCAGTTTCAGACAGTGTCTCTGTTTCAGGATCCAGCACTCTATCAAGCACTATTTCAGACTCAGGCTGTGGCTGTGGATCTCGGCTGTGGCTCTAGGCTCCGTCTGTGGCTCTGTCTGTGGCTCTGGCTCTCTTTCAGGGTCTGGTTCTGAATGAAGATCTGGTTCTGACTCTGATTCAGGGTCTCATGATGGCTCTTCCTCTGCCTCTGACACAGCTATGTTTCAGAGTCTGGCTCTCTTTCAGGCTCTGGTTCTGAATTAGGGTTTTGTTCTGGCTCTGGCTGTGTCTCTGGCTCCGGCTCCAGCTCCAGCTCCAGCTCCGGCACTCTATCAAGTACTGTTGCAGACTCAGGCTGTGGCTCTAGGCTGTGGCTGCAGCTATGTTTTGCGCTCCAGCCCTGTATCAAGCCCTATTTCTGGCTCTGGCTCTGGCTCTGGCTCTGGCTCTGGCTCTGGCTCTGGCTCTGGCTCTGGCTCTGGCTCTGGCTCTGGCTCTGGCTCTGGCTCTGGCTCTGGCTCTGGCTCTGATTCATGGTCTCCCTCTGACTCTGATTCAGGGTCTCGCTCTGGCTCTGGCACTCTATCAAGGACTGTTTCAGACTCAGGCTGTGGCTGTGGCTGTGGCTCTGCCTCTGTTTCACGCTCAGGCTCTGTTTGAGGCTATGTCTCTGTTTCAGGCTCCAGCACTGTATCAAGTACTGTTGCAGACTCAGGTTGTGGCTCTAGGCTGTGGCTGTGGCTGTTGCTCTGGTTCTGGCTGTGGCTCTTTTTCAGGCTCTGGTTCTGAATGAGGGCTTGGTTATGGCACTGATTCAGGGTCTCGCTCTGTCTCTGGCTGTGTCTCTGTTGCACCTCAAACGGTGGTTTGTTGTTGTTGTTGTTATTTTCTTTCTGGGGTGGGGCAAATGTTTAGTTGGGGCGGGGATCATTTTAAGTTTAGCATAATTGTTTCTTGCTTTGTTTTTCTTTTACTATTTTTTTAGGTTATTGTATAGTTTGTATTTTGCTTTTTAAGGGGAAAGGGTCAGGGCTGCCTGGGAGGGGGCCTCAGCCAACAGAAGGGCTGGGGCAGGTTCCCTACGGGGGGATGTATTGGAACACCCAATCTCTGTTATCGCGGGTGGGAGGAGCAGTTGCGCTAAGACCAGACCACGTCTTTACCGAAGATCTGGTTCTGACTCTGATTCTGATTCTCTGATTCTGGCTCTCTATCAAGGGCTGTTTCAGACTCAGGCTGTGGCTGTGGCTGTTGCTCTGGTTCTGGCTCTGGCTCTTTCTCAGGCTCTGGTTCTGAATGAGGGCTTGGTTCTGGCACTGATTCAGGGTCTCGCTCTGGCTCTGGCTCTGGCTCTGGCACTCTGTCAAGGACTATTTCAGACTTAGGCTGTGGCTGTGGCTCTGGCTCTGTTTCCATTCTTACAATGGAATGTACACAAAACAATAATCCTTTCTATATAAATTTTCCAATACATTCTGAAAACATAATAAATCCTTAATTGTTGTCCACCTCCTTTTAGTTCCTTTATCACTCGAATGCTAGCACGGAGTCAAAAGTATTATTGTATTTTTGAACATATCTTGTATAATATTGCGTCTTTATTTTCCCATAATTAAGATAGCCATGCCACCCAAAACGGGTGTCATGACCTTCTAGATCTAAAATATCCCAATTTTTTAAATAAATACCAATCTTTCAACCAGAGAAGACATGAGGCTTCGTAATATAGCTTCAAATCCGGTAACCCGTAGCCACCTCTTTCTACAGTATCTATTAATATCCCATGCTTTACTCTTGGTCTTTTACCCTTCCACAAAAATTTAGAAATTTCTTTTTGCCACTTGTTGATACCGCTGGTCTTTCCTGTAATTGGAATCGTTTGGAATAGAAAGAGTAGCTTCGGTAAAACTATCATTTTAATTACTGAAATACGGCCCAGGAATGATAAATTTAACCTTGTCCGTGTCTCCAACTGTCTTTTGATATCTTTCCAACAATTGGTATAGTTATCTTCATATAAGTTAATATTCTTTGGTGTTATCCATAATCCTAAATACTTGATTTTGGGTTAGATTTTAATGTGTAATATTTGTTCTAATTCTGCTTTTTCATCTGGCGACATATTTTTAACTAATAGTTTTGGCTTGTTTAAATTCATTTTGAACCCCGCAACTTTACCGTAGCCATATATTATTTCCAACGCCTTTCTTAAACTCTGTTTTGGTTGCTCCCTAGTTATAATTAAATCGCCAGCAAATGCCCTCATTTTGTAACTTCTATTTCCCAGCATAATCCCTTTTATTTCTTTTTCTTCCCTAATTTGTTTACATAAAACTTCCAATGTTAATATGAAAATTAAGGGGGATAGTGGGCAACCTTGTTTGACCCCTTTACAGATTTCACACTCCTGTGATAAATTTCCATTGATTATGATTTTAGCTTTTTGTTTTGATTATATTGCTTCAATCCCTTTTATATACTGTATACCAAAATCCATATGGTGTAATAGACCTTTCATAAATTTCCAGGATACCCTGTCGAAAGCTTTTTCTGCATCTATAGCCATTAAGACTGCCTTCTTTTCTATTCTTAAGTCTAAATACGCTAATAAGTTTATAATGTTTCTAGTGTTGCTATAAATGTGCCTCCCGGGCAAAAAGCCAGCTTGGTCATTGTGTATCATCATCTGGAAGACTTTTTTTGATCTTTCGGCTAAAATATTTGCATATAATTTATACTCGTTATTTAGAAGTGCGATAGGCCTATAGTTGTTAATAAGTAGATTGTCCGTTCCCTGTTTTGGAATTAATGCAATAAGGCTGTCTTTCCAAGAATCCGGCATGGTTCCGTCTTTTAAGATACTTCTTAATGGGTCAGACAGTAAGTCCTCAATTTTTTTATAATATATTGCCGGTAGGCCGTCTGGCCCTGGTGGCTTTCCTATCTTTGCTTCCTTAATTGCTCTTTGAATTTCGTACGATGTAATAGGGGCATTCGACAGTTCTTTTTGTTTTTTAGTAAGTTTCGGAAGACAGTTCTGTTCTAAATGTTCTTTAACTTCTTCTGTTGTTTCATTTCCTTCCTTATAGATTTCTCTAAAGAATTCGAGAAATCGTTTCTCTATTTCTTTAGGGTTGTTTATTATTTTGCCTTCGCACTTAACTCTATTTATAAGCCTTTCTGCCTCTCTCTTCTTTAATTGCCATGCTAATAACCAGGCTCAGGTTCTGTTTCAGGCTGTGTCTCTGTTTCAGGCTCCGGCGCTGTATCAACCACTGTTGCAGACTCAGGCTGTGGCACTATGGCTGTAGCTGTGGCTCTGGTTCTGTTTCAGGCTCTGGCACTGTATCAAGCACTGTTTCAGGCTCAGGCTCAGGCTCAGGCTTCTGCTCTTTATTAGGCTTTGTCTCAGTCTTTGGCTCTAGCACTTATTCTAGCTCTATTTCAGGCTCGGCCTGTGTGTCAGCCTTTGTCTCTGTTTCACGCTGTTTCTCTGTTTCAGGCTCCGACGCTGTTTCAAGCCCTGTATCTGCCTCTGCCTCTGTTTCAGGCTCTGGCACTCTATCAAGCACTGTTTCTGGCTCTGGCTCTCTTTCAGGCTCTGGTTCTGAATTAGGGTTTTGTTCTGGCTCTGGCTGTGTCTCTGGATCTGGCTGTGTCTCTGCTTCAGGCTCCTACGCTGTATCAAGCACTGTATCAGGCTCTGCCTCTCCCTCTGTCCCTGGCTACGTTTAAGCGTCAGGCTCAGTTTCAGACAGTGTCTCTGTTTCAGGATCCAGCACTCTATCAAGCACTATTTCAGACTCAGGCTGTGGCTGTGGATCTCGGCTGTGGCTCTAGGCTCCGTCTGTGGCTCTGTCTGTGGCTCTGGCTCTCTTTCAGGGTCTGGTTCTGAATGAAGATCTGGTTCTGACTCTGATTCAGGGTCTCATGATGGCTCTTCCTCTGCCTCTGACACAGCTATGTTTCAGAGTCTGGCTCTCTTTCAGGCTCTGGTTCTGAATTAGGGTTTTGTTCTGGCTCTGGCTGTGTCTCTGGCTCTGGCTCCAGCTCCAGCTCCAGCTCCGGCTCCGGCACTGTATCAAGTACTGTTGCAGACTCAGGCTGTGGCTCTAGGCTGTGGCTGCAGCTATGTTTTGCGCTCCAGCCCTGTATCAAGCCCTATTTCTGGCTCTGGCTCTGGCTCTGGCTCTGGCTCTGGCTCTGGCTCTGGCTCTGGCTCTGGCTCTGGCTCTGGCTCTGGCTCTGGCTCTGATTCATGGTCTCCCTCTGACTCTGATTCAGGGTCTCGCTCTGGCTCTGGCACTCTATCAAGGACTGTTTCAGACTCAGGCTGTGGCTGTGGCTCTGCCTCTGTTTCACGCTCAGGCTCTGTTTGAGGCTATGTCTCTGTTTCAGGCTCCAGCACTGTATCAAGTACTGTTGCAGACTCAGGTTGTGGCTCTAGGCTGTGGCTGTGGCTGTTGCTCTGGTTCTGGCTGTGGCTCTTTTTCAGGCTCTGGTTCTGAATGAGGGCTTGGTTATGGCACTGATTCAGGGTCTCGCTCTGTCTCTGGCTGTGTCTCTGTTGCACCTCAAACGGTGGTTTGTTGTTGTTGTTGTTATTTTCTTTCTGGGGTGGGACAAATGTTTAGTTGGGGCGGGGATCATTTTAAGTTTAGCATAATTGTTTCTTGCTTTGTTTTTCTTTTACTATTTTTTTAGGTTATTGTATAGTTTGTATTTTGCTTTTTAAGGGGAAAGGGTCAGGGCTGCCTGGGAGGGGGCCTCAGCCAACAGAAGGGCTGGGGCAGGTTCCCTACGGGGGGATGTATTGGAACACCCAATCTCTGTTATCGCGGGTGGGAGGAGCAGTTGCGCTAAGACCAGACCACGTCTTTACCGAAGATCTGGTTCTGACTCTGATTCTGATTCTCTGATTCTGGCTCTCTATCAAGGGCTGTTTCAGACTCAGGCTGTGGCTGTGGCTGTTGCTCTGGTTCTGGCTCTGGCTCTTTCTCAGGCTCTGGTTCTGAATGAGGGCTTGGTTCTGGCACTGATTCAGGGTCTCGCTCTGGCTCTGGCTCTGGCTCTGGCACTCTGTCAAGGACTATTTCAGACTTAGGCTGTGGCTGTGGCTCTGGCTCTGTTTCCATTCTTACAATGGAATGTACACAAAACAATAATCCTTTCTATATAAATTTTCCAATACATTCTGAAAACATAATAAATCCTTAATTGTTGTCCACCTCCTTTTAGTTCCTTTATCACTCGAATGCTAGCACGGAGTCAAAACTATTATTGTATTTTTGAACATATCTTGTATAATATTGCGTCTTTATTTTCCCATAATTAAGATAGCCATGCCACCCAAAACGGGTGTCATGACCTTCTAGATCTAAAATATCCCAATTTTTTAAATAAATACCAATCTTTCAACCAGAGAAGACATGAGGCTTCGTAATATAGCTTCAAATCCGGTAACCCGTAGCCACCTCTTTCTACAGTATCTATTAATATCCCATGCTTTACTCTTGGTCTTTTACCCTTCCACAAAAATTTAGAAATTTCTTTTTGCCACTTGTTGATACCGCTGGTCTTTCCTGTAATTGGAATCGTTTGGAATAGAAAGAGTAGCTTCGGTAAAACTATCATTTTAATTACCGAAATACGGCCCAGGAATGATAAATTTAACCTTGTCCGTGTCTCCAACTGTCTTTTGATATCTTTCCAACAATTGGTATAGTTATCTTCATATAAGTTAATATTCTTTGGTGTTATCCATAATCCTAAATACTTGATTTTGGGGTAGATTTTAATGTGTAATATTTGTTCTAATTCTGCTTTTTCATCTGGCGACATATTTTTAACTAATAGTTTTGTCTTGTTTAAATTCATTTTGAACCCCGCAACTTTACCGTAGCCATATATTATTTCCAACGCCTTTCTTAAACTCTGTTTTGGTTGCTCCGTAGTTATAATTATAAATCGTCAGCAAATGCCCTCATTTTGTAACTTCTATTTCCCAGCATAATCCCTTTTATTTCTTTTTCTTCCCTAATTTGTTTACATAAAACTTCCAATGTTAATATGAAAATTAAGGGGGCTAGTGGGCAACCTTGTCTGACCCCTTTACAGATTTCACACTCCTGTGATAAATTTCCATTGATTATGATTTTAGCTTTTTGTTTTGATTATATTGCTTCAATCCCTTTTATATACTGTATACCAAAATCCATATGGTGTAATAGACCTTTCATAAATTTCCAGGATACCCTGTCGAAAGCTTTTTCTGCATCTATAGCCATTAAGACTGCCTTCTTTTCTATTCTTAAGTCTAAATACGCTAATAAGTTTATAATGTTTCTAGTGTTGCTATAAATGTGCCTCCCGGGCAAAAAGCCAGCTTGGTCATTGTGTATCATCATCTGGAAGACTTTTTTTGATCTTTCGGCTAAAATATTTGCATATAATTTATACTCGTTATTTAGAAGTGCGATAGGCCTATAGTTGTTAATAAGTAGATTGTCCGTTCCCTGTTTTGGAATTAATGCAATAAGGCTGTCTTTCCAAGAATCCGGCATGGTTCCGTCTTTTAAGATACTTCTTAATGGGTCAGACAGTAAGTCCTCAATTTTTTTATAATATATTGCCGGTAGGCCGTCTGGCCCTGGTGGCTTTCCTATCTTTGCTTCCTTAATTGCTCTTTGAATTTCGTACGATGTAATAGGGGCATTCGACAGTTCTTTTTGTTTTTTAGTAAGTTTCGGAAGACAGTTCTGTTCTAAAGGTTCTTTAACTTCTTCTGTTGTTTCATTTCCTTCCTTATAGATTTCTCTAAAGAATTCGAGAAATCGTTTCTCTATTTCTTTAGGGTTGTTTATTATTTTGCCTTCGCACTTAACTCTATTTATAAGCCTTTCTGCCTCTCTCTTCTTTAATTGCCATGCTAATAACCAGGCTCAGGTTCTGTTTCAGGCTGTGTCTCTGTTTCAGGCTCCGGCGCTGTATCAACCACTGTTGCAGACTCAGGCTGTGGCACTATGGCTGTAGCTGTGGCTCTGGTTCTGTTTCAGGCTCTGGCACTGTATCAAGCACTGTTTCAGGCTCAGGCTCAGGCTCAGGCTTCTGCTCTTTATTAGGCTTTGTCTCAGTCTTTGGCTCTAGCACTTATTCTAGCTCTATTTCAGGCTCGGCCTGTGTGTCAGCCTTTGTCTCTGTTTCACGCTGTTTCTCTGTTTCAGGCTCCGACGCTGTTTCAAGCCCTGTATCTGCCTCTGCCTCTGTTTCAGGCTCTGGCACTCTATCAAGCACTGTTTCTGGCTCTGGCTCTCTTTCAGGCTCTGGTTCTGAATTAGGGTTTTGTTCTGGCTCTGGCTGTGTCTCTGGATCTGGCTGTGTCTCTGGCTCTGGCTCTGGCTCTGGCTCCATCTCCATCTCCAGCTCCAGCTCCAGCTTTAGCTCCGGCACTGTATCAAGTACTGTTGCAGACTCAGGCTGTGGCTCTAGGCTGTGGCTGCAGCTATGTTTTGCGCTCCGGCCCTGTATCAAGCCCTATGTCTGGCTCTGGCTCTGGCTCTTGCTCTGGCTCTGGCTCTGGCTCTGGCTCTGGCTCTGGCTCTGATTCATGGTCTCACTCTGACTCTGATTCAGGGTCTCGCTCTGGCTCTGGCTCTGGCTCTGGCTCTGGCTCTGGCTCTGGCTCTGGCTCTGATTCATGGTCTCCCTCTGACTCTGATTCAGGGTCTCGCTCTGGCTCTGGCACTCTATCAAGGACTGTTTCAGACTCAGGCTGTGGCTGTGGCTCTGCCTCTGTTTCACGCTCAGGCTCTGTTTGAGGCTATGTCTCTGTTTCAGGCTCCAGCACTGTATCAAGTACTGTTGCAGACTCAGGTTGTGGCTCTAGGCTGTGGCTGTGGCTGTTGCTCTGGTTCTGGCTGTGGCTCTTTTTCAGGCTCTGGTTCTGAATGAGGGCTTGGTTATGGCACAGATTCAGGGTCTCGCTCTGTCTCTGGCTGTGTCTCTGTTGCACCTCAAACGGTGGTTTGTTGTTGTTGTTGTTATTTTCTTTCTGGGGTGGGACAAATGTTTAGTTGGGGCGGGGATCATTTTAAGTTTAGCATAATTGTTTCTTGCTTTGTTTTTCTTTTACTATTTTTTTAGGTTATTGTATAGTTTGTATTTTGCTTTTTAAGGGGAAAGGGTCAGGGCTGCCTGGGAGGGGGCCTCAGCCAACAGAAGGGCTGGGGAAGGTTCCCTACGGGGGGATGTATTGGAACACCCAATCTCTGTTATCGCGGGTGGGAGGAGCAGTTGCGCTAAGACCAGACCACGTCTTTACCGAAGATCTGGTTCTGACTCTGATTCTGATTCTCTGATTCTGGCTCTCTATCAAGGGCTGTTTCAGACTCAGGCTGTGGCTGTGGCTGTTGCTCTGGTTCTGGCTCTGGCTCTTTCTCAGGCTCTGGTTCTGAATGAGGGCTTGGTTCTGGCACTGATTCAGGGTCTCGCTCTGGCTCTGGCTCTGGCACTCTGTCAAGGACTATTTCAGACTTAGGCTGTGGCTGTGGCTCTGGCTCTGTTTCCATTCTTACAATGGAATGTACACAAAACAATAATCCTTTCTATATAAATTTTCCAATACATTCTGAAAACATAATAAATCCTTAATTGTTGTCCACCTCCTTTTAGTTCCTTTATCACTCGAATGCTAGCACGGAGTCAAAACTGTTATTGTATTTTTGAACATATCTTGTATAATATTGCGTCTTTATTTTCCCATAATTAAGATAGCCATGCCACCCAAAACGGGTGTCATGACCTTCTAGATCTAAAATATCCCAATTTTTTTAATAAATACCAATCTTTCAACCAGAGAAGACATGAGGCTTCGTAATATAGCTTCAAATCCGGTAACCCGTAGCCACCTCTTTCTACAGTATCTATTAATATCTCATGCTTTACTCTTGGTCTTTTACCCTTCCACAAAAATTTAGAAATTTCTTTTTGCCACTTGTTGATACCGCTGGTCTTTCCTGTAATTGGAATCGTTTGGAATAGAAAGAGTAGCTTCGGTAAAACTATCATTTTAATTACCGAAATACGGCCCAGGAATGATAAATTTAACCTTGTCCGTGTCTCCAACTGTCATTTGATATCTTTCCAACAATTGGTATAATTATCTTCATATAAGTTAATATTCTTTGGTGTTATCCATAATCCTAAATACTTGATTTTGGGGTAGATTTTAATGTGTAATATTTGTTCTAATTCTGCTTTTTCATCTGGCGACATATTTTTAACTAATAGTTTTGTCTTGTTTAAATTCATTTTGAACCCCGCAACTTTACCGTAGCCATATATTATTTCCAACGCCTTTCTTAAACTCTGTTTTGGTTGCTCCGTAGTTATAATTATAAATCGTCAGCAAATGCCCTCATTTTGTAACTTCTATTTCCCAGCATAATCCCTTTTATTTCTTTTTCTTCCCTAATTTGTTTACATAAAACTTCCAATGTTAATATGAAAATTAAGGGGGCTAGTGGGCAACCTTGTCTGACCCCTTTACAGATTTCACACTCCTGTGATAAATTTCCATTGATTATGATTTTAGCTTTTTGTTTTGATTATATTGCTTCAATCCCTTTTATATACTGTATACCAAAATCCATATGGTGTAATAGACCTTTCATAAATTTCCAGGATACCCTGTCGAAAGCTTTTTCTGCATCTATAGCCATTAAGACTGCCTTCTTTTCTATTCTTAAGTCTAAATACGCTAATAAGTTTATAATGTTTCTAGTGTTGCTATAAATGTGCCTCCCGGGCAAAAAGCCAGCTTGCTCATTGTGTATCATCATCTGGAAGACTTTTTTTGATCTTTCGGCTAAAATATTTGCATATAATTTATGCTCGTTATTTAGAAGTGCGATAGGCCTATAGTTGTTAATAAGTAGATTGTCCGTTCCCTGTTTTGGAATTAATGCAATAAGGCTGTCTTTCCAAGAATCCGGCATGGTTCCGTCTTTTAAGATACTTCTTAATGGGTCAGACAGTAAGTCCTCAGTTTTTTTATAATATATTGCCGGTAGGCCGTCTGGCCCTGGTGGCTTTCCTATCTTTGCTTCCTGAATTGCTCTTTGAATTTCGTACGATGTAATAGGGGCATTCGAAAGTTCTTTTTGTTCTTTAGTAAGTTTCGGAAGACAGTTCTGTTCTAAAGGTTCTTTAACTTCTTCTGTTGTTTCATTTCCTTCCTTATAGATTTCTCTAAAGAATTCGAGAAATCGTTTCTCTATTTCTTTAGGGTTGTTTATTATTTTGCCTTCGCACTTAACTCTATTTATAAGCCTTTCTGCCTCTCTCTTCTTTAATTGCCATGCTAATAACCAGGCTCAGGTTCTGTTTCAGGCTGTGTATCTGTTTCAGGCTCCGGCGCTGTATCAACCACTGTTGCAGACTCAGGCTGTGGCACTATGGCTGTAGCTGTGGCTCTGGTTCTGTTTCAGGCTCTGGCACTGTATCAAGCACTGTTTCTGGCTCTGGCTCTCTTTCAGGCTCTGGTTCTGAATTAGGGTTTTGTTCTGGCTCTGGCTGTGTCTCTGGATCTGGCTGTGTCTCTGCTTCAGGCTCCTATGCTGTATCAAGCACTGTATCAGGCTCTGCCTCTCCCTCTGCCCCTGGCTACGTTTAAGCGTCAGGCTCAGTTTCAGACAGTGTCTCTGTTTCAGGATCCAGCACTCTATCAAGCACTATTTCAGACTCAGGCTGTGGATGTGGATCTCGGCTGTGGCTCTAGGCTCCGTCTGTGGCTCTGTCTGTGGCTCTGGCTCTCTTTCAGGGTCTGGTTCTGAATGAAGATCTGGTTCTGACTCTGATTCAGGGTCTCATGATGGCTCTTCCTCTGCCTCTGACCCAGCTATGTTTCAGCGTCTGGCTCTCTTTCAGGCTCTGGTTCTGAATTAGGGTTTTGTTCTGGCTGTGGCTGTGGCTGTGGCTGTGGCTGTGGCTGTGGCTGTGGCTGTGGCTGTGGCTCTGGCTCCAGCTCCAGCTCCAGCTCCAGCTCCAGCTCCAGCTCCAGCTCCAGCTCCAGCTCCAGCTCCGGCACTCTATCAAGTACTGTTGCAGACTCAGGCTGTGGCTCTAGGCTGTGGCTGCAGCTATGTTTTGCGCTCCGGCCCTGTATCAAGCCCTATTTCTGGCTCTGGCTCTGGCTCTGGCTCTGGCTCTGGCTCTGGCTCTGGCTCTGGCTCTGGCTCTGGCTCTGGCTCTGGCTCTGGCTCTGGCTCTGGCTCTGGCTCTGGCTCTGGCTCTGATTCATGGTCTCCCTCTGACTCTGATTCAGGGTCTCGCTCTGGCTCTGGCACTCTATCAAGGACTGTTTCAGACTCAGGCTGTGGCTGTGGCTCTGCCTCTGTTTCACGCTCAGGCTCTGTTTGAGGCTATGTCTCTGTTTCAGGCTCCAGCACTGTATCAAGTACTGTTGCAGACTCAGGTTGTGGCTCTAGGCTGTGGCTGTGGCTGTTGCTCTGGTTCTGGCTGTGGCTCTTTTTCAGGCTCTGGTTCTGAATGAGGGCTTGGTTATGGCACTGATTCAGGGTCTCGCTCTGTCTCTGGCTGTGTCTCTGTTGCACCTCAAACGGTGGTTTGTTGTTGTTGTTGTTATTTTCTTTCTGGGGTGGGACAAATGTTTAGTTGGGGCGGGGATCATTTTAAGTTTAGCATAATTGTTTCTTGCTTTGTTTTTCTTTTACTATTTTTTTAGGTTATTGTATAGTTTGTATTTTACTTTTTAAGGGGAAAGGGTCAGGGCTGCCTGGGAGGGGGCCTCAGCCAACAGAAGGGCTGGGGAAGGTTCCCTACGGGGGGATGTATTGGAACACCCAATCTCTGTTATCGCGGGTGGGAGGAGCAGTTGCGCTAAGACCAGACCACGTCTTTACCGAAGACCTGGTTCTGACTCTGATTCTGATTCTCTGATTCTGGCTCTCTATCAAGGGCTGTTTCAGACTCAGGCTGTGGCTGTGGCTGTTGCTCTGGTTCTGGCTCTGGCTCTTTCTCAGGCTCTGGTTCTGAATGAGGGCTTGGTTCTGGCACTGATTCAGGGTCTCGCTCTGGCTCTGGCACTCTGTCAAGGACTATTTCAGACTTAGGCTGTGGGTGTGGCTCTGGCTCTGTTTCCATTCTTACAATGGAATGTACACAAAACAATAATCCTTTCTATATAAATTTTCCAATACATTCTGAAAACATAATAAATCATTAATTGTTGTCCACCTCCTTTTAGTTCCTTTATCACTCGAATGCTAGCACGGAGTCAAAAGTATTATTGTATTTTTGAACATATCTTGTATCATATTGCGTCTTTATTTTCCCATAATTAAGATAGCCATGCCACCCAAAACGGGTGTCATGACCTTCTAGATCTAAAATATCCCAATTTTTTAAATAAATACCAATCTTTCAACCAGAGAAGACATGAGGCTTCGTAATATAGCTTCAAATCCGGTAACCCGTAGCCACCTCTTTCTACAGTATCTATTAATATCCCATGCTTTACTCTTGGTCTTTTACCCTTCCACAAAAATTTAGAAATTTCTTTTTGCCACTTGTTGATACCGCTGGTCTTTCCTGTAATTGGAATCGTTTGGAATAGAAAGAGTAGCTTCGGTAAAACTATCATTTTAATTACCGAAATACGGCCCAGGAGTGATAAATTTAACCTTGTCGGTGTCTCCAACTGTCTTTTGATATCTTTCCAACAATTAGTATAATTATCTTCATATAAGTTAATATTCTTTGGTGTTATCCATAATCCTAAATACTTGATTTTGGGGTAGATTTTAATGTGTAATATTTGTTCTAATTCTGCTTTTTCATCTGGCGACATATTTTTAACTAATAGTTTTGTCTTGTTTAAATTCATTTTGAACCCCGCAACTTTACCGTAGCCATATATTATTTCCAACGCCTTTCTTAAACTCTGTTTTGGTTGCTCTGTAGTTATAATTATAAATCGTCAGCAAATGCCCTCATTTTGTAACTTCTATTTCCCAGCATAATCCCTTTTATTTCTTTTTCTTCCCTAATTTGTTTACATAAAACTTCCAATGTTAATATGAAAATTAAGGGGGCTAGTGGGCAACCTTGTCTGACCCCTTTACTGATTTCACACTCCTGTGATAAATTTCCATTGATTGTGATTTTAGCTTTTTGTTTTGATTATATTGCTTCAATCCCTTTTATATACTGTATACCAAAATCCATATGGTGTAATAGACCTTTCATAAATTTCCAGGATACCCTGTCGAAAGCTTTTTCTGCATCTATAGCCATTAAGACTGCCTTCTTTTCTATTCTTAAGTCTAAATACGCTAATAAGTTTATAATGTTTCTAGTGTTGCTATAAATGTGCCTCCCGGGCAAAAAGCCAGCTTGCTCATTGTGTATCATCATCTGGAAGACTTTTTTTGATCTTTCGGCTAAAATATTTGCATATAATTTATACTCGTTATTTAGAAGTGCGATAGGCCTATAGTTGTTAATAAGTAGATTGTCCGTTCCCTGTTTTGGAATTAATGCAATAAGGCTGTCTTTCCAAGAATCCGGCATGGTTCCGTCTTTTAAGATACTTCTTAATGGGTCAGACAGTAAGTCCTCAATTTTTTTATAATATATTGCCGGTAGGCCGTCTGGCCCTGGTGGCTTTCCTATCTTTGCTTCCTTAATTGCTCTTTGAATTGCATACGATGTAATAGGGGCATTCGACAGTTCTTTTTGTTCTTTAGTAAGTTTCGGAAGACAGTTCTGTTCTAAAGGTTCTTTAACTTCTTCTGTTGTTTCATTTCCTTCCTTATAGATTTCTCTAAAGAATTCGAGAAATCGTTTCTCTATTTCTTTAGGGTTGTTTATTATTTTGCCTTCGCACTTAACTCTATTTATAAGCCTTTCTGCCTCTCTCTTCTTTAATTGCCATGCTAATAACCAGGCTCAGGTTCTGTTTCAGGCTGTGTCTCTGTTTCAGGCTCCGGCGCTGTATCAACCACTGTTGCAGACTCAGGCTGTGGCACTATGGCTGTAGCTGTGGCTCTGGTTCTGTTTCAGGCTCTGGCACTGTATCAAGCACTGTTTCAGGCTCAGGCTCAGGCTCAGGCTTCTGCTCTTTATTAGGCTTTGTCTCAGTCTTTGGCTCTAGCACTTATTCTAGCTCTATTTCAGGCTCGGCCTGTGTGTCAGCCTTTGTCTCTGTTTCACGCTGTTTCTCTGTTTCAGGCTCCGACGCTGTTTCAAGCCCTGTATCTGCCTCTGCCTCTGTTTCAGGCTCTGGCACTCTATCAAGCACTGTTTCTGGCTCTGGCTCTCTTTCAGGCTCTGGTTCTGAATTAGGGTTTTGTTCTGGCTCTGGCTGTGTCTCTGGATCTGGCTGTGTCTCTGGCTCTGGCTCTGGCTCTGGCTCCATCTCCATCTCCAGCTCCAGCTCCAGCTTTAGCTCCGGCACTGTATCAAGTACTGTTGCAGACTCAGGCTGTGGCTCTAGGCTGTGGCTGCAGCTATGTTTTGCGCTCCGGCCCTGTATCAAGCCCTATGTCTGGCTCTGGCTCTGGCTCTGGCTCTGGCTCTGGCTCTGGCTCTGGCTCTGGCTCTGGCTCTGATTCATGGTCTCCCTCTGACTCTGATTCAGGGTCTCGCTCTGGCTCTGGCACTCTATCAAGGACTGTTTCAGACTCAGGCTGTGGCTGTGGCTCTGCCTCTGTTTCACGCTCAGGCTCTGTTTGAGGCTATGTCTCTGTTTCTGGCTCCAGCACTGTATCAAGTACTGTTGCAGACTCAGGTTGTGGCTCTAGGCTGTGGCTGTGGCTGTTGCTCTGGTTCTGGCTGTGGCTCTTTTTCAGGCTCTGGTTCTGAATGAGGGCTTGGTTATGGCACAGATTCAGGGTCTCGCTCTGTCTCTGGCTGTGTCTCCGTTGCACCTTAAACGGTGGTTTGTTGTTGTTGTTGTTATTTTCTTTCTGGGGTGGGACAAATGTTTAGTTGGGGCGGGGATCATTTTAAGTTTAGCATAATTGTTTCTTGCTTTGTTTTTCTTTTACTATTTTTTTAGGTTATTGTATAGTTTGTATTTTGCTTTTTAAGGGGAAAGGGTCAGGGCTGCCTGGGAGGGGGCCTCAGCCAACAGAAGGGCTGGGGCAGGTTCCCTACGGGGGGATGTATTGGAACACCCAATCTCTGTTATCGCGGGTGGGAGGAGCAGTTGCGCTAAGACCAGACCACGTCTTTACCGAAAATCTGGTTCTGACTCTGATTCTGATTCTCTGATTCTGGCTCTCTATCAAGGGCTGTTTCAGACTCAGGCTGTGGCTGTGGCTGTTGCTCTGGTTCTGGCTCTGGCTCTTTCTCAGGCTCTGGTTCTGAATGAGGGCTTGGTTCTGGCACTGATTCAGGGTCTCGCTCTGGCTCTGGCTCTGGCACTCTGTCAAGGACTATTTCAGACTTAGGCTGTGGCTGTGGCTCTGGCTCTGTTTCCATTCTTACAATGGAATGTAGACAAAACAATAATCCTTTCTATATAAATTTTCCAATACATTCTGAAAACATAATAAATCCTTAATTGTTGTCCACCTCCTTTTAGTTCCTTTATCACTCGAATGCTAGCACAGAGTCAAAAGTATTATTGTGTTTTTGAACATATCTTGTATAATATTGCGTCTTTATTTTCCCATAATTAAGATAGCCATGCCACCCAAAACGGGTGTCATGACCTTCTAGATCTAAAATATCCCAATTTTTTTAATAAATACCAATCTTTCAACCAGAGAAGACATGAGGCTTCGTAATATAGCTTCAAATCCGGTAACCCGTAGCCACCTCTTTCTACAGTATCTATTAATATCTCATGCTTTACTCTTGGTCTTTTACCCTTCCACAAAAATTTAGAAATTTCTTTTTGCCACTTGTTGATACCGCTGGTCTTTCCTGTAATTGGAATCGTTTGGAATAGAAAGAGTAGCTTCGGTAAAACTATCATTTTAATTACCGAAATACGGCCCAGGAATGATAAATTTAACCTTGTCCGTGTCTCCAACTGTCATTTGATATCTTTCCAACAATTGGTATAATTATCTTCATATAAGTTAATATTCTTTGGTGTTATCCATAATCCTAAATACTTGATTTTGGGGTAGATTTTAATGTGTAATATTTGTTCTAATTCTGCTTTTTCATCTGGCGACATATTTTTAACTAATAGTTTTGTCTTGTTTAAATTCATTTTGAACCCCGCAACTTTACCGTAGCCATATATTATTTCCAACGCCTTTCTTAAACTCTGTTTTGGTTGCTCCGTAGTTATAATTATAAATCGTCAGCAAATGCCCTCATTTTGTAACTTCTATTTCCCAGCATAATCCCTTTTATTTCTTTTTCTTCCCTAATTTGTTTACATAAAACTTCCAATGTTAATATGAAAATTAAGGGGGATAGTGGGCAACCTTGTCTGACCCCTTTACAGATTTCACACTCCTGTGATAAATTTCCATTGATTATGATTTTAGCTTTTTGTTTTGATTATATTGCTTCAATCCCTTTTATATACTGTATACCAAAATCCATATGGTGTAATAGACCTTTCATAAATTTCCAGGATACCCTGTCGAAAGCTTTTTCTGCATCTATAGCCATTAAGACTGCCTTCTTTTCTATTCTTAAGTCTAAATACGCTAATAAGTTTATAATGTTTCTAGTGTTGCTATAAATGTGCCTCCCGGGCAAAAAGCCAGCTTGCTCATTGTGTATCATCATCTGGAAGACTTTTTTTGATCTTTCGGCTAAAATATTTGCATATAATTTATACTCGTTATTTAGAAGTGCGATAGGCCTATAGTTGTTAATAAGTAGATTGTCCGTTCCCTGTTTTGGAATTAATGCAATAAGGCTGTCTTTCCAAGAATCCGGCATGGTTCCGTCTTTTAAGATACTTCTTAATGGGTAAGTCCTCAATTTTTTTATAATATATTGCCGGTAGGCCGTCTGGCCCTGGTGGCTTTCCTATCTTTGCTTCCTTAATTGCTCTTTGAATTTCGTACGATGTAATAGGGGCATTCGACAGTTCTTGTTGTTCTTTAGTAAGTTTCGGAAGACAGTTCTGTTCTAAAGGTTCTTTAACTTCTTCTGTTGTTTCATTTCCTTCCTTATAGATTTCTCTAAAGAATTCGAGAAATCGTTTCTCTATTTCTTTAGGGTTGTTTATTATTTTGCCTTCGCACTTAACTCTATTTATAAGCCTTTCTGCCTCTCTCTTCTTTAATTGCCATGCTAATAACCAGGCTCAGGTTCTGTTTCAGGCTGTGTATCTGTTTCAGGCTCCGGCGCTGTATCAACCACTGTTGCAGACTCAGGCTGTGGCACTATGGCTGTAGCTGTGGCTCTGGTTCTGTTTCAGGCTCTGGCACTGTATCAAGCACTGTTTCAGGCTCAGGCTCAGGCTCAGGCTTCTGCTCTTTATTAGGCTTTGTCTCAGTCTTTGGCTCTAGCACTTATTCTAGCTCTATTTCAGGCTCGGCCTGTGTGTCAGCCTTTGTCTCTGTTTCACGCTGTTTCTCTGTTTCAGGCTCCGACGCTGTTTCAAGCCCTGTATCTGCCTCTGCCTCTGTTTCAGGCTCTGGCACTCTATCAAGCACTGTTTCTGGCTCTGGCTCTCTTTCAGGCTCTGGTTCTGAATTAGGGTTTTGTTCTGGCTCTGGCTGTGTCTCTGGATCTGGCTGTGTCTCTGCTTCAGGCTCCTACGCTGTATCAAGCACTGTATCAGGCTCTGCCTCTCCCTCTGTCCCTGGCTACGTTTAAGCGTCAGGCTCAGTTTCAGACAGTGTCTCTGTTTCAGGATCCAGCACTCTATCAAGCACTATTTCAGACTCAGGCTGTGGCTGTGGATCTCGGCTGTGGCTCTAGGCTCCGTCTGTGGCTCTGTCTGTGGCTCTGGCTCTCTTTCAGGGTCTGGTTCTGAATGAAGATCTGGTTCTGACTCTGATTCAGGGTCTCATGATGGCTCTTCCTCTGCCTCTGACACAGCTATGTTTCAGAGTCTGGCTCTCTTTCAGGCTCTGGTTCTGAATTAGGGTTTTGTTCTGGCTCTGGCTGTGTCTCTGGCTCCGGCTCCAGCTCCAGCTCCGGCACTCTATCAAGTACTGTTGCAGACTCAGGCTGTGGCTCTAGGCTGTGGCTGCAGCTATGTTTTGCGCTCCAGCCCTGTATCAAGCCCTATTTCTGGCTCTGGCTCTGGCTCTGGCTCTGGCTCTGGCTCTGGCTCTGGCTCTGGCTCTGGCTCTGGCTCTGGCTCTGGCTCTGGCTCTGGCTCTGGCTCTGGCTCTGGCTCTGGCTCTGGCTCTGATTCATGGTCTCCCTCTGACTCTGATTCAGGGTCTCGCTCTGGCTCTGGCACTCTATCAAGGACTGTTTCAGACTCAGGCTGTGGCTGTGGCTGTGGCTCTGCCTCTGTTTCACGCTCAGGCTCTGTTTGAGGCTATGTCTCTGTTTCAGGCTCCAGCACTGTATCAAGTACTGTTGCAGACTCAGGTTGTGGCTCTAGGCTGTGGCTGTGGCTGTTGCTCTGGTTCTGGCTGTGGCTCTTTTTCAGGCTCTGGTTCTGAATGAGGGCTTGGTTATGGCACTGATTCAGGGTCTCGCTCTGTCTCTGGCTGTGTCTCTGTTGCACCTCAAACGGTGGTTTGTTGTTGTTGTTGTTATTTTCTTTCTGGGGTGGGGCAAATGTTTAGTTGGGGCGGGGATCATTTTAAGTTTAGCATAATTGTTTCTTGCTTTGTTTTTCTTTTACTATTTTTTTAGGTTATTGTATAGTTTGTATTTTGCTTTTTAAGGGGAAAGGGTCAGGGCTGCCTGGGAGGGGGCCTCAGCCAACAGAAGGGCTGGGGAAGGTTCCCTACGGGGGGATGTATTGGAACACCCAATCTCTGTTATCGCGGGTGGGAGGAGCAGTTGCGCTAAGACCAGACCACGTCTTTACCGAAGATCTGGTTCTGACTCTGATTCTGATTCTCTGATTCTGGCTCTCTATCAAGGGCTGTTTCAGACTCAGGCTGTGGCTGTGGCTGTTGCTCTGGTTCTGGCTCTGGCTCTTTCTCAGGCTCTGGTTCTGAATGAGGGCTTGGTTCTGGCACTGATTCAGGGTCTCGCTCTGGCTCTGGCTCTGGCACTCTGTCAAGGACTATTTCAGACTTAGGCTGTGGCTGTGGCTCTGGCTCTGTTTCCATTCTTACAATGGAATGTACACAAAACAATAATCCTTTCTATATAAATTTTCCAATACATTCTGAAAACATAATAAATCCTTAATTGTTGTCCACCTCCTTTTAGTTCCTTTATCACTCGAATGCTAGCACGGAGTCAAAACTGTTATTGTATTTTTGAACATATCTTGTATAATATTGCGTCTTTATTTTCCCATAATTAAGATAGCCATGCCACCCAAAACGGGTGTCATGACCTTCTAGATCTAAAATATCCCAATTTTTTTAATAAATACCAATCTTTCAACCAGAGAAGACATGAGGCTTCGTAATATAGCTTCAAATCCGGTAACCCGTAGCCACCTCTTTCTACAGTATCTATTAATATCCCATGCTTTACTCTTGGTCTTTTACCCTTCCACAAAAATTTATAAATTTCTTTTTGCCACTTGTTGATACCGCTGGTCTTTCCTGTAATTGGAATCGTTTGGAATAGAAAGAGTAGCTTCGGTAAAACTATCATTTTAATTACCGAAATACGGCCCAGGAATGATAAATTTAACCTTGTCCGTGTCTCCAACTGTCTTTTGATATCTTTCCAACAATTGGTATAGTTATCTTCATATAAGTTAATATTCTTTGGTGTTATCCATAATCCTAAATACTTGATTTTGGGGTAGATTTTAATGTGTAATATTTGTTCTAATTCTGCTTTTTCATCTGGCGACATATTTTTAACTAATAGTTTTGTCTTGTTTAAATTCATTTTGAACCCCGCAACTTTACCGTAGCCATATATTATTTCCAACGCCTTTCTTAAACTCTGTTTTGGTTGCTCCGTAGTTATAATTATAAATCGTCAGCAAATGCCCTCATTTTGTAACTTCTATTTCCCAGCATAATCCCTTTTATTTCTTTTTCTTCCCTAATTTGTTTACATAAAACTTCCAATGTTAATATGAAAATTAAGGGGGCTAGTGGGCAACCTTGTCTGACCCCTTTACAGATTTCACACTCCTGTGATAAATTTCCATTGATTATGATTTTAGCTTTTTGTTTTGATTATATTGCTTCAATCCCTTTTATATACTGTATACCAAAATCCATATGGTGTAATAGACCTTTCATAAATTTCCAGGATACCCTGTCGAAAGCTTTTTCTGCATCTATAGCCATTAAGACTGCCTTCTTTTCTATTCTTAAGTCTAAATACGCTAATAAGTTTATAATGTTTCTAGTGTTGCTATAAATGTGCCTCCCGGGCAAAAAGCCAGCTTGCTCATTGTGTATCATCATCTGGAAGACTTTTTTTGATCTTTCGGCTAAAATATTTGCATATAATTTATACTCGTTATTTAGAAGTGCGATAGGCCTATAGTTGTTAATAAGTAGATTGTCCGTTCCCTGTTTTGGAATTAATGCAATAAGGCTGTCTTTCCAAGAATCCGGCATGGTTCCGTCTTTTAAGATACTTCTTAATGGGTCAGACAGTAAGTCCTCAATTTTTTTATAATATATTGCCGGTAGGCCGTCTGGCCCTGGTGGCTTTCCTATCTTTGCTTCCTTAATTGCTCTTTGAATTTCGTACGATGTAATAGGGGCATTCGACAGTTCTTGTTGTTCTTTAGTAAGTTTCGGAAGACAGTTCTGTTCTAAAGGTTCTTTAACTTCTTCTGTTGTTTCATTTCCTTCCTTATAGATTTCTCTAAAGAATTCGAGAAATCGTTTCTCTATTTCTTTAGGGTTGTTTATTATTTTGCCTTCGCACTTAACTCTATTTATAAGCCTTTCTGCCTCTCTCTTCTTTAATTGCCATGCTAATAACCAGGCTCAGGTTCTGTTTCAGGCTGTGTATCTGTTTCAGGCTCCGGCGCTGTATCAACCACTGTTGCAGACTCAGGCTGTGGCACTATGGCTGTAGCTGTGGCTCTGGTTCTGTTTCAGGCTCTGGCACTGTATCAAGCACTGTTTCAGGCTCAGGCTCAGGCTCAGGCTTCTGCTCTTTATTAGGCTTTGTCTCAGTCTTTGGCTCTAGCACTTATTCTAGCTCTATTTCAGGCTCGGCCTGTGTGTCAGCCTTTGTCTCTGTTTCACGCTGTTTCTCTGTTTCAGGCTCCGACGCTGTTTCAAGCCCTGTATCTGCCTCTGCCTCTGTTTCAGGCTCTGGCACTCTATCAAGCACTGTTTCTGGCTCTGGCTCTCTTTCAGGCTCTGGTTCTGAATTAGGGTTTTGTTCTGGCTCTGGCTGTGTCTCTGGATCTGGCTGTGTCTCTGCTTCAGGCTCCTACGCTGTATCAAGCACTGTATCAGGCTCTGCCTCTCCCTCTGTCCCTGGCTACGTTTAAGCGTCAGGCTCAGTTTCAGACAGTGTCTCTGTTTCAGGATCCAGCACTCTATCAAGCACTATTTCAGACTCAGGCTGTGGCTGTGGATCTCGGCTGTGGCTCTAGGCTCCGTCTGTGGCTCTGGCTGTGGCTCTGGCTCTCTTTCAGGGTCTGGTTCTGAATGAAGATCTGGTTCTGACTCTGATTCAGGGTCTCATGATGGCTCTTCCTCTGCCTCTGACACAGCTATGTTTCAGAGTCTGGCTCTCTTTCAGGCTCTGGTTCTGAATTAGGGTTTTGTTCTGGCGCTGGCTGTGTCTCTGGCTCTGGCTCCAGCTCCAGCTCCAGCTCTGGCACTGTATCAAGTACTGTTGCAGACTCAGGCTGTGGCTCTAGGCTGTGGCTGCAGCTATGTTTTGCGCTCCGGCCCTGTATCAAGCCCTATTTCTGGCTCTGGCTCTGGCTCTGGCTCTGGCTCTGGCTCTGGCTCTGGCTCTGGCTCTGGCTCTGGCTCTGGCTCTGGCTCTGGCTCTGGCTCTGGCTCTGGCTCTGGCTCTGGCTCTGATTCATGGTCTCCCTCTGACTCTGATTCAGGGTCTCGCTCTGGCTCTGGCACTCTATCAAGGACTGTTTCAGACTCAGGCTGTGGCTGTGGCTGTGGCTCTGCCTCTGCCTCTGTTTCACGCTCAGGCTCTGTTTGAGGCTATGTCTCTGTTTCAGGCTCCAGCACTGTATCAAGTACTGTTGCAGACTCAGGTTGTGGCTCTAGGCTGTGGCTGTGGCTGTTGCTCTGGTTCTGGCTGTGGCTCTTTTTCAGGCTCTGGTTCTGAATGAGGGCTTGGTTATGGCACTGATTCAGGGTCTCGCTCTGTCTCTGGCTGTGTCTCTGTTGCACCTCAAACGGTGGTTTGTTGTTGTTGTTGTTATTTTCTTTCTGGGGTGGGACAAATGTTTAGTTGGGGCGGGGATCATTTTAAGTTTAGCATAATTGTTTCTTGCTTTGTTTTTCTTTTACTATTTTTTTAGGTTATTGTATAGTTTGTATTTTGCTTTTTAAGGGGAAAGGGTCAGGGCTGCCTGGGAGGGGGCCTCAGCCAACAGAAGGGCTGGGGAAGGTTCCCTACGGGGGGATGTATTGGAACACCCAATCTCTGTTATCGCGGGTGGGAGGAGCAGTTGCGCTAAGACCAGACCACGTCTTTACCGAAGATCTGGTTCTGACTCTGATTCTGATTCTCTGATTCTGGCTCTCTATCAAGGGCTGTTTCAGACTCAGGCTGTGGCTGTGGCTGTTGCTCTGGTTCTGGCTCTGGCTCTTTCTCAGGCTCTGGTTCTGAATGAGGGCTTGGTTCTGGCACTGATTCAGGGTCTCGCTCTGGCTCTGGCTCTGGCACTCTGTCAAGGACTATTTCAGACTTAGGCTGTGGCTGTGGCTCTGGCTCTGTTTCCATTCTTACAATGGAATGTACACAAAACAATAATCCTTTCTATATAAATTTTCCAATACATTCTGAAAACATAATAAATCCTTAATTGTTGTCCACCTCCTTTTAGTTCCTTTATCACTCGAATGCTAGCACGGAGTCAAAACTGTTATTGTATTTTTGAACATATCTTGTATCATATTGCGTCTTTATTTTCCCATAATTAAGATAGCCATGCCACCCAAAACGGGTGTCATGACCTTCTAGATCTAAAATATCCCAATTTTTTTAATAAATACCAATCTTTCAACCAGAGAAGACATGAGGCTTCGTAATATAGCTTCAAATCCGGTAACCCGTAGCCACCTCTTTCTACAGTATCTATTAATATCTCATGCTTTACTCTTGGTCTTTTACCCTTCCACAAAAATTTATAAATTTCTTTTTGCCACTTGTTGATACCGCTGGTCTTTCCTGTAATTGGAATCGTTTGGAATAGAAAGAGTAGCTTCGGTAAAACTATCATTTTAATTACCGAAATACGGCCCAGGAATGATAAATTTAACCTTGTCCGTGTCTCCAACTGTCTTTTGATATCTTTCCAACAATTGGTATAGTTATCTTCATATAAGTTAATATTCTTTGGTGTTATCCATAATCCTAAATACTTGATTTTGGGGTAGATTTTAATGTGTAATATTTGTTCTAATTCTGCTTTTTCATCTGGCGACATATTTTTAACTAATAGTTTTGTCTTGTTTAAATTCATTTTGAACCCCGCAACTTTACCGTAGCCATATATTATTTCCAACGCCTTTCTTAAACTCTGTTTTGGTTGCTCCGTAGTTATAATTATAAATCGTCAGCAAATGCCCTCATTTTGTAACTTCTATTTCCCAGCATAATCCCTTTTATTTCTTTTTCTTCCCTAATTTGTTTACATAAAACTTCCAATGTTAATATGAAAATTAAGGGGGCTAGTGGGCAACCTTGTCTGACCCCTTTACAGATTTCACACTCCTGTGATAAATTTCCATTGATTATGATTTTAGCTTTTTGTTTTGATTATATTGCTTCAATCCCTTTTATATACTGTATACCAAAATCCATATGGTGTAATAGACCTTTCATAAATTTCCAGGATACCCTGTCGAAAGCTTTTTCTGCATCTATAGCCATTAAGACTGCCTTCTTTTCTATTCTTAAGTCTAAATACGCTAATAAGTTTATAATGTTTCTAGTGTTGCTATAAATGTGCCTCCCGGGCAAAAAGCCAGCTTGCTCATTGTGTATCATCATCTGGAAGACTTTTTTTGATCTTTCGGCTAAAATATTTGCATATAATTTATACTCGTTATTTAGAAGTGCGATAGGCCTATAGTTGTTAATAAGTAGATTGTCCGTTCCCTGTTTTGGAATTAATGCAATAAGGCTGTCTTTCCAAGAATCCGGCATGGTTCCGTCTTTTAAGATACTTCTTAATGGGTCAGACAGTAAGTCCTCAATTTTTTTATAATATATTGCCGGTAGGCCGTCTGGCCCTGGTGGCTTTCCTATCTTTGCTTCCTGAATTGCTCTTTGAATTTCGTACGATGTAATAGGGGCATTCGAAAGTTCTTTTTGTTCTTTAGTAAGTTTCGGAAGACAGTTCTGTTCTAAAGGTTCTTTAACTTCTTCTGTTGTTTCATTTCCTTCCTTATAGATTTCTCTAAAGAATTCGAGAAATCGTTTCTCTATTTCTTTAGGGTTGTTTATTATTTTGCCTTCGCACTTAACTCTATTTATAAGCCTTTCTGCCTCTCTCTTCTTTAATTGCCATGCTAATAACCAGGCTCAGGTTCTGTTTCAGGCTGTGTATCTGTTTCAGGCTCCGGCGCTGTATCAACCACTGTTGCAGACTCAGGCTGTGGCACTATGGCTGTAGCTGTGGCTCTGGTTCTGTTTCAGGCTCTGGCACTGTATCAAGCACTGTTTCTGGCTCTGGCTCTCTTTCAGGCTCTGGTTCTGAATTAGGGTTTTGTTCTGGCTCTGGCTGTGTCTCTGGATCTGGCTGTGTCTCTGCTTCAGGCTCCTATGCTGTATCAAGCACTGTATCAGGCTCTGCCTCTCCCTCTTCCCCTGGCTACGTTTAAGCGTCAGGCTCAGTTTCAGACAGTGTCTCTGTTTCAGGATCCAGCACTCTATCAAGCACTATTTCAGACTCAGGCTGTGGATGTGGATCTCGGCTGTGGCTCTAGGCTCCGTCTGTGGCTCTGTCTGTGGCTCTGGCTCTCTTTCAGGGTCTGGTTCTGAATGAAGATCTGGTTCTGACTCTGATTCAGGGTCTCATGATGGCTCTTCCTCTGCCTCTGACCCAGCTATGTTTCAGCGTCTGGCTCTCTTTCAGGCTCTGGTTCTGAATTAGGGTTTTGTTCTGGCTGTGGCTGTGGCTGTGGCTGTGGCTGTGGCTGTGGCTGTGGCTGTGGCTCTGGCTCCAGCTCCAGCTCCAGCTCCAGCTCCAGCTCCAGCTCCAGCTCCAGCTCCAGCTCCGGCACTCTATCAAGTACTGTTGCAGACTCAGGCTGTGGCTCTAGGCTGTGGCTGCAGCTATGTTTTGCGCTCCGGCCCTGTATCAAGCCCTATTTCTGGCTCTGGCTCTGGCTCTGGCTCTGGCTCTGGCTCTGGCTCTGGCTCTGGCTCTGGCTCTGGCTCTGGCTCTGGCTCTGGCTCTGGCTCTGGCTCTGGCTCTGGCCCTGGCTCTGGCTCTGGCTCTGATTCATGGTCTCCCTCTGACTCTGATTCAGGGTCTCGCTCTGGCTCTGGCACTCTATCAAGGACTGTTTCAGACTCAGGCTGTGGCTGTGGCTCTGCCTCTGTTTCACGCTCAGGCTCTGTTTGAGGCTATGTCTCTGTTTCAGGCTCCAGCACTGTATCAAGTACTGTTGCAGACTCAGGTTGTGGCTCTAGGCTGTGGCTGTGGCTGTTGCTCTGGTTCTGGCTGTGGCTCTTTTTCAGGCTCTGGTTCTGAATGAGGGCTTGGTTATGGCACTGATTCAGGGTCTCGCTCTGTCTCTGGCTGTGTCTCTGTTGCACCTCAAACGGTGGTTTGTTGTTGTTGTTGTTATTTTCTTTCTGGGGTGGGACAAATGTTTAGTTGGGGCGGGGATCATTTTAAGTTTAGCATAATTGTTTCTTGCTTTGTTTTTCTTTTACTATTTTTTTAGGTTATTGTATAGTTTGTATTTTACTTTTTAAGGGGAAAGGGTCAGGGCTGCCTGGGAGGGGGCCTCAGCCAACAGAAGGGCTGGGGAAGGTTCCCTACGGGGGGATGTATTGGAACACCCAATCTCTGTTATCGCGGGTGGGAGGAGCAGTTGCGCTAAGACCAGACCACGTCTTTACCGAAGACCTGGTTCTGACTCTGATTCTGATTCTCTGATTCTGGCTCTCTATCAAGGGCTGTTTCAGACTCAGGCTGTGGCTGTGGCTGTTGCTCTGGTTCTGGCTCTGGCTCTTTCTCAGGCTCTGGTTCTGAATGAGGGCTTGGTTCTGGCACTGATTCAGGGTCTCGCTCTGGCTCTGGCACTCTGTCAAGGACTATTTCAGACTTAGGCTGTGGGTGTGGCTCTGGCTCTGTTTCCATTCTTACAATGGAATGTACACAAAACAATAATCCTTTCTATATAAATTTTCCAATACATTCTGAAAACATAATAAATCATTAATTGTTGTCCACCTCCTTTTAGTTCCTTTATCACTCGAATGCTAGCACGGAGTCAAAAGTATTATTGTATTTTTGAACATATCTTGTATCATATTGCGTCTTTATTTTCCCATAATTAAGATAGCCATGCCACCCAAAACGGGTGTCATGACCTTCTAGATCTAAAATATCCCAATTTTTTAAATAAATACCAATCTTTCAACCAGAGAAGACATGAGGCTTCGTAATATAGCTTCAAATCCGGTAACCCGTAGCCACCTCTTTCTACAGTATCTATTAATATCCCATGCTTTACTCTTGGTCTTTTACCCTTCCACAAAAATTTAGAAATTTCTTTTTGCCACTTGTTGATACCGCTGGTCTTTCCTGTAATTGGAATCGTTTGGAATAGAAAGAGTAGCTTCGGTAAAACTATCATTTTAATTACCGAAATACGGCCCAGGAGTGATAAATTTAACCTTGTCCGTGTCTCCAACTGTCTTTTGATATCTTTCCAACAATTAGTATAATTATCTTCATATAAGTTAATATTCTTTGGTGTTATCCATAATCCTAAATACTTGATTTTGGGGTAGATTTTAATGTGTAATATTTGTTCTAATTCTGCTTTTTCATCTGGCGACATATTTTTAACTAATAGTTTTGTCTTGTTTAAATTCATTTTGAACCCCGCAACTTTACCGTAGCCATATATTATTTCCAACGCCTTTCTTAAACTCTGTTTTGGTTGCTCTGTAGTTATAATTATAAATCGTCAGCAAATGCCCTCATTTTGTAACTTCTATTTCCCAGCATAATCCCTTTTATTTCTTTTTCTTCCCTAATTTGTTTACATAAAACTTCCAATGTTAATATGAAAATTAAGGGGGCTAGTGGGCAACCTTGTCTGACCCCTTTACTGATTTCACACTCCTGTGATAAATTTCCATTGATTGTGATTTTAGCTTTTTGTTTTGATTATATTGCTTCAATCCCTTTTATATACTGTATACCAAAATCCATATGGTGTAATAGACCTTTCATAAATTTCCAGGATACCCTGTCGAAAGCTTTTTCTGCATCTATAGCCATTAAGACTGCCTTCTTTTCTATTCTTAAGTCTAAATACGCTAATAAGTTTATAATGTTTCTAGTGTTGCTATAAATGTGCCTCCCGGGCAAAAAGCCAGCTTGCTCATTGTGTATCATCATCTGGAAGACTTTTTTTGATCTTTCGGCTAAAATATTTGCATATAATTTATACTCGTTATTTAGAAGTGCGATAGGCCTATAGTTGTTAATAAGTAGATTGTCCGTTCCCTGTTTTGGAATTAATGCAATAAGGCTGTCTTTCCAAGAATCCGGCATGGTTCCGTCTTTTAAGATACTTCTTAATGGGTCAGACAGTAAGTCCTCAATTTTTTTATAATATATTGCCGGTAGGCCGTCTGGCCCTGGTGGCTTTCCTATCTTTGCTTCCTGAATTGCTCTTTGAATTTCGTACGATGTAATAGGGGCATTCGAAAGTTCTTT
This sequence comes from Podarcis filfolensis, assembly GCF_964270895.1. NCBI lineage: Eukaryota > Metazoa > Chordata > Lepidosauria > Squamata > Lacertidae > Podarcis > Podarcis filfolensis. The sequence goes on along the minus strand of NC_139619.1, from coordinate 31,565,893 downwards.
TTGTTCTTTAGTAAGTTTCGGAAGACAGTTCTGTTCTAAAGGTTCTTTAACTTCTTCTGTTGTTTCATTTCCTTCCTTATAGATTTCTCTAAAGAATTCGAGAAATCGTTTCTCTATTTCTTTAGGGTTGTTTATTATTTTGCCTTCGCACTTAACTCTATTTATAAGCCTTTCTGCCTCTCTCTTCTTTAATTGCCATGCTAATAACCAGGCTCAGGTTCTGTTTCAGGCTGTGTATCTGTTTCAGGCTCCGGCGCTGTATCAACCACTGTTGCAGACTCAGGCTGTGGCACTATGGCTGTAGCTGTGGCTCTGGTTCTGTTTCAGGCTCTGGCACTGTATCAAGCACTGTTTCAGGCTCAGGCTCAGGCTCAGGCTTCTGCTCTTTATTAGGCTTTGTCTCAGTCTTTGGCTCTAGCACTTATTCTAGCTCTATTTCAGGCTCGGCCTGTGTGTCAGCCTTTGTCTCTGTTTCACGCTGTTTCTCTGTTTCAGGCTCCGACGCTGTTTCAAGCCCTGTATCTGCCTCTGCCTCTGTTTCAGGCTCTGGCACTCTATCAAGCACTGTTTCTGGCTCTGGCTCTCTTTCAGGCTCTGGTTCTGAATTAGGGTTTTGTTCTGGCTCTGGCTGTGTCTCTGGATCTGGCTGTGTCTCTGCTTCAGGCTCCTACGCTGTATCAAGCACTGTATCAGGCTCTGCCTCTCCCTCTGTCCCTGGCTACGTTTAAGCGTCAGGCTCAGTTTCAGACAGTGTCTCTGTTTCAGGATCCAGCACTCTATCAAGCACTATTTCAGACTCAGGCTGTGGCTGTGGATCTCGGCTGTGGCTCTAGGCTCCGTCTGTGGCTCTGGCTGTGGCTCTGGCTCTCTTTCAGGGTCTGGTTCTGAATGAAGATCTGGTTCTGACTCTGATTCAGGGTCTCATGATGGCTCTTCCTCTGCCTCTGACACAGCTATGTTTCAGAGTCTGGCTCTCTTTCAGGCTCTGGTTCTGAATTAGGGTTTTGTTCTGGCGCTGGCTGTGTCTCTGGCTCTGGCTCCAGCTCCAGCTCCAGCTCTGGCACTGTATCAAGTACTGTTGCAGACTCAGGCTGTGGCTCTAGGCTGTGGCTGCAGCTATGTTTTGCGCTCCGGCCCTGTATCAAGCCCTATTTCTGGCTCTGGCTCTGGCTCTGGCTCTGGCTCTGGCTCTGGCTCTGGCTCTGGCTCTGGCTCTGGCTCTGGCTCTGATTCATGGTCTCCCTCTGACTCTGATTCAGGGTCTCGCTCTGGCTCTGGCACTCTATCAAGGACTGTTTCAGACTCAGGCTGTGGCTGTGGCTGTGGCTCTGCCTCTGCCTCTGTTTCACGCTCAGGCTCTGTTTGAGGCTATGTCTCTGTTTCAGGCTCCAGCACTGTATCAAGTACTGTTGCAGACTCAGGTTGTGGCTCTAGGCTGTGGCTGTGGCTGTTGCTCTGGTTCTGGCTGTGGCTCTTTTTCAGGCTCTGGTTCTGAATGAGGGCTTGGTTATGGCACTGATTCAGGGTCTCGCTCTGTCTCTGGCTGTGTCTCTGTTGCACCTCAAACGGTGGTTTGTTGTTGTTGTTGTTATTTTCTTTCTGGGGTGGGACAAATGTTTAGTTGGGGCGGGGATCATTTTAAGTTTAGCATAATTGTTTCTTGCTTTGTTTTTCTTTTACTATTTTTTTAGGTTATTGTATAGTTTGTATTTTGCTTTTTAAGGGGAAAGGGTCAGGGCTGCCTGGGAGGGGGCCTCAGCCAACAGAAGGGCTGGGGAAGGTTCCCTACGGGGGGATGTATTGGAACACCCAATCTCTGTTATCGCGGGTGGGAGGAGCAGTTGCGCTAAGACCAGACCACGTCTTTACCGAAGATCTGGTTCTGACTCTGATTCTGATTCTCTGATTCTGGCTCTCTATCAAGGGCTGTTTCAGACTCAGGCTGTGGCTGTGGCTGTTGCTCTGGTTCTGGCTCTGGCTCTTTCTCAGGCTCTGGTTCTGAATGAGGGCTTGGTTCTGGCACTGATTCAGGGTCTCGCTCTGGCTCTGGCTCTGGCACTCTGTCAAGGACTATTTCAGACTTAGGCTGTGGCTGTGGCTCTGGCTCTGTTTCCATTCTTACAATGGAATGTACACAAAACAATAATCCTTTCTATATAAATTTTCCAATACATTCTGAAAACATAATAAATCCTTAATTGTTGTCCACCTCCTTTTAGTTCCTTTATCACTCGAATGCTAGCACGGAGTCAAAAGTATTATTGTGTTTTTGAACATATCTTGTATAATATTGCGTCTTTATTTTCCCATAATTAAGATAGCCATGCCACCCAAAACGGGTGTCATGACCTTCTAGATCTAAAATATCCCAATTTTTTTAATAAATACCAATCTTTCAACCAGAGAAGACATGAGGCTTCGTAATATAGCTTCAAATCCGGTAACCCGTAGCCACCTCTTTCTACAGTATCTATTAATATCTCATGCTTTACTCTTGGTCTTTTACCCTTCCACAAAAATTTAGAAATTTCTTTTTGCCACTTGTTGATACCGCTGGTCTTTCCTGTAATTGGAATCGTTTGGAATAGAAAGAGTAGCTTCGGTAAAACTATCATTTTAATTACCGAAATACGGCCCAGGAATGATAAATTTAACCTTGTCCGTGTCTCCAACTGTCATTTGATATCTTTCCAACAATTGGTATAATTATCTTCATATAAGTTAATATTCTTTGGTGTTATCCATAATCCTAAATACTTGATTTTGGGGTAGATTTTAATGTGTAATATTTGTTCTAATTCTGCTTTTTCATCTGGCGACATATTTTTAACTAATAGTTTTGTCTTGTTTAAATTCATTTTGAACCCCGCAACTTTACCGTAGCCATATATTATTTCCAACGCCTTTCTTAAACTCTGTTTTGGTTGCTCCGTAGTTATAATTATAAATCGTCAGCAAATGCCCTCATTTTGTAACTTCTATTTCCCAGCATAATCCCTTTTATTTCTTTTTCTTCCCTAATTTGTTTACATAAAACTTCCCATGTTAATATGAAAATTAAGGGGGCTAGTGGGCAACCTTGTCTGACCCCTTTACAGATTTCACACTCCTGTGATAAATTTCCATTGATTATGATTTTAGCTTTTTGTTTTGATTATATTGCTTCAATCCCTTTTATATACTGTATACCAAAATCCATATGGTGTAATAGACCTTTCATAAATTTCCAGGATACCCTGTCGAAAGCTTTTTCTGCATCTATAGCCATTAAGACTGCCTTCTTTTCTATTCTTAAGTCTAAATGCGCTAATAAGTTTATAATGTTTCTAGTGTTGCTATAAATGTGCCTCCCGGGCAAAAAGCCAGCTTGGTCATTGTGTATCATCATCTGGAAGACTTTTTTTGATCTTTCGGCTAAAATATTTGCATATAATTTATACTCGTTATTTAGAAGTGCGATAGGCCTATAGTTGTTAATAAGTAGATTGTCCGTTCCCTGTTTTGGAATTAATGCAATAAGGCTGTCTTTCCAAGAATCCGGCATGGTTCCGTCTTTTAAGATACTTCTTAATGGGTCAGACAGTAAGTCCTCAATTTTTTTATAATATATTGCCGGTAGGCCGTCTGGCCCTGGTGGCTTTCCTATCTTTGCTTCCTTAATTGCTCTTTGAATTTCGTACGATGTAATAGGGGCATTCGACAGTTCTTTTTGTTTTTTAGTAAGTTTCGGAAGACAGTTCTGTTCTAAATGTTCTTTAACTTCTTCTGTTGTTTCATTTCCTTCCTTATAGATTTCTCTAAAGAATTCGAGAAATCGTTTCTCTATTTCTTTAGGGTTGTTTATTATTTTGCCTTCGCACTTAACTCTATTTATAAGCCTTTCTGCCTCTCTCTTCTTTAATTGCCATGCTAATAACCAGGCTCAGGTTCTGTTTCAGGCTGTGTCTCTGTTTCAGGCTCCGGCGCTGTATCAACCACTGTTGCAGACTCAGGCTGTGGCACTATGGCTGTAGCTGTGGCTCTGGTTCTGTTTCAGGCTCTGGCACTGTATCAAGCACTGTTTCAGGCTCAGGCTCAGGCTCAGGCTTCTGCTCTTTATTAGGCTTTGTCTCAGTCTTTGGCTCTACCACTTATTCTAGCTCTATTTCAGGCTCGGCCTGTGTGTCAGCCTTTGTCTCTGTTTCACGCTGTTTCTCTGTTTCAGGCTCCGACGCTGTTTCAAGCCCTGTATCTGCCTCTGCCTCTGTTTCAGGCTCTGGCACTCTATCAAGCACTGTTTCTGGCTCTGGCTCTCTTTCAGGCTCTGGTTCTGAATTAGGGTTTTGTTCTGGCTCTGGCTGTGTCTCTGGCTCTGGCTGTGTCTCTGGCTCTGGCTCTGGCTCTGGCTCTGGCTCTGGCTCTGGCTCTGGCTCTGGCTCTGGCTCCATCTCCATCTCCAGCTCCAGCTCCAGCTTTAGCTCCGGCACTGTATCAAGTACTGTTGCAGACTCAGGCTGTGGCTCTAGGCTGTGGCTGCAGCTATGTTTTGCGCTCCAGCCCTGTATCAAGCCCTATGTCTGGCTCTGGCTCCGGCTCCGGCTCCGGCTCCGGCTCCGGCTCCGGCTCCGGCTCCGGCTCCGGCTCCGGCTCCGGCTCCGGCTCCGGCTCTGGCTCTGGCTCTGGCTCTGGCTCTGGCTCTGGCTCTGGCTCTGATTCATGGTCTCACTCTGACTCTGATTCAGGGTCTCGCTCTGGCTCTGGCTCTGGCTCTGGCTCTGGCTCTGGCTCTGATTCATGGTCTCCCTCTGACTCTGATTCAGGGTCTCGCTCTGGCTCTGGCACTCTATCAAGGACTGTTTCAGACTCAGGCTGTGGCTGTGGCTCTGCCTCTGTTTCACGCTCAGGCTCTGTTTGAGGCTATGTCTCTGTTTCAGGCTCCAGCACTGTATCAAGTACTGTTGCAGACTCAGGTTGTGGCTCTAGGCTGTGGCTGTGGCTGTTGCTCTGGTTCTGGCTGTGGCTCTTTTTCAGGCTCTGGTTCTGAATGAGGGCTTGGTTATGGCACTGATTCAGGGTCTCGCTCTGTCTCTGGCTGTGTCTCTGTTGCACCTCAAACGGTGGTTTGTTGTTGTTGTTGTTATTTTCTTTCTGGGGTGGGACAAATGTTTAGTTGGGGCGAGGATCATTTTAAGTTTAGCATAATTGTTTCTTGCTTTGTTTTTCTTTTACTATTTTTTTAGGTTATTGTATAGTTTGTATTTTGCTTTTTAAGGGGAAAGGGTCAGGGCTGCCTGGGAGGGGGCCTCAGCCAACAGAAGGGCTGGGGCAGGTTCCCTACGGGGGGATGTATTGGAACACCCAATCTCTGTTATCGCGGGTGGGAGGAGCAGTTGCGCTAAGACCAGACCACGTCTTTACCGAAGATCTGGTTCTGACTCTGATTCTGATTCTCTGATTCTGGCTCTCTATCAAGGGCTGTTTCAGACTCAGGCTGTGGCTGTGGCTGTTGCTCTGGTTCTGGCTCTGGCTCTTTCTCAGGCTCTGGTTCTGAATGAGGGCTTGGTTCTGGCACTGATTCAGGGTCTCGCTCTGGCTCTGGCTCTGGCACTCTGTCAAGGACTATTTCAGACTTAGGCTGTGGCTGTGGCTCTGGCTCTGTTTCCATTCTTACAATGGAATGTACACAAAACAATAATCCTTTCTATATAAATTTTCCAATACATTCTGAAAACATAATAAATCCTTAATTGTTGTCCACCTCCTTTTAGTTCCTTTATCACTCGAATGCTAGCACGGAGTCAAAACTGTTATTGTATTTTTGAACATATCTTGTATCATATTGCGTCTTTATTTTCCCATAATTAAGATAGCCATGCCACCCAAAACGGGTGTCATGACCTTCTAGATCTAAAATATCCCAATTTTTTTAATAAATACCAATCTTTCAACCAGAGAAGACATGAGGCTTCGTAATATAGCTTCAAATCCGGTAACCCGTAGCCACCTCTTTCTACAGTATCTATTAATATCTCATGCTTTACTCTTGGTCTTTTACCCTTCCACAAAAATTTAGAAATTTCTTTTTGCCACTTGTTGATACCGCTGGTCTTTCCTGTAATTGGAATCGTTTGGAATAGAAAGAGTAGCTTCGGTAAAACTATCATTTTAATTACCGAAATACGGCCCAGGAATGATAAATTTAACCTTGTCCGTGTCTCCAACTGTCTTTTGATATCTTTCCAACAATTGGTATAGTTATCTTCATATAAGTTAATATTCTTTGGTGTTATCCATAATCCTAAATACTTGATTTTGGGGTAGATTTTAATGTGTAATATTTGTTCTAATTCTGCTTTTTCATCTGGCGACATATTTTTAACTAATAGTTTTGTCTTGTTTAAATTCATTTTGAACCCCGCAACTTTACCGTAGCCATATATTATTTCCAACGCCTTTCTTAAACTCTGTTTTGGTTGCTCCGTAGTTATAATTATAAATCGTCAGCAAATGCCCTCATTTTGTAACTTCTATTTCCCAGCATAATCCCTTTTATTTCTTTTTCTTCCCTAATTTGTTTACATAAAACTTCCAATGTTAATATGAAAATTAAGGGGGCTAGTGGGCAACCTTGTCTGACCCCTTTACAGATTTCACACTCCTGTGATAAATTTCCATTGATTATGATTTTAGCTTTTTGTTTTGATTATATTGCTTCAATCCCTTTTATATACTGTATACCAAAATCCATATGGTGTAATAGACCTTTCATAAATTTCCAGGATACCCTGTCGAAAGCTTTTTCTGCATCTATAGCCATTAAGACTGCCTTCTTTTCTATTCTTAAGTCTAAATACGCTAATAAGTTTATAATGTTTCTAGTGTTGCTATAAATGTGCCTCCCGGGCAAAAAGCCAGCTTGCTCATTGTGTATCATCATCTGGAAGACTTTTTTTGATCTTTCGGCTAAAATATTTGCATATAATTTATACTCGTTATTTAGAAGTGCGATAGGCCTATAGTTGTTAATAAGTAGATTGTCCGTTCCCTGTTTTGGAATTAATGCAATAAGGCTGTCTTTCCAAGAATCCGGCATGGTTCCGTCTTTTAAGATACTTCTTAATGGGTCAGACAGTAAGTCCTCAATTTTTTTATAATATATTGCCGGTAGGCCGTCTGGCCCTGGTGGCTTTCCTATCTTTGCTTCCTGAATTGCTCTTTGAATTTCGTACGATGTAATAGGGGCATTCGAAAGTTCTTTTTGTTCTTTAGTAAGTTTCGGAAGACAGTTCTGTTCTAAAGGTTCTTTAACTTCTTCTGTTGTTTCATTTCCTTCCTTATAGATTTCTCTAAAGAATTCGAGAAATCGTTTCTCTATTTCTTTAGGGTTGTTTATTATTTTGCCTTCGCACTTAACTCTATTTATAAGCCTTTCTGCCTCTCTCTTCTTTAATTGCCATGCTAATAACCAGGCTCAGGTTCTGTTTCAGGCTGTGTATCTGTTTCAGGCTCCGGCGCTGTATCAACCACTGTTGCAGACTCAGGCTGTGGCACTATGGCTGTAGCTGTGGCTCTGGTTCTGTTTCAGGCTCTGGCACTGTATCAAGCACTGTTTCTGGCTCTGGCTCTCTTTCAGGCTCTGGTTCTGAATTAGGGTTTTGTTCTGGCTCTGGCTGTGTCTCTGGATCTGGCTGTGTCTCTGCTTCAGGCTCCTATGCTGTATCAAGCACTGTATCAGGCTCTGCCTCTCCCTCTTCCCCTGGCTACGTTTAAGCGTCAGGCTCAGTTTCAGACAGTGTCTCTGTTTCAGGATCCAGCACTCTATCAAGCACTATTTCAGACTCAGGCTGTGGATGTGGATCTCGGCTGTGGCTCTAGGCTCCGTCTGTGGCTCTGTCTGTGGCTCTGGCTCTCTTTCAGGGTCTGGTTCTGAATGAAGATCTGGTTCTGACTCTGATTCAGGGTCTCATGATGGCTCTTCCTCTGCCTCTGACCCAGCTATGTTTCAGCGTCTGGCTCTCTTTCAGGCTCTGGTTCTGAATTAGGGTTTTGTTCTGGCTGTGGCTGTGGCTGTGGCTGTGGCTGTGGCTGTGGCTGTGGCTGTGGCTGTGGCTCTGGCTCCAGCTCCAGCTCCAGCTCCAGCTCCAGCTCCAGCTCCAGCTCCAGCTCCGGCACTCTATCAAGTACTGTTGCAGATTCAGGCTGTGGCTCTAGGCTGTGGCTGCAGCTATGTTTTGCGCTCCGGCCCTGTATCAAGCCCTATTTCTGGCTCTGGCTCTGGCTCTGGCTCTGGCTCTGGCTCTGGCTCTGGCTCTGGCTCTGGCTCTGGCTCTGGCTCTGGCTCTGGCCCTGGCTCTGGCCCTGGCTCTGATTCATGGTCTCCCTCTGACTCTGATTCAGGGTCTCGCTCTGGCTCTGGCACTCTATCAAGGACTGTTTCAGACTCAGGCTGTGGCTGTGGCTCTGCCTCTGTTTCACGCTCAGGCTCTGTTTGAGGCTATGTCTCTGTTTCAGGCTCCAGCACTGTATCAAGTACTGTTGCAGACTCAGGTTGTGGCTCTAGGCTGTGGCTGTGGCTGTTGCTCTGGTTCTGGCTGTGGCTCTTTTTCAGGCTCTGGTTCTGAATGAGGGCTTGGTTATGGCACTGATTCAGGGTCTCGCTCTGTCTCTGGCTGTGTCTCTGTTGCACCTCAAACGGTGGTTTGTTGTTGTTGTTGTTATTTTCTTTCTGGGGTGGGACAAATGTTTAGTTGGGGCGGGGATCATTTTAAGTTTAGCATAATTGTTTCTTGCTTTGTTTTTCTTTTACTATTTTTTTAGGTTATTGTATAGTTTGTATTTTACTTTTTAAGGGGAAAGGGTCAGGGCTGCCTGGGAGGGGGCCTCAGCCAACAGAAGGGCTGGGGAAGGTTCCCTACGGGGGGATGTATTGGAACACCCAATCTCTGTTATCGCGGGTGGGAGGAGCAGTTGCGCTAAGACCAGACCACGTCTTTACCGAAGACCTGGTTCTGACTCTGATTCTGATTCTCTGATTCTGGCTCTCTATCAAGGGCTGTTTCAGACTCAGGCTGTGGCTGTGGCTGTTGCTCTGGTTCTGGCTCTGGCTCTTTCTCAGGCTCTGGTTCTGAATGAGGGCTTGGTTCTGGCACTGATTCAGGGTCTCGCTCTGGCTCTGGCACTCTGTCAAGGACTATTTCAGACTTAGGCTGTGGGTGTGGCTCTGGCTCTGTTTCCATTCTTACAATGGAATGTACACAAAACAATAATCCTTTCTATATAAATTTTCCAATACATTCTGAAAACATAATAAATCATTAATTGTTGTCCACCTCCTTTTAGTTCCTTTATCACTCGAATGCTAGCACGGAGTCAAAAGTATTATTGTATTTTTGAACATATCTTGTATCATATTGCGTCTTTATTTTCCCATAATTAAGATAGCCATGCCACCCAAAACGGGTGTCATGACCTTCTAGATCTAAAATATCCCAATTTTTTAAATAAATACCAATCTTTCAACCAGAGAAGACATGAGGCTTCGTAATATAGCTTCAAATCCGGTAACCCGTAGCCACCTCTTTCTACAGTATCTATTAATATCCCATGCTTTACTCTTGGTCTTTTACCCTTCCACAAAAATTTAGAAATTTCTTTTTGCCACTTGTTGATACCGCTGGTCTTTCCTGTAATTGGAATCGTTTGGAATAGAAAGAGTAGCTTCGGTAAAACTATCATTTTAATTACCGAAATACGGCCCAGGAGTGATAAATTTAACCTTGTCCGTGTCTCCAACTGTCTTTTGATATCTTTCCAACAATTAGTATAATTATCTTCATATAAGTTAATATTCTTTGGTGTTATCCATAATCCTAAATACTTGATTTTGGGGTAGATTTTAATGTGTAATATTTGTTCTAATTCTGCTTTTTCATCTGGCGACATATTTTTAACTAATAGTTTTGTCTTGTTTAAATTCATTTTGAACCCCGCAACTTTACCGTAGCCATATATTATTTCCAACGCCTTTCTTAAACTCTGTTTTGGTTGCTCTGTAGTTATAATTATAAATCGTCAGCAAATGCCCTCATTTTGTAACTTCTATTTCCCAGCATAATCCCTTTTATTTCTTTTTCTTCCCTAATTTGTTTACATAAAACTTCCAATGTTAATATGAAAATTAAGGGGGCTAGTGGGCAACCTTGTCTGACCCCTTTACTGATTTCACACTCCTGTGATAAATTTCCATTGATTGTGATTTTAGCTTTTTGTTTTGATTATATTGCTTCAATCCCTTTTATATACTGTATACCAAAATCCATATGGTGTAATAGACCTTTCATAAATTTCCAGGATACCCTGTCGAAAGCTTTTTCTGCATCTATAGCCATTAAGACTGCCTTCTTTTCTATTCTTAAGTCTAAATACGCTAATAAGTTTATAATGTTTCTAGTGTTGCTATAAATGTGCCTCCCGGGCAAAAAGCCAGCTTGCTCATTGTGTATCATCATCTGGAAGACTTTTTTTGATCTTTCGGCTAAAATATTTGCATATAATTTATACTCGTTATTTAGAAGTGCGATAGGCCTATAGTTGTTAATAAGTAGATTGTCCGTTCCCTGTTTTGGAATTAATGCAATAAGGCTGTCTTTCCAAGAATCCGGCATGGTTCCGTCTTTTAAGATACTTCTTAATGGGTCAGACAGTAAGTCCTCAATTTTTTTATAATATATTGCCGGTAGGCCGTCTGGCCCTGGTGGCTTTCCTATCTTTGCTTCCTGAATTGCTCTTTGAATTTCGTACGATGTAATAGGGGCATTCGAAAGTTCTTTTTGTTCTTTAGTAAGTTTCGGAAGACAGTTCTGTTCTAAAGGTTCTTTAACTTCTTCTGTTGTTTCATTTCCTTCCTTATAGATTTCTCTAAAGAATTCGAGAAATCGTTTCTCTATTTCTTTAGGGTTGTTTATTATTTTGCCTTCGCACTTAACTCTATTTATAAGCCTTTCTGCCTCTCTCTTCTTTAATTGCCATGCTAATAACCAGGCTCAGGTTCTGTTTCAGGCTGTGTCTCTGTTTCAGGCTCCGGCGCTGTATCAACCACTGTTGCAGACTCAGGCTGTGGCACTATGGCTGTAGCTGTGGCTCTGGTTCTGTTTCAGGCTCTGGCACTGTATCAAGCACTGTTTCAGGCTCAGGCTCAGGCTCAGGCTTCTGCTCTTTATTAGGCTTTGTCTCAGTCTTTGGCTCTAGCACTTATTCTAGCTCTATTTCAGGCTCGGCCTGTGTGTCAGCCTTTGTCTCTGTTTCACGCTGTTTCTCTGTTTCAGGCTCCGACGCTGTTTCAAGCCCTGTATCTGCCTCTGCCTCTGTTTCAGGCTCTGGCACTCTATCAAGCACTGTTTCTGGCTCTGGCTCTCTTTCAGGCTCTGGTTCTGAATTAGGGTTTTGTTCTGGCTCTGGCTGTGTCTCTGGATCTGGCTGTGTCTCTGGCTCTGGCTCTGGCTCTGGCTCCATCTCCATCTCCAGCTCCAGCTCCAGCTTTAGCTCCGGCACTGTATCAAGTACTGTTGCAGACTCAGGCTGTGGCTCTAGGCTGTGGCTGCAGCTATGTTTTGCGCTCCGGCCCTGTATCAAGCCCTATGTCTGGCTCTGGCTCTGGCTCTGGCTCTGGCTCTGGCTCTGGCTCTGGCTCTGGCTCTGGCTCTGGCTCTGATTCATGGTCTCACTCTGACTCTGATTCAGGGTCTCGCTCTGGCTCTGGCTCTGGCTCTGGCTCTGGCTCTGGCTCTGGCTCTGGCTCTGGCTCTGATTCATGGTCTCCCTCTGACTCTGATTCAGGGTCTCGCTCTGGCTCTGGCACTCTATCAAGGACTGTTTCAGACTCAGGCTGTGGCTGTGGCTCTGCCTCTGTTTCACGCTCAGGCTCTGTTTGAGGCTATGTCTCTGTTTCTGGCTCCAGCACTGTATCAAGTACTGTTGCAGACTCAGGTTGTGGCTCTAGGCTGTGGCTGTGGCTGTTGCTCTGGTTCTGGCTGTGGCTCTTTTTCAGGCTCTGGTTCTGAATGAGGGCTTGGTTATGGCACAGATTCAGGGTCTCGCTCTGTCTCTGGCTGTGTCTCGGTTGCACCTTAAACGGTGGTTTGTTGTTGTTGTTGTTATTTTCTTTCTGGGGTGGGACAAATGTTTAGTTGGGGCGGGGATCATTTTAAGTTTAGCATAATTGTTTCTTGCTTTGTTTTTCTTTTACTATTTTTTTAGGTTATTGTATAGTTTGTATTTTGCTTTTTAAGGGGAAAGGGTCAGGGCTGCCTGGGAGGGGGCCTCAGCCAACAGAAGGGCTGGGGCAGGTTCCCTACGGGGGGATGTATTGGAACACCCAATCTCTGTTATCGCGGGTGGGAGGAGCAGTTGCGCTAAGACCAGACCACGTCTTTACCGAAAATCTGGTTCTGACTCTGATTCTGATTCTCTGATTCTGGCTCTCTATCAAGGGCTGTTTCAGACTCAGGCTGTGGCTGTGGCTGTTGCTCTGGTTCTGGCTCTGGCTCTTTCTCAGGCTCTGGTTCTGAATGAGGGCTTGGTTCTGGCACTGATTCAGGGTCTCGCTCTGGCTCTGGCTCTGGCACTCTGTCAAGGACTATTTCAGACTTAGGCTGTGGCTGTGGCTCTGGCTCTGTTTCCATTCTTACAATGGAATGTAGACAAAACAATAATCCTTTCTATATAAATTTTCCAATACATTCTGAAAACATAATAAATCCTTAATTGTTGTCCACCTCCTTTTAGTTCCTTTATCACTCGAATGCTAGCACAGAGTCAAAAGTATTTTTGTGTTTTTGAACATATCTTGTATAATATTGCGTCTTTATTTTCCCATAATTAAGATAGCCATGCCACCCAAAACGGGTGTCATGACCTTCTAGATCTAAAATATCCCAATTTTTTTAATAAATACCAATCTTTCAACCAGAGAAGACATGAGGCTTCGTAATATAGCTTCAAATCCGGTAACCCGTAGCCACCTCTTTCTACAGTATCTATTAATATCTCATGCTTTACTCTTGGTCTTTTACCCTTCCACAAAAATTTAGAAATTTCTTTTTGCCACTTGTTGATACCGCTGGTCTTTCCTGTAATTGGAATCGTTTGGAATAGAAAGAGTAGCTTCGGTAAAACTATCATTTTAATTACCGAAATACGGCCCAGGAATGATAAATTTAACCTTGTCCGTGTCTCCAACTGTCATTTGATATCTTTCCAACAATTGGTATAATTATCTTCATATAAGTTAATATTCTTTGGTGTTATCCATAATCCTAAATACTTGATTTTGGGGTAGATTTTAATGTGTAATATTTGTTCTAATTCTGCTTTTTCATCTGGCGACATATTTTTAACTAATAGTTTTGTCTTGTTTAAATTCATTTTGAACCCCGCAACTTTACCGTAGCCATATATTATTTCCAACGCCTTTCTTAAACTCTGTTTTGGTTGCTCCGTAGTTATAATTATAAATCGTCAGCAAATGCCCTCATTTTGTAACTTCTATTTCCCAGCATAAGCCCTTTTATTTCTTTTTCTTCCCTAATTTGTTTACATAAAACTTCCCATGTTAATATGAAAATTAAGGGGGATAGTGGGCAACCTTGTCTGACCCCTTTACAGATTTCACACTCCTGTGATAAATTTCCATTGATTATGATTTTAGCTTTTTGTTTTGATTATATTGCTTCAATCCCTTTTATATACTGTATACCAAAATCCATATGGTGTAATAGACCTTTCATAAATTTCCAGGATACCCTGTCGAAAGCTTTTTCTGCATCTATAGCCATTAAGACTGCCTTCTTTTCTATTCTTAAGTCTAAATGCGCTAATAAGTTTATAATGTTTCTAGTGTTGCTATAAATGTGCCTCCCGGGCAAAAAGCCAGCTTGCTCATTGTGTATCATCATCTGGAAGACTTTTTTTGATCTTTCGGCTAAAATATTTGCATATAATTTATACTCGTTATTTAGAAGTGCGATAGGCCTATAGTTGTTAATAAGTAGATTGTCCGTTCCCTGTTTTGGAATTAATGCAATAAGGCTGTCTTTCCAAGAATCCGGCATGGTTCCGTCTTTTAAGATACTTCTTAATGGGTCAGACAGTAAGTCCTCAATTTTTTTATAATATATTGCCGGTAGGCCGTCTGGCCCTGGTGGCTTTCCTATCTTTGCTTCCTTAATTGCTCTTTGAATTTCGTACGATGTAATAGGGGCATTCGACAGTTCTTTTTGTTTTTTAGTAAGTTTCGGAAGACAGTTCTGTTCTAAATGTTCTTTAACTTCTTCTGTTGTTTCATTTCCTTCCTTATAGATTTCTCTAAAGAATTCGAGAAATCGTTTCTCTATTTCTTTAGGGTTGTTTATTATTTTGCCTTCGCACTTAACTCTATTTATAAGCCTTTCTGCCTCTCTCTTCTTTAATTGCCATGCTAATAACCAGGCTCAGGTTCTGTTTCAGGCTGTGTATCTGTTTCAGGCTCCGGCGCTGTATCAACCACTGTTGCAGACTCAGGCTGTGGCACTATGGCTGTAGCTGTGGCTCTGGTTCTGTTTCAGGCTCTGGCACTGTATCAAGCACTGTTTCAGGCTCAGGCTCAGGCTCAGGCTTCTGCTCTTTATTAGGATTTGTCTCAGTCTTTGGCTCTAGCACTTATTCTAGCTCTATTTCAGGCTCGGCCTGTGTGTCAGCCTTTGTCTCTGTTTCACGCTGTTTCTCTGTTTCAGGCTCCGACGCTGTTTCAAGCCCTGTATCTGCCTCTGCCTCTGTTTCAGGCTCTGGCACTCTATCAAGCACTGTTTCTGGCTCTGGCTCTCTTTCAGGCTCTGGTTCTGAATTAGGGTTTTGTTCTGGCTCTGGCTGTGTCTCTGGATCTGGCTGTGTCTCTGCTTCAGGCTCCTACGCTGTATCAAGCACTGTATCAGGCTCTGCCTCTCCCTCTGTCCCTGGCTACGTTTAAGCGTCAGGCTCAGTTTCAGACAGTGTCTCTGTTTCAGGATCCAGCACTCTATCAAGCACTATTTCAGACTCAGGCTGTGGCTGTGGATCTCGGCTGTGGCTCTAGGCTCCGTCTGTGGCTCTGTCTGTGGCTCTGGCTCTCTTTCAGGGTCTGGTTCTGAATGAAGATCTGGTTCTGACTCTGATTCAGGGTCTCATGATGGCTCTTCCTCTGCCTCTGACACAGCTATGTTTCAGAGTCTGGCTCTCTTTCAGGCTCTGGTTCTGAATTAGGGTTTTGTTCTGGCTCTGGCTGTGTCTCTGGCTCTGGCTCCAGCTCCAGCTCCAGCTCCGGCACTCTATCAAGTACTGTTGCAGACTCAGGCTGTGGCTCTAGGCTGTGGCTGCAGCTATGTTTTGCGCTCCAGCCCTGTATCAAGCCCTATTTCTGGCTCTGGCTCTGGCTCTGGCTCTGGCTCTGGCTCTGGCTCTGGCTCTGGCTCTGGCTCTGGCTCTGGCTCTGGCTCTGGCTCTGATTCATGGTCTCCCTCTGACTCTGATTCAGGGTCTCGCTCTGGCTCTGGCACTCTATCAAGGACTGTTTCAGACTCAGGCTGTGGCTGTGGCTGTGGCTCTGCCTCTGCCTCTGTTTCACGCTCAGGCTCTGTTTGAGGCTATGTCTCTGTTTCAGGCTCCAGCACTGTATCAAGTACTGTTGCAGACTCAGGTTGTGGCTCTAGGCTGTGGCTGCGGCTGTTGCTCTGGTTCTGGCTGTGGCTCTTTTTCAGGCTCTGGTTCTGAATGAGGGCTTGGTTATGGCACTGATTCAGGGTCTCGCTCTGTCTCTGGCTGTGTCTCTGTTGCACCTCAAACGGTGGTTTGTTGTTGTTGTTGTTATTTTCTTTCTGGGGTGGGACAAATGTTTAGTTGGGGCGGGGATCATTTTAAGTTTAGCATAATTGTTTCTTGCTTTGTTTTTCTTTTACTATTTTTTTAGGTTATTGTATAGTTTGTATTTTGCTTTTTAAGGGGAAAGGGTCAGGGCTGCCTGGGAGGGGGCCTCAGCCAACAGAAGGGCTGGGGAAGGTTCCCTACGGGGGGATGTATTGGAACACCCAATCTCTGTTATCGCGGGTGGGAGGAGCAGTTGCGCTAAGACCAGACCACGTCTTTACCGAAGATCTGGTTCTGACTCTGATTCTGATTCTCTGATTCTGGCTCTCTATCAAGGGCTGTTTCAGACTCAGGCTGTGGCTGTGGCTGTTGCTCTGGTTCTGGCTCTGGCTCTTTCTCAGGCTCTGGTTCTGAATGAGGGCTTGGTTCTGGCACTGATTCAGGGTCTCGCTCTGGCTCTGGCTCTGGCACTCTGTCAAGGACTATTTCAGACTTAGGCTGTGGCTGTGGCTCTGGCTCTGTTTCCATTCTTACAATGGAATGTACACAAAACAATAATCCTTTCTATATAAATTTTCCAATACATTCTGAAAACATAATAAATCCTTAATTGTTGTCCACCTCCTTTTAGTTCCTTTATCACTCGAATGCTAGCACGGAGTCAAAACTGTTATTGTATTTTTGAACATATCTTGTATCATATTGCGTCTTTATTTTCCCATAATTAAGATAGCCATGCCACCCAAAACGGGTGTCATGACCTTCTAGATCTAAAATATCCCAATTTTTTTAATAAATACCAATCTTTCAACCAGAGAAGACATGAGGCTTCGTAATATAGCTTCAAATCCGGTAACCCGTAGCCACCTCTTTCTACAGTATCTATTAATATCTCATGCTTTACTCTTGGTCTTTTACCCTTCCACAAAAATTTATAAATTTCTTTTTGCCACTTGTTGATACCGCTGGTCTTTCCTGTAATTGGAATCGTTTGGAATAGAAAGAGTAGCTTCGGTAAAACTATCATTTTAATTACCGAAATACGGCCCAGGAATGATAAATTTAACCTTGTCCGTGTCTCCAACTGTCTTTTGATATCTTTCCAACAATTGGTATAGTTATCTTCATATAAGTTAATATTCTTTGGTGTTATCCATAATCCTAAATACTTGATTTTGGGGTAGATTTTAATGTGTAATATTTGTTCTAATTCTGCTTTTTCATCTGGCGACATATTTTTAACTAATAGTTTTGTCTTGTTTAAATTCATTTTGAACCCCGCAACTTTACCGTAGCCATATATTATTTCCAACGCCTTTCTTAAACTCTGTTTTGGTTGCTCCGTAGTTATAATTATAAATCGTCAGCAAATGCCCTCATTTTGTAACTTCTATTTCCCAGCATAATCCCTTTTATTTCTTTTTCTTCCCTAATTTGTTTACATAAAACTTCCAATGTTAATATGAAAATTAAGGGGGCTAGTGGGCAACCTTGTCTGACCCCTTTACAGATTTCACACTCCTGTGATAAATTTCCATTGATTATGATTTTAGCTTTTTGTTTTGATTATATTGCTTCAATCCCTTTTATATACTGTATACCAAAATCCATATGGTGTAATAGACCTTTCATAAATTTCCAGGATACCCTGTCGAAAGCTTTTTCTGCATCTATAGCCATTAAGACTGCCTTCTTTTCTATTCTTAAGTCTAAATACGCTAATAAGTTTATAATGTTTCTAGTGTTGCTATAAATGTGCCTCCCGGGCAAAAAGCCAGCTTGCTCATTGTGTATCATCATCTGGAAGACTTTTTTTGATCTTTCGGCTAAAATATTTGCATATAATTTATACTCGTTATTTAGAAGTGCGATAGGCCTATAGTTGTTAATAAGTAGATTGTCCGTTCCCTGTTTTGGAATTAATGCAATAAGGCTGTCTTTCCAAGAATCCGGCATGGTTCCGTCTTTTAAGATACTTCTTAATGGGTCAGACAGTAAGTCCTCAATTTTTTTATAATATATTGCCGGTAGGCCGTCTGGCCCTGGTGGCTTTCCTATCTTTGCTTCCTGAATTGCTCTTTGAATTTCGTACGATGTAATAGGGGCATTCGAAAGTTCTTTTTGTTCTTTAGTAAGTTTCGGAAGACAGTTCTGTTCTAAAGGTTCTTTAACTTCTTCTGTTGTTTCATTTCCTTCCTTATAGATTTCTCTAAAGAATTCGAGAAATCGTTTCTCTATTTCTTTAGGGTTGTTTATTATTTTGCCTTCGCACTTAACTCTATTTATAAGCCTTTCTGCCTCTCTCTTCTTTAATTGCCATGCTAATAACCAGGCTCAGGTTCTGTTTCAGGCTGTGTATCTGTTTCAGGCTCCGGCGCTGTATCAACCACTGTTGCAGACTCAGGCTGTGGCACTATGGCTGTAGCTGTGGCTCTGGTTCTGTTTCAGGCTCTGGCACTGTATCAAGCACTGTTTCTGGCTCTGGCTCTCTTTCAGGCTCTGGTTCTGAATTAGGGTTTTGTTCTGGCTCTGGCTGTGTCTCTGGATCTGGCTGTGTCTCTGCTTCAGGCTCCTACGCTGTATCAAGCACTGTATCAGGCTCTGCCTCTCCCTCTGTCCCTGGCTACGTTTAAGCGTCAGGCTCAGTTTCAGACAGTGTCTCTGTTTCAGGATCCAGCACTCTATCAAGCACTATTTCAGACTCAGGCTGTGGCTGTGGATCTCGGCTGTGGCTCTAGGCTCCGTCTGTGGCTCTGGCTGTGGCTCTGGCTCTCTTTCAGGGTCTGGTTCTGAATGAAGATCTGGTTCTGACTCTGATTCAGGGTCTCATGATGGCTCTTCCTCTGCCTCTGACACAGCTATGTTTCAGAGTCTGGCTCTCTTTCAGGCTCTGGTTCTGAATTAGGGTTTTGTTCTGGCTCTGGCTGTGTCTCTGGCTCTGGCTCCAGCTCCAGCTCCAGCTCTGGCACTGTATCAAGTACTGTTGCAGACTCAGGCTGTGGCTCTAGGCTGTGGCTGCAGCTATGTTTTGCGCTCCGGCCCTGTATCAAGCCCTATTTCTGGCTCTGGCTCTGGCTCTGGCTCTGGCTCTGGCTCTGGCTCTGGCTCTGGCTCTGGCTCTGGCTCTGGCTCTGGCTCTGGCCCTGGCTCTGGCTCTGGCTCTGGCTCTGGCTCTGGCTCTGGCTCTGGCTCTGGCCCTGGCTCTGGCTCTGGCTCTGATTCATGGTCTCCCTCTGACTCTGATTCAGGGTCTCGCTCTGGCTCTGGCACTCTATCAAGGACTGTTTCAGACTCAGGCTGTGGCTGTGGCTCTGCCTCTGTTTCACGCTCAGGCTCTGTTTGAGGCTATGTCTCTGTTTCAGGCTCCAGCACTGTATCAAGTACTGTTGCAGACTCAGGTTGTGGCTCTAGGCTGTGGCTGTGGCTGTTGCTCTGGTTCTGGCTGTGGCTCTTTTTCAGGCTCTGGTTCTGAATGAGGGCTTGGTTATGGCACTGATTCAGGGTCTCGCTCTGTCTCTGGCTGTGTCTCGGTTGCACCTCAAACGGTGGTTTGTTGTTGTTGTTGCTATTTTCTTTCTGGGGTGGGACAAATGTTTAGTTGGGGCGGGGATCATTTTAAGTTTAGCATAATTGTTTCTTGCTTTGTTTTTCTTTTACTATTTTTTTAGGTTATTGTATAGTTTGTATTTTGCTTTTTAAGGGGAAAGGGTCAGGGCTGCCTGGGAGGGGGCCTCAGCCAACAGAAGGGCTGGGGAAGGTTCCCTACGGGGGGATGTATTGGAACACCCAATCTCTGTTATCGCGGGTGGGAGGAGCAGTTGCGCTAAGACCAGACCACGTCTTTACCGAAGATCTGGTTCTGACTCTGATTCTGATTCTCTGATTCTGGCTCTCTATCAAGGGCTGTTTCAGACTCAGGCTGTGGCTGTTGCTCTGGTTCTGGCTCTGGCTCTTTCTCAGGCTCTGGTTCTGAATGAGGGCTTGGTTCTGGCACTGATTCAGGGTCTCGCTCTGGCTCTGGCACTCTGTCAAGGACTATTTCAGACTTAGGCTGTGGCTCTGGCTCTGTTTCCATTCTTACAATGGAATGTACACAAAACAATAATCCTTTCTATATAAATTTTCCAATACATTCTGAAAAATAAATCCTTAATTGTTGTCCACCTCCTTTTAGTTCCTTTATCACTCGAATGCTAGCACGGAGTCAAAAGTATTATTGTATTTTTGAACATATCTTGTATCATATTGCCTCTTTATTTTCCCATAATTAAGATAGCCATGCCACCCAAAACGGGTGTCATGACCTTCTAGATCTAAAATATCCCAATTTTTTAAATAAATACCAATCTTTCAACCAGAGAAGACATGAGGCTTCGTAATATAGCTTCAAATCCGGTAACCCGTAGCCACCTCTTTCTACAGTATCTATTAATATCCCATGCTTTACTCTTGGTCTTTTACCCTTCCTCAAAAATTTAGAAATTTCTTTTTGCCACTTGTTGATACTGCTGGTCTTTCATGTAATTGGAATCGTTTGGAATAGAAAGAGTAGCTTCGGTAAAACTATCATTTTAATTACCGAAATACGGCCCAGGAATGATAAATTTAACCTTGTCCGTGTCTCCAACTGTCTTTTGATATCTTTCCAACAATTGGTATAGTTATCTTCATATAAGTTAATATTCTTTGGTGTTATCCATAATCCTAAATACTTGATTTTGGGGTAGATTTTAATGTGTAATATTTGTTCTAATTCTGCTTTTTCATCTGGCGACATATTTTTAACTAATAGTTTTGTCTTGTTTAAATTCATTTTGAACCCCGCAACTTTACCGTAGCCATATATTATTTCCAACGCCTTTCTTAAACTCTGTTTTGGTTGCTCCGTAGTTATAATTAAATCGTCAGCAAATGCCCTCATTTTGTAACTTCTATTTCCCAGCATAATCCCTTTTATTTCTTTTTCTTCCCTAATTTGTTTACATAAAACTTCCAATGTTAATATGAAAATTAAGGGGGCTAGTGGGCAACCTTGTCTGACCCCTTTACTGATTTCACACTCCTGTGATAAATTTCCATTGATTATGATTTTAGCTTTTTGTTTTGATTATATTGCTTCAATCCCTTTTATATACTGTATACCAAAATCCATATGGTGTAATAGACCTTTCATAAATTTCCAGGATACCCTGTTGAAAGCTTTTTCTGCATCTATAGCCATTAAGACTGCCTTCTTTTCTATTCTTAAGTCTAAATACGCTAATAAGTTTATAATGTTTCTAGTGTTGCTATAAATGTGCCTCCCGGGCAAAAAGCCAGCTTGCTCATTGTGTATCATCATCTGGAAGACTTTTTTTGATCTTTCGGCTAAAATATTTGCATATAATTTATACTCGTTATTTAGAAGTGCGATAGGCCTATAGTTGTTAATAAGTAGATTGTCCGTTCCCTGTTTTGGAATTAATGCAATAAGGCTGTCTTTCCAAGAATCCGGCATGGTTCCGTCTTTTAAGATACTTCTTAATGGGTCAGACAGTAAGTCCTCAATTTTTTTATAATATATTGCCGGTAGGCCGTCTGGCCCTGGTGGCTTTCCTATCTTTGCTTCCTGAATTGCTCTTTGAATTTCGTACGATGTAATAGGGACATTCGACAGTTCTTTTTGTTCTTTAGTAAGTTTCGGAAGACAGTTCTGTTCTAAATGTTCTTTAACTTCTTCTGTTGTTTCATTTCCTTCCTTATAGATTTCTCTAAAGAATTCGAGAAATCGTTTCTCTATTTCTTTAGGGTTGTTTATTATTTTGCCTTCGCACTTAACTCTATTTATAAGCCTTTCTGCCTCTCTCTTCTTTAATTGCCATGCTAATAACCAGGCTCAGGTTCTGTTTCAGGCTGTGTCTCTGTTTCAGGCTCCGGCGCTGTATCAACCACTGTTGCAGACTCAGGCTGTGGCACTATGGCTGTAGCTGTGGCTCTGGTTCTGTTTCAGGCTCTGGCACTGTATCAAGCACTGTTTCAGGCTCAGGCTCAGGCTCAGGCTTCTGCTCTTTATTAGGCTTTGTCTCAGTCTTTGGCTCTAGCACTTATTCTAGCTCTATTTCAGGCTCGGCCTGTGTGTCAGCCTTTGTCTCTGTTTCACGCTGTTTCTCTGTTTCAGGCTCCGACGCTGTTTCAAGCCCTGTATCTGCCTCTGCCTCTGTTTCAGGCTCTGGCACTCTATCAAGCACTGTTTCTGGCTCTGGCTCTCTTTCAGGCTCTGGTTCTGAATTAGGGTTTTGTTCTGGCTCTGGCTGTGTCTCTGGATCTGGCTGTGTCTCTGCTTCAGGCTCCTACGCTGTATCAAGCACTGTATCAGGCTCTGCCTCTCCCTCTGTCCCTGGCTACGTTTAAGCGTCAGGCTCAGTTTCAGACAGTGTCTCTGTTTCAGGATCCAGCACTCTATCAAGCACTATTTCAGACTCAGGCTGTGGCTGTGGATCTCGGCTGTGGCTCTGGCTCTCTTTCAGGGTCTGGTTCTGAATGAAGATCTGGTTCTGACTCTGATTCAGGGTCTCATGATGGCTCTTCCTCTGCCTCTGACACAGCTATGTTTCAGAGTCTGGCTCTCTTTCAGGCTCTGGTTCTGAATTAGGGTTTTGTTCTGGCTCTGGCTGTGTCTCTGGCTCTGGCTCCAGCTCCAGCTCCAGCTCCGGCTCCGGCACTGTATCAAGTACTGTTGCAGACTCAGGCTGTGGTTCTAGGCTGTGGCTGCAGCTATGTTTTGCGCTCCGGCCCTGTATCAAGCCCTATTTCTGGCTCTGGCTCTGGCTCTGGCTCTGGCTCTGGCTCTGGCTCTGGCTCTGGCTCTGGCTCTGGCTCTGGCTCTGGCTCTGGCTCTGGCTCTGGCTCTGGCTCTGGCTCTGAATGAGGCTCTGGCTCTGGCTCTGATTCATGGTCTCCCTCTGACTCTGATTCAGGGTCTCGCTCTGGCTCTGGCACTCTATCAAGGACTGTTTCAGACTCAGGCTGTGGCTGTGGCTCTGCCTCTGTTTCACGCTCAGGCTCTGTTTGAGGCTATGTCTCTGTTTCAGGCTCCAGCACTGTATCAAGTACTGTTGCAGACTCAGGTTGTGGCTCTAGGCTGTGGCTGTGGCTGTTGCTCTGGTTCTGGCTGTGGCTCTTTTTCAGGCTCTGGTTCTGAATGAGGGCTTGGTTATGGCACTGATTCAGGGTCTCGCTCTGTCTCTGGCTGTGTCTCTGTTGCACCTCAAACGGTGGTTTGTTGTTGTTGTTGTTATTTTCTTTCTGGGGTGGGACAAATGTTTAGTTGGGGCGGGGATCATTTTAAGTTTAGCATAATTGTTTCTTGCTTTGTTTTTCTTTTACTATTTTTTTAGGTTATTGTATAGTTTGTATTTTGCTTTTTAAGGGGAAAGGGTCAGGGCTGCCTGGGAGGGGGCCTCAGCCAACAGAAGGGCTGGGGCAGGTTCCCTACGGGGGGATGTATTGGAACACCCAATCTCTGTTATCGCGGGTGGGAGGAGCAGTTGCGCTAAGACCAGACCACGTCTTTACCGAAGATCTGGTTCTGACTCTGATTCTGATTCTCTGATTCTGGCTCTCTATCAAGGGCTGTTTCAGACTCAGGCTGTGGCTGTGGCTGTTGCTCTGGTTCTGGCTCTGGCTCTTTCTCAGGCTCTGGTTCTGAATGAGGGCTTGGTTCTGGCACTGATTCAGGGTCTCGCTCTGGCTCTGGCTCTGGCTCTGGCACTCTGTCAAGGACTATTTCAGACTTAGGCTGTGGCTGTGGCTCTGGCTCTGTTTCCATTCTTACAATGGAATGTACACAAAACAATAATCCTTTCTATATAAATTTTCCAATACATTCTGAAAACATAATAAATCCTTAATTGTTGTCCACCTCCTTTTAGTTCCTTTATCACTCGAATGCTAGCACGGAGTCAAAACTATTATTGTATTTTTGAACATATCTTGTATAATATTGCGTCTTTATTTTCCCATAATTAAGATAGCCATGCCACCCAAAACGGGTGTCATGACCTTCTAGATCTAAAATATCCCAATTTTTTAAATAAATACCAATCTTTCAACCAGAGAAGACATGAGGCTTCGTAATATAGCTTCAAATCCGGTAACCCGTAGCCACCTCTTTCTACAGTATCTATTAATATCCCATGCTTTACTCTTGGTCTTTTACCCTTCCACAAAAATTTAGAAATTTCTTTTTGCCACTTGTTGATACCGCTGGTCTTTCCTGTAATTGGAATCGTTTGGAATAGAAAGAGTAGCTTCGGTAAAACTATCATTTTAATTACCAAAATACGGCCCAGGAATGATAAATTTAACCTTGTCCGTGTCTCCAACTGTCTTTTGATATCTTTCCAACAATTGGTATAGTTATCTTCATATAAGTTAATATTCTTTGGTGTTATCCATAATCCTAAATACTTGATTTTGGGGTAGATTTTAATGTGTAATATTTGTTCTAATTCTGCTTTTTCATCTGGCGACATATTTTTAACTAATAGTTTTGTCTTGTTTAAATTCATTTTGAACCCCGCAACTTTACCGTAGCCATATATTATTTCCAACGCCTTTCTTAAACTCTGTTTTGGTTGCTCCGTAGTTATAATTATAAATCGTCAGCAAATGCCCTCATTTTGTAACTTCTATTTCCCAGCATAATCCCTTTTATTTCTTTTTCTTCCCTAATTTGTTTACATAAAACTTCCAATGTTAATATGAAAATTAAGGGGGCTAGTGGGCAACCTTGTCTGACCCCTTTACTGATTTCACACTCCTGTGATAAATTTCCATTGATTATGATTTTAGCTTTTTGTTTTGATTATATTGCTTCAATCCCTTTTATATACTGTATACCAGAATCCATATGGTGTAATACACCTTTCATAAATTTCCAGGATACCCTGTCGAAAGCTTTTTCTGCATCTATAGCCATTAAGACTGCCTTCTTTTCTATTCTTAAGTCTAAATACGCTAATAAGTTTATAATGTTTCTAGTGTTGCTATAAATGTGCCTCCCGGGCAAAAAGCCAGCTTGGTCATTGTGTATCATCATCTGGAAGACTTTTTTTGATCTTTCGGCTAAAATATTTGCATATAATTTATACTCGTTATTTAGAAGTGCGATAGGCCTATAGTTGTTAATAAGTAGATTGTCCGTTCCCTGTTTTGGAATTAATGCAATAAGGCTGTCTTTCCAAGAATCCGGCATGGTTCCGTCTTTTAAGATACTTCTTAATGGGTCAGACAGTAAGTCCTCAATTTTTTTATAATATATTGCCGGTAGGCCGTCTGGCCCTGGTGGCTTTCCTATCTTTGCTTCCTGAATTGCTCTTTGAATTTCGTACGATGTAATAGGGACATTCGACAGTTCTTTTTGTTCTTTAGTAAGTTTCGGAAGACAGTTCTGTTCTAAATGTTCTTTAACTTCTTCTGTTGTTTCATTTCCTTCCTTATAGATTTCTCTAAAGAATTCGAGAAATCGTTTCTCTATTTCTTTAGGGTTGTTTATTATTTTGCCTTCGCACTTAACTCTATTTATAAGCCTTTCTGCCTCTCTCTTCTTTAATTGCCATGCTAATAACCAGGCTCAGGTTCTGTTTCAGGCTGTGTCTCTGTTTCAGGCTCCGGCGCTGTATCAACCACTGTTGCAGACTCAGGCTGTGGCACTATGGCTGTAGCTGTGGCTCTGGTTCTGTTTCAGGCTCTGGCACTGTATCAAGCACTGTTTCAGGCTCAGGCTCAGGCTCAGGCTTCTGCTCTTTATTAGGCTTTGTCTCAGTCTTTGGCTCTAGCACTTATTCTAGCTCTATTTCAGGCTCGGCCTGTGTGTCAGCCTTTGTCTCTGTTTCACGCTGTTTCTCTGTTTCAGGCTCCGACGCTGTTTCAAGCCCTGTATCTGCCTCTGCCTCTGTTTCAAGCTCTGGCACTCTATCAAGCACTGTTTCTGGCTCTGTCTCTCTTTCAGGCTCTGGTTCTGAATTAGGGTTTTGTTCTGGCTCTGGCTGTGTCTCTGGATCTGGCTGTGTCTCTGCTTCAGGCTCCTACGCTGTATCAAGCACTGTATCAGGCTCTGCCTCTCCCTCTGTCCCTGGCTACGTTTAAGCGTCAGGCTCAGTTTCAGACAGTGTCTCTGTTTCAGGATCCAGCACTCTATCAAGCACTATTTCAGACTCAGGCTGTGGCTGTGGATCTCGGCTGTGGCTCTAGGCTCCGTCTGTGGCTCTGTCTGTGGCTCTGGCTCTCTTTCAGGGTCTGGTTCTGAATGAAGATCTGGTTCTGACTCTGATTCAGGGTCTCATGATGGCTCTTCCTCTGCCTCTGACACAGCTATGTTTCAGAGTCTGGCTCTCTTTCAGGCTCTGGTTCTGAATTAGGGTTTTGTTCTGGCTCTGGCTGTGTCTCTGGCTCCGGCTCCAGCTCCAGCTCCAGATCCGGCACTGTATCAAGTACTGTTGCAGACTCAGGCTGTGGCTCTAGGCTGTGGCTGCAGCTATGTTTTGCGCTCCGGACCTGTATCAAGCCCTATTTCTGGCTCTGGCTCTGGCTCTGGCTCTGGCTCTGGCTCTGGCTCTGGCTCTGGCTCTGGCTCTGGCTCTGGCTCTGATTCATGGTCTCCCTCTGACTCTGATTCAGGGTCTCGCTCTGGCTCTGGCTCTGGCTCTGGCTCTGGCTCTGGCTCTGGCTCTGGCTCTGGCTCTGGCTCTGGCTCTGGCTCTGGCTCTGGCTCTGGCTCTGGCTCTGATTCATGGTCTCCCTCTGACTCTGATTCAGGGTCTCGCTCTGGCTCTGGCACTCTATCAAGGACTGTTTCAGACTCAGGCTGTGGCTGTGGCTCTGCCTCTGTTTCACGCTCAGGCTCTGTTTGAGGCTATGTCTCTGTTTCAGGCTCCAGCACTGTATCAAGTACTGTTGCAGACTCAGGTTGTGGCTCTAGGCTGTGGCTGTGGCTGTGGCTGTTGCTCTGGTTCTGGCTGTGGCTCTTTTTCAGGCTCTGGTTCTGAATGAGGGCTTGGTTATGGCACTGATTCAGGGTCTCGCTCTGTCTCTGGCTGTGTCTCTGTTGCACCTCAAACGGTGGTTTGTTGTTGTTGTTGTTGTTATTTTCTTTCTGGGGTGGGACAAATGTTTAGTTGGGGCGGGGATCATTTTAAGTTTAGCATAATTGTTTCTTGCTTTGTTTTTCTTTTACTATTTTTTTAGGTTATTGTATAGTTTGTATTTTGCTTTTTAAGGGGAAAGGGTCAGGGCTGCCTGGGAGGGGGCCTCAGCCAACAGAAGGGCTGGGGAAGGTTCCCTACGGGGGGATGTATTGGAACACCCAATCTCTGTTATCGCGGGTGGGAGGAGCAGTTGCGCTAAGACCAGACCACGTCTTTACCGAAGACCTGGTTCTGACTCTGATTCTGATTCTCTGATTCTGGCTCTCTATCAAGGGCTGTTTCAGACTCAGGCTGTGGCTGTGGCTGTTGCTCTGGTTCTGGCTCTGGCTCTTTCTCAGGCTCTGGTTCTGAATGAGGGCTTGGTTCTGGCACTGATTCAGGGTCTCGCTCTGGCTCTGGCACTCTGTCAAGGACTATTTCAGACTTAGGCTGTGGCTGTGGCTCTGGCTCTGTTTCCATTCTTACAATGGAATGTACACAAAACAATAATCCTTTCTATATAAATTTTCCAATACATTCTGAAAACATAATAAATCCTTAATTGTTGTCCACCTCCTTTTAGTTCCTTTATCACTCGAATGCTAGCACGGAGTCAAAACTATTATTGTATTTTTGAACATATCTTGTATAATATTGCGTCTTTATTTTCCCATAATTAAGATAGCCATGCCACCCAAAACGGGTGTCATGACCTTCTAGATCTAAAATATCCCAATTTTTTTAATAAATACCAATCTTTCAACCAGAGAAGACATGAGGCTTCGTAATATAGCTTCAAATCCGGTAACCCGTAGCCACCTCTTTCTACAGTATCTATTAATATCCCATGCTTTACTCTTGGTCTTTTACCCTTCCACAAAAATTTAGAAATTTCTTTTTGCCACTTGTTGATACCGCTGGTCTTTCCTGTAATTGGAATCGTTTGGAATAGAAAGAGTAGCTTCGGTAAAACTATCATTTTAATTACCGAAATACGGCCCAGGAGTGATAAATTTAACCTTGTCCGTGTCTCCAACTGTCTTTTGATATCTTTCCAACAATTAGTATAATTATCTTCATATAAGTTAATATTCTTTGGTGTTATCCATAATCCTAAATACTTGATTTTGGGGTAGATTTTAATGTGTAATATTTGTTCTAATTCTGCTTTTTCATCTGGCGACATATTTTTAACTAATAGTTTTGTCTTGTTTAAATTCATTTTGAACCCCGCAACTTTACCGTAGCCATATATTATTTCCAACGCCTTTCTTAAACTCTGTTTTGGTTGCTCTGTAGTTATAATTATAAATCGTCAGCAAATGCCCTCATTTTGTAACTTCTATTTGCCAGCATAATCCCTTTTATTTCTTTTTCTTCCCTAATTTGTTTACATAAAACTTCCAATGTTAATATGAAAATTAAGGGGGATAGTGGGCAACCTTGTCTGACCCCTTTACAGATTTCACACTCCTGTGATAAATTTCCATTGATTATGATTTTAGCTTTTTGTTTTGATTATATTGCTTCAATCCCTTTTATATACTGTATACCAAAATCCATATGGTGTAATAGACCTTTCATAAATTTCCAGGATACCCTGTCGAAAGCTTTTTCTGCATCTATAGCCATTAAGACTGCCTTCTTTTCTATTCTTAAGTCTAAATGCGCTAATAAGTTTATAATGTTTCTAGTGTTGCTATAAATGTGCCTCCCGGGCAAAAAGCCAGCTTGGTCATTGTGTATCATCATCTGGAAGACTTTTTTTGATCTTTCGGCTAAAATATTTGCATATAATTTATACTCGTTATTTAGAAGTGCGATAGGCCTATAGTTGTTAATAAGTAGATTGTCCGTTCCCTGTTTTGGAATTAATGCAATAAGGCTTTCTTTCCAAGAATCCGGCATGGTTCCGTCTTTTAAGATACTTCTTAATGGGTCAGACAGTAAGTCCTCAATTTTTTTATAATATATTGCCGGTAGGCCGTCTGGCCCTGGTGGCTTTCCTATCTTTGCTTCCTTAATTGCTCTTTGAATTTCGTACGATGTAATAGGGGCATTCGACAGTTCTTTTTGTTTTTTAGTAAGTTTCGGAAGACAGTTCTGTTCTAAATGTTCTTTAACTTCTTCTGTTGTTTCATTTCCTTCCTTATAGATTTCTCTAAAGAATTCGAGAAATCGTTTCTCTATTTCTTTAGGGTTGTTTATTATTTTGCCTTCGCACTTAACTCTATTTATAAGCCTTTCTGCCTCTCTCTTCTTTAATTGCCATGCTAATAACCAGGCTCAGGTTCTGTTTCAGGCTGTGTATCTGTTTCAGGCTCCGGCGCTGTATCAACCACTGTTGCAGACTCAGGCTGTGGCACTATGGCTGTAGCTGTGGCTCTGGTTCTGTTTCAGGCTCTGGCACTGTATCAAGCACTGTTTCTGGCTCTGGCTCTCTTTCAGGCTCTGGTTCTAAATTAGGGTTTTGTTCTGGCTCTGGCTGTGTCTCTGGATCTGGCTGTGTCTCTGCTTCAGGCTCCTACGCTGTATCAAGCACTGTATCAGGCTCTGCCTCTCCCTCTGCCCCTGGCTACGTTTAAGCGTCAGGCTCAGTTTCAGACAGTGTCTCTGTTTCAGGATCCAGCACTCTATCAAGCACTATTTCAGACTCAGGCTGTGGATGTGGATCTCGGCTGTGCCTCTAGGCTCCGTCTGTGGCTCTGTCTGTGGCTCTGGCTCTCTTTCAGGGTCTGGTTCTGAATGAAGATCTGGTTCTGACTCTGATTCAGGGTCTCATGATGGCTCTTCCTCTGCCTCTGACCCAGCTATGTTTCAGGGTCTGGCTCTCTTTCAGGCTCTGGTTCTGAATTAGGGTTTTGTTCTGGCTGTGGCTGTGGCTGTGGCTGTGGCTGTGGCTGTGGCTGTGGCTGTGGCTGTGGCTCCGGCTCCAGCTCCAGCTCCAGCTCCAGCTCCAGCTCCAGCTCCAGCTCCAGCTCCAGCTCCAGCTCCGGCACTCTATCAAGTACTGTTGCAGACTCAGGCTGTGGCTCTAGGCTGTGGCTGCAGCTATGTTTTGCGCTCCGGCCCTGTATCAAGCCCTATTTCTGGCTCTGGCTCTGGCTCTGGCTCTGGCTCTGGCTCTGGCTCTGGCTCTGGCTCTGGCTCTGGCTCTGGCTCTTGCTCTGGCTCTGGCTCTGGCTCTGGCTCTGGCTCTGGCTCTGGCCCTGGCTCTGGCTCTGGCTCTGATTCATGGTCTCCCTCTGACTCTGATTCAGGGTCTCGCTCTGGCTCTGGCACTCTATCAAGGACTGTTTCAGACTCAGGCTCAGGCTCAGGCTCAGGCTTCTGCTCTTTATTAGGCTTTGTCTCAGTCTTTGGCTCTAGCACTTATTCTAGCTCTATTTCAGGCTCGGCCTGTGTGTCAGCCTTTGTCTCTGTTTCACGCTGTTCTCTGTTTCAGGCTCCGACGCTGTTTCAAGCCCTGTATCTGCCTCTGCCTCTGTTTCAGGCTCTGGCACTCTATCGAGCACTGTTTCTGGCTCTGGCTCTCTTTCAGGCTCTGGTTCTGAATTAGGGTTTTGTTCTGGTTCTGGCTGTGTCTCTGGATCTGGCTGTGTCTCTGCTTCAGGCTCCTACGCTGTATCAAGCACTGTATCAGGCTCTGCCTTTCCCTCTGACCCTGGCTACGTTTAAGCGTCAGGCTCAGTTTCAGACAGTGTCTCTGTTTCAGGATCCAGCACTCTATCAAGCACTATTTCAGACTCAGGCTGTGGCTGTGGATCTCGGCTGTGGCTCTAGGCTCCGTCAGTGGCTCTGTCTGTGGCTCTGCCTCTCTTTCAGGGTCTGGTTCTGAATGAAGATCTGGTTCTGACTCTGATTCAGGGTCTCATGATGGCTCTTCCTCTGCCTCTGACACAGCTATGTTTCAGAGTCTGGCTCTCTTTCAGGCTCTGGTTCTGAATTAGGGTTTTGTTCTGGCTCTGGCTCTGGCTGTGTCTCTGGCTCTGGCTCTGGCTCCAGCTCCAGCTCCAGCTCCAGCTCCAGCTCCAGCTCCAGCTCCAGCTCCAGCTCCAGCTCCGGCAGTGTATCAAGTACTGTTGCAGACTCAGGCTGTGGCTCTAGGCTGTGGCTGCAGCTATGTTTTGCGCTCCGGCCATGTATCAAGCCGTATTTCTGGCTCTGGCTCTGGCTCTGGCTCTGGCTCTGGCTCTGGCTCTGGCTCTGGCTCTGGCTCTGGCTCTGGCTCTGGCTCTGGCTCTGGCTCTGGCACTCTATCAAGTACTGTTTCAGACTCAGGCTGTGGCTGTGGCTCTTCCTCTGTTTCACGCTCAGGCTCTGTTTGAGGCTATGTCTCTGTTTCAGGCTCCAGCACTGTATCAAGTACTGTTGCAGACTCAGGCTGTGGCTCTAGGCTGTGGCTGTTGCACTGGTTCTGGCTGTGGCTCTTTTTCAGGCTCTGGTTCTGAATGAGGGCTTGGTTATGGCACTGATTCAGGGTCTAGCTCTGTCTCTGGCTGTGTCTCTGTTGCACCTCAAACGGTGGTTTGTTGTTGTTGTTGTTATTTTCTTTCTGGGGTGGGACAAATGTTTAGTTGGGGCGGGGATCATTTTAAGTTTAGCATAATTGTTTCTTGCTTTGTTTTTCTTTTACTATTTTTTTAGGTTATTGTATAGTTTGTATTTTGCTTTTTAAGGGGAAAGGGTCAGGGCTGCCTGGGAGGGGGCCTCAGCCAACAGAAGGGCTGGGGCAGGTTCCCTACGGGGGGATGTATTGGAACACCCAATCTCTGTTATCGCGGGTGGGAGGAGCAGTTGCGCTAAGACCAGACCACGTCTTTACCGAAGATCTGGTTCTGACTCTGATTCTGATTCTCTGATTCTGGCTCTCTATCAAGGGCTGTTTCAGACTCAGGCTGTGGCTGTGGCTGTTGCTCTGGTTCTGGCTCTGGCTCTTTCTCAGGCTCTGGTTCTGAATGAGGGCTTGGTTCTGGCACTGATTCAGGGTCTCGCTCTGGCTCTGGCACTCTGTCAAGGACTATTTCAGACTTAGGCTGTGGCTGTGGCTCTGGCTCTGTTTCCATTCTTACAATGGAATGTACACAAAACAATAATCCTTTCTATATAAATTTTCCAATACATTCTGAAAAATAAATCCTTAATTGTTGTCCACCTCCTTTTAGTTCCTTTATCACTCGAATGCTAGCACGGAGTCAAAACTATTATTGTATTTTTGAACATATCTTGTATCATATTGCGTCTTTATTTTCCCATAATTAAGATAGCCATGCCACCCAAAACGGGTGTCATGACCTTCTAGATCTAAAATATCCCAATTTTTTAAATAAATACCAATCTTTCAACCAGAGAAGACATGAGGCTTCGTAATATAGCTTCAAATCCGGTAACCCGTAGCCACCTCTTTCTACAGTATCTATTAATATCCCATGCTTTACTCTTGGTCTTTTACCCTTCCTCAAAAATTTAGAAATTTCTTTTTGCCACTTGTTGATACTGCTGGTCTTTCATGTAATTGGAATCGTTTGGAATAGAAAGAGTAGCTTCGGTAAAACTATCATTTTAATTACCGAAATACGGCCCAGGAATGATAAATGTAACCTTGTCCGTGTCTCCAACTGTCTTTTGATATCTTTCGAACAATTGGTATAGTTATCTTCATATAAGTTAATATTCTTTGGTGTTATCCATAATCCTAAATACTTGATTTTGGGGTAGATTTTAATGTGTAATATTTGTTCTAATTCTGCTTTTTCATCTGGCGACATATTTTTAACTAATAGTTTTGTCTTGTTTAAATTCATTTTGAACCCCACAACTTTACCGTAGCCATATATTATTTCCAACGCCTTTCTTAAACTCTGTTTTGGTTGCTCCGTAGTTATAATTAAATCGTCAGCAAATGCCCTCATTTTGTAACTTCTATTTCCCAGCATAATCCCTTTTATTTCTTTTTCTTCCCTAATTTGTTTACATAAAACTTCCAATGTTAATATGAAAATTAAGGGGGCTAGTGGGCAACCTTGTCTGACCCCTTTACTGATTTCACACTCCTGTGATAAATTTCCATTGATTATGATTTTAGCTTTTTGTTTTGATTATATTGCTTCAATCCCTTTTATATACTGTATACCAAAATCCATATGGTGTAATAGACCTTTCATAAATTTCCAGGATACCCTGTCGAAAGCTTTTTCTGCATCTATAGCCATTAAGACTGCCTTCTTTTCTATTCTTAAGTCTAAATACGCTAATAAGTTTATAATGTTTCTAGTGTTGCTATAAATGTGCCTCCCGGGCAAAAAGCCAGCTTGCTCATTGTGTATCATCATCTGGAAGACTTTTTTTGATCTTTCGGCTAAAATATTTGCATATAATTTATACTCGTTATTTAGAAGTGCGATAGGCCTATAGTTGTTAATAAGTAGATTGTCCGTTCCCTGTTTTGGAATTAATGCAATAAGGCTGTCTTTCCAAGAATCCGGCATGGTTCCGTCTTTTAAGATACTTCTTAATGGGTCAGACAGTAAGTCCTCAATTTTTTTATAATATATTGCCGGTAGGCCATCTGGCCCTGGTGGCTTTCCTATCTTTGCTTCCTGAATTGCTCTTTGAATTTCGTACGATGTAATAGGGACATTCGACAGTTCTTTTTGTTCTTTAGTAAGTTTCGGAAGACAGTTCTGTTCTAAATGTTCTTTAACTTCCTCTGTTGTTTCATTTCCTTCCTTATAGATTTCTCTAAAGAATTCGAGAAATCGTTTCTCTATTTCTTTAGGGTTGTTTATTATTTTGCCTTCGCACTTAACTCTATTTATAAGCCTTTCTGCCTCTCTCTTCTTTAATTGCCATGCTAATAACCAGGCTCAGGTTCTGTTTCAGGCTGTGTCTCTGTTTCAGGCTCCGGCGCTGTATCAACCACTGTTGCAGACTCAGGCTGTGGCACTATGGCTGTAGCTGTGGCTCTGGTTCTGTTTCAGGCTCTGGCACTGTATCAAGCACTGTTTCAGGCTCAGGCTCAGGCTCAGGCTTCTGCTCTTTATTAGGCTTTGTCTCAGTCTTTGGCTCTAGCACTTATTCTAGCTCTATTTCAGGCTCGGCCTGTGTGTCAGCCTTTGTCTCTGTTTCACGCTGTTTCTCTGTTTCAGGCTCCGACGCTGTTTCAAGCCCTGTATCTGCCTCTGCCTCTGTTTCAGGCTCTGGCACTCTATCAAGCACTGTTTCTGGCTCTGGCTCTCTTTCAGGCTCTGGTTCTGAATTAGGGTTTTGTTCTGGCTCTGGCTGTGTCTCTGGATCTGGCTGTGTCTCTGCTTCAGGCTCCTACGCTGTATCAAGCACTGTATCAGGCTCTGCCTCTCCCTCTGTCCCTGGCTACGTTTAAGCGTCAGGCTCAGTTTCAGACAGTGTCTCTGTTTCAGGATCCAGCACTCTATCAAGCACTATTTCAGACTCAGGCTGTGGCTGTGGATCTCGGCTGTGGCTCTAGGCTCCGTCTGTGGCTCTGTCTGTGGCTCTGGCTCTCTTTCAGGGTCTGGTTCTGAATGAAGATCTGGTTCTGACTCTGATTCAGGGTCTCATGATGGCTCTTCCTCTGCCTCTGACACAGCTATGTTTCAGAGTCTGGCTCTCTTTCAGGCTCTGGTTCTGAATTAGGGTTTTGTTCTGGCTCTGGCTGTGTCTCTGGCTCTGGCTCCAGCTCCAGCTCCAGCTCCGGCACTCTATCAAGTACTGTTGCAGACTCAGGCTGTGGCTCTAGGCTGTGGCTGCAGCTATGTTTTGCGCTCCAGCCCTGTATCAAGCCCTATTTCTGGCTCTGGCTCTGGCTCTGGCTCTGGCTCTGGCTCTGGCTCTGGCTCTGGCTCTGGCTCTGGCTCTGGCTCTGGCTCTGGCTCTGGCTCTGGCTCTGGCTCTGGCTCTGGCTCTGATTCATGGTCTCCCTCTGACTCTGATTCAGGGTCTCGCTCTGGCTCTGGCACTCTATCAAGGACTGTTTCAGACTCAGGCTGTGGCTGTGGCTGTGGCTCTGCCTCTGTTTCACGCTCAGGCTCTGTTTGAGGCTATGTCTCTGTTTCAGGCTCCAGCACTGTATCAAGTACTGTTGCAGACTCAGGTTGTGGCTCTAGGCTGTGGCTGTGGCTGTTGCTCTGGTTCTGGCTGTGGCTCTTTTTCAGGCTCTGGTTCTGAATGAGGGCTTGGTTATGGCACTGATTCAGGGTCTCGCTCTGTCTCTGGCTGTGTCTCTGTTGCACCTCAAACGGTGGTTTGTTGTTGTTGTTGTTATTTTCTTTCTGGGGTGGGACAAATGTTTAGTTGGGGCGGGGATCATTTTAAGTTTAGCATAATTGTTTCTTGCTTTGTTTTTCTTTTACTATTTTTTTAGGTTATTGTATAGTTTGTATTTTGCTTTTTAAGGGGAAAGGGTCAGGGCTGCCTGGGAGGGGGCCTCAGCCAACAGAAGGGCTGGGGCAGGTTCCCTACGGGGGGATGTATTGGAACACCCAATCTCTGTTATCGCGGGTGGGAGGAGCAGTTGCGCTAAGACCAGACCACGTCTTTACCGAAGATCTGGTTCTGACTCTGATTCTGATTCTCTGATTCTGGCTCTCTATCAAGGGCTGTTTCAGACTCAGGCTGTGGCTGTGGCTGTTGCTCTGGTTCTGGCTCTGGCTCTTTCTCAGGCTCTGGTTCTGAATGAGGGCTTGGTTCTGGCACTGATTCAGGGTCTCGCTCTGGCTCTGGCACTCTGTCAAGGACTATTTCAGACTTAGGCTGTGGGTGTGGCTCTGGCTCTGTTTCCATTCTTACAATGGAATGTACACAAAACAATAATCCTTTCTATATAAATTTTCCAATACATTCTGAAAACATAATAAATCCTTAATTGTTGTCCACCTCCTTTTAGTTCCTTTATCACTCGAATGCTAGCACGGAGTCAAAAGTATTATTGTATTTTTGAACATATCTTGTATCATATTGCGTCTTTATTTTCCCATAATTAAGATAGCCATGCCACCCAAAACGGGTGTCATGACCTTCTAGATCTAAAATATCCCAATTTTTTAAATAAATACCAATCTTTCAACCAGAGAAGACATGAGGCTTCGTAATATAGCTTCAAATCCGGTAACCCGTAGCCACCTCTTTCTACAGTATCTATTAATATCCCATGCTTTACTCTTGGTCTTTTACCCTTCCACAAAAATTTAGAAATTTCTTTTTGCCACTTGTTGATACCGCTGGTCTTTCCTGTAATTGGAATCGTTTGGAATAGAAAGAGTAGCTTCGGTAAAACTATCATTTTAATTACCGAAATACGGCCCAGGAGTGATAAATTTAACCTTGTCCGTGTCTCCAACTGTCTTTTGATATCTTTCCAACAATTAGTATAATTATCTTCATATAAGTTAATATTCTTTGGTGTTATCCATAATCCTAAATACTTGATTTTGGGGTAGATTTTAATGTGTAATATTTGTTCTAATTCTGCTTTTTCATCTGGCGACATATTTTTAACTTATAGTTTTGTCTTGTTTAAATTCATTTTGAACCCCGCAACTTTACCGTAGCCATATATTATTTCCAACGCCTTTCTTAAACTCTGTTTTGGTTGCTCCGTAGTTATAATTATAAATCGTCAGCAAATGCCCTCATTTTGTAACTTCTATTTCCCAGCATAATCCCTTTTATTTCTTTTTCTTCCCTAATTTGTTTACATAAAACTTCCAATGTTAATATGAAAATTAAGGGGGCTAGTGGGCAACCTTGTCTGACCCCTTTACAGATTTCACACTCCTGTGATAAATTTCCATTGATTGTGATTTTAGCTTTTTGTTTTGATTATATTGCTTCAATCCCTTTTATATACTGTATACCAAAATCCATATGGTGTAATAGACCTTTCATAAATTTCCAGGATACCCTGTCGAAAGCTTTTTCTGCATCTATAGCCATTAAGACTGCCTTCTTTTCTATTCTTAAGTCTAAATACGCTAATAAGTTTATAATGTTTCTAGTGTTGCTATAAATGTGCCTCCCGGGCAAAAAGCCAGCTTGCTCATTGTGTATCATCATCTGGAAAATTTTTTTTGATCTTTCGGCTAAAATATTTGCATATAATTTATACTCGTTATTTAGAAGTGCGATAGGCCTATAGTTGTTAATAAGTAGATTGTCCGTTCCCTGTTTTGGAATTAATGCAATAAGGCTGTCTTTCCAAGAATCCGGCATGGTTCCGTCTTTTAAGATACTTCTTAATGGGTCAGACAGTAAGTCCTCAATTTTTTTATAATATATTGCCGGTAGGCCGTCTGGCCCTGGTGGCTTTCCTATCTTTGCTTCCTGAATTGCTCTTTGAATTTCGTACGATGTAATAGGGGCATTCGAAAGTTCTTTTTGTTCTTTAGTAAGTTTCGGAAGACAGTTCTGTTCTAAAGGTTCTTTAACTTCTTCTGTTGTTTCATTTCCTTCCTTATAGATTTCTCTAAAGAATTCGAGAAATCGTTTCTCTATTTCTTTAGGGTTGTTTATTATTTTGCCTTCGCACTTAACTCTATTTATAAGCCTTTCTGCCTCTCTCTTCTTTAATTGCCATGCTAATAACCAGGCTCAGGTTCTGTTTCAGGCTGTGTCTCTGTTTCAGGCTCCGGCGCTGTATCAACCACTGTTGCAGACTCAGGCTGTGGCACTATGGCTGTAGCTGTGGCTCTGGTTCTGTTTCAGGCTCTGGCACTGTATCAAGCACTGTTTCAGGCTCAGGCTCAGGCTCAGGCTTCTGCTCTTTATTAGGCTTTGTCTCAGTCTTTGGCTCTAGCACTTATTCTAGCTCTATTTCAGGCTCGGCCTGTGTGTCAGCCTTTGTCTCTGTTTCACGCTGTTTCTCTGTTTCAGGCTCCGACGCTGTTTCAAGCCCTGTATCTGCCTCTGCCTCTGCTTCAGGCTCTGGCACTCTATCAAGCACTGTTTCTGGCTCTGGCTCTCTTTCAGGCTCTGGTTCTGAATTAGGGTTTTGTTCTGGCTCTGGCTGTGTCTCTGGCTCTGGCTGTGTCTCTGGCTCTGGCTCCAGCTCCAGCTCCAGCTCCGGCACTGTATCAAGTACTGTTGCAGACTCAGGCTGTGGCTCTAGGCTGTGGCTGCAGCTATGTTTTGCGCTCCAGCCCTGTATCAAGCCATATTTCTGGCTCTGGCTCTGGCTCTGGCTCTGGCTCTGGCTCTGGCTCTGGCTCTGGCTCTGGCTCTGGCTCTGGCTCTGGCTCTGGCTCTGGCTCTGGCTCTGGCTCTGAATGAGGCTCTGGCTCAGGCTCTGATTCATGGTCTCCCTCTGACTCTGATTCAGGGTCTCGCTCTGGCTCTGGCACTCTATCAAGGACTGTTTCAGACTCAGGCTGTGGCTGTGGCTCTGCCTCTGTTTCACGCTCAGGCTCTGTTTGAGGCTATGTCTCTGTTTCAGGCTCCAGCACTGTATCAAGTACTGTTGCAGACTCAGGCTATGGCTCTAGGCTGTGGCTGTTGCTCTGGTTCTGGCTGTGGCTCTTTTTCAGGCTCTGGTTCTGAATGAGGGCTTGGTTATGGCCCTGATTCAGGGTCTCGCTCTGTCTCTGGCTGTGTCTCTGTTGCACCTCAAACGGTGGTTTGTTGTTGTTGTTGTTGTTATTTTCTTTCTGGGGTGGGACAAATGTTTAGTTGGGGCGGGGATCATTTTAAGTTTAGCATAATTGTTTCTTGCTTTGTTTTTCTTTTACTATTTTTTTAGGTTATTGTATAGTTTGTATTTTGCTTTTTAAGGGGAAAGGGTCAGGGCTGCCTGGGAGGGGGCCTCTGCCAACAGAAGGGCTGGGGCAGGTTCCCTACGGGGGGATGTATTGGAACACCCAATCTCTGTTATCGCGGGTGGGAGGAGCAGTTGCGCTAAGACCAGACCACGTCTTTACCGAAGATCTGGTTCTGACTCTGATTCTGATTCTCTGATTCTGGCTCTCTATCAAGGGCTGTTTCAGACTCAGGCTGTGGCTGTGGCTGTTGCTCTGGTTCTGGCTCTGGCTCTTTCTCAGGCTCTGGTTCTGAATGAGGGCTTGGTTCTGGCACTGATTCAGGGTCTCGCTCTGGCTCTGGCTCTGGCTCTGGCACTCTGTCAAGGACTATTTCAGACTTAGGCTGTGGCTGTGGCTCTGGCTCTGTTTCCATTCTTACAATGGAATGTACACAAAACAATAATCCTTTCTATATAAATTTTCCAATACATTCTGAAAACATAATAAATCCTTAATTGTTGTCCACCTCCTTTTAGTTCCTTTATCACTCGAATGCTAGCACGGAGTCAAAACTATTATTGTATTTTTGAACATATCTTGTATAATATTGCGTCTTTATTTTCCCATAATTAAGATAGCCATGCCACCCAAAACGGGTGTCATGACCTTCTAGATCTAAAATATCCCAATTTTTTTAATAAATACCAATCTTTCAACCAGAGAAGACATGAGGCTTCGTAATATAGCTTCAAATCCGGTAACCCGTAGCCACCTCTTTCTACAGTATCTATTAATATCCCATGCTTTACTCTTGGTCTTTTACCCTTCCACAAAAATTTAGAAATTTCTTTTTGCCACTTGTTGATACCGCTGGTCTTTCCTGTAATTGGAATCGTTTGGAATAGAAAGAGTAGCTTCGGTAAAACTATCATTTTAATTACCGAAATACGGCCCAGGAATGATCAATTTAACCTTGTCCGTGTCTCCAACTGTCTTTTGATATCTTTCCAACAATTGGTATAGTTATCTTCATATAAGTTAATATTCTTTGGTGTTATCCATAATCCTAAATACTTGATTTTGGGGTAGATTTTAATGTGTAATATTTGTTCTAATTCTGCTTTTTCATCTGGCGACATATTTTTAACTAATAGTTTTGTCTTGTTTAAATTCATTTTGAACCCCGCAACTTTACCGTAGCCATATATTATTTCCAACGCCTTTCTTAAACTCTGTTTTGGTTGCTCTGTAGTTATAATTATAAATCGTCAGCAAATGCCCTCATTTTGTAACTTCTATTTCCCAGCATAATCCCTTTTATTTCTTTTTCTTCCCTAATTTG
Organism: Podarcis filfolensis; assembly: GCF_964270895.1. Lineage (NCBI taxonomy): Eukaryota > Metazoa > Chordata > Lepidosauria > Squamata > Lacertidae > Podarcis > Podarcis filfolensis. The sequence goes on along the minus strand of NC_139619.1, from coordinate 31,525,787 downwards.
TTTACATAAAACTTCCAATGTTAATATGAAAATTAAGGGGGCTAGTGGGCAACCTTGTCTGACCCCTTTACAGATTTCACACTCCTGTGATAAATTTCCATTGATTATGATTTTAGCTTTTTGTTTTGATTATATTGCTTCAATCCCTTTTATATACTGTATACCAAAATCCATATGGTGTAATAGACCTTTCATAAATTTCCAGGATACCCTGTCGAAAGCTTTTTCTGCATCTATAGCCATTAAGACTGCCTTCTTTTCTATTCTTAAGTCTAAATACGCTAATAAGTTTATAATGTTTCTAGTGTTGCTATAAATGTGCCTCCCGGGCAAAAAGCCAGCTTGGTCATTGTGTATCATCATCTGGAAGACTTTTTTTGATCTTTCGGCTAAAATATTTGCATATAATTTATACTCGTTATTTAGAAGTGCGATAGGCCTATAGTTGTTAATAAGTAGATTGTCCGTTCCCTGTTTTGGAATTAATGCAATAAGGCTGTCTTTCCAGGAATCCGGCATGGTTCCGTCTTTTAAGATACTTCTTAATGGGTCAGACAGTAAGTCCTCAATTTTTTTATAATATATTGCCGGTAGGCCGTCTGGCCCTGGTGGCTTTCCTATCGTTGCTTCCTTAATTGCTCTTTGAATTTCGTACGATGTAATAGGGGCATTCGACAGTTCTTTTTGTTCTTTAGTAAGTTTCGGAAGACAGTTCTGTTCTAAAGGTTCTTTAACTTCTTCTGTTGTTTCATTTCCTTCCTTATAGATTTCTCTAAAGAATTCGAGAAATCGTTTCTCTATTTCTTTAGGGTTGTTTATTATTTTGCCTTCGCACTTAACTCTATTTATAAGCCTTTCTGCCTCTCTCTTCTTTAATTGCCATGCTAATAACCAGGCTCAGGTTCTGTTTCAGGCTGTGTCTCTGTTTCAGGCTCCGGCGCTGTATCAACCACTGTTGCAGACTCAGGCTGTGGCACTATGGCTGTAGCTGTGGCTCTGGTTCTGTTTCAGGCTCTGGCACTGTATCAAGCACTGTTTCAGGCTCAGGCTCAGGCTCAGGCTTCTGCTCTTTATTAGGCTTTGTCTCAGTCTTTGGCTCTAGCACTTATTCTAGCTCTATTTCAGGCTCGGCCTGTGTGTCAGCCTTTGTCTCTGTTTCACGCTGTTTCTCTGTTTCAGGCTCTGACGCTGTTTCAAGCCCTGTATCTGCCTCTGCCTCTGTTTCAGGCTCTGGCACTCTATCAAGCACTGTTTCTGGCTCTGGCTCTCTTTCAGGCTCTGGTTCTGAATTAGGGTTTTGTTCTGGCTCTGGCTGTGTCTCTGGCTCTGGCTGTGTCTCTGGCTGTGTCTCTGGCTCTGGCTCTGGCTCTGGCTCTGGCTCTGGCTCTGGCTGTGTCTCTGGCTCTGGCTCCATCTCCATCTCCATCTCCAGCTCCAGCTTTAGCTCCGGCACTCTATCAAGTACTGTTGCAGACTCAGGCTGTGGCTCTAGGCTGTGGCTGCAGCTATGTTTTGCGCTCCGGCTCTGTATCAAGCCCTATGTCTGGCTCTGGCTCCGGCTCGGGCTCCGGCTCTGGCTCTGGCTCTGGCTCTGGCTCTGGCTCTGGCTCTGGCTCTGGCTCTGGCTCTGGCTCTGATTCATGGTCTCACTCTGACTCTGATTCAGGGTCTCGCTCTGTCTCTGGCACTCTATCATGGACTGTTTCAGACTCAGGCTGTGGCTGTGGCTCTGCCTCTGTTTCACGCTCAGGCTCTGTTTCAGGCTTTGTCTCTGTTTCAGGCTCCAGCACTGTATCAAGTACTGTTGCAGACTCAGGTTGTGGCTCTAGGCTGTGGCTGTGGCTGTTGCTCTGGTTCTGGCTGTGGCTCTTTTTCAGGCTCTGGTTCTGAATGAGGGCTTGGTTATGGCACTGATTCAGGGTCTCGCTCTGTCTCTGGCTGTGTCTCTGTTGCACCTCAAACGGTGGTTTGTTGTTGTTGTTGTTATTTTCTTTCTGGGGTGGGACAAATGTTTAGTTGGGGCGGGGATCATTTTAAGTTTAGCATAATTGTTTCTTGCTTTGTTTTTCTTTTACTATTTTTTTAGGTTATTGTATAGTTTGTATTTTGCTTTTTAAGGGGAAAGGGTCAGGGCTGCCTGGGAGGGGGCCTCAGCCAACAGAAGGGCTGGGGCAGGTTCCCTACGGGGGGATGTATTGGAACACCCAATCTCTGTTATCGCGGGTGGGAGGAGCAGTTGCGCTAAGACCAGACCACGTCTTTACCGAAGATCTGGTTCTGACACTGATTCTGATTCTCTGATTCTGGCTCTCTATCAAGGGCTGTTTCAGACTCAGGCTGTGGCTGTGGCTGTTGCTCTGGTTCTGGCTCTGGCTCTTTCTCAGGCTCTGGTTCTGAATGAGGGCTTGGTTCTGGCACTGATTCAGGGTCTCGCTCTGGCTCTGGCTCTGGCTCTGGCACTCTGTCAAGGACTATTTCAGACTTAGGCTGTGGCTCTGGCTCTGGCTCTGTTTCCATTCTTACAATGGAATGTACACAAAACAATAATCCTTTCTATATAAATTTTCCAATACATTCTGAAAACATAATAAATCCTTAATTGTTGTCCACCTCCTTTTAGTTCCTTTATCACTCGAATGCTAGCACGGAGTCAAAACTATTATTGTATTTTTGAACATATCTTGTATAATATTGCATCTTTATTTTCCCATAATTAAGATAGCCATGCCACCCAAAACGGGTGTCATGACCTTCTAGATCTAAAATATCCCAATTTTTTAAATAAATACCAATCTTTCAACCAGAGAAGACATGAGGCTTCGTAATATAGCTTCAAATCCGGTAACCCGTAGCCACCTCTTTCTACAGTATCTATTAATATCCCATGCTTTACTCTTGGTCTTTTACCCTTCCACAAAAATTTAGAAATTTCTTTTTGCCACTTGTTGATACCGCTGGTCTTTCCTGTAATTGGAATCGTTTGGAATAGAAAGAGTAGCTTCGGTAAAACTATCATTTTAATTACCGAAATACGGCCCAGGAATGATAAATTTAACCTTGTCCGTGTCTCCAACTGTCATTTGATATCTTTCCAACAATTGGTATAGTTATCTTCATATAAGTTAATATTCTTTGGTGTTATCCATAATCCTAAATACTTGATTTTGGGTTAGATTTTAATGTGTAATATTTGTTCTAATTCTGCTTTTTCATCTGGCGACATATTTTTAACTAATAGTTTTGTCTTGTTTAAATTCATTTTGAACCCCGCAACTTTACCGTAGCCATATATTATTTCCAACGCCTTTCTTAAACTCTGTTTTGGTTGCTCCGTAGTTATAATTAAATCGCCAGCAAATGCCCTCATTTTGTAACTTCTATTTCCCAGCATAATCCCTTTTATTTCTTTTTCTTCCCTAATTTGTTTACATAAAACTTCCAATGTTAATATGAAAATTAAGGGGGCTAGTGGGCAACCTTGTCTGACCCCTTTACAGATTTCACACTCCTGTGATAAATTTCCATTGATTATGATTTTAGCTTTTTGTTTTGATTATATTGCTTCAATCCCTTTTATATACTGTATACCAAAATCCATATGGTGTAATAGACCTTTCATAAATTTCCAGGATACCCTGTCGAAAGCTTTTTCTGCATCTATAGCCATTAAGACTGCCTTCTTTTCTATTCTTAAGTCTAAATACGCTAATAAGTTTATAATGTTTCTAGTGTTGCTATAAATGTGCCTCCCGGGCAAAAAGCCAGCTTGGTCATTGTGTATCATCATCTGGAAGACTTTTTTTGATCTTTCGGCTAAAATATTTGCATATAATTTATACTCGTTATTTAGAAGTGCGATAGGCCTATACTTGTTAATAAGTAGATTGTCCGTTCCCTGTTTTGGAATTAATGCAATAAGGCTGTCTTTCCAAGAATCCGGCATGGTTCCGTCTTTTAAGATACTTCTTAATGGGTCAGACAGTAAGTCCTCAATTTTTTTATAATATACTGCCGGTAGGCCGTCTGGCCCTGGTGGCTTTCCTATCTTTGCTTCCTGAATTGCTCTTTGAATTTCGTACGATGTAATAGGGGCATTCGACAGTTCTTTTTGTTCTTTAGTAAGTTTCGGAAGACAGTTCTGTTCTAAATGTTCTTTAACTTCTTCTGTTGTTTCATTTCCTTCCTTATAGATTTCTCTAAAGAATTCGAGAAATCGTTTCTCTATTTCTTTAGGGTTGTTTATTATTTTGCCTTCGCACTTAACTCTATTTATAAGCCTTTCTGCCTCTCTCTTCTTTAATTGCCATGCTAATAACCAGGCTCAGGTTCTGTTTCAGGCTGTGTCTCTGTTTCAGGCTCCGGCGCTGTATCAACCACTGTTGCAGACTCAGGCTTTGGCACTATGGCTGTAGCTGTGGCTCTGGTTCTGTTTCAGGCTCTGGCACTGTATCAAGCACTGTTTCAGGCTCAGGCTCAGGCTTCTGCTCTTTATTAGGCTTTGTCTCAGTCTTTGGCTCTAGCACTTATTCTAGCTCTATTTCAGGCTCGGCCTGTGTGTCAGCCTTTGTCTCTGTTTCACGCTGTTTCTCTGTTTCAGGCTCCGACGCTGTTTCAAGCCCTGTATCTGCCTCTGCCTCTGTTTCAGGCTCTGGCACTCTATCAAGCACTGTTTCTGGCTCTGGCTCTCTTTCAGGCTCTGGTTCTGAATTAGGGTTTTGTTCTGACTCTGGCTGTGTCTCTGGATCTGGCTGTGTCTCTGCTTCAGGCTCCTACGCTGTATCAAGCACTGTATCAGGCTCTGCCTCTCCCTCTGTCCCTGGCTACGTTTAAGCGTCAGGCTCAGTTTCAGACAGTGTCTCTGTTTCAGGATCCAGCACTCTATCAAGCACTATTTCAGACTCAGGCTGTGGCTGTGGATCTCGGCTGTGGCTCTAGGCTCCGTCTGTGGCTCTGTCTGTGGCTCTGGCTCTCTTTCAGGGTCTGGTTCTGAATGAAGATCTGGTTCTGACTCTGATTCAGGGTCTCATGATGGCTCTTCCTCTGCCTCTGACACAGCTATGTTTCAGAGTCTGGCTCTCTTTCAGGCTCTGGTTCTGAATTAGGGCTTTGTTCTGGCTCTGGCTGTGTCTCTGGCTCTGGCTCCAGCTCCAGCTCCAGCTCCGGCACTGTATCAAGTACTGTTGCAGACTCAGGCTGTGGCTCTAGGCTGTGGCTGCAGCTATGTTTTGCGCTCCGGCCCTGTATCAAGCCCTATTTCTGGCTCTGGCTCTGGCTCTGGCTCTGGCTCTGGCTCTGGCTCTGGCTCTGGCTCTGGCTCTGGCTCTGGCTCTGGCACTCTGTCAAGGACTATTTCAGACTTAGGCTGTGGCTGTGGCTCTGGCTCTGTTTCCATTCTTACAATGGAATGTACACAAAACAATAATCCTTTCTATATAAATTTTCCAATACATTCTGAAAACATAATAAATCCTTAATTGTTGTCCACCTCCTTTTAGTTCCTTTATCACTCGAATGCTAGCACGGAGTCAAAACTATTATTGTATTTTTGAACATATCTTGTATAATATTGCGTCTTTATTTTCCCATAATTAAGATAGCCATGCCACCCAAAACGGGTGTCATGACCTTCTAGATCTAAAATATCCCAATTTTTTAAATAAATACCAATATTTCAACCAGAGAAGACATGAGGCTTCGTAATATAGCTTCAAATCCGGTAACCCGTAGCCACCTCTTTCTACAGTATCTATTAATATCCCATGCTTTACTCTTGGTCTTTTACCCTTCCACAAAAATTTAGAAATTTCTTTTTGCCACTTGTTGATACCGCTGGTCTTTCCTGTAATTGGAATCGTTTGGAATAGAAAGAGTAGCTTCGGTAAAACTATCATTTTAATTACCGAAATACGGCCCAGGAATGATAAATTTAACCTTGTCCGTGTCTCCAACTGTCTTTTGATATCTTTCCAACAATTGGTATAGTTATCTTCATATAAGTTAATATTCTTTGGTGTTATCCATAATCCTAAATACTTGATTTTGGGGTAGATTTTAATCTGTAATATTTGTTCTAATTCTGCTTTTTCATCTGGCGACATATTTTTAACTAATAGTTTTGTCTTGTTTAAATTCATTTTGAACCCCGCAACTTTACCGTAGCCATATATTATTTCCAACGCCTTTCTTAAACTCTGTTTTGGTTGCTCCGTAGTTATAATTAAATCGCCAGCAAATGCCCTCATTTTGTAACTTCTATTTCCCAGCATAACCCCTTTTATTTCTTTTTCTTCCCTAATTTGTTTACATAAAACTTCCAATGTTAATATGAAAATTAAGGGGGCTAGTGGGCAACCTTGTCTGACCCCTTTACAGATTTCACACTCCTGTGATAAATTTCCATTGATTATGATTTTAGCTTTTTGTTTTGATTATATTGCTTCAATCCCTTTTATATACTGTATACCAAAATCCATATGGTGTAATAGACCTTTCATAAATTTCCAGGATACCCTGTCGAAAGCTTTTTCTGCATCTATAGCCATTAAGACTGCCTTCTTTTCTATTCTTAAGTCTAAATACGCTAATAAGTTTATAATGTTTCTAGTGTTGCTATAAATGTGCCTCCCGGGCAAAAAGCCAGCTTGGTCATTGTGTATCATCATCTGGAAGACTTTTTTTGATCTTTCGGCTAAAATATTTGCATATAATTTATACTCGTTATTTAGAAGTGCGATAGGCCTATAGTTGTTAATAAGTAGATTGTGCGTTCCCTGTTTTGGAATTAATGCAATAAGGCTGTCTTTCCAAGAATCCGGCATGGTTCCGTCTTTTAAGATACTTCTTAATGGGTCAGACAGTAAGTCCTCAATTTTTTTATAATATATTGCCGGTAGGCCGTCTGGCCCTGGTGGCTTTCCTATCTTTGCTTCCTTAATTGCTCTTTGAATTTCGTACGATGTAATAGGGGCATTCGACAGTTCTTTTTGTTCTTTAGTAAGTTTCGGAAGACAGTTCTGTTCTAAATGTTCTTTAACTTCTTCTGTTGTTTCATTTCCTTCCTTATAGATTTCTCTAAAGAATTCGAGAAATCGTTTCTCTATTTCTTTAGGGTTGTTTATTATTTTGCCTTCGCACTTAACTCTATTTATAAGCCTTTCTGCCTCTCTCTTCTTTAATTGCCATGCTAATAACCAGGCTCAGGTTCTGTTTCAGGCTGTGTCTCTGTTTCAGGCTCCGGCGCTGTATCAACCACTGTTGCAGACTCAGGCTGTGGCACTATGGCTGTAGCTGTGGCTCTGGTTCTGTTTCAGGCTCTGGCACTGTATCAAGCACTGTTTCAGGCTCAGGCTCAGGCTTCTGCTCTTTATTAGGCTTTGTCTCAGTCTTTGGCTCTAGCACTTATTCTAGCTCTATTTCAGGCTCGGCCTGTGTGTCAGCCTTTGTCTCTGTTTCACGCTGTTTCTCTGTTTCAGGCTCCGACGCTGTTTCAAGCCCTGTATCTGCCTCTGCCTCTGTTTCAGGCTCTGGCACTCTATCAAGCACTGTTTCTGGCTCTGGCTCTCTTTCAGGCTCTGGTTCTGAATTAGGGTTTTGTTCTGGCTCTGGCTGTGTCTCTGGATCTGGCTGTGTCTCTGCTTCAGGCTCCTACGCTGTATCAAGCACTGTATCAGGCTCTGCCTCTCCCTCTGTCCCTGGCTACGTTTAAGCGTCAGGCTCAGTTTCAGACAGTGTCTCTGTTTCAGGATCCAGCACTCTATCAAGCACTATTTCAGACTCAGGCTGTGGCTGTGGATCTCGGCTGTGGCTCTAGGCTCCGTCTGTGGCTCTGTCTGTGGCTCTGGCTCTCTTTCAGGGTCTGGTTCTGAATGAAGATCTGGTTCTGACTCTGATTCAGGGTCTCATGATGGCTCTTCCTCTGCCTCTGACACAGCTATGTTTCAGAGTCTGGCTCTCTTTCAGGCTCTGGTTCTGAATTAGGGTTTTGTTCTGGCTCTGGCTGTGTCTCTGGCTCTGGCTCCAGCTCCAGCTCCAGCTCCGGCACTGTATCAAGTACTGTTGCAGACTCAGGCTGTGGCTCTAGGCTGTGGCTGCAGCTATGTTTTGCGCTCCGGCCCTGTATCAAGCCCTATTTCTGGCTCTGGCTCTGGCTCTGGCTCTGGCTCTGGCTCTGGCTCTGGCTCTGGCACTCTGTCAAGGACTATTTCAGACTTAGGCTGTGGCTGTGGCTGTGGCTGTGGCTGTGGCTCTGGCTCTGTTTCCATTCTTACAATGGAATGTACACAAAACAATAATCCTTTCTATATAAATTTTCCAATACATTCTGAAAACATAATAAATCCTTAATTGTTGTCCACCTCCTTTTAGTTCCTTTATCACTCGAATGCTAGCACGGAGTCAAAAGTATTATTGTGTTTTTGAACATATCTTGTATAATATTGCGTCTTTATTTTCCCATAATTAAGATAGCCATGCCACCCAAAACGGGTGTCATGACCTTCTAGATCTAAAATATCCCAATTTTTTAAATAAATACCAATCTTTCAACCAGAGAAGACATGAGGCTTCGTAATATAGCTTCAAATCCGGTAACCCGTAGCCACCTCTTTCTACAGTATCTATTAATATCCCATGCTTTACTCTTGGTCTTTTACCCTTCCACAAAAATTTAGAAATTTCTTTTTGCCACTTGTTGATACCGCTGGTCTTTCCTGTAATTGGAATCGTTTGGAATAGAAAGAGTAGCTTCGGTAAAACTATCATTTTAATTACCGAAATACGGCCCAGGAATGATAAATTTAACCTTGTCCGTGTCTCCAACTGTCTTTTGATATCTTTCCAACAATTGGTATAGTTATCTTCATATAAGTTAATATTCTTTGGTGTTATCCATAATCCTAAATACTTGATTTTGGGGTAGATTTTAATGTGTAATATTTGTTCTAATTCTGCTTTTTCATCTGGCGACATATTTTTAACTAATAGTTTTGTCTTGTTTAAATTCATTTTGAACCCCGCAACTTTACCGTAGCCATATATTATTTCCAACGCCTTTCTTAAACTCTGTTTTGGTTGCTCCGTAGTTATAATTATAAATCGTCAGCAAATGCCCTCATTTTGTAACTTCTATTTCCCAGCATAATCCCTTTTATTTCTTTTTCTTCCCTAATTTGTTTACATAAAACTTCCAATGTTAATATGAAAATTAAGGGGGCTAGTGGGCAACCTTGTCTGACCCCTTTACAGATTTCACACTCCTGTGATAAATTTCCATTGATTATGATTTTAGCTTTTTGTTTTGATTATATTGCTTCAATCCCTTTTATATACTGTATACCAAAATCCATATGGTGTAATAGACCTTTCATAAATTTCCAGGATACCCTGTCGAAAGCTTTTTCTGCATCTATAGCCATTAAGACTGCCTTCTTTTCTATTCTTAAGTCTAAATACGCTAATAAGTTTATAATGTTTCTAGTGTTGCTATAAATGTGCCTCCCGGGCAAAAAGCCAGCTTGGTCATTGTGTATCATCATCTGGAAGACTTTTTTTGATCTTTCGGCTAAAATATTTGCATATAATTTATACTCGTTATTTAGAAGTGCGATAGGCCTATAGTTGTTAATAAGTAGATTGTCCGTTCCCTGTTTTGGAATTAATGCAATAAGGCTGTCTTTCCAAGAATCCGGCATGGTTCCGTCTTTTAAGATACTTCTTAATGGGTCAGACAGTAAGTCCTCAATTTTTTTATAATATATTGCCGGTAGGCCGTCTGGCCCTGGTGGCTTTCCTATCTTTGCTTCCTGAATTGCTCTTTGAATTTCGTACGATGTAATAGGGACATTCGACAGTTATTTTTGTTCTTTAGTAAGTTTCGGAAGACAGTTCTGTTCTAAATGTTCTTTAACTTCTTCTGTTGTTTCATTTCCTTCCTTATAGATTTCTCTAAAGAATTCGAGAAATCGTTTCTCTATTTCTTTAGGGTTGTTTATTATTTTGCCTTCGCACTTAACTCTATTTATAAGCCTTTCTGCCTCTCTCTTCTTTAATTGCCATGCTAATAACCAGGCTCAGGTTCTGTTTCAGGCTGTGTCTCTGTTTCAGGCTCCGGCGCTGTATCAACCACTGTTGCAGACTCAGGCTGTGGCACTATGGCTGTAGCTGTGGCTCTGGTTCTGTTTCAGGCTCTGGCACTGTATCAAGCACTGTTTCAGGCTCAGGCTCAGGCTCAGGCTTCTGCTCTTTATTAGGCTTTGTCTCAGTCTTTGGCTCTACCACTTATTCTAGCTCTATTTCAGGCTCGGCCTGTGTGTCAGCCTTTGTCTCTGTTTCACGCTGTTTCTCTGTTTCAGGCTCCGACGCTGTTTCAAGCCCTGTATCTGCCTCTGCCTCTGTTTCAGGCTCTGGCACTCTATCAAGCACTGTTTCTGGCTCTGGCTCTCTTTCAGGCTCTGGTTCTGAATTAGGGTTTTGTTCTGGCTCTGGCTGTGTCTCTGGATCTGGCTGTGTCTCTGCTTCAGGCTCCTACGCTGTATCAAGCACTGTATCAGGCTCTGCCTCTCCCTCTGTCCCTGGCTACGTTTAAGCGTCAGGCTCAGTTTCAGACAGTGTCTCTGTTTCAGGATCCAGCACTCTATCAAGCACTATTTCAGACTCAGGCTGTGGCTGTGGATCTCGGCTGTGGCTCTAGGCTCCGTCTGTGGCTCTGTCTGTGGCTCTGGCTCTCTTTCAGGGTCTGGTTCTGAATGAAGATCTGGTTCTGACTCTGATTCAGGGTCTCATGATGGCTCTTCCTCTGCCTCTGACACAGCTATGTTTCAGAGTCTAGCTCTCTTTCAGGCTCTGGTTCTGAATTAGGGTTTTGTTCTGGCTCTGGCTGTGTCTCTGGCTCCGGCTCCAGCTCCAGCTCCAGCTCCAGCTCCAGCTCCGGCACTCTATCAAGTACTGTTGCAGACTCAGGCTGTGGCTCTAGGCTGTGGCTGCAGCTATGTTTTGCGCTCCGGCCCTGTATCAAGCCCTATTTCTGGCTCTGGCTCTGGCTCTGGCTCTGGCTCTGGCTCTGGCTCTGGCTCTGGCTCTGGCTCTGGCTCTGGCTCTGGCTCTGGCTCTGGCTCTGGCTCTGATTCATGGTCTCCCTCTGACTCTGATTCAGGGTCTCGCTCTGGCTCTGGCACTCTATCAAGGACTGTTTCAGACTCAGGCTGTGGCTGTGGCTGTGGCTCTGCCTCTGTTTCACGCTCAGGCTCTGTTTGAGGCTATGTCTCTGTTTCAGGCTCCAGCACTGTATCAAGTACTGTTGCAGACTCAGGTTGTGGCTCTAGGCTGTGGCTGTGGCTGTTGCTCTGGTTCTGGCTGTGGCTCTTTTTCAGGCTCTGGTTCTGAATGAGGGCTTGGTTATGGCACTGATTCAGTGTCTCGCTCTGTCTCTGGCTGTGTCTCTGTTGCACCTCAAACGGAGGTTTGTTGTTGTTGTTGTTATTTTCTTTCTGGGGTGGGACAAATGTTTAGTTGGGGCGGGGATCATTTTAAGTTTAGCATAATTGTTTCTTGCTTTGTTTTTCTTTTACTATTTTTTTAGGTTATTGTATAGTTTGTATTTTGCTTTTTAAGGGGAAAGGGTCAGGGCTGCCTGGGAGGGGGCCTCAGCCAACAGAAGGGCTGGGGCAGGTTCCCTACGGGGGGATGTATTGGAACACCCAATCTCTGTTATCGCGGGTGGGAGGAGCAGTTGCGCTAAGACCAGACCACGTCTTTACCGAAGATCTGGTTCTGACTCTGATTCTGATTCTCTGATTCTGGCTCTCTATCAAGGGCTGTTTCAGACTCAGGCTGTGGCTGTGGCTGTTGCTCTGGTTCTGGCTCTGGCTCTTTCTCAGGCTCTGGTTCTGAATGAGGGCTTGGTTCTGGCACTGATTCAGGGTCTCGCTCTGGCTCTGGCTCTGGCACTCTGTCAAGGACTATTTCAGACTTAGGCTGTGGCTGTGGCTCTGGCTCTGTTTCCATTCTTACAATGGAATGTACACAAAACAATAATCCTTTCTATATAAATTTTCCAATACATTCTGAAAACATAATAAATCCTTAATTGTTGTCCACCTCCTTTTAGTTCCTTTATCACTCGAATGCTAGCACGGAGTCAAAACTGTTATTGTATTTTTGAACATATCTTGTATAATATTGCGTCTTTATTTTCCCATAATTAAGATAGCCATGCCACCCAAAACGGGTGTCATGACCTTCTAGATCTAAAATATCCCAATTTTTTTAATAAATACCAATCTTTCAACCAGAGAAGACATGAGGCTTCGTAATATAGCTTCAAATCCGGTAACCCGTAGCCACCTCTTTCTACAGTATCTATTAATATCTCATGCTTTACTCTTGGTCTTTTACCCTTCCACAAAAATTTAGAAATTTCTTTTTGCCACTTGTTGATACCGCTGGTCTTTCCTGTAATTGGAATCGTTTGGAATAGAAAGAGTAGCTTCGGTAAAACTATCATTTTAATTACCGAAATACGGCCCAGGAATGATAAATTTAACCTTGTCCGTGTCTCCAACTGTCTTTTGATATCTTTCCAACAATTGGTATAGTTATCTTCATATAAGTTAATATTCTTTGGTGTTATCCATAATCCTAAATACTTGATTTTGGGGTAGATTTTAATGTGTAATATTTGTTCTAATTCTGCTTTTTCATCTGGCGACATATTTTTAACTAATAGTTTTGTCTTGTTTAAATTCATTTTGAACCCCGCAACTTTACCGTAGCCATATATTATTTCCAACGCCTTTCTTAAACTCTGTTTTGGTTGCTCCGTAGTTATAATTATAAATCGTCAGCAAATGCCCTCATTTTGTAACTTCTATTTCCCAGCATAATCCCTTTTATTTCTTTTTCTTCCCTAATTTGTTTACATAAAACTTCCAATGTTAATATGAAAATTAAGGGGGCTAGTGGGCAACCTTGTCTGACCCCTTTACAGATTTCACACTCCTGTGATAAATTTCCATTGATTATGATTTTAGCTTTTTGTTTTGATTATATTGCTTCAATCCCTTTTATATACTGTATACCAAAATCCATATGGTGTAATAGACCTTTCATAAATTTCCAGGATACCCTGTCGAAAGCTTTTTCTGCATCTATAGCCATTAAGACTGCCTTCTTTTCTATTCTTAAGTCTAAATACGCTAATAAGTTTATAATGTTTCTAGTGTTGCTATAAATGTGCCTCCCGGGCAAAAAGCCAGCTTGGTCATTGTGTATCATCATCTGGAAGACTTTTTTTGATCTTTCGGCTAAAATATTTGCATATAATTTATACTCGTTATTTAGAAGTGCGATAGGCCTATAGTTGTTAATAAGTAGATTGTCCGTTCCCTGTTTTGGAATTAATGCAATAAGGCTGTCTTTCCAGGAATCCGGCATGGTTCCGTCTTTTAAGATACTTCTTAATGGGTCAGACAGTAAGTCCTCAATTTTTTTATAATATATTGCCGGTAGGCCGTCTGGCCCTGGTGGCTTTCCTATCGTTGCTTCCTTAATTGCTCTTTGAATTTCGTACGATGTAATAGGGGCATTCGACAGTTCTTTTTGTTCTTTAGTAAGTTTCAGAAGACAGCTCTGTTCTAAAGGTTCTTTAACTTCTTCTGTTGTTTCATTTCCTTCCTTATAGATTTCTCTAAAGAATTCGAGAAATCGTTTCTCTATTTCTTTAGGGTTGTTTATTATTTTGCCTTCACACTTAACTATATTTATAAGCCTTTCTGCCTCTCTCTTCTTTAATTGCCATGCTAATAACCAGGCTCAGGTTCTGTTTCAGGCTGTGTCTCTGTTTCAGGCTCCGGCGCTGTATCAACCACTGTTGCAGACTCAGGCTGTGGCACTATGGCTGTAGCTGTGGCTCTGGTTCTGTTTCAGGCTCTGACACTGTATCAAGCACTGTTTCAGGCTCAGGCTCAGGCTCAGGCTCAGGCTTCTGCTCTTTATTAGGCTTTGTCTCAGTCTTTGGCTCTAGCACTTATTCTAGCTCTATTTCAGGCTCGGCCTGTGTGTCAGCCTTTGTCTCTGTTTCACGCTGTTTCTCTGTTTCAGGCTCCGACGCTGTTTCAAGCCCTGTATCTGCCTCTGCCTCTGTTTCAGGCTCTGGCACTCTATCAAGCACTGTTTCTGGCTCTGGCTCTCTTTCAGGCTCTGGTTCTGAATTAGGGTTTTGTTCTGGCTCTGGCTGTGTCTCTGGCTCTGGCTGTTTCTCTGGCTCCGGCTCTGGCTCTGGCTCTGGCTCTGGCTCTGGCTCTGGCTCTGGCTCTGGCTCTGGCTCTGGCTCTGGCTCTGGCTCCATCTCCAGCTCCAGCTCCAGCTCCAGCTTTAGCTCCAGCACTGTATCAAGTACTGTTGCAGACTCAGGCTGTGGCTCTAGGCTGTGGCTGCAGCTATGTTTTGCGCTCCGGCCCTGTATCAAGCCCTATGTCTGGCTCTGGCTCTGGCTCTGGCTCTGGCTCTGGCTCTGGCTCTGGCTCTGGCTCTGGCTCTGATTCATGGTCTCACTCTGACTCTGATTCAGGGTCTCGCTCTGGATTTGGCTCTGGCTCTGGCTCTGGCTCTGATTCATGGTCTCACTCTGACTCTGATTCAGGGTCTCGCTCTGGCTCTGGCACTCTATCAAGGACTGTTTCAGACTCAGGCTGTGGCTGTGGCTGTGGCTCTGCCTCTGTTTCACGCTCAGGCTCTGTTTCAGGCTTTGTCTCTGTTTCAGGCTCCAGCACTGTATCAAGTACTGTTGCAGACTCAGGTTGTGGCTCTAGGCTGTGGCTGTGGCTGTTGCTCTGGTTCTGGCTGTGGCTCTTTTTAAGGCTCTGGTTCTGAATGAGGGCTTGGTTATGGCACTGATTCAGGGTCTCGCTCTGTCTCTGGCTGTGTCTCTGTTGCACCTCAAACGGTGGTTTGTTGTTGTTGTTGTTATTTTCTTTCTGGGGTGGGACAAATGTTTAGTTGGGGCGGGGATCATTTTAAGTTTAGCATCATTGTTTCTTGCTTTGTTTTTCTTTTACTATTTTTTTAGGTTATTGTATAGTTTGTATTTTGCTTTTTAAGGGGAAAGGGTCAGGGCTGCCTGGGAGGGGGCCTCAGCCAACAGAAGGGCTGGGGCAGGTTCCCTACGGGGGGATGTATTGGAACACCCAATCTCTGTTATCGCGGGTGGGAGGAGCAGTTGCGCTAAGACCAGACCACGTCTTTACCGAAGACCTGGTTCTGACTCTGATTCTGATTCTCTGATTCTGGCTCTCTATCAAGGGCTGTTTCAGACTCAGGCTGTGGCTGTGGCTGTTGCTCTGGTTCTGGCTCTGGCTCTTTCTCAGGCTCTGGTTCTGAATGAGGGCTTGGTTCTGGCACTGATTCAGGGTCTCGCTCTGGCTCTGGCTCTGGCTCTGGCACTCTGTCAAGGACTATTTCAGACTTAGGCTGTGGCTGTGGCTCTGGCTCTGTTTCCATTCTTACAATGGAATGTACACAAAACAATAATCCTTTCTATATAAATTTTCCAATACATTCTGAAAACATAATAAATCCTTAATTGTTGTCCACCTCCTTTTAGTTCCTTTATCACTCGAATGCTAGCACGGAGTCAAAACTATTATTGTGTTTTTGAACATATCTTGTATAATATTGCGTCTTTATTTTCCCATAATTAAGATAGCCATGCCACCCAAAACGGGTGTCATGACCTTCTAGATCTAAAATATCCCAATTTTTTAAATAAATACCAATCTTTCAACCAGAGAAGACATGAGGCTTCGTAATATAGCTTCAAATCCGGTAACCCGTAGCCACCTCTTTCTACAGTATCTATTAATATCCCATGCTTTACTCTTGGTCTTTTACCCTTCCACAAAAATTTAGAAATTTCTTTTTGCCACTTGTTGCTACCGCTGGTCTTTCCTGTAATTGGAATCGTTTGGAATAGAAAGAGTAGCTTCGGTAAAACTATCATTTTAATTACCGAAATACGGCCCAGGAATGATAAATTTAACCTTGTCCGTGTCTCCAACTGTCATTTGATATCTTTCCAACAATTGGTATAATTATCTTCATATAAGTTAATATTCTTTGGTGTTATCCATAATCCTAAATACTTGATTTTGGGGTAGATTTTAATGTGTAATATTTGTTCTAATTCTGCTTTTTCATCTGGCGACATATTTTTAACTAATAGTTTTGTCTTGTTTAAATTCATTTTGAACCCCGCAACTTTACCGTAGCCATATATTATTTCCAACGCCTTTCTTAAACTCTGTTTTGGTTGCTCTGTAGTTATAATTATAAATCGTCAGCAAATGCCCTCATTTTGTAACTTCTATTTCCCAGCATAATCCCTTTTATTTCTTTTTCTTCCCTAATTTGTTTACATAAAACTTCCAATGTTAATATGAAAATTAAGGGGGATAGTGGGCAACCTTGTCTGACCCCTTTACAGATTTCACACTCCTGTGATAAATTTCCATTGATTATGATTTTAGCTTTTTGTTTTGATTATATTGCTTCAATCCCTTTTATATACTGTATACCAAAATCCATATGGTGTAATAGACCTTTCATAAATTTCCAGGATACCCTGTCGAAAGCTTTTTCTGCATCTATAGCCATTAAGACTGCCTTCTTTTCTATTCTTAAGTCTAAATACGCTAATAAGTTTATAATGTTTCTAGTGTTGCTATAAATGTGCCTCCCGGGCAAAAAGCCAGCTTGCTCATTGTGTATCATCATCTGGAAGACTTTTTTTGATCTTTCGGCTAAAATATTTGCATATAATTTATACTCGTTATTTAGAAGTGCGATAGGCCTATAGTTGTTAATAAGTAGATTGTCCGTTCCCTGTTTTGGAATTAATGCAATAAGGCTGTCTTTCCAAGAATCCGGCATGGTTCCGTCTTTTAAGATACTTCTTAATGGGTCAGACAGTAAGTCCTCAATTTTTTTATAATATATTGCCGGTAGGCCGTCTGGCCCTGGTGGCTTTCCTATCTTTGCTTCCTTAATTGCTCTTTGAATTTCGTACGATGTAATAGGGGCATTCGACAGTTCTTTTTGTTTTTTAGTAAGTTTCGGAAGACAGTTCTGTTCTAAATGTTCTTTAACTTCTTCTGTTGTTTCATTTCCTTCCTTATAGATTTCTCTAAAGAATTCGAGAAATCGTTTCTCTATTTCTTTAGGGTTGTTTATTATTTTGCCTTCGCACTTAACTCTATTTATAAGCCTTTCTGCCTCTCTCTTCTTTAATTGCCATGCTAATAACCAGGCTCAGGTTCTGTTTCAGGCTGTGTCTCTGTTTCAGGCTCCGGCGCTGTATCAACCACTGTTGCAGACTCAGGCTGTGGCACTATGGCTGTAGCTGTGGCTCTGGTTCTGTTTCAGGCTCTGGCACTGTATCAAGCACTGTTTCAGGCTCAGGCTCAGGCTTCTGCTCTTTATTAGGCTTTGTCTCAGTCTTTGGCTCTAGCACTTATTCTAGCTCTATTTCAGGCTCGGCCTGTGTGTCAGCCTTTGTCTCTGTTTCACGCTGTTTCTCTGTTTCAGGCTCCGACGCTGTTTCAAGCCCTGTATCTGCCTCTGCCTCTGTTTCAGGCTCTGGCACTCTATCAAGCACTGTTTCTGGCTCTGGCTCTCTTTCAGGCTCTGGTTCTGAATTAGGGTTTTGTTCTGGCTCTGGCTGTGTCTCTGGCTCTGGCTGTGTCTCTGGCTCTGGCTCTGGCTCTGGCTCTGGCTCTGGCTCCATCTCCATCTCCAGCTCCAGCTCCAGCTCCAGCTCCAGCTTTAGCTCCGGCACTGTATCAAGTACTGTTGCAGACTCAGGCTGTGGCTCTAGGCTGTGGCTGCAGCTATGTTTTGCGCTCCAGCCCTGTATCAAGCCCTATGTCTGGCTCTGGCTCCGGCTCTGGCTCTGGCTCTGGCTCTGGCTCTGGCTCTGGCTCTGGCTCTGGCTCTGGCTCTGGCTCTGGCTCTGGCTCTGGCTCTGGCTCTGGCTCTGATTCATGGTCTCACTCTGACTCTGATTCAGGGTCTCGCTCTGGCTCTGGCTCTGGCTCTGGCTCTGATTCATGGTCTCCCTCTGACTCTGATTCAGGGTCTCGCTCTGGCTCTGGCTCTGGCACTCTATCAAGGACTGTTTCAGACTCAGGCTGTGGCTGTGGCTCTGCCTCTGTTTCACGCTCAGGCTCTGTTTGAGGCTATGTCTCTGTTTCAGGCTCCAGCACTGTATCAAGTACTGTTGCAGACTCAGGTTGTGGCTCTAGGCTGTGGCTGTGGCTGTTGCTCTGGTTCTGGCTGTGGCTCTTTTTCAGGCTCTGGTTCTGAATGAGGGCTTGGTTATGGCACTGATTCAGGGTCTCGCTCTGTCTCTGGCTGTGTCTCTGTTGCACCTCAAACGGTGGTTTGTTGTTGTTGTTGTTATTTTCTTTCTGGGGTGGGACAAATGTTTAGTTGGGGCGGGGATCATTTTAAGTTTAGCATAATTGTTTCTTGCTTTGTTTTTCTTTTACTATTTTTTTAGGTTATTGTATAGTTTGTATTTTGCTTTTTAAGGGGAAAGGGTCAGGGCTGCTTGGGAGGGGGCCTCAGCCAAAAGAATTGCTGGGGCAGGTTCCCTACGGGGGGATGTATTGGAACACCCAATCTCTGTTATCGCGGGTGGGAGGAGCAGTTGCGCTAAGACCAGACCACGTCTTTACCGAAGATCTGGTTCTGACTCTGATTCTGATTCTCTGATTCTGGCTCTCTATCAAGGGCTGTTTCAGACTCAGGCTGTGGCTGTGGCTGTTGCTCTGGTTCTGGCTCTGGCTCTTTCTCAGGCTCTGGTTCTGAATGAGGGCTTGGTTCTGGCACTGATTCAGGGTCTCGCTCTGGCTCTGGCTCTGGCACTCTGTCAAGGACTATTTCAGACTTAGGCTGTGGCTGTGGCTCTGGCTCTGTTTCCATTCTTACAATGGAATGTACACAAAACAATAATCCTTTCTATATAAATTTTCCAATACATTCTGAAAACATAATAAATCCTTAATTGTTGTCCACCTCCTTTTAGTTCCTTTATCACTCGAATGCTAGCACGGAGTCAAAAGTATTATTGTGTTTTTGAACATATCTTGTATAATATTGCGTCTTTATTTTCCCATAATTAAGATAGCCATGCCACCCAAAACGGGTGTCATGACCTTCTAGATCTAAAATATCCCAATTTTTTTAATAAATACCAATCTTTCAACCAGAGAAGACATGAGGCTTCGTAATATAGCTTCAAATCCGGTAACCCGTAGCCACCTCTTTCTACAGTATCTATTAATATCTCATGCTTTACTCTTGGTCTTTTACCCTTCCACAAAAATTTAGAAATTTCTTTTTGCCACTTGTTGATACCGCTGGTCTTTCCTGTAATTGGAATCGTTTGGAATAGAAAGAGTAGCTTCGGTAAAACTATCATTTTAATTACCGAAATACGGCCCAGGAATGATAAATTTAACCTTGTCCGTGTCTCCAACTGTCATTTGATATCTTTCCAACAATTGGTATAATTATCTTCATATAAGTTAATATTCTTTGGTGTTATCCATAATCCTAAATACTTGATTTTGGGGTAGATTTTAATGTGTAATATTTGTTCTAATTCTGCTTTTTCATCTGGCGACATATTTTTAACTAATAGTTTTGTCTTGTTTAAATTCATTTTGAACCCCGCAACTTTACCGTAGCCATATATTATTTCCAACGCCTTTCTTAAACTCTGTTTTGGTTGCTCCGTAGTTATAATTATAAATCGTCAGCAAATGCCCTCATTTTGTAACTTCTATTTCCCAGCATAATCCCTTTTATTTCTTTTTCTTCCCTAATTTGTTTACATAAAACTTCCAATGTTAATATGAAAATTAAGGGGGCTAGTGGGCAACCTTGTCTGACCCCTTTACAGATTTCACACTCCTGTGATAAATTTCCATTGATTATGATTTTAGCTTTTTGTTTTGATTATATTGCTTCAATCCCTTTTATATACTGTATACCAAAATCCATATGGTGTAATAGACCTTTCATAAATTTCCAGGATACCCTGTCGAAAGCTTTTTCTGCATCTATAGCCATTAAGACTGCCTTCTTTTCTATTCTTAAGTCTAAATACGCTAATAAGTTTATAATGTTTCTAGTGTTGCTATAAATGTGCCTCCCGGGCAAAAAGCCAGCTTGGTCATTGTGTATCATCATCTGGAAGACTTTTTTTGATCTTTCGGCTAAAATATTTGCATATAATTTATACTCGTTATTTAGAAGTGCGATAGGCCTATACTTGTTAATAAGTAGATTGTCCGTTCCCTGTTTTGGAATTAATGCAATAAGGCTGTCTTTCCAGGAATCCGGCATGGTTCCGTCTTTTAAGATACTTCTTAATGGGTCAGACAGTAAGTCCTCAATTTTTTTATAATATATTGCCGGTAGGCCGTCTGGCCCTGGTGGCTTTCCTATCGTTGCTTCCTTAATTGCTCTTTGAATTTCGTACGATGTAATAGGGGCATTCGACAGTTCTTTTTGTTCTTTAGTAAGTTTCAGAAGACAGTTCTGTTCTAAAGGTTCTTTAACTTCTTCTGTTGTTTCATTTCCTTCCTTATAGATTTCTCTAAAGAATTCGAGAAATCGTTTCTCTATTTCTTTAGGGTTGTTTATTATTTTGCCTTCACACTTAACTCTATTTATAAGCCTTTCTGCCTCTCTCTTCTTTAATTGCCATGCTAATAACCAGGCTCAGGTTCTGTTTCAGGCTGTGTCTCTGTTTCAGGCTCCGGCGCTGTATCAACCACTGTTGCAGACTCAGGCTGTGGCACTATGGCTGTAGCTGTGGCTCTGGTTCTGTTTCAGGCTCTGACACTGTATCAAGCACTGTTTCAGGCTCAGGCTCAGGCTCAGGCTTCTGCTCTTTATTAGGCTTTGTCTCAGTCTTTGGCTCTAGCACTTATTCTAGCTCTATTTCAGGCTCGGCCTGTGTGTCAGCCTTTGTCTCTGTTTCACGCTGTTTCTCTGTTTCAGGCTCCGACGCTGTTTCAAGCCCTGTATCTGCCTCTGCCTCTGTTTCAGGCTCTGGCACTCTATCAAGCACTGTTTCTGGCTCTGGCTCTCTTTCAGGCTCTGGTTCTGAATTAGGGTTTTGTTCTGGCTCTGGCTGTGTCTCTGGCTCTGGCTGTGTCTCTGGCTCCGGCTCTGGCTCTGGCTCTGGCTCTGGCTCTGGCTCTGGCTCTGGCTCTGGCTCCATCTCCAGCTCCAGCTCCAGCTCCAGCTCCAGCTTTAGCTCCAGCACTGTATCAAGTACTGTTGCAGACTCAGGCTGTGGCTCTAGGCTGTGGCTGCAGCTATGTTTTGCGCTCCGGCCCTGTATCAAGCCCTATGTCTGGCTCTGGCTCTGGCTCTGGCTCTGGCTCTGGCTCTGGCTCTGGCTCTGGCTCTGGCTCTGATTCATGGTCTCACTCTGACTCTGATTCAGGGTCTCGCTCTGGATTTGGCTCTGGCTCTGGCTCTGGCTCTGATTCATGGTCTCACTCTGACTCTGATTCAGGGTCTCGCTCTGGCTCTGGCACTCTATCAAGGACTGTTTCAGACTCAGGCTGTGGCTGTGGCTGTGGCTCTGCCTCTGTTTCACGCTCAGGCTCTGTTTCAGGCTTTGTCTCTGTTTCAGGCTCCAGCACTGTATCAAGTACTGTTGCAGACTCAGGTTGTGGCTCTAGGCTGTGGCTGTGGCTGTTGCTCTGGTTCTGGCTGTGGCTCTTTTTAAGGCTCTGGTTCTGAATGAGGGCTTGGTTATGGCACTGATTCAGGGTCTCGCTCTGTCTCTGGCTGTGTCTCTGTTGCACCTCAAACGGTGGTTTGTTGTTGTTGTTGTTATTTTCTTTCTGGGGTGGGACAAATGTTTAGTTGGGGCGGGGATCATTTTAAGTTTAGCATCATTGTTTCTTGCTTTGTTTTTCTTTTACTATTTTTTTAGGTTATTGTATAGTTTGTATTTTGCTTTTTAAGGGGAAAGGGTCAGGGCTGCCTGGGAGGGGGCCTCAGCCAACAGAAGGGCTGGGGCAGGTTCCCTACGGGGGGATGTATTGGAACACCCAATCTCTGTTATCGCGGGTGGGAGGAGCAGTTGCGCTAAGACCAGACCACGTCTTTACCGAAGATCTGGTTCTGACTCTGATTCTGATTCTCTGATTCTGGCTCTCTATCAAGGGCTGTTTCAGACTCAGGCTGTGGCTGTGGCTGTTGCTCTGGTTCTGGCTCTGGCTCTTTCTCAGGCTCTGGTTCTGAATGAGGGCTTGGTTCTGGCACTGATTCAGGGTCTCGCTCTGGCTCTGGCTCTGGCTCTGGCACTCTGTCAAGGACTATTTCAGACTTAGGCTGTGGCTGTGGCTCTGGCTCTGTTTCCATTCTTACAATGGAATGTACACAAAACAATAATCCTTTCTATATAAATTTTCCAATACATTCTGAAAACATAATAAATCCTTAATTGTTGTCCACCTCCTTTTAGTTCCTTTATCACTCGAATGCTAGCACGGAGTCAAAAGTATTATTGTGTTTTTGAACATATCTTGTATAATATTGCGTCTTTATTTTCCCATAATTAAGATAGCCATGCCACCCAAAACGGGTGTCATGACCTTCTAGATCTAAAATATCCCAATTTTTTTAATAAATACCAATCTTTCAACCAGAGAAGACATGAGGCTTCGTAATATAGCTTCAAATCCGGTAACCCGTAGCCACCTCTTTCTACAGTATCTATTAATATCTCATGCTTTACTCTTGGTCTTTTACCCTTCCACAAAAATTTAGAAATTTCTTTTTGCCACTTGTTGATACCGCTGGTCTTTCCTGTAATTGGAATCGTTTGGAATAGAAAGAGTAGCTTCGGTAAAACTATCATTTTAATTACCGAAATACGGCCCAGGAATGATAAATTTAACCTTGTCCGTGTCTCCAACTGTCATTTGATATCTTTCCAACAATTGGTATAATTATCTTCATATAAGTTAATATTCTTTGGTGTTATCCATAATCCTAAATACTTGATTTTGGGGTAGATTTTAATGTGTAATATTTGTTCTAATTCTGCTTTTTCATCTGGCGACATATTTTTAACTAATAGTTTTGTCTTGTTTAAATTCATTTTGAACCCCGCAACTTTACCGTAGCCATATATTATTTCCAACGCCTTTCTTAAACTCTGTTTTGGTTGCTCCGTAGTTATAATTATAAATCGTCAGCAAATGCCCTCATTTTGTAACTTCTATTTCCCAGCATAATCCCTTTTATTTCTTTTTCTTCCCTAATTTGTTTACATAAAACTTCCAATGTTAATATGAAAATTAAGGGGGATAGTGGGCAACCTTGTCTGACCCCTTTACAGATTTCACACTCCTGTGATAAATTTCCATTGATTATGATTTTAGCTTTTTGTTTTGATTATATTGCTTCAATCCCTTTTATATACTGTATACCAAAATCCATATGGTGTAATAGACCTTTCATAAATTTCCAGGATACCCTGTCGAAAGCTTTTTCTGCATCTATAGCCATTAAGACTGCCTTCTTTTCTATTCTTAAGTCTAAATGCGCTAATAAGTTTATAATGTTTCTAGTGTTGCTATAAATGTGCCTCCCGGGCAAAAAGCCAGCTTGGTCATTGTGTATCATCATCTGGAAGACTTTTTTTGATCTTTCGGCTAAAATATTTGCATATAATTTATACTCGTTATTTAGAAGTGCGATAGGCCTATACTTGTTAATAAGTAGATTGTCCGTTCCCTGTTTTGGAATTAATGCAATAAGGCTGTCTTTCCAAGAATCCGGCATGGTTCCGTCTTTTAAGATACTTCTTAATGGGTCAGACAGTAAGTCCTCAATTTTTTTATAATATATTGCCGGTAGGCCGTCTGGCCCTGGTGGCTTTCCTATCTTTGCTTCCTTAATTGCTCTTTGAATTTCGTACGATGTAATAGGGGCATTCGACAGTTCTTTTTGTTCTTTAGTAAGTTTCGGAAGACAGTTCTGTTCTAAATGTTCTTTAACTTCTTCTGTTGTTTCATTTCCTTCCTTATAGATTTCTCTAAAGAATTCGAGAAATCGTTTCTCTATTTCTTTAGGGTTGTTTATTATTTTGCCTTCGCACTTAACTCTATTTATAAGCCTTTCTGCCTCTCTCTTCTTTAATTGCCATGCTAATAACCAGGCTCAGGTTCTGTTTCAGGCTGTGTCTCTGTTTCAGGCTCCGGCGCTGTATCAACCACTGTTGCAGACTCAGGCTGTGGCACTATGGCTGTAGCTGTGGCTCTGGTTCTGTTTCAGGCTCTGGCACTGTATCAAGCACTGTTTCAGGCTCAGGCTCAGGCTCAGGCTTCTGCTCTTTATTAGGCTTTGTCTCAGTCTTTGGCTCTAGCACTTATTCTAGCTCTATTTCAGGCTCGGCCTGTGTGTCAGCCTTTGTCTCTGTTTCACGCTGTTTCTCTGTTTCAGGCTCCGACGCTGTTTCAAGCCCTGTATCTGCCTCTGCCTCTGTTTCAGGCTCTGGCACTCTATCAAGCACTGTTTCTGGCTCTGGCTCTCTTTCAGGCTCTGGTTCTGAATTAGGGTTTTGTTCTGGCTCTGGCTGTGTCTCTGGATCTGGCTGTGTCTCTGCTTCAGGCTCCTACGCTGTATCAAGCACTGTATCAGGCTCTGCCTCTCCCTCTGTCCCTGGCTACGTTTAAGCGTCAGGCTCAGTTTCAGACAGTGTCTCTGTTTCAGGATCCAGCACTCTATCAAGCACTATTTCAGACTCAGGCTGTGGCTGTGGATCTCGGCTGTGGCTCTAGGCTCCGTCTGTGGCTCTGGCTGTGGCTCTGGCTCTCTTTCAGGGTCTGGTTCTGAATGAAGATCTGGTTCTGACTCTGATTCAGGGTCTCATGATGGCTCTTCCTCTGCCTCTGACACAGCTATGTTTCAGAGTCTGGCTCTCTTTCAGGCTCTGGTTCTGAATTAGGGTTTTGTTCTGGCTCTGGCTGTGTCTCTGGCTCTGGCTCCAGCTCCAGCTCCAGCTCCAGCTCCGGCACTGTATCAAGTACTGTTGCAGACTCAGGCTGTGGCTCTAGGCTGTGGCTGCAGCTATGTTTTGCGCTCCGGCCCTGTATCAAGCCCTATTTCTGGCTCTGGCTCTGGCTCTGGCTCTGGCTCTGGCTCTGGCTCTGGCTCTGGCTCTGGCTCTGGCTCTGGCTCTGGCTCTGGCTCTGGCTCTGAATGAGGCTCTGGCTCTGGCTCTGATTCATGGTCTCCCTCTGACTCTGATTCAGGGTCTCGCTCTGGCTCTGGCACTCTATCAAGGACTGTTTCAGACTCAGGCTGTGGCTGTGGCTGTGGCTCTGCCTCTGTTTCACGCTCAGGCTCTGTTTGAGGCTATGTCTCTGTTTCAGGCTCCAGCACTGTATCAAGTACTGTTGCAGACTCAGGTTGTGGCTCTAGGCTGTGGCTGTGGCTGTTGCTCTGGTTCTGGCTGTGGCTCTTTTTCAGGCTCTGGTTCTGAATGAGGGCTTGGTTATGGCACTGATTCAGGGTCTCGCTCTGTCTCTGGCTGTGTCTCTGTTGCACCTCAAACGGTGGTTTGTTGTTGTTGTTGTTATTTTCTTTCTGGGGTGGTACAAATGTTTAGTTGGGGCGAGGATCATTTTAAGTTTAGCATAATTGTTTCTTGCTTTGTTTTTCTTTTACTATTTTTTTAGGTTATTGTATAGTTTGTATTTTGCTTTTTAAGGGGAAAGGGTCAGGGCTGCCTGGGAGGGGGCCTCAGCCAACAGAAGGGCTGGGGCAGGTTCCCTACGGGGGGATGTATTGGAACACCCAATCTCTGTTATCGCGGGTGGGAGGAGCAGTTGCGCTAAGACCAGACCACGTCTTTACCGAAGATCTGGTTCTGACTCTGATTCTGATTCTCTGATTCTGGCTCTCTATCAAGGGCTGTTTCAGACTCAGGCTGTGGCTGTGGCTGTGGCTGTTGCTCTGGTTCTGGCTCTGGCTCTTTCTCAGGCTCTGGTTCTGAATGAGGGCTTGGTTCTGGCACTGATTCAGGGTCTCGCTCTGGCTCTGGCTCTGGCACTCTGTCAAGGACTATTTCAGACTTAGGCTGTGGCTGTGGCTCTGGCTCTGTTTCCATTCTTACAATGGAATGTACACAAAACAATAATCCTTTCTATATAAATTTTCCAATACATTCTGAAAACATAATAAATCCTTAATTGTTGTCCACCTCCTTTTAGTTCCTTTATCACTCGAATGCTAGCACGGAGTCAAAACTATTATTGTATTTTTGAACATATCTTGTATCATATTGCGTCTTTATTTTCCCATAATTAAGATAGCCATGCCACCCAAAACGGGTGTCATGACCTTCTAGATCTAAAATATCCCAATTTTTTAAATAAATACCAATCTTTCAACCAGAGAAGACATGAGGCTTCGTAATATAGCTTCAAATCCGGTAACCCGTAGCCACCTCTTTCTACAGTATCTATTAATATCCCATGCTTTACTCTTGGTCTTTTACCCTTCCACAAAAATTTAGAAATTTCTTTTTGCCACTTGTTGATACCGCTGGTCTTTCCTGTAATTGGAATCGTTTGGAATAGAAAGAGTAGCTTCGGTAAAACTATCATTTTAATTACCGAAATACGGCCCAGGAATGATAAATTTAACCTTGTCCGCGTCTCCAACTGTCTTTTGATATCTTTCCAACAATTGGTATAATTATCTTCATATAAGTTAATATTCTTTGGTGTTATCCATAATCCTAAATACTTGATTTTGGGTTAGATTTTAATGTGTAATATTTGTTCTAATTCTGCTTTTTCATCTGGCGACATATTTTTAACTAATAGTTTTGTCTTGTTTAAATTCATTTTGAACCCCGCAACTTTACCGTAGCCATATATTATTTCCAACGCCTTTCTTAAACTCTGTTTTGGTTGCTCCGTAGTTATAATTATAAATCGTCAGCAAATGCCCTCATTTTGTAACTTCTATTTCCCAGCATAATCCCTTTTATTTCTTTTTCTTCCCTAATTTGTTTACATAAAACTTCCAATGTTAATATGAAAATTAAGGGGGCTAGTGGGCAACCTTGTCTGACCCCTTTACAGATTTCACACTCCTGTGATAAATTTCCATTGATTATGATTTTAGCTTTTTGTTTTGATTATATTGCTTCAATCCCTTTTATATACTGTATACCAAAATCCATATGGTGTAATAGACCTTTCATAAATTTCCAGGATACCCTGTCGAAAGCTTTTTCTGCATCTATAGCCATTAAGACTGCCTTCTTTTCTATTCTTAAGTCTAAATACGCTAATAAGTTTATAATGATTCTAGTGTTGCTATAAATGTGCCTCCCGGGCAAAAAGCCAGCTTGGTCATTGTGTATCATCATCTGGAAGACTTTTTTTGATCTTTCGGCTAAAATATTTGCATATAATTTATACTAGTTATTTAGAAGTGCGATAGGCCTATACTTGTTAATAAGTAGATTGTCCGTTCCCTGTTTTGGAATTAATGCAATAAGGCTGTCTTTCCAGGAATCCGGCATGGTTCCGTCTTTTAAGATACTTCTTAATGGGTCAGACAGTAAGTCCTCAATTTTTTTATAATATATTGCCGGTAGGCCGTCTGGCCCTGGTGGCTTTCCTATCTTTGCTTCCTTAATTGCTCTTTGAATTGCATACGATGTAATAGGGGCATTCGACAGTTCTTTTTGTTCTTTAGTAAGTTTCGGAAGACAGTTCTGTTCTAAAGGTTCTTTAACTTCTTCTGTTGTTTCATTTCCTTCCTTATAGATTTCTCTAAAGAATTCGAGAAATCGTTTCTCTATTTCTTTAGGGTTGTTTATTATTTTGCCTTCGCACTTAACTCTATTTATAAGCCTTTCTGCCTCTCTCTTCTTTAATTGCCATGCTAATAACCAGGCTCAGGTTCTGTTTCAGGCTGTGTCTCTGTTTCAGGCTCCGGCGCTGTATCAACCACTGTTGCAGACTCAGGCTGTGGCACTATGGCTGTAGCTGTGGCTCTGGTTCTGTTTCAGGCTCTGGCACTGTATCAAGCACTGTTTCAGGCTCAGGCTCAGGCTCAGGCTTCTGCTCTTTATTAGGCTTTGTCTCAGTCTTTGGCTCTAGCACTTATTCTAGCTCTATTTCAGGCTCGGCCTGTGTGTCAGCCTTTGTCTCTGTTTCACGCTGTTTCTCTGTTTCAGGCTCCGACGCTGTTTCAAGCCCTGTATCTGCCTCTGCCTCTGTTTCAGGCTCTGGCACTCTATCAAGCACTGTTTCTGGCTCTGGCTCTCTTTCAGGCTCTGGTTCTGAATTAGGGTTTTGTTCTGGCTCTGGCTGTGTCTCTGGATCTGGCTGTGTCTCTGCTTCAGGCTCCTACGCTGTATCAAGCACTGTATCAGGCTCTGCCTCTCCCTCTGTCCCTGGCTACGTTTAAGCGTCAGGCTCAGTTTCAGACAGTGTCTCTGTTTCAGGATCCAGCACTCTATCAAGCACTATTTCAGACTCAGGCTGTGGCTGTGGATCTCGGCTGTGGCTCTAGGCTCCGTCTGTGGCTCTGGCTGTGGCTCTGGCTCTCTTTCAGGGTCTGGTTCTGAATGAAGATCTGGTTCTGACTCTGATTCAGGGTCTCATGTTGGCTCTTCCTCTGCCTCTGACACAGCTATGTTTCAGAGTCTGGCTCTCTTTCAGGCTCTGGTTCTGAATTAGGGTTTTGTTCTGGCTCTGGCTGTGTCTCTGGATCTGGCTGTGTCTCTGCTTCAGGCTCCTACGCTGTATCAAGCACTGTATCAGGCTCTGCCTCTCCCTCTGTCCCTGGCTACGTTATAGCGTCAGGCTCAGTTTCAGACAGTGTCTCTTTTTCAGGATCCAGCACTCTATCAAGCACTATTTCAGACTCAGGCTGTGGCTGTGGATCTCGGCTGTGGCTCTAGGCTCCGTCTGTGGCTCTGTCTGTGGCTCTGTCTCTCTTTCAGGGTCTGGTTCTGAATGAAGATCTCGTTCTGACTCTTATTCAGGGTCTCATGATGGCTCTTCCTCTGCCTCTGACACAGCTATGTTTCAGAGTCTGGCTCTCTTTCAGGCTCTGGTTCTGAATTAGGGTTTTGTTCTGGCTCTGGCTGTGTCTCTGGCTCCAGCTCCAGCTCCAGCTCCGGCACTGTATCAAGGACTGTTTCAGACTCAGGCTGTGGCTGTGGCTGTGGCTCTGCCTCTGTTTCACGCTCAGGCTCTGTTTGAGGCTATGTCTCTGTTTCAGGCTCCAGCACTGTATCAAGTACTGTTGCAGACTCAGGTTGTGGCTCTAGGCTGTGGCTGTGGCTGTTGCTCTGGTTCTGGCTTTGGCTCTTTTTCAGGCTCTGGTTCTGAATGAGGGCTTGGTTATGGCACTGATTCAGGGTCTCGCTCTGGCTCTGGCTCTGGCACTCTGTCAAGGACTATTTCAGACTTAGGCTGTGGCTGTGGCTCTGGCTCTGTTTCCATTCTTACAATGGAATGTACACAAAACAATAATCCTTTCTATATAAATTTTCCAATACATTCTGAAAACATAATAAATCCTTAATTGTTGTCCACCTCCTTTTAGTTCCTTTATCACTCGAATGCTAGCACGGAGTCAAAACTGTTATTGTATTTTTGAACATATCTTGTATAATATTGCGTCTTTATTTTCCCATAATTAAGATAGCCATGCCACCCAAAACGGGTGTCATGACCTTCTAGATCTAAAATATCCCAATTTTTTTAATAAATACCAATCTTTCAACCAGAGAAGACATGAGGCTTCGTAATATAGCTTCAAATCCGGTAACCCGTAGCCACCTCTTTCTACAGTATCTATTAATATCCCATGCTTTACTCTTGGTCTTTTACCCTTCCACAAAAATTTAGAAATTTCTTTTTGCCACTTGTTGATACCGCTGGTCTTTCCTGTAATTGGAATCGTTTGGAATAGAAAGAGTAGCTTCGGTAAAACTATCATTTTAATTACCGAAATACGGCCCAGGAATGATAAATTTAACCTTGTCCGTGTCTCCAACTGTCTTTTGATATCTTTCCAACAATTGGTATAGTTATCTTCATATAAGTTAATATTCTTTGGTGTTATCCATAATCCTAAATACTTGATTTTGGGGTAGATTTTAATGTGTAATATTTGTTCTAATTCTGCTTTTTCATCTGGCGACATATTTTTAACTAATAGTTTTGGCTTGTTTAAATTCATTTTGAACCCCGCAACTTTACCGTAGCCATATATTATTTCCAACGCCTTTCTTAAACTCTGTTTTGGTTGCTCCGTAGTTATAATTATAAATCGTCAGCAAATGCCCTCATTTTGTAACTTCTATTTCCCAGCATAATCCCTTTTATTTCTTTTTCTTCCCTAATTTGTTTACATAAAACTTCCAATGTTAATATGAAAATTAAGGGGGCTAGTGGGCAACCTTGTCTGACCCCTTTACAGATTTCACACTCCTGTGATAAATTTCCATTGATTATGATTTTAGCTTTTTGTTTTGATTATATTGCTTCAATCCCTTTTATATACTGTATACCAAAATCCATATGGTGTAATAGACCTTTCATAAATTTCCAGGATACCCTGTCGAAAGCTTTTTCTGCATCTATAGCCATTAAGACTGCCTTCTTTTCTATTCTTAAGTCTAAATACGCTAATAAGTTTATAATGTTTCTAGTGTTGCTATAAATGTGCCTCCTGGGCAAAAAGCCAGCTTGCTCATTGTGTATCATCATCTGGAAGACTTTTTTTGATCTTTCGGCTAAAATATTTGCATATAATTTATACTCGTTATTTAGAAGTGCGATAGGCCTATAGTTGTTAATAAGTAGATTGTCCGTTCCCTGTTTTGGAATTAATGCAATAAGGCTGTCTTTCCAAGAATCCGGCATGGTTCCGTCTTTTAAGATACTTCTTAATGGGTAAGTCCTCAATTTTTTTATAATATATTGCCGGTAGGCCGTCTGGCCCTGGTGGCTTTCCTATCTTTGCTTCCTTAATTGCTCTTTGAATTTCGTACGATGTAATAGGGGCATTCGACAGTTCTTGTTGTTCTTTAGTAAGTTTCGGAAGACAGTTCTGTTCTAAAGGTTCTTTAACTTCTTCTGTTGTTTCATTTCCTTCCTTATAGATTTCTCTAAAGAATTCGAGAAATCGTTTCTCTATTTCTTTAGGGTTGTTTATTATTTTGCCTTCGCACTTAACTCTATTTATAAGCCTTTCTGCCTCTCTCTTCTTTAATTGCCATGCTAATAACCAGGCTCAGGTTCTGTTTCAGGCTGTGTATCTGTTTCAGGCTCCGGCGCTGTATCAACCACTGTTGCAGACTCAGGCTGTGGCACTATGGCTGTAGCTGTGGCTCTGGTTCTGTTTCAGGCTCTGGCACTGTATCAAGCACTGTTTCAGGCTCAGGCTCAGGCTCAGGCTTCTGCTCTTTATTAGGCTTTGTCTCAGTCTTTGGCTCTAGCACTTATTCTAGCTCTATTTCAGGCTCGGCCTGTGTGTCAGCCTTTGTCTCTGTTTCACGCTGTTTCTCTGTTTCAGGCTCCGACGCTGTTTCAAGCCCTGTATCTGCCTCTGCCTCTGTTTCAGGCTCTGGCACTCTATCAAGCACTGTTTCTGGCTCTGGCTCTCTTTCAGGCTCTGGTTCTGAATTAGGGTTTTGTTCTGGCTCTGGCTGTGTCTCTGGATCTGGCTGTGTCTCTGCTTCAGGCTCCTACGCTGTATCAAGCACTGTATCAGGCTCTGCCTCTCCCTCTGTCCCTGGCTACGTTTAAGCGTCAGGCTCAGTTTCAGACAGTGTCTCTGTTTCAGGATCCAGCACTCTATCAAGCACTATTTCAGACTCAGGCTGTGGCTGTGGATCTCGGCTGTGGCTCTAGGCTCCGTCTGTGGCTCTGGCTGTGGCTCTGGCTCTCTTTCAGGGTCTGGTTCTGAATGAAGATCTGGTTCTGACTCTGATTCAGGGTCTCATGATGGCTCTTCCTCTGCCTCTGACACAGCTATGTTTCAGAGTCTGGCTCTCTTTCAGGCTCTGGTTCTGAATTAGGGTTTTGTTCTGGCTCTGGCTGTGTCTCTGGCTCTGGCTCCAGCTCCAGCTCCAGCTCTGGCACTGTATCAAGTACTGTTGCAGACTCAGGCTGTGGCTCTAGGCTGTGGCTGCAGCTATGTTTTGCGCTCCGGCCCTGTATCAAGCCCTATTTCTGGCTCTGGCTCTGGCTCTGGCTCTGGCTCTGGCTCTGGCTCTGGCTCTGGCTCTGGCCCTGGCTCTGGCTCTGGCTCTGATTCATGGTCTCCCTCTGACTCTGATTCAGGGTCTCGCTCTGGCTCTGGCACTCTATCAAGGACTGTTTCAGACTCAGGCTGTGGCTGTGGCTCTGCCTCTGTTTCACGCTCAGGCTCTGTTTGAGGCTATGTCTCTGTTTCAGGCTCCAGCACTGTATCAAGTACTGTTGCAGACTCAGGTTGTGGCTCTAGGCTGTGGCTGTGGCTGTTGCTCTGGTTCTGGCTGTGGCTCTTTTTCAGGCTCTGGTTCTGAATGAGGGCTTGGTTATGGCACTGATTCAGGGTCTCGCTCTGTCTCTGGCTGTGTCTCTGTTGCACCTCAAACGGTGGTTTGTTGTTGTTGTTGTTATTTTCTTTCTGGGGTGGGACAAATGTTTAGTTGGGGCGGGGATCATTTTAAGTTTAGCATAATTGTTTCTTCCTTTGTTTTTCTTTTACTATTTTTTTAGGTTATTGTATAGTTTGTATTTTGCTTTTTAAGGGGAAAGGGTCAGGGCTGCCTGGGAGGGGGCCTCAGCCAACAGAAGGGCTGGGCAAGGTTCCCTACGGGGGGATGTATTGGAACACCCAATCTCTGTTATCGCGGGTGGGAGGAGCAGTTGCGCTAAGACCAGACCACGTCTTTACCGAAGACCTGGTTCTGACTCTGATTCTGATTCTCTGATTCTGGCTCTCTATCAAGGGCTGTTTCAGACTCAGGCTGTGGCTGTGGCTGTTGCTCTGGTTCTGGCTCTGGCTCTTTCTCAGGCTCTGGTTCTGAATGAGGGCTTGGTTCTGGCACTGATTCAGGGTCTCGCTCTGGCTCTGGCACTCTGTCAAGGACTATTTCAGACTTAGGCTGTGGGTGTGGCTCTGGCTCTGTTTCCATTCTTACAATGGAATGTACACAAAACAATAATCCTTTCTATATAAATTTTCCAATACATTCTGAAAACATAATAAATCCTTAATTGTTGTCCACCTCCTTTTAGTTCCTTTATCACTCGAATGCTAGCACGGAGTCAAAAGTATTATTGTATTTTTGAACATATCTTGTATCATATTGCGTCTTTATTTTCCCATAATTAAGATAGCCATGCCACCCAAAACGGGTGTCATGACCTTCTAGATCTAAAATATCCCAATTTTTTTAATAAATACCAATCTTTCAACCAGAGAAGACATGAGGCTTCGTAATATAGCTTCAAATCCGGTAACCCGTAGCCACCTCTTTCTACAGTATCTATTAATATCCCATGCTTTACTCTTGGTCTTTTACCCTTCCACAAAAATTTAGAAATTTCTTTTTGCCACTTGTTGATACCGCTGGTCTTTCCTGTAATTGGAATCGTTTGGAATAGAAAGAGTAGCTTCGGTAAAACTATCATTTTAATTACCGAAATGCGGCCCAGGAGTGATAAATTTAACCTTGTCCGTGTCTCCAACTGTCTTTTGATATCTTTCCAACAATTGGTATAGTTATCTTCATATAAGTTAATATTCTTTGGTGTTATCCATAATCCTAAATACTTGATTTTGGGGTAGATTTTAATGTGTAATATTTGTTCTAATTCTGCTTTTTCATCTGGCGACATATTTTTAACTAATAGTTTTGTCTTGTTTAAATTCATTTTGAACCCCGCAACTTTACCGTAGCCATATATTATTTCCAACGCCTTTCTTAAACTCTGTTTTGGTTGCTCTGTAGTTATAATTATAAATCGTCAGCAAATGCCCTCATTTTGTAACTTCTATTTCCCAGCATAATCCCTTTTATTTCTTTTTCTTCCCTAATTTGTTTACATAAAACTTCCAATGTTAATATGAAAATTAAGGGGGCTAGTGGGCAACCTTGTCTGACCCCTTTACTGATTTCACACTCCTGTGATAAATTTCCATTGATTGTGATTTTAGCTTTTTGTTTTGATTATATTGCTTCAATCCCTTTTATATACTGTATACCAAAATCCATATGGTGTAATAGACCTTTCATAAATTTCCAGGATACCCTGTCGAAAGCTTTTTCTGCATCTATAGCCATTAAGACTGCCTTCTTTTCTATTCTTAAGTCTAAATACGCTAATAAGTTTATAATGTTTCTAGTGTTGCTATAAATGTGCCTCCCGGGCAAAAAGCCAGCTTGCTCATTGTGTATCATCATCTGGAAGACTTTTTTTGATCTTTCGGCTAAAATATTTGCATATAATTTATACTCGTTATTTAGAAGTGCGATAGGCCTATAGTTGTTAATAAGTAGATTGTCCGTTCCCTGTTTTGGAATTAATGCAATAAGGCTGTCTTTCCAAGAATCCGGCATGGTTCCGTCTTTTAAGATACTTCTTAATGGGTAAGTCCTCAATTTTTTTATAATATATTGCCGGTAGGCCGTCTGGCCCTGGTGGCTTTCCTATCTTTGCTTCCTTAATTGCTCTTTGAATTTCGTACGATGTAATAGGGGCATTCGACAGTTCTTTTTGTTCTTTAGTAAGTTTCGGAAGACAGTTCTGTTCTAAAGGTTCTTTAACTTCTTCTGTTGTTTCATTTCCTTCCTTATAGATTTCTCTAAAGAATTCGAGAAATCGTTTCTCTATTTCTTTAGGGTTGTTTATTATTTTGCCTTCGCACTTAACTCTATTTATAAGCCTTTCTGCCTCTCTCTTCTTTAATTGCCATGCTAATAACCAGGCTCAGGTTCTGTTTCAGGCTGTGTCTCTGTTTCAGGCTCCGGCGCTGTATCAACCACTGTTGCAGACTCAGGCTGTGGCACTATGGCTGTAGCTGTGGCTCTGGTTCTGTTTCAGGCTCTGGCACTGTATCAAGCACTGTTTCAGGCTCAGGCTCAGGCTCAGGCTTCTGCTCTTTATTAGGCTTTGTCTCAGTCTTTGGCTCTAGCACTTATTCTAGCTCTATTTCAGGCTCGGCCTGTGTGTCAGCCTTTGTCTCTGTTTCACGCTGTTTCTCTGTTTCAGGCTCCGACGCTGTTTCAAGCCCTGTATCTGCCTCTGCCTCTGTTTCAGGCTCTGGCACTCTATCAAGCACTGTTTCTGGCTCTGGCTCTCTTTCAGGCTCTGGTTCTGAATTAGGGTTTTGTTCTGGCTCTGGCTGTGTCTCTGGATCTGGCTGTGTCTCTGCTTCAGGCTCCTACGCTGTATCAAGCACTGTATCAGGCTCTGCCTCTCCCTCTGTCCCTGGCTACGTTTAAGCGTCAGGCTCAGTTTCAGACAGTGTCTCTGTTTCAGGATCCAGCACTCTATCAAGCACTATTTCAGACTCAGGCTGTGGCTGTGGATCTCGGCTGTGGCTCTAGGCTCCGTCTGTGGCTCTGTCTGTGGCTCTGGCTCTCTTTCAGGGTCTGGTTCTGAATGAAGATCTGGTTCTGACTCTGATTCAGGGTCTCATGATGGCTCTTCCTCTGCCTCTGACACAGCTATGTTTCAGAGTCTGGCTCTCTTTCAGGCTCTGGTTCTGAATTAGGGTTTTGTTCTGGCTCTGGCTGTGTCTCTGGATCTGGCTGTGTCTCTGCTTCAGGCTCCTACGCTGTATCAAGCACTGTATCAGGCTCTGCCTCTCCCTCTGTCCCTGGCTACGTTTAAGCGTCAGGCTCAGTTTCAGACAGTGTCTCTGTTTCAGGATCCAGCACTCTATCAAGCACTATTTCAGACTCAGGCTGTGGCTGTGGATCTCGGCTGTGGCTCTAGGCTCCGTCTGTGGCTCTGTCTGTGGCTCTGTCTCTCTTTCAGGGTCTGGTTCTGAATGAAGATCTGGTTCTGACTCTGATTCAGGGTCTCATGATGGCTCTTCCTCTGCCTCTGACACAGCTATGTTTCAGAGTCTGGCTCTCTTTCAGGCTCTGGTTCTGAATTAGGGTTTTGTTCTGGCTCTGGCTGTGTCTCTGGCTCCAGCTCCAGCTCCAGCTCCGGCACTGTATCAAGGACTGTTTCAGACTCAGGCTGTGGCTGTGGCTGTGGCTCTGCCTCTGTTTCACGCTCAGGCTCTGTTTGAGGCTATGTCTCTGTTTCAGGCTCCAGCACTGTATCAAGTACTGTTGCAGACTCAGGTTGTGGCTCTAGGCTGTGGCTGTGGCTGTTGCTCTGGTTCTGGCTGTGGCTCTTTTTCAGGCTCTGGTTCTGAATGAGGGCTTGGTTATGGCACTGATTCAGGGTCTCGCTCTGTCTCTGGCTGTGTCTCTGTTGCACCTCAAACGGTGGTTTGTTGTTGTTGTTGTTATTTTCTTTCTGGGGTGGGACAAATGTTTAGTTGGGGCGGGGATCATTTTAAGTTTAGCATAATTGTTTCTTGCTTTGTTTTTCTTTTACTATTTTTTTAGGTTATTGTATAGTTTGTATTTTGCTTTTTAAGGGGAAAGGGTCAGGGCTGCCTGGGAGGGGGCCTCAGCCAACAGAAGGGCTGGGGAAGGTTCCCTACGGGGGGATGTATTGGAACACCCAATCTCTGTTATCGCGGGTGGGAGGAGCATTTGCGCTAAGACCAGACCACGTCTTTACCGAAGATCTGGTTCTGACTCTGATTCTGATTCTCTGATTCTGGCTCTCTATCAAGGGCTGTTTCAGACTCAGGCTGTGGCTGTGGCTGTTGCTCTGGTTCTGGCTCTGGCTCTTTCTCAGGCTCTGGTTCTGAATGAGGGCTTGGTTCTGGCACTGATTCAGGGTCTCGCTCTGGCTCTGGCTCTGGCTCTGGCACTCTGTCAAGGACTATTTCAGACTTAGGCTGTGGCTGTGGCTCTGGCTCTGTTTCCATTCTTACAATGGAATGTACACAAAACAATAATCCTTTCTATATAAATTTTCCAATACATTCTGAAAACATAATAAATCCTTAATTGTTGTCCACCTCCTTTTAGTTCCTTTATCACTCGAATGCTAGCACGGAGTCAAAACTATTATTGTATTTTTGAACATATCTTGTATAATATTGCGTCTTTATTTTCCCATAATTAAGATAGCCATGCCACCCAAAACGGGTGTCATGACCTTCTAGATCTAAAATATCCCAATTTTTTTAATAAATACCAATCTTTCAACCAGAGAAGACATGAGGCTTCGTAATATAGCTTCAAATCCGGTAACCCGTAGCCACCTCTTTCTACAGTATCTATTAATATCCCATGCTTTACTCTTGGTCTTTTACCCTTCCACAAAAATTTAGAAATTTCTTTTTGCCACTTGTTGATACCGCTGGTCTTTCCTGTAATTGGAATCGTTTGGAATAGAAAGAGTAGCTTCGGTAAAACTATCATTTTAATTACCGAAATACGGCCCAGGAATGATAAATTTAACCTTGTCCGTGTCTCCAACTGTCTTTTGATATCTTTCCAACAATTGGTATAGTTATCTTCATATAAGTTAATATTCTTTGGTGTTATCCATAATCCTAAATACTTGATTTTGGGGTAGATTTTAATGTGTAATATTTGTTCTAATTCTGCTTTTTCATCTGGCGACATATTTTTAACTAATAGTTTTGTCTTGTTTAAATTCATTTTGAACCCCGCAACTTTACCGTAGCCGTATATTATTTCCAACGCCTTTCTTAAACTCTGTTTTGGTTGCTCCGTAGTTATAATTATAAATCGTCAGCAAATGCCCTCATTTTGTAACTTCTATTTCCCAGCATAATCCCTTTTATTTCTTTTTCTTCCCTAATTTGTTTACATAAAACTTCCAATGTTAATATGAAAATTAAGGGGGCTAGTGGGCAACCTTGTCTGACCCCTTTACAGATTTCACACTCCTGTGATAAATTTCCATTGATTATGATTTTAGCTTTTTGTTTTGATTATATTGCTTCAATCCCTTTTATATACTGTATACCAAAATCCATATGGTGTAATAGACCTTTCATAAATTTCCAGGATACCCTGTCGAAAGCTTTTTCTGCATCTATAGCCATTAAGACTGCCTTCTTTTCTATTCTTAAGTCTAAATACGCTAATAAGTTTATAATGTTTCTAGTGTTGCTATAAATGTGCCTCCCGGGCAAAAAGCCAGCTTGCTCATTGTGTATCATCATCTGGAAGACTTTTTTTGATCTTTCGGCTAAAATATTTGCATATAATTTATACTCGTTATTTAGAAGTGCGATAGGCCTATAGTTGTTAATAAGTAGATTGTCCGTTCCCTGTTTTGGAATTAATGCAATAAGGCTGTCTTTCCAAGAATCCGGCATGGTTCCGTCTTTTAAGATACTTCTTAATGGGTAAGTCCTCAATTTTTTTATAATATATTGCCGGTAGGCCGTCTGGCCCTGGTGGCTTTCCTATCTTTGCTTCCTTAATTGCTCTTTGAATTTCGTACGATGTAATAGGGGCATTCGACAGTTCTTTTTGTTCTTTAGTAAGTTTCGGAAGACAGTTCTGTTCTAAAGGTTCTTTAACTTCTTCTGTTGTTTCATTTCCTTCCTTATAGATTTCTCTAAAGAATTCGAGAAATCGTTTCTCTATTTCTTTAGGGTTGTTTATTATTTTGCCTTCGCACTTAACTCTATTTATAAGCCTTTCTGCCTCTCTCTTCTTTAATTGCCATGCTAATAACCAGGCTCAGGTTCTGTTTCAGGCTGTGTCTCTGTTTCAGGCTCCGGCGCTGTATCAACCACTGTTGCAGACTCAGGCTGTGGCACTATGGCTGTAGCTGTGGCTCTGGTTCTGTTTCAGGCTCTGGCACTGTATCAAGCACTGTTTCAGGCTCAGGCTCAGGCTCAGGCTTCTGCTCTTTATTAGGCTTTGTCTCAGTCTTTGGCTCTAGCACTTATTCTAGCTCTATTTCAGGCTCGGCCTGTGTGTCAGCCTTTGTCTCTGTTTCACGCTGTTTCTCTGTTTCAGGCTCCGATGCTGTTTCAAGCCCTGTATCTGCCTCTGCCTCTGTTTCAGGCTCTGGCACTCTATCAAGCACTGTTTCTGGCTCTGGCTCTCTTTCAGGCTCTGGTTCTGAATTAGGGTTTTGTTCTGGCTCTGGCTGTGTCTCTGGATCTGGCTGTGTCTCTGCTTCAGGCTCCTACGCTGTATCAAGCACTGTATCAGGCTCTGCCTCTCCCTCTGTCCCTGGCTACGTTTAAGCGTCAGGCTCAGTTTCAGACAGTGTCTCTGTTTCAGGATCCAGCACTCTATCAAGCACTATTTCAGACTCAGGCTGTGGCTGTGGATCTCGGCTGTGGCTCTAGGCTCCGTCTGTGGCTCTGTCTGTGGCTCTGGCTCTCTTTCAGGGTCTGGTTCTGAATGAAGAACTGGTTCTGACTCTGATTCAGGGTCTCATGATGGCTCTTCCTCTGCCTCTGACACAGCTATGTTTCAGAGTCTGGCTCTCTTTCAGGCTCTGGTTCTGAATTAGGGTTTTGTTCTGGCTCTGGCTGTGTCTCTGGCTCTGGCTCCAGCTCCAGCTCCAGCTCCGGCACTGTATCAAGTACTGTTGCAGACTCAGGCTGTGGCTCTAGGCTGTGGCTGCAGCTATGTTTTGCGCTCCGGCCCTGTATCAAGCCCTATTTCTGGCTCTGGCTCTGGCTCTGGCTCTGGCTCTGGCTCCCGCTCCGGCTCCGGCTCCGGCTCCGGCTCCGGCTCCGGCTCCAGCTCCGGCACTGTATCAAGTACTGTTGCAGACTCAGGCTGTGGCTCTAGGCTGTGGCTGCAGCTGTGTTTTGCGCTCCGGCCCTCTATCAAGCCCTATGTCTGGCTCTGGCTCTGGCTCTGGCTCTGGCTCTGGCTGTGTCTCTGGCTCTGGCTCTGGCTCTGGCTGTGTCTCTGGCTCTGGCTCTGGCTCTGGCTCTGGCTCTGGCTCTGGCTCTGGCTCTGATTCATGGTCTCACTCTGACTCTGATTCAGGCTCTGGCTCTGGCTCTGGCTCTGGCTCTGGCTCTGGCTCTGGCTCTGGCTCTGGCTCTGGCTCTGGCTCTGGCTCTGGCTCTGATTCATGGTCTCCCTCTGACTCTGATTCAGGGTCTCGCTCTGGCTCTGGCACTCTATCAAGGACTGTTTCAGACTCAGGCTGTGGCTGTGGCTCTGCCTCTGTTTCACGCTCAGGCTCTGTTTGAGGCTATGTCTCTGTTTCAGGCTCCAGCACTGTATCAATTACTGTTGCAGACTCAGGTTGTGGCTCTAGGCTGTGGCTGTGGCTGTTGCTCTGGTTCTGGCTGTGGCTCTTTTTCAGGCTCTGGTTCTGAATGAGGGCTTGGTTATGGCACTGATTCAGGGTCTCGCTCTGTCTCTGGCTGTGTCTCTGTTGCACCTCAAACGGTGGTTTGTTGTAGTTGTTGTTATTTAATTTCTGGGGTGGGACAAATGTTTAGTTGGGGCGGGGATCATTTTAAGTTTAGCATAATTGTTTCTTGCTTTGTTTTTCTTTTACTATTTTTTTAGGTTATTGTATAGTTTGTATTTTGCTTTTTAAGGGGAAAGGGTCAGGGCTGCCTGGGAGGGGGCCTCAGCCAACAGAAGGGCTGGGGAAGGTTCCCTACGGGGGGATGTATTGGAACACCCAATCTCTGTTATCGCGGGTGGGAGGAGCATTTGCGCTAAGACCAGACCACGTCTTTACCGAAGATCTGGTTCTGACTCTGATTCTGATTCTCTGATTCTGGCTCTCTATCAAGGGCTGTTTCAGACTCAGGCTGTGGCTGTGGCTGTTGCTCTGGTTCTGGCTCTGGCTCTTTCTCAGGCTCTGGTTCTGAATGAGGGCTTGGTTCTGGCACTGATTCAGGGTCTCGCTCTGGCTCTGGCTCTGGCACTCTGTCAAGGACTATTTCAGACTTAGGCTGTGGCTGTGGCTCTGGCTCTGTTTCCATTCTTACAATGGAATGTACACAAAACAATAATCCTTTCTATATAAATTTTCCAATACATTCTGAAAACATAATAAATCCTTAATTGTTGTCCACCTCCTTTTAGTTCCTTTATCACTCGAATGCTAGCACGGATTCAAAACTATTATTGTATTTTTGAACATATCTTGTATAATATTGCGTCTTTATTTTCCCATAATTAAGATAGCCATGCCACCCAAAACGGGTGTCATGACCTTCTAGATCTAAAATATCCCAATTTTTTTAATAAATACCAATCTTTCAACCAGAGAAGACATGAGGCTTCGTAATATAGCTTCAAATCCGGTAACCCGTAGCCACCTCTTTCTACAGTATCTATTAATATCTCATGCTTTACTCTTGGTCTTTTACCCTTCCACAAAAATTTAGAAATTTCTTTTTGCCACTTGTTGATACCGCTGGTCTTTCCTGTAATTGGAATCGTTTGGAATAGAAAGAGTAGCTTCGGTAAAACTATCATTTTAATTACCGAAATACGGCCCAGGAATGATAAATTTAACCTTGTCCGTGTCTCCAACTGTCTTTTGATATCTTTCGAACAATTGGTATAGTTATCTTCATATAAGTTAATATTCTTTGGTGTTATCCATAATCCTAAATACTTGATTTTGGGGTAGATTTTAATGTGTAATATTTGTTCTAATTCTGCTTTTTCATCTGGCGACATATTTTTAACTAATAGTTTTGTCTTGTTTAAATTCATTTTGAACCCCGCAACTTTACCGTAGCCATATATTATTTCCAACGCCTT
Organism: Podarcis filfolensis; assembly: GCF_964270895.1. Classification (NCBI taxonomy): domain Eukaryota; kingdom Metazoa; phylum Chordata; class Lepidosauria; order Squamata; family Lacertidae; genus Podarcis; species Podarcis filfolensis. The sequence continues at coordinate 31,483,846 of NC_139619.1, read as the reverse complement.
TCTTAAACTCTGTTTTGGTTGCTCCGTAGTTATAATTATAAATCGTCAGCAAATGCCCTCATTTTGTAACTTCTATTTCCCAGCATAATCCCTTTTATTTCTTTTTCTTCCCTAATTTGTTTACATAAAACTTCCAATGTTAATATGAAAATTAAGGGGGCTAGTGGGCAACCTTGTCTGACCCCTTTACTGATTTCACACTCCTGTGATAAATTTCCATTGATTATGATTTTAGCTTTTTGTTTTGATTATATTGCTTCAATCCCTTTTATATACTGTATACCAAAATCCATATGGTGTAATAGACCTTTCATAAATTTCCAGGATACCCTGTCGAAAGCTTTTTCTGCATCTATAGCCATTAAGACTGCCTTCTTTTCTATTCTTAAGTCTAAATACGCTAATAAGTTTATAATGTTTCTAGTGTTGCTATAAATGTGCCTCCCGGGCAAAAAGCCAGCTTGCTCATTGTGTATCATCATCTGGAAGACTTTTTTTGATCTTTCGGCTAAAATATTTGCATATAATTTATACTCGTTATTTAGAAGTGCGATAGGCCTATAGTTGTTAATAAGTAGATTGTCCGTTCCCTGTTTTGGAATTAATGCAATAAGGCTGTCTTTCCAAGAATCCGGCATGGTTCCGTCTTTTAAGATACTTCTTAATGGGTCAGACAGTAAGTCCTCAATTTTTTTATAATATATTGCCGGTAGGCCGTCTGGCCCTGGTGGCTTTCCTATCTTTGCTTCCTTAATTGCTCTTTGAATTTCGTACGATGTAATAGGGGCATTCGACAGTTCTTTTTGTTTTTTAGTAAGTTTCGGAAGACAGTTCTGTTCTAAATGTTCTTTAACTTCTTCTGTTGTTTCATTTCCTTCCTTATAGATTTCTCTAAAGAATTCGAGAAATCGTTTCTCTATTTCTTTAGGGTTGTTTATTATTTTGCCTTCGCACTTAACTCTATTTATAAGCCTTTCTGCCTCTCTCTTCTTTAATTGCCATGCTAATAACCAGGCTCAGGTTCTGTTTCAGGCTGTGTCTCTGTTTCAGGCTCCGGCGCTGTATCAACCACTGTTGCAGACTCAGGCTGTGGCACTATGGCTGTAGCTGTGGCTCTGGTTCTGTTTCAGGCTCTGGCACTGTATCAAGCACTGTTTCAGGCTCAGGCTCAGGCTCAGGCTTCTGCTCTTTATTAGGCTTTGTCTCAGTCTTTGGCTCTAGCACTTATTCTAGCTCTATTTCAGGCTCGGCCTGTGTGTCAGCCTTTGTCTCTGTTTCACGCTGTTTCTCTGTTTCAGGCTCCGACGCTGTTTCAAGCCCTGTATCTGCCTCTGCCTCTGTTTCAGGCTCTGGCACTCTATCAAGCACTGTTTCTGGCTCTGGCTCTCTTTCAGGCTCTGGTTCTGAATTAGGGTTTTGTTCTGGCTCTGGCTGTGTCTCTGGATCTGGCTGTGTCTCTGCTTCAGGCTCCTACGCTGTATCAAGCACTGTATCAGGCTCTGCCTCTCCCTCTGTCCCTGGCTACGTTTAAGCGTCAGGCTCAGTTTCAGACAGTGTCTCTGTTTCAGGATCCAGCACTCTATCAAGCACTATTTCAGACTCAGGCTGTGGCTGTGGATCTCGGCTGTGGCTCTAGGCTCCGTCTGTGGCTCTGGCTGTGGCTCTGGCTCTCTTTCAGGGTCTGGTTCTGAATGAAGATCTGGTTCTGACTCTGATTCAGGGTCTCATGATGGCTCTTCCTCTGCCTCTGACACAGCTATGTTTCAGAGTCTGGCTCTCTTTCAGGCTCTGGTTCTGAATTAGGGTTTTGTTCTGGCTCTGGCTGTGTCTCTGGCTCTGGCTCCAGCTCCAGCTCCAGCTCCGGCTCCGGCACTGTATCAAGTACTGTTGCAGACTCAGGCTGTGGCTCTAGGCTGTGGCTGCAGCTATGTTTTGCGCTCCAGCCCTGTATCAAGCCCTATTTCTGGCTCTGGCTCTGGCTCTGGCTCTGGCTCTGGCTCTGGCTCTGGCTCTGGCTCTGGCTCTGGCTCTGGCTCTGGCTCTGATTCATGGTCTCCCTCTGACTCTGATTCAGGGTCTCGCTCTGGCTCTGGCACTCTATCAAGGACTGTTTCAGACTCAGGCTGTGGCTGTGGCTGTGGCTCTGCCTCTGTTTCACGCTCAGGCTCTGTTTGAGGCTATGTCTCTGTTTCAGGCTCCAGCACTGTATCAAGTACTGTTGCAGACTCAGGTTGTGGCTCTAGGCTGTGGCTGTGGCTGTTGCTCTGGTTCTGGCTGTGGCTCTTTTTCAGGCTCTGGTTCTGAATGAGGGCTTGGTTATGGCACTGATTCAGGGTCTCGCTCTGTCTCTGGCTGTGTCTCTGTTGCACCTCAAACGGTGGTTTGTTGTTGTTGTTGTTATTTTCTTTCTGGGGTGGGGCAAATGTTTAGTTGGGGCGGGGATCATTTTAAGTTTAGCATAATTGTTTCTTGCTTTGTTTTTCTTTTACTATTTTTTTAGGTTATTGTATAGTTTGTATTTTGCTTTTTAAGGGGAAAGGGTCAGGGCTGCCTGGGAGGGGGCCTCAGCCAACAGAAGGGCTGGGGCAGGTTCCCTACGGGGGGATGTATTGGAACACCCAATCTCTGTTATCGCGGGTGGGAGGAGCAGTTGCGCTAAGACCAGACCACGTCTTTACCGAAGATCTGGTTCTGACTCTGATTCTGATTCTCTGATTCTGGCTCTCTATCAAGGGCTGTTTCAGACTCAGGCTGTGGCTGTGGCTGTTGCTCTGGTTCTGGCTCTGGCTCTTTCTCAGGCTCTGGTTCTGAATGAGGGCTTGGTTCTGGCACTGATTCAGGGTCTCGCTCTGGCTCTGGCTCTGGCTCTGGCACTCTGTCAAGGACTATTTCAGACTTAGGCTGTGGCTGTGGCTCTGGCTCTGTTTCCATTCTTACAATGGAATGTACACAAAACAATAATCCTTTCTATATAAATTTTCCAATACATTCTGAAAACATAATAAATCCTTAATTGTTGTCCACCTCCTTTTAGTTCCTTTATCACTCGAATGCTAGCACGGAGTCAAAACTATTATTGTATTTTTGAACATATCTTGTATAATATTGCGTCTTTATTTTCCCATAATTAAGATAGCCATGCCACCCAAAACGGGTGTCATGACCTTCTAGATCTAAAATATCCCAATTTTTTAAATAAATACCAATCTTTCAACCAGAGAAGACATGAGGCTTCGTAATATAGCTTCAAATCCGGTAACCCGTAGCCACCTCTTTCTACAGTATCTATTAATATCCCATGCTTTACTCTTGGTCTTTTACCCTTCCACAAAAATTTAGAAATTTCTTTTTGCCACTTGTTGATACCGCTGGTCTTTCCTGTAATTGGAATCGTTTGGAATAGAAAGAGTAGCTTCGGTAAAACTATCATTTTAATTACTGAAATACGGCCCAGGAATGATAAATTTAACCTTGTCCGTGTCTCCAACTGTCTTTTGATATCTTTCCAACAATTGGTATAGTTATCTTCATATAAGTTAATATTCTTTGGTGTTATCCATAATCCTAAATACTTGATTTTGGGTTAGATTTTAATGTGTAATATTTGTTCTAATTCTGCTTTTTCATCTGGCGACATATTTTTAACTAATAGTTTTGGCTTGTTTAAATTCATTTTGAACCCCGCAACTTTACCGTAGCCATATATTATTTCCAACGCCTTTCTTAAACTCTGTTTTGGTTGCTCCCTAGTTATAATTAAATCGCCAGCAAATGCCCTCATTTTGTAACTTCTATTTCCCAGCATAATCGCTTTTATTTCTTTTTCTTCCCTAATTTGTTTACATAAAACTTCCAATGTTAATATGAAAATTAAGGGGGCTAGTGGGCAACCTTGTCTGACCCCTTTACAGATTTCACACTCCTGTGATAAATTTCCATTGATTATGATTTTAGCTTTTTGTTTTGATTATATTGCTTCAATCCCTTTTATATACTGTATACCAAAATCCATATGGTGTAATAGACCTTTCATAAATTTCCAGGATACCCTGTCGAAAGCTTTTTCTGCATCTATAGCCATTAAGACTGCCTTCTTTTCTATTCTTAAGTCTAAATGCGCTAATAAGTTTATAATGTTTCTAGTGTTGCTATAAATGTGCCTCCCGGGCAAAAAGCCAGCTTGGTCATTGTGTATCATCATCTGGAAGACTTTTTTTGATCTTTCGGCTAAAATATTTGCATATAATTTATACTCGTTATTTAGAAGTGCGATAGGCCTATACTTGTTAATAAGTAGATTGTCCGTTCCCTGTTTTGGAATTAATGCAATAAGGCTGTCTTTCCAAGAATCCGGCATGGTTCCGTCTTTTAAGATACTTCTTAATGGGTCAGACAGTAAGTCCTCAATTTTTTTATAATATATTGCCGGTAGGCCGTCTGGCCCTGGTGGCTTTCCTATCTTTGCTTCCTTAATTGCTCTTTGAATTTCGTACGATGTAATAGGGGCATTCGACAGTTCTTTTTGTTTTTTAGTAAGTTTCGGAAGACAGTTCTGTTCTAAATGTTCTTTAACTTCTTCTGTTGTTTCATTTCCTTCCTTATAGATTTCTCTAAAGAATTCGAGAAATCGTTTCTCTATTTCTTTAGGGTTGTTTATTATTTTGCCTTCGCACTTAACTCTATTTATAAGCCTTTCTGCCTCTCTCTTCTTTAATTGCCATGCTAATAACCAGGCTCAGGTTCTGTTTCAGGCTGTGTCTCTGTTTCAGGCTCCGGCGCTGTATCAACCACTGTTGCAGACTCAGGCTGTGGCACTATGGCTGTAGCTGTGGCTCTGGTTCTGTTTCAGGCTCTGGCACTGTATCAAGCACTGTTTCAGGCTCAGGCTCAGGCTCAGGCTTCTGCTCTTTATTAGGCTTTGTCTCAGTCTTTGGCTCTAGCACTTATTCTAGCTCTATTTCAGGCTCGGCCTGTGTGTCAGCCTTTGTCTCTGTTTCACGCTGTTTCTCTGTTTCAGGCTCCGACGCTGTTTCAAGCCCTGTATCTGCCTCTGCCTCTGTTTCAGGCTCTGGCACTCTATCAAGCACTGTTTCTGGCTCTGGCTCTCTTTCAGGCTCTGGTTCTGAATTAGGGTTTTGTTCTGGCTCTGGCTGTGTCTCTGGATCTGGCTGTGTCTCTGGCTCTGGCTCTGGCTCTGGCTCCATCTCCATCTCCAGCTCCAGCTCCAGCTTTAGCTCCGGCACTGTATCAAGTACTGTTGCAGACTCAGGCTGTGGCTCTAGGCTGTGGCTGCAGCTATGTTTTGCGCTCCGGCCCTGTATCAAGCCCTATGTCTGGCTCTGGCTCTGGCTCTTGCTCTGGCTCTGGCTCTGGCTCTGGCTCTGGCTCTGGCTCTGATTCATGGTCTCACTCTGACTCTGATTCAGGGTCTCGCTCTGGCTCTGGCTCTGGCTCTGGCTCTGGCTCTGGCTCTGGCTCTGGCTCTGGCTCTGGCTCTGGCTCTGATTCATGGTCTCCCTCTGACTCTGATTCAGGGTCTCGCTCTGGCTCTGGCACTCTATCAAGGACTGTTTCAGACTCAGGCTGTGGCTGTGGCTCTGCCTCTGTTTCACGCTCAGGCTCTGTTTGAGGCTATGTCTCTGTTTCTGGCTCCAGCACTGTATCAAGTACTGTTGCAGACTCAGGTTGTGGCTCTAGGCTGTGGCTGTGGCTGTTGCTCTGGTTCTGGCTGTGGCTCTTTTTCAGGCTCTGGTTCTGAATGAGGGCTTGGTTATGGCACAGATTCAGGGTCTCGCTCTGTCTCTGGCTGTGTCTCGGTTGCACCTTAAACGGTGGTTTGTTGTTGTTGTTGTTATTTTCTTTCTGGGGTGGGACAAATGTTTAGTTGGGGCGGGGATCATTTTAAGTTTAGCATAATTGTTTCTTGCTTTGTTTTTCTTTTACTATTTTTTTAGGTTATTGTATAGTTTGTATTTTGCTTTTTAAGGGGAAAGGGTCAGGGCTGCCTGGGAGGGGGCCTCAGCCAACAGAAGGGCTGGGGCAGGTTCCCTACGGGGGGATGTATTGGAACACCCAATCTCTGTTATCGCGGGTGGGAGGAGCAGTTGCGCTAAGACCAGACCACGTCTTTACCGAAAATCTGGTTCTGACTCTGATTCTGATTCTCTGATTCTGGCTCTCTATCAAGGGCTGTTTCAGACTCAGGCTGTGGCTGTGGCTGTTGCTCTGGTTCTGGCTCTGGCTCTTTCTCAGGCTCTGGTTCTGAATGAGGGCTTGGTTCTGGCACTGATTCAGGGTCTCGCTCTGGCTCTGGCTCTGGCACTCTGTCAAGGACTATTTCAGACTTAGGCTGTGGCTGTGGCTCTGGCTCTGTTTCCATTCTTACAATGGAATGTAGACAAAACAATAATCCTTTCTATATAAATTTTCCAATACATTCTGAAAACATAATAAATCCTTAATTGTTGTCCACCTCCTTTTAGTTCCTTTATCACTCGAATGCTAGCACAGAGTCAAAAGTATTTTTGTGTTTTTGAACATATCTTGTATAATATTGCGTCTTTATTTTCCCATAATTAAGATAGCCATGCCACCCAAAACGGGTGTCATGACCTTCTAGATCTAAAATATCCCAATTTTTTAAATAAATACCAATCTTTCAACCAGAGAAGACATGAGGCTTCGTAATATAGCTTCAAATCCGGTAACCCGTAGCCACCTCTTTCTACAGTATCTATTAATATCTCATGCTTTACTCTTGGTCTTTTACCCTTCCACAAAAATTTAGAAATTTCTTTTTGCCACTTGTTGATACCGCTGGTCTTTCCTGTAATTGGAATCGTTTGGAATAGAAAGAGTAGCTTCGGTAAAACTATCATTTTAATTACCGAAATACGGCCCAGGAATGATAAATTTAACCTTGTCCGTGTCTCCAACTGTCATTTGATATCTTTCCAACAATTGGTATAATTATCTTCATATAAGTTAATATTCTTTGGTGTTATCCATAATCCTAAATACTTGATTTTGGGGTAGATTTTAATGTGTAATATTTGTTCTAATTCTGCTTTTTCATCTGGCGACATATTTTTAACTAATAGTTTTGTCTTGTTTAAATTCATTTTGAACCCCGCAACTTTACCGTAGCCATATATTATTTCCAACGCCTTTCTTAAACTCTGTTTTGGTTGCTCTGTAGTTATAATTATAAATCGTCAGCAAATGCCCTCATTTTGTAACTTCTATTTCCCAGCATAAGCCCTTTTATTTCTTTTTCTTCCCTAATTTGTTTACATAAAACTTCCCATGTTAATATGAAAATTAAGGGGGATAGTGGGCAACCTTGTCTGACCCCTTTACAGATTTCACACTCCTGTGATAAATTTCCATTGATTATGATTTTAGCTTTTTGTTTTGATTATATTGCTTCAATCCCTTTTATATACTGTATACCAAAATCCATATGGTGTAATAGACCTTTCATAAATTTCCAGGATACCCTGTCGAAAGCTTTTTCTGCATCTATAGCCATTAAGACTGCCTTCTTTTCTATTCTTAAGTCTAAATGCGCTAATAAGTTTATAATGTTTCTAGTGTTGCTATAAATGTGCCTCCCGGGCAAAAAGCCAGCTTGCTCATTGTGTATCATCATCTGGAAGACTTTTTTTGATCTTTCGGCTAAAATATTCGCATATAATTTATACTCGTTATTTAGAAGTGCGATAGGCCTATAGTTGTTAATAAGTAGATTGTCCGTTCCCTGTTTTGGAATTAATGCAATAAGGCTGTCTTTCCAAGAATCCGGCATGGTTCCGTCTTTTAAGATACTTCTTAATGGGTCAGACAGTAAGTCCTCAATTTTTTTATAATATATTGCCGGTAGGCCGTCTGGCCCTGGTGGCTTTCCTATCTTTGCTTCCTTAATTGCTCTTTGAATTTCGTACGATGTAATAGGGGCATTCGACAGTTCTTTTTGTTTTTTAGTAAGTTTCGGAAGACAGTTCTGTTCTAAATGTTCTTTAACTTCTTCTGTTGTTTCATTTCCTTCCTTATAGATTTCTCTAAAGAATTCGAGAAATCGTTTCTCTATTTCTTTAGGGTTGTTTATTATTTTGCCTTCGCACTTAACTCTATTTATAAGCCTTTCTGCCTCTCTCTTCTTTAATTGCCATGCTAATAACCAGGCTCAGGTTCTGTTTCAGGCTGTGTCTCTGTTTCAGGCTCCGGCGCTGTATCAACCACTGTTGCAGACTCAGGCTGTGGCACTATGGCTGTAGCTGTGGCTCTGGTTCTGTTTCAGGCTCTGGCACTGTATCAAGCACTGTTTCAGGCTCAGGCTCAGGCTCAGGCTTCTGCTCTTTATTAGGCTTTGTCTCAGTCTTTGGCTCTAGCACTTATTCTA